>NC_053036.3:260585321-261230946 GCF_002575655.3 Aegilops tauschii subsp. strangulata | reverse complement strand
AAGTTCTAGTAGCTTGGTGATAGTGACTAGAGAACTCTGTCAATCACTATCTTATCTGGAAGATTAACTCCCACTTGATTCAAGCAATTGTAGTACTCAGACATTCTGAGCATATGCTCACTGGCTGAGCTATTCTCCTCCATCTTGTAGCTATAGAACTTGTTGGAGACTTCATATCTCTCAACCCGGGCATTTGCTTGAAATATTAACTTCAACTCTTGGAACATCTCATATGCTCCATGACATTCAAAACATTTTTGAAGACTCGGTTCTAAGCCATCAAGCATGGCGCACTAGACTATCAAGTAGTCATCATATCGAGCTTGCCAAACGTTCATAACGTCTGCATCTGCTCCCGCAACAGGTTTGGCACCTAGCGGTGCATCAAGGACATAATTCTTCTATGCAGCAATGAGGATAATCCTTAGATCACGGACCTAGTCCGCATCACTGCTACTATCATATTTCAACTTAGTTTTCTCTAGGAACATATCAAAAAATAGGGGAGCTATATCGCGAGCTATTGATCTACAACATAGATATGCAAAAACTATTAAGACTAAGTTCATGATAAATTAAGTTCAGTTAATCAAATTACTAATGAATTCCCACTTAACTAACATCCCTCAAGTTATCTAAGTGATACACGATCCAAATCAACTAACCCATGTCCGATCATCACGTGAGATGGGGTAGTCATCAATGGTGAACATCTCTATGTTGATCATATCTACTATATGACTCATGTTCGACCTTTCGGTCTCCAGTATTACGAGACCATGTCTGTACATGCTAGGTTCGTCAAGTTTAACCCAATTATTCTGCATGTGCAAAACTGTCTTACACCCCTTGTATGTGAACGTAGAGTCTATCACACCGGATCATCACGTGGTGCTTCGAAACGACGAACTTTGGCAACGGTGCATATTCGGGGAGAACACTTTTATCTTGAAATTTAGTGAAGGGATCATCTTATAATGCTACTGCCGTTCTAAGCAAAATAAGATGCATAAAGGATAAACATCACATGCAATCAAAATATGTGACATGATATGGCCATCATCATCTTGTGCTTTTGATCTCCATCTCCAAAGAATCATCATGATCTCCATGACAGTTTCCGCCCCGTGATCATGGGGCAAGGAGAATCCGCGGGCCACGATCCAAGTTCTTCCATGACGCCGCGCACAATGCACGGGGAAACCGGAAACTGGCCCGGAACCAAGGCGAATGAAGAAGCAAAAGAGAGAAAAAGAGACCAACCCCTTCAGCAACCCTACCTATGCACTTATTAGGCCCTACCCTGACGACGCTCAGCAGCGTGTTCAGGGCAGGCCCGGGAACTTCTGTCGGTGCAACGAACCCTGGGTTCGTTGCCCAGACTGTGCACAGTCAGAAGAACAAGATCGAAGCACCAGCTTAAGTCAGAGATTGAAGAACCAAGAGATTTGAAGAACCAACATGCAGTTCAGAGGGACCAAGATCAAGCCATAGGATCAATATATCGTCAAGAGAAGGGCCTCCTTTGCCGGGCAGGCGAGCCCGGCAAGGGGCGAGGCCACCTCCAGAAGCAGGCAACCAAGGCACCCAGACAAGGTCCGCCGGGGCTCCCGGGGGCAGAACCACCCCACCAACCACTCAAGCATGACCCACATCGTCAATCAGTGCGGTGTCAAGCCGCAGGATGATTAAGTGGGAGCCATTCGCTACACGGCAGCCATTTCGTACAGAAGAAACCTACAGATGACACACGTCCTGCGACGTGTCAAGGGAACAGGCGCGGAGCTGGCAAGATAGCCCGGCAAGCCTTGCTAGGCAACCAGTGATGTGACACTAAGCGGTGCATTTAATGCACCCTGTCAGCCCGGAGAGTTAGGTATGATAGCACTGTTTGCTATCATATCAGTGGATAATGACTAATTTGCCATTGTGGTGACCCCTTAATCTATAAAAGGAGGCCCATGGCACCCGTAGGAAGGGTTGGAATGTGGACGAACCCATACCCCCATACGCGCGCAGTCACTGCTGCCCTACGGCAACCCCTGCTGGGCAACTGTACTATGTTTCACCATCCCCCACCATCAATCCACTAAAGCAGGAGTAGGGTCTTACGCCTCGCGGCGGCCCAAACCTGGGTAAATTGCTTGTGTGTTCTCTGCCGTGCTGCCGTGCACTGGTCTGCTCTTTGTGCAATGCGACGTCCCCCTGCCGAACCAGAAAGGGGCCTCCTGGTCCCATAGGTGGCCGTGGATATCCCGCGACACTCATACATCAACATATATCACATCATATCTTGACCATATCAGATCACAACATGCCCTGCAAAAACAAGTTAGACGTCCTCTACTTTGTTGTTGCAAGTTTTACGTGGCTGCTACGGGCTTCTAGCAAGAACCATTCTTAACTACGCAAAAACCACAACGGCGATCATCAAGTTTGCTGTTTTAACCTTCTTCAAGGACCGGCCGTAGTCAAATTCGATTCAACTAAAGTAGGAGAAACAGACACCCGCCAGCCACCTTTTATGCAAAACTAGTTGCATGTCAGTCGGTGGAACCGGCCTCATCACTACAAAAAAAAGACACAACCGTGACATTTTGGGCCGAATGAATTTTTTTCTTTCATGCTTATGACACTTATATGAAGATAATTATGACAAAACCCGGTATCATCATAGATGTGGTGGGCTCCTACTTCTATGACAAAAAATCATGACAGAAAATGGGCTTTTCGTCTTGGGCGGGCCATAGACGCACCTGCATGACATTCTTTGGGCCGTCCATGACGGAGAAAATCGTGGTAGAAGCGAGGTTGAGGAAAATATCGGGGAGTTCCGGTTACGGTGGGTGGTCGAGGCCGAGCGATGTAGTGTGGTTTGCACTTTTCTCTCATACGGGCGCGTGGTGCGAGCCGTGTCGCTATAGCTGAACCCGAGCAATCTCCTACTGCTACGTACTGAAGCCGATCGATCGATCCCTTTGCTCCTAACTAAACCCGACCGAGACTCCTACACTGCTAACTGAACCCGATCGATCGCTGCTGCTGCATGCTTACTGAAGCCGGTCGAACCCCCGTGCGAGATGTAGCTAGCTGGTTGGGTTGCCTCTGGATGAACAGTGCCCGTTGCTGCCGCGCGCGTGATACGTAGAACGAGTCGAGACGTGGTGTGAGTGAGCCGGTGGGGTTGGCTGTGGATGAATAGTTCCTGGTGGGGGTTGGATGAACAAGACCCCGACCGTGTGTATAGGCGGTTGCCGCTAGATGAACAGGAGCCCAAGGAGGCCGCCACACACCCCAGCCGGTTGGGGGTGGATGAGCATGACCCCGTGGAGGCTGGTTCAACTGAAGCCGGTGAGGCTGGATGAACAGTAGCCCTTGGATGAACAGTGTCTGGTAGAGGCTGGAGACGGTGGATGAACAGTAGCAGGTGGAGGCTGGAGGAAGTCGATGGTGGATGAACAGTAGCCCGTGGAGTCCCGTTTTGCGGTACGCCACACCCCTCTCGATGAACAGGACCCCTGTTTCGACCGTAGGAGGTCGAAGAGACGTCCGTTTCCTCCGTCTTGCGGTACGCCACACCCCTCCCGATCAACAAGACCCAGTTTCAACCGTAGGAGCTCGAACAAAAGTCCGTTTCCACCGTTTTGCGGTACGCCAGACCCTTCCTGATGAACAGGACCCCATTTCGACCATACACGGTCGAATAGAAGGCCCGTTTCCTCCGTTCTGCGGTACGCCAGACCTCGTTTCGGCTGTTCCGTCCAAGCCGGTTGGCTCCCGATGAACAAGACGCATTTCGACCCAGTCACTTGGCTCTCGGCGAAGACGACACTGTTTCCTCTGTTCCGACCCAGCCGGTTAGCTGCCGATGAACAGGATGATGTCGCTGCCGTCTGTTGCGTCTCCATGTACACGAGCCCTGGCCGTACATATGCGCGAGTACGCATTCGAGACCCCGCCCTTATGTACGTACGTAGCCGTATTTAATTTCTTGCAACGTGGGTGTATGTACGTGTACACGATATATATAGACAGGACTGCGTGACATGCTACGTCAACGCCTCTACTACGGCACGTGCATCTCCTTACTCGGACATGGTTCATCACTGCAGAGAGACCGATCGACCAGTATGTACGTACACGATCGCGACCACACAGACAACCCGACGTACGGTTCGACCCGGTGGGTCCCAGCTGTAAGGGAGGACAAGGAGGCACTTCCTTCCGTGCAAAGATATAGCTGGTGGGTCCCAGCTATCAGGGAGGATAAGGAGGCACTTTCTTCCATGCGAAGATATAGCTGGTCGGTCCCAGCTGTCAGGGGGAAGAATCATTTTTTGCCCGTAATACGGATGCACTTCCTTGCGTACGAAGATGTAGCTTGTGGGTCCCAGCTGTCAGGGGGGGGGGCATTTTTTCGAGGCCCTTCCGGTAGGCCCCGCTGTCAGGTGGAGGAATCATTATTTTGCGCGTAATAAGGAGGCACTTCCTTGCTGCGGCCGTGGACCCAGCTGTCAGGCTCTCCACGTAGAGTCCTCTTCTGATGGAAGGCGTTCCTTGACCATGTTGACCATGCCGCGCTGAGAGCACCAAGGCGGTGGATGACGGCGAGGCCTAAGATGGGAACAATCTGGAGTCATGGAACAAGGGGCACTAGAGTCCCTGGCGGAGGGGAGTACGAGGGACTGGTTCGGCTGCCGGGTGAGGCTGCCTTTGCCAGAGAATAACAGAAGGTGTGGGTGAGTACATGTATGATCTGGCCACCGTTGGGAGTAGAGTGGGGCGGCGAGGCCTACGCGGCAGCGCAGCCGACCACGGGTGGCAGATGCAGGTGCTCCAGCCCGTGATGGTTTTGGCGGCTGGAGCAATAGCAACTAGATCAGAGATTGAAGAAGCAGGATCGCCGTTGGATGTCAATCCAACGACTATAGATGTCAGAATAATTTGTTGACTCTTTGTTTTAGACCATTAAATCGTTTTGTTCACTAAATGGACAACACCTTGCGCAGGCTTCGTCTAGTGGGCCAACAAAGTCAGCTTCGAAAGCTGTGGCGGAATGCAGCTCATTTATTTAGGTTTTACAGCCCATTTCATTTTGTTGGCCAATACATCTATTTCCTGGGCTTTGACTCAAAAAATAATCTATTTCCTGAGCTGGTTAAAAAAATAGCCGATTTACTATTTATGATAATTGTTTTTCAAAAAATACTAATTATGATAATTTAGAACGCATTTGATTATTTATTCGAATACACCTATTTACTGAGCTGGGTCAAAAATAATATTGCGTACATGCAGCGCATTTATCATTTTTAATAATTTACAATGTCGGTGTACAAAAAGAGGGGTGCGTTTTTTTACCCCTCTACCTGTGCACGGGCAGTCGGAGCCGTGCCCGCGGTCACACCAAGCAGAGCAGGGGAGGTGAGCCAAGGTAAGACCGAAGCCCAAGACAATCAGAGCAACGCCAAGGCCAAGACCACAAAGAGCAGAGGGACGAAGCAGGTTCCCCCGGCAAGACCCTTGCCGGGGCAGCTCGCCCCACACCAACAAAGCGAGCCACCCTTGAGCCCACGGTCCCCAACACCATCATCCACGTGGGGGCCAGGGCTCGGGAGGCACCTCCGTGGTGGCATGCAGATCTTTGTGAAGACATATTCAAGATCAGATGAGGATTAGAAGACGACGATCCTCGGCAAGATCCTTGCCGAGGAAGGCCACCAGACCCCCGGCAAGGCCCTTGCCGGGGACGACAGCACGCCACGGCAAGACCCTTGCCGGGCCACCCGGCAAGGCTCTCATCGAGGACGCCAGCGGGGCCACCGCCAGGCCCACGCCAACCAAGCTTCCACCGCCGTTCGCATGCAGCTGCCAGCCCAACCAGCTGGGTGAGCACCTGCGTGGCAACATGTGCCCCCCAGGCCAACTCATCAAGCGCCTGCATGGCGGCATGCAGATCTTCGTGAAGGCTCCACCACGGCGCCACCTCAGCTTCCTGCCTGCCTACATGGCGCCGCACGCACCGCTGGCCAAGGCGCGTGTCGAAACAAGGAGGGGCGGCGACAGACGGGACGGGCCTCGCCCTTGTCCCCAATAAAGCAAGGGGACACCTAAGCTACGCATTAAATGCGTCTTGTCATGTAATACGAGCGATAAGCTCAGGGCACTGTACGCCTTTCCACCTCCTGCGTGCCACTGTGGCAGCCCCTTCCGACTATAAAAGGAGGCCCATGGCATACTGGAGAAGGATTTGGGCTCTTTCGAACCACGCACTGACCACAGCTAGTTCGAGAGCTCAAGAACTCTCTGAAATACACCCACCAAAGCAGGACTAGGGTTTTACGCATCCTCGCGGCCCGAACCTGGGTAAACGATCCTTGTGCTGTCTACTAGCCCTGCTCTTCTCGCAACCCCGCGCCCCGGCAACCGTAGTAGGGATTCTTGTGATCCCATAGGTGTCGTTCCACACCGACATCTTTGGCGTGCCAGGTAGGGGGCGCAATTGTGAGAATCTGGTCTAGTAGCTAGCCTAGCAGTTCTTCGTCGCCCTAGGCTCCTGAGAAGAAGGCGGCCGGTGGAACGACGCTAGCTCGGCAACAGAAAAGCTAAGTCATTCAGAGCTTTGAGTTATTTCCTCCTATACATAAGGTTATCGTCCTCGGAGATCTCACCTATGTATGAGAAACCTGCACGCAAAGGGGCCCTCCCGCGATTGGCAACGCCCTTGTTCTGTTTCGAGTCCGCTCAACAGCTCAAAGCGGCCGCGTCGAGAGTGGCGGGGTAGCCTTCCGCACTTGGCAACGCTCCCGACTCTGACTCGAGTCAAGCTCGACAGTTCGGGCGGCCGCGCTGAGGGCGGCAAGGTGGTTCGCCGGCAGCAAGCACACCCGGCAGGCCAATGGGGATCCGTCCCCAAGACGCCGCCTTGGGTTTACGCGCCGACGAGCCTACCCAGTAACGTAGGGTGGACATACAAAGGAAAATCGAACAGGAAAATAACATGCATGATACTGAAAATACTGCAGAGTAATATTACATCAAATTGTTGCTGCGGTTCTAACTAGAGATAGCAATTGTCTTGGTTGTGAACCTGCAGTGGCGATAAGGAACAGGATGCCTAATCCCGGCGCTGGCCCTCCACCCTCTGGATTTCGCCGACTCGGCTGATGATGGGCTTGATGCGCTCCCTGAGCGGCGCGAGGTCAGTACCCTCCGGCAAGCTCTCCAGCGCGGCGTCGAAGTCGAGGTCGGGGTACCAGTGCGCCACCTTGGTGAGAACCTTGGTCATGGCACCCTGGCAAAGCCTCCCGGACTCGTCGGCCAGTGAGGCCGCCCGGTTGGCGTGGAGCCGCTCCAGAGCGCCGACGACCTTCTCAAAGAACATGGTCAGGCTGCAATTGGCGCTCACGCTCTGCTCCGGGACATACCTCACGTCCGGCATCCCCATGATGGCCAGCTGCGCGGCGGCCTGGTTGGCGACGGTGGCGAGGCGATCGAGCCAACGGTTCTCGCCCGCCACGTGATCTGCGAAGTTGAGGCCCTCGTTCGTCCGCAACTGCTTCTCGGCCTCCAGCTCCTTGGCCAGGATCCCCTCTCGGGTTTTGGCCTCCGACAACACCTTCTCGAGACCCTCCAGCTTCAGCCTGAGGTCTTTGATGGAGTTGTTGGCCTCGGAGAGCTCCCCAGCCTTGCTGACAACCGTGCCCTGCGCCTCTGTCAGGGCACTGTTAAGCGTGTCCTTCTCTGGGACAGCTTCAGGGCCTGCTCCTTCAGCCCGTCGCGCTCCGCCTCCAGCTCCTCCACCTTGCCGGCGTGAACCTGGGCCTGGGCATTGAGTGCCTCTTTGTGCCTCTGCTCCAGCTCACCGGTCCGCTGCAAGACAAGCTTCTCCACCTCTGCATCCTTGCCGCGAAGCATGGCGGCAAGCTTCGCCTCGCGTGCGGCGAGGTCCTCCTCCTGGGAGTTCAGCGCGGCCTCGTGCTGGGTCCGGGCGGCTTCGGCGGCCGCGGCCAAGTTCCTCGTCGTCTCTTGAGCTTTCTCGACGTCGGCGAGCTTCATGGTGAGCTCCACGTCGCGCTTGGCCAGCTCGCCCTGGGCAGCCTTGAGCTCCTTGTGGGACTCGCGGAACCAGTCCTGCGTCTCGGCAACGCGCTTCTGGAGGTCCGCCTCCGCCTTCTCCACCACCGCCGTCCTGGACTTAGCCTTGTCCAGACGGGCGCGGTGGAGCGCCTGGAGCTTCCGGAAGCTGGTGCCCATGACGTGAAGGAGCCGCTCTTCCTGTGAACCGTCGCCACCAACGATCGGCTCGTCGACGATTTCAAGCCCGGCAGCGGCAAGCACTTCGTCGTCGAACACCTCTCCCTCGACGGGTGTCCTGGTGCTCGACGTGCCTGGAAGGAGGACGAACAAGTCGTCGCTCACCCTCAGGTACTTGCCGGAGCCGGAAGCAGCAGAAGAGGAAGGCTGGTCATCAGCCACCTCCTCTTCCTCCTCGGCAGCGGCCCCGCCGGTCTCTCCGGTAGGCCCCTTGCCGGCCTCCTCAGCGACAGCCTTGCCGGCCTCCCCGGTAGGCCCCTCGGCGGCGTCCTCGGTAACGCCCTTGGCGGCCTCCTCGGCGGCGATCTTCTCGGCGTCCGCCTTAGCGGCCTTGGCGACTTCCTCGATGATGGCGTCTATGTCCTCTGGGTTCACCGAGGAGGAATCTGGACGCCGAAGAAGGGGGTGAGGCAAGGCCAAGACCAAGAGCCAGAAAGAAAAAGGAACAGGGACGAGCGGCGAACGACTTACCAGTGCCGGTACCAGGCTGGGAAACGGAAGTCCCCTCCCCACCAACATTTGGCGTCGAGGCAAAGCCGCCGGCGCCCAAGTTCTCCTCCTCCTCCTCCATGTGCGTGGGCTCGGTACTTGGCGCCCTTGCCGGGGACGCCCCTCGGGGCGGCGTGGTCGATGGGGGCGGCGTGTTGGGAGTAGCCCTCTGCGGCTCCTCCTGCTGCTGCTCTCCTCCTGCATATCTGGCAAGGTCAGCACCAAAATGTCGTGCCCCTGACACGTGTCGACGGGGGAAGAGTGAAGAACTTACGTTGGGGGCTAGGCCGGGGGCTGCAGTCTGGGCTGCTCAACACCACCAACGGCGCCCTCGAAGTACCAGCCGGGGGCTGGCCACCCGCCGAGACCTTGGCCCTCTTCACTCTCTGGGCCAGCGTCTCCACGTCCCTGCAAAGATGAAAACAAGTCAAGATGAATGACACAGATTGAGGAGACAGAGATAACGAAAAGGAACCAGATACTTACTCGTCGTCCGCCTCCTCCTCTGCCGTCTTCCTCTTCCTCCTCGGGCTGAGGGATCCATAATCAAAGGTGACCTCCATATCAACATTCGCCGGAGGAGGAGGAGAAGGAGGTGGTGTCTGGACACGCGTGGACGAAGAAGGGGCGGCTGTCTTCTTCTTCACCGCGTCCTTCGCCGGCTTCTTTGCCGCCGCGGCCCTCGTGTGGCGCCCGGACCCCTCCAAGGTCAGCTGTCGCCGCGCAGCCCTGCCGGGCCGGACCGGCTCGCCGGAACTGGCCGACTCGCCCTCTCTCCATGGCCGGCGTCGGGCCTGCGGTCTCGGCCTCCTCCTCCGATGACTCGCCGGTCACATCTTCAACCAGAGGAGCCTCGGTGCCGGCGCTGCTGGCTCCCCCGGCGGCGGCCGCCCACCGGGCGAGTTCCTCCTCCTCCGCGGCCGTCGCGGCCTTGTCCTCCACACCGCCGGCGCTGCCGGCCTCCTTGGCAAGCTGTGCCTCCCTCGCCCTGGTGGCGATGTAGTCCAGCTCCGCCTGAGTGGTGTCCTGGACAAGCAGCCGCTCGGCATCGGCGTTGACGTACCCCTCGTGTAGAGTGTCAAAGAACTGCTGCACCTCGGCATCCTTCGGCTCCTTCCAGCTCGGGTCGGGGCCATGCGCGTTGCAGTCCGGCATCTTGGCAATGATATCGGACCGGCGTGAGTTATTGCACAACGGGACCACCCCCGTCGGCAGCTTGAACAGAGGCCCCTTGAGGACCTTGCCGGCCTTTACGGCGGCCCTCGCGACCTTGCCGGTCCGCTCGACCTCGCCGTCACGGCCCACGTCAAGCTGGAAGAGTCGCTGGCAGAAATGCGTGCCCCATCACTGTGAAATTTTGGTCGAGGCCAGGACGAAGCCGCATGATGTCGGCGGGGTTCGTGAAGAGCCAGGCTGGCCTCCCCTTGTTATGCAGCGGAGCGATCCGGCGGCGGATGAAGTCCGCCCCGATCATCTCAAGGGTGAGGCCGGCCTCGGTGAGCCGGAGGATCCTGGTGGTGGCAACCGTGAGCTTCTCGTCGTCAGCATCGACGTCGCTCCAATCGCTTCTGTGGACCGGCAGCGCCCGGCGAACTTCGCAGAACGCCGGCGGGTCCTCCTCCTCGATCCAGCACCACCGGCCCCGCCATTCTTCCCACCTCTCCTTCATGGCGCCCTCCGGATACGCTCCCTTGGATCTTGAGACCCAGGCGATGCAACCGAAGATGGCGCCCCCTGGTTGGATCCGAGGGGAGAAGTAATGGCGGAAGAGCGCCGTGTTTGGGTGCACCCCGGCGAAGCCCTCGCAGAGATGCGCGAAAAGGGCCATGCACGCCACCGCATTTAGAGTAAAATCCAGGAGGCGGAAGCCAAAGGTATGCATGACGTCGCTGAAGAAATCGGAGAAGGGAGGATAGAGCCCGCAGGAAAAAGAATCGACAAAGAAGGGGTACCGATTTGGGGCAGCCTCGGCGCAGTCGGCGGGGATGACGCGCGTGGCAGGATGCCCCGAATTCTCCCCCCCCCGTCTTCACTCCCCACAGGGGCCTGAAGGAGTCCCGAAGCTCGAACACGTCAACTGTCGAGGGGAAGAAGGCGGACTGCATCCGCTGCACCGCCAGCGCGCTCTCCGGCGGCTCTGCAGCTCCGGCGTCCTTGGCCACTCCCTTGCCCTTGGTGGATTTTGGCGCCATGGCGGCTGGGGGAGGAGGACAGGAAAGAGGGTGGCGGAAGCGCAACGGCGGCGAGCAGGAACGAAGCTTGGAGAAGAAGAGGAAGGAAGGAGGAGGTTTCCGAGGTTGGGGTTGCGCCAAAGGTAAAAGGAACAGTGCGCCCGCGGTTATCCCTTTTTATGGGGAAGCCGCGGGACGCGATGCCCATTTACTGCGATGTGATGCATGCATGTGGAAACCGCCCCACGCATGCCGCCCACGTCATGCAGACCCCTCCACGCCGCACCACGCGCACGGGTCGTGGGAAGCGCCGCGCGCGAAAAGTTTTACCGCGGTAAAAACCGCCCCGCCTGCCCACGCACCGTTTTGGGCCTGACCCAACAACGTGTCGCGCTTATGTGTGGCCCAGGCCCGGGGGCTCCTGTCGGTGTACAAAAAGAGGGGTGCGTTTTTGTACCCCTCTACCTGTGCACGGGCAGTCGGAGCCGCGCCCGCGGTCACACCAAGCAGAGCAGGGGAGGTGAGCCAAGGTAAGACTAAAGCCCAAGACAATCAGAGCAACGCCAAGGCCAAGACCACAAAGAGCAGAGGGACGAAGCAGGTTCCTCCGGCAAGACCCTTGTCGGGGGCAGCCTCAGCAGCCCCGGCAAGACCCTTGCCGGGGCAGCTCGCCCAACACCAACAGAGTGAGCCACCCTTGAGCCCACGGTCCCCAACACCATCATCCACGTAGGGGCCAGGGCTCTGGAGGCACCTCCATGGTGGCATGCAGATCTTTGTGAAGACATATTCAAGATCAGATGAGGATTAGAAGACGACGATCCTCGACAAGATCCTTGCCGAGGAAGGCCACCAGACCCCCGGCAAGGCCCTTGCCAGGGACGACAGCATGCCACGGCAAGACCCGGCACATATTCAAGATCAGATGAGGATTAGAAGACGACGATCCTCGACAAGATCCTTGCCGAGGAAGGCCACCAGACCCCCGGCAAGGCCCTTGCCAGGGACGACAGCATGCCACGGCAAGACCCTTGCCGGGCCACCCGGCAAGGCCCTCACGGAGGACGCCAGCGGGGCCACTGCCAGGCCCATGCCAACCAAGCTTCCACCGCCGGTCGCATGCAGCTACCAGCCCAACTAGCTGGGCGGGCACCTGCGTGGCAACATGTGGCCCCCAGGCCAACTCATCAAGCGCCTGCGTGGCGGCATGCAGATCTTCGTGAAGGCTCCACCACCGCGCCACCTCAGTTGCATGCCTGCCTACATGGCACCGCACGCACCACTGGCCAAGGCGCGTGTCGAAACGAGGGGGGCGGCGACGGACGGGACGGGCCTCGCCCCCGTCCCCAATAAAGCAAGGGGACACCTAAGCTACGCATTAAATGCGTCTTGTCCTGTAATACGAGCGATAAGCTCAGGGCACTCTACGCCTTTCCACCTCCTGTGTGCCACTGTGGCAGCCCCTTCCGACTATAAAAGGAGGCCCAAGGCATACTGGAGAAGTATTCGGGCTCTTTCGAACCACGCACTGACCACAGCTAGTTCGAGAGCTCAAGAACTCTCTGAAATACACCCACCAAAGCAGGACTAGGGTTTTACGCATCCTCGCGGCCCGAACCTGGGTAAACAATCCTTGTGCTGTCTACTAGCCCTGCTCTTCTCGCAACCCCGCGCCCCGGCAATCGTAGTAGGGATTCTTGTGATCCCATAGGTGTCGTTCCACACCGACATACAAGCCATTTGATTTTAGTAGAAATGGACCCATTTTTTGGGATGGTTGAAAAGACAATGATGGTCTGGACTGAGCATTTCGTATAAAAATAACATTGAGATACGAATACTATTAAAAAAATTAAGTTGGGCTTGGTAATCTTATTATATAAAAAATGAACTGGGCTATGAATTTTATTAAAAGAAAGAAAGGCTAGGCCGCGCTTATTTTAGGATATTGTGTACAACTGTCGGCCCAGTTGCATTGCTGATGTTCAAAAAAAGGCCTGTGTAGTACAGTACAACTTTACATGGCTACTGAGCCCACATTCAACTATGCCGGAAAGGCCCAAACAAGGCTTTTGTACAACCTTTTGAAGTCACCGAGCTCAATTAATAACTTAAGAAAAAAGTTAGAGTACAGTGGAACCTAATTAAAAGCTGTCACGAGCGAAGAAATAATTCAACGGGTCCCACTTGTGTGTGTGTGTGAGAGAGAGACCCATCGGTCGATGCTCGTAAATACATCTTTCAGCCATATGCATTGCTGATGCTCAGTAAAAGCTTATATAGTTGACAGAATCATATAGAACATCATAACACACTGAACTTGCATACAAAAACTTCACGCGGGCGGCGCAATCAGGGTGGAAGCAGTGGATCTCTACGGGTAGGGCTATGTTGAAACCAACGAACTCGTACATAACGGTTCATCGTCTTTATCAATGACGGGGAAATATCTTGAATGCTCTGCAAAGAAAACAGTCAGACAACACAATAAGTTCTGCTATCACATTAAGTTGACGTACAACCCTTTCTAAAAAAATTTCAGGTGCGAAAATAGAACATGTCACAATCAAATGTACTGGCACATCAGTGCTTCACACAATAGCTCGAATTTAACTAGTATTTGACAAGATTCAGTTGTTACCTCAAATTAGAGCACATCCAGGCAGCCAACCCTGCCTCTTCTCCCAAAGAAGCAGTGGCCTCCGCCGCGCGATGGAGTAGGCCCTGTGCCATCCATCGTTCCGAGCAACACAGGGAAAGTCTGACGTTGACTCCTGTAATGGACGTCATCTACGAACCATGGCACTAGCGGCGGCAGCAGGACTTTGATTGATGGATTGACCAGTTCTTCAACATGCACGAGCACTCGATACAGGTACATCCCTAACGTGCTCTGCGGCGGCCTTGGTGGAGACAAATAGTACAACCCTGGTTCCTACATCGGTATCTCAACACCAACCACCTTCAGTATGGTGGGCGACTTCTTCATCCATGCCATAACCGTCAGAGCCCAGCTGTCTGGAGCAACAAACATACTTACGAGCTCACCTCCAAGATCATTGATAAGCTCGTTAATGGACTCGCTGTTCCAAGCATGTCGATGCATGTCGTCGAAGGTAAGCTTTGTTAAAAACTCAAGCTCAGAGGGCACCGAGCCCCATCCTGGGTGCCACCGATCAAAGCTCACTAACGCGCCATGCCAGAACAAATGCCGGGAAGATTCGAACACACGACTGCAGTTGAAAGTTGTCCGGAACTTGACGAAGAAATCAGCCGGTGGCGGACAGACTTCGACGAGCAAGTCACTTATTTGGATGTCATGCGTAATGCCAAGAGCTTTGACAAGGTCATCCAGCGAGACGGGAGGCCGGTCGCCGTTGATGGTTGCCATCAACACTTTGCCGGCAAACTGCTCGTCAAGGGCCGCCATGCCACTGTTGAGCGACAGCACATAGCGCCTGAAGGCAGGACGGACCAGAGGATCTCCGGCTCGGAGATCTGCGTTGACCGGCGACATGATAGTGCGATTGAGTACAGGGAGTACAGGAGGGGTATTTGGTGGAACTGGAGTAGGAATCGAGATTCCAGAGGTGGGGGAGGGGCGGGAGATTGGAGATGAAAAGGTAGCATGAATTTCGAACACGCGCCAATATGCTCTCGGCGCGCAAGCGCACGAAAACACCGGTGGCGCCCACATGTCGGCCTAAGAGTCCTTTATCTCTTTTTGAGAGCCCGACCATTTTTTTGAGGATCTTTTGAGAGCCCGGCCTGAGAGTCATAATTGACCTGTTTGGCATTGCGTTACTACTCGACCCATATTCAACGACACCTCACTGGCCCAAACAAGTGTACATCATTAAAGACACTGAGCTCAAATTATAACTTGAAAAAAGGAGATATACTCTGAACACTGGAGAATGGTGATTCCCTCATTTAGCCCACCAGCAGTTCAAGACAATAAACAGTTCGAAACAATGATATATACAACATTCAAACACTGACTAGTGACTACTACTGACATAACCAACAAGACATGATAGTTCATAAGAAGTCTTGCTACACCACCAAAACGCACCCATCTGCAGCGCTCAGACTCTCATGATCCAGACGAGAATGACATTCTAAATAGAGGCAACTATTACATAGTAAGAGTGACATAGATGAGGATGACCAAATGACAAGGAATATGCATAACAAAAGAGAGAACTACCCATCCAGAACAAGCAGCAAAGACAACAAGTCATTCAAAGAGGGATGATCCAACACCATCATAATTTGCAGCCCTGCTTCAGCCACCAGTGATCTGGAGACACCAGTACTCCACCCTTTCGACGCAACAACCCAATTACCTATCAACCTGAAGGTTTGAACCACATCACTTCCTGTCGGACTTGAGACATCCAAGGATCAAAGTTAATCCAGATGCCTTTGTCATTCTCACCTTCTTTTGGCTGCAGGTTGTATCATTGACAATCAGGGGAGTTTGCTCCCGAAGTCCTAGGGCTCGCCGTGTAGACACAGTTTTCCATAGCAAATAGAGCCTCTCTTCCATCAAGATCCTTGCCAACGGTGATCTCCTGGTTAATTGGATAATTGAGTCCGAGAAACAGAGAGTGTGAACCAAGGCTGTTTACCCGCCTCCAACTCAAAAATCCTGAAGGCCCCAACAAGATGGTATCCTACTCATAGACGTAACAGCCACTATACGGATACTCACGTATTTCACGGTGCTTGTACACAGTGGGCTTTTTGCAATATAACTTTTCTGGCTCATGTGTGCGAATGATCATCAGTCTTTTGCCATCGTCTAATCGAGCGAGGAACCAGTTGTGCTTCCCTGTTTTTGGCAAAGGTGGTGTGATTACAAAGGGCAGTAACTGTAGGGACACTCCATCATATCAAAAAGGACATGCATTGTTAATGTAAGATCAGCATTGCTTAGAGTATGAGTAGGATAATGCAAGAAAAAACATTGATATGTCCCTATTGGAACTGAGAGTAAAATACAGGGAAATGTATATTGGGTTCGAAAATATAGAAATGCCATGCATGGTTATACTCATGTTATCTTGCAATCGATTCTTCACATGAAACTACCATGTCATGCATGTTATGTAATCATGTTCTGTCCTTGCAAACAAATTCTTCAAGGAAACTAACATACCATGCATTGTTATATACTCATGTTCTGTGGGCAAATTTTTTGTGAGGTTACTATTCTAGCTAGCCATTGATTGCTGAAGGGAGAATATAGGTATGTACACATGGTAAGCATTACATGATTTCACTACTTCCAAATATAGAGTTCTCATATGCACATTTACTTCCCTAATGTATGGTTAGATGAAACCAATAGTGTGATGCATGTTTCTATATAATGAAAATGAGGAAACTAACATGGCTATTGATATACACTCATATTTACTAGTATATAGATTACTACAAAATAAGGAGAATATCCATATCTTCCTAACCGTTTGATTATTCAAGGGTACAAATTGGCTGTAATGACATGGTCACAATTGCATGAATTAACTCATTCCAAATATAACTGATTTACGGCGTCTCTAATACATTGCCATAGTTCTACTCAAATTCTGCTCAAATAGGGATATGCCAATCATCACAAAAAGTTCAAACAGTGTCATGGCGTTATCATTAACATCAGAGGAAAACAACTTACACACGTCGTCCCAACAATACGTGGTGCCATCTGCTTTGTCGATCGTGTAGATGATGCCATTGTGTTCAATAGCATCATAGAAGTGTGTATCAGCTTTGACGATCCACTGCGAGCTGAGTTGTCTCCAGCTAAAGAAGGCATTGGCGTAAAGATAGGCGAGTCCACGGTCGAACAAGGCAGTTAGCTTGAAGTCTGCGTAATCCGCATGTCGTGTGGGCACTTGGCAGATTACAATCTTCTGCAAAACAAGGTCCATCCAACTGACATCATAATCTAGATGACTTGGACCGCGTCGGTAAAACCCTATATAATCCGATGGAGGAAGGTGTCGGTTCTACATTCGGCGTATCTCATAGTAGGGGTCCTAAGCTAGGTGTCTTGGAGCGATGGTAACATGGACATAGTATTTTACCCAGCTTCGGGCTCTCTCGAAGAGATAATACCCTACATGCTGCTTTTGATTGTATTCATATGGGTGTAGTACATAGTACATGTATCTACCACGAGATTGTAGTAATGAATATGAGATGATCTATTGACTAGCCTGGCCTCGGTTTATATAACACGCCAGAGGCCTAGGGTTTAGGAGAGTCCTCGTCTTGGGCACCAAGTCTTGTGGAATCTTCCTTGTATGCGGCATGGGCTGTCTGAAGTGGCCCATAATAGAACCGCCACGGGGGTCCTCGGCCCGATCCACCTGGTAGGGAGACGACGTGGTGAGTACCCCCTAGTCCAGGACACTGTCAGTAGCCCCCTGAACTGGTCTTCAAGTTAGGGATGCTCCTCGATTCTTCCGAACTGTTCTTCATCTTTGGTCGTCGGTCTTGAAAACTGGTTCAACAAATCTTCCCATCTTCGATCTTGAGAATTTCCAAAGTGGATCCGAAGAGTTTATACTTCGGGTATCCGAGGAGCCCCTTTAAGCTATCGGCCTTTATCCACGCCTTGTTATTTTTACACCCACCTCGGGTTTGAAGTTGTTCCCGGGCGCCAGCGTCCTCTTGCGTCCGAGCTCCAACGTCAGACTGCATTCGAGGTATCTTTTGTAGCCGAGCACCAACGCCGGACCGCTTCCGAGCTCCAATGCTGGACTATGTCCAAGCTCCAACGCTGGACTGTATCCGAGCTCCAACGCCGGACTATGTTCAAGCTCCAATGCCGGACTGTATCCGAGCTCCAACGCCAGACTATGTCCAAGCTCCAACGCCGGACTGTATCCGAGCTCCAACGCCGGACTATGTCCAAGCTCCAACGCCGGACTGTATCCGAGCTCCAACGCCGGACTATGTCCAAGCTCCAACGCTGGACTGTATTCGAGCTCCAATGCCGGACTATGTCCAAGCTCGAACGCCGGACTGTATCCGAGCTCCAACGTCGGACTATATCCGAGGTGTCTTAAATCACCTTGGTTCAAAAAAGTTGAAGAAGTTTAGCCTAGCTTAATGCCGGAAATGCCCTCTATGGAACCAGCCACTGGCGCCCGAGCTTTATGCTAGACTGCTTCCGAGGTGGTGCACCACCCCAACTGCGGGCCAATTTTTTGTCAATATTTTGATTGGTGCAATTTATTCTCTGCCAAGATATATAGCCAGTAGCCCTCAAGGTGTGTATCAGTCTAAAACCCGAGATGCACCTGAAGGATGACATAAGACCGCTGATCCCAGTAGCCCCTGAGACTCAGGTTGATTCAAAAAATCGGCCTGAGTATCAACTCCTAGCTCGGCAGAATACTTCGGGACACAAAAAGCGGTGTGCAAAGTCCTCGAGACTCAGGTTGGGTGCGGCCGACCAACCTGAGGATCGTAATCTCCTCGAAAGCTATATTGCACTTAAATTTTCTGCATTGGATTATCCATGCAGTAGCCCCCGAGAATTGGGTTGGGCAAAATGGCCGACCCTAGGATCGTACCTCCTCGGGAACAAGTTCAACTGTCATGTATGTTTTGACAATACCGAGGTGGAGTTCAGCAGGAAAGATGCCAAACTATAGTTTTAAAAAAGAGTTTCACGCCGAACACCTCAACCAAGAGAATGTCCCGCTTCCTGAAACATAAAATAGGTGAAAGATGTTATAAGCTCAAAAAAGGCCAACAAACATGCGTAAAAAACTTTACGTCTGGATTGAATCAAGCTGTTTTGGTGCCAATATGAAATTGGTCTTAAAATTGTACTTTCATCGTGCTTTGACATGACACATCTGATCTCTAGACTTCAAGTAGGTCAGCCCTCGGCTTCAACCTCCCTATCCCGAAGGCGGAGTGTTTCTCAGGCCAGTTTAGCAAACTAAATGCGAGCGGCTTTAGAGAGAAACCAGGCTACCCGGCTATTGATCATACACCTGAGTCGAGAAACGAGTGGTAGAAAAAGACTGTGCAACGACTAATAAAAAAGGCTCATACTAATTCGAGAGCCCCCAAGCGACTTGGGTAAAAGAATTTTATGTATAATGATTGTATGTACCGAAGTACTTATATCATATCTGTGTTCGCCCGAACTTTAAACGCGTCTTAACCGACCGTCAGCTTCTCCCTCTTCGGTCAAGGGCCGAAAAGTGTTATGTACTCCACCTATAGAGAATATCGACGGTGTTTCCGATAACCAGGAAATCAGGCCATAGGGTTGTAACAGACAAAGCGCGCTCAGGGAACTTATGCTATATTACTGACGAAGTGTAAGAAGCATCTTCGAAGAAAATAGTACCCCCACCGATACCTTTCTCCGGTTGCTCATTGTTACTATGAGACTTGTGCAATAGATTTTTTGTACTCATGAGTTCAGTTGTGTGCCGACCATGATTGAAAACAATAAGAGCGCTAGCTTTCGGCTTCACCCAGTCTGAGGTCCGAGCTCGGATGACCCGATCGTGACAATCGTAGAGGTGCTCCCTTTACTCCCTAGCCGAACAATCGGGAACGTAGGGGTAAACACAGGAGCAAGGCAACCCAGCTTGCGGAACACTTAAGTCAACATGGTGCATATTGTGGCGTAATACACAAACAAGGAACGAAGCCATACAAGTATAATCATATGCCAGAGGAAAGGCTTCATAAAGGAAGCCCCAAGTAAACGGGGTATTCGAATTTGTGTGTCACAAACAAAGTTTTGACAAGGAAGTTTTTCACAAAGAACTTTTTGCCAAAAAAGTATAATGCTTGGTCGAACCGAACAAAATTTAAAACTGAAAGTTTTTGAGCATGAAAGCGACTTAGCTGGTTAATGTGCTCGGTGTTGATGATGAGGTCCGGACTTATGGTGGGACTAAGACATAGTCCTCAGCTTGGCCGAGGTCCCAGCCCCCAAGCCGGTTCTGAAGTGTCCGAGAAAAGAGCTCGGCTTGACGAAGTGGAAACATAGCGCGGTTGACGTGTTGAGGAGCAGCCCCCAGTCCAGCCGAGCTAACGAAGCTGGTCGGCTGATGATGCCGGAGTCCCCGGAGTAGGTTTGATGAAGAGATGGCAAAGCCCCCGGTCCAGCCGAGGTGACGCGGTAGGTCGGTAAGGCAACGACGGAAACCCCATGTCAGCACGTCGATACACTGGAGTGACAGCGCTGCCCGACCCGAATCATTTACCTGTGCACAAAAAATAGTGCAAGCTAGATAGAATAATAATAAAAATCATTGCATAATTAATAATTTATGCAAAGTGAGTAATAAAATAAATATGCCCCTTGCGCCGAACACTCGATGAGGTAGAGCTCTCTCAGCGATGCCGAAGTTCCAGAGGCAACCGAACATGTCGGTATGGCAATTCAACCAACAAGGTGATCACGAGAGCCAATTTATGCTGATTGGGACGACGATGCCGGCTTGCCGAAGTGACGCGTGACGCAGTCGAAGTTGATAACCTGATCCGGATGTAGCAATAGGAGTGAGAGAACTGCCCCAAAGTAACTGCTTAATTAAATAATATAAAGTGAGAAAGGAAAAAAGAAGGTCAAATCTCCATGTGGTTGCGATGAGCCGAACTCTCTTCGGCCTCGATGGGCATCGTCGCACCGGGTAATGCGCGGTGTAAATCAATTGCCTGCACAGATAAAATAGTGCAAGGCCACAGATGATAATATATATGTTTTTTATATAAAAATATCCTCTACTTAATTAACTTAAGTAAAGTAGATAATTAAAAAAAATATGGCCTGAACGCCGAGGTGGTCTCGATAGAATGGCCGCGGACATGCTGACACAGGGACGCGCGCTGAGGCGACGCCGCAACTTGATCGATGCAGGTAGGACGACGACATCGGCCCACAGAGTTGACCGCGTGATGCAGTCGAAGTTGATTACCTGCACACATAGAATAGTGCAAGCAAGTAATAATAATAATTGAGAAAAATGCATAATTGATTTGTGCGAAGTGAATAAGTTTGGTAAATATGGCCTGAGCACCGGGGTCGGCTCGATGGCGTGACAGTGTTGTGGCATGGCGATGTCGACACAGGTCAGCCGGCCTAGGTCGCGGTGAGAGGCTAGCCAGACCGACAGTACATACAAGCATCGGTAGAATATCTCTGCAAAAATAATGCAGTGCAGACAAACAGAAAATATTCTGCATAATAATCTTATGTACTGAACAAATGTGTAGTTAGGCAAAATAAAACCTGTTCGACAATATCGACCGTAGCAAAGTGAACGGTGCAATCCGTACAGAACAAGTACAAACCAGTACCAGAGATAGACTAAAGTTGATCTTTACGTGGAGTAGTAGTATCCGGACTACTATAATTCAATGACCAAATTTAGGGAGCCATTCTGTGAAACTAGAAGCCCATTGGGTTAGTACACTTTGGTTTCGTTAGAGAAACACTAGCGTCCAACGATTGCCTAGGTTGCTGAATTAAAAAAGAATAGAATAAACAAAGGAAGGAATCTCCCCTGGATGGCCGCTGAGCAAAGCTCCTGTCGGCCTCGTGTGCGCTACCGCACGTGGGACGTAGTCCGTCGTGGCTCCTTGACCGTAGCGCCGCGCGATGAAAATTTTCTCTTTGCATCGACCTTCTCTGGCCTTCTGCATGCGTGCCCGGCTGCCCGCATCTCCAATACTTTTACGATGCGGATCTGATATACTGTCAGACGCCGGACACTTTTTCCTGATCTTGGTTTGACTGCGAATCAGGTAGCACGAGGCAGCGCCCATAATTTTGCAAAAAAGATGGTTTACGTAGAACAGATCTAACTGAAAAAATATCACCTGATCACCCATCGATCCATGATGATCACCCAGCAGGCTCTCAATGAAAGTACCAATGTCGGTTCTATATCCGACGTATCTCGTAGTAGGGGTCCTAAGCTAGGCGTCTTGGAGCGATGGTAACATGGACATGGGATTTTACCCAGCTTCGGGCTCTCTCGAAGAGATAATACCCTACATGCTGCTTTTGATTGTATTCATATAGGTGTAGTACAGAGTACATGTATCTACCACAAGATTGTAGTAATGAATATGAGATGATCTATTGACTAGCTTGGCCTCGGTTTATATAACACGCCGAAGGCCTGGGGTTTAGGAGAGTCCTCGTCTTGGGCGCCAAGTCTTGTGGAATCTTCCTTGTATGCGGCATGGGCTGTCCAAAGTGGCCATAATAGAACCGCCACGGGGGTCCTCGGCCCGATCCACCTGGTCGGGAGACGACGTGGTGAGTACCCCCTAGTCCAGGACACCGTCGGAAGGATAATCTCATGGGAGGTCTGGAAGTTCACGAGCACCAACTTTCTCCCGTCTTCTCTGACAGCAGCCATCCAGTGGGAGTTCATGCCCACCCAGTACATACCTACCAAGAAGTTTTGGGTGATGGTGATAGGATCAAACTCGTGGGAAATGATGTACATCGACCCACTACATACCTGCAAAGAAGTTTCGGCTAATGGAGGTTGGATTGAAGTCGAGGGGCATCATGTACGCCTCCGTATCATGGTGAGCAAATCTCGCAAAACTAGATAGCAGCAAGTAGGGTGTCTTGAAAAGCTTAGGCCTCGCTTTGACGATGGCCGTGTGCATGTCCCTCGAGCATGCAGCCAGCCGCACGACGCTCAACATATCCATACACGAACAACAGAGGTTGAGGATGTCACTGGGGAGATTGCTCCAATCGCGGCTCATATGGATGATGGGCGGTTCGCGTTCGGCCATGGAGTTTGGAAGGTGGAGTTTTTGGGGGCTTGATTTACGGGGGAGAAGGCTCTCGGTACTGGATCAGCTAGCGAGGGAATAGTGGTACTGGGGGAGGCGAGCGAGGCGAGGGTACGCGGGGGCACAGTGAGATGATGAAGAGTGACCTCAGGATCTCTGGCGAGACAGAGATGGAGATGAAGTGGTGCTAGGGGAGAGGGAGACAGGGCGAGGCATGCTATACAACGGCAGTGACAGTGACTGCACAATGCACAAGGTGAGGCTGACTTTGGTAACCCGAACACGCCGCCTGGACTAGTGTCACCTCGGGCGCAGGGGCTTGTCACCTCACTGTGAGGACCGGATGAATAATATGTTGACCATCAAGTGTACCACAGTTGTACTACTACTAGTAGGAACATACGGAGTAGTACTATATAGCGGAAATAGGTCTCCCGTGCTAGCATGCCCTTGGGTTCACTTCATCCTCCAGGTATCATCCATATTGCGAGCAGAACCAAATTCTCGTGCATGCGGAAGCGTGAAGAAGGGGTTTTTCCTTTTTGAGGATAACCGCACACTCCTTAACCAGAGAATGTTGTGTCTCCCATGCACGCGCCAATATCCATCTGAACCAGCTATGCCACATTTTTCTATACCTGTTTGCATAGGTCCCACCTGTCAGGAGGGGTGAAGAAATAAAAAGGAATCATAAAATGCCACGCCACGGTGATTCGAAAGAGTGACCTCAACTAGCCAGTGGCACATGTAGCGCTAGAAGGATGGGAAGGTACACGGACAGGTACCACTCCTCAGTCTACCCACATAGCCTTTTCGTTTAGTCTACCTAGCCGTCTAATCAACTGCCTGCAGGCCACTTCTCCCATTTACTTCTCCATCAGGAACCGATTTTCCTCGGCTTCTTCACCTCTCCTTCATCTTCATTTGCATCCAAACCCCACTACATTCACATTGTTTTAACCTCTAGACATACTCCTGGAGTAATTCCAAAGCCCCTTTAAATAATCATCTTCTTCAGTTAGACTAGCCATCTAATCCTAATTCTCCAAACCATAGCCCTCCGGTCCAGCGGTTCCAAATGGCAAAAGAGATCCAGATGCAGGTTTTTAGCATCCAATATGTCCTCGTCGAAGGATCGTTGAGCATAGTTGCCACTGTCACTGACCACCCAAGGGTTGTTCGCAAGCAGATCAACAATGTATCCAACTCCCTCCAAAAGGTAGAGATGAAGGTCATCGGTCTCGACGCAGAGTACATGGAGCGTGCCACTTGGAAGATCCAACGCGCCGCCGTCCTTCAGCTGTGCCTCGAAGATGATGTTTTGGTGTACCACATCATACACGCGCCCTCCATACCAGGTGAGCTCCACGATTTCTTGTCTCAGGAGGACATATACTTCTGTGGGGCAGCCATCGAAGGAGACAAACAGAAGCTGGCGCCGTACAACCTTGATTTGAAAAGGATCACTGACCTACAAACCAGAATCAAAATTTCTGTAGAAGATTGTGATAAACAGACACCATCCCTATTCGACATAGCAAATTTTGTGCTCGGAACAAATCTCCAGAAGGGCGACGATACGCCTTCTCGGGAAGATGGGAACAAATCTCCAGAAGCTGCGTGCAGGGTATTATCTTTCGAAAGCCGTGCCCGCGGTTATGAGGCATATGGGAATTTGTTAATGTCCGGTTGTAGATAACTTGTCACTTGACCCAATTAAAATACATCAAATGCGTGCATAGCCGTGATGGTCTCTTCTCGGCGGAGTCCGGGAAGTGAACACGGGCTGAGTTATGCATGACGTAAGTAGGTGTTCAGGACCTCTTCTTGGTCATTGCTAGATGACGTCCGTTCCGTTGCTTCTCTTCTCGCTCTCATTTGCGCAAGTTAGCCACCATATATGCTTTTGCCGCTGCAGCTCCACCTCTTTGCACCTCCCTTTTCCTATAAGCTTAAATAGTCTTGATCTCGCGGGTGTGAGATTGCTGAGTCCCCGTGACTCACAGATTCTACCAAAACAGTTGCAGGTGCCGACGATGCCAGTGCAGATGATGGCATCGATCTCAAGTGGGAGTTCGACGAGGAACGTGGTCGTTACTATGTGTCTTTTCCTGATGATCAGTAGTGGAGCCCAGTTGGGACGATCGGGGATCTAGCATTTGGGGTTGTCTTATTTTCATCTGGATTTTGACCGTAGCCGGTCCATATGCTTGTATTTTGGATGATGTATGATATTTATTCATGTATTGTGTGAAGTGGCGATTGTAAGCCAACTCTTTATCCCATTCTTGTTCATTACATGGGATTGTGTGAAGATGACCCTTCTTGCGACAAAACCACTATGCGGTTATGCCTCTAAGTCGTGCCTCGACACGTGGGAGATATAGCCGCATCGTGGGCGTTACAAGGAGGCCTTCGCCCCGGCTAGCCCCGCGGACTCTCGTTTCCCCATCCAAACCTCGCTCTTAAACGAGGCTCTGGACTTAATGCGATCCCCCGCCGTCACAGAGGAATCACCTCCGAATTACGCCCAGCCCAGACTAGAGGCTGAAAGCAGGGAATTTTACTTCCCACCCACCACCCACTTCATAGCCACTGTCGAAGATTTAACCGACATACTGGACTACGCCTTCAAAGACATCAACGGCATGGATGACGATGCCAGAGACGAACAAGGCCAAGACCCGCCGATTACCGGACATTGGACGGCCACCTCCACATATGACCTGTATATGGTGGACACCCCCAAAGAGGATGATGACGACGACAGGAAGGATCCGGTTGAGGACAAGCCTGCTGAAGCACCTCCAAAGCGTCGACGTCAGCGGCGCCGCTCAAAATCACATCGCGAAAAAGACAGCAATACCGGCACCGGATACAATAACACTCCGGAGAACACCGAAGACCTTGAAGCCCCCGTCGAGCCAACATCCGAACATGATGATTGGGAGGATGGGCAAGTTAACCCTGACGATCCAGTCGAGAACGAGGACTCGGAGGATAGTAACTATCTACCAATATCCGAGGATGATGTGAGCCTCGGCGACGAAAACTTCATCGTACCAGAGGAACCACTTCAGCAGGAGTGTTTTAAGCGCCAGCTAATCGCCACTACGAGAAGCCTAAAAAAGAAGCAGCAACAGCTCCAAGCCGAACAGGATACACTCAACAATAGATGGACCCAGGTCCTGGCTACCGAAGAGTATGGCCTTCAACGCCCAGCAAGGAGTTATCCGAAGCGTCGGCTACTACCACAATTTGACGATGAGGCCGTCGAGCCCATACCATCAAGACATGACCGTGCTGATGAACTAGACCGGCCACCACATGGACGAGATAAAGCCTCCACCTATGCTAAACACCAACCCACACCACCTCGCCGTAGAGGTAGAGAGACAACGGCTCCAGGACACACCTACAACCTACGACATGACTTGGACAAAAGAGCAGGCCAAGCCAGATCAATCTATGGATCAAGGGGGCGTGCCCCAATGCGAGAAGATGGCCATCAGGCCTAGCGCGATAGGCACAACCTCACCCAGGCCAAAAACCGCATACGGACTTCATCCGAACTGCATCGTGACGTCGCCCGATACAGAGGCACCGCACACCCCTTATGCTTCACCGATGAGGTAATGGAGCACCAGTTCCCAGAAGGGTTTAAACCCGTGAACATTGAATCATACGATGGAACAATGGATCCCGCAGTATGGATCGAAGATTGCCTTCTCGATATCCACATGGCCCGCGGTGACAATTGATACGTCTCCATCATATCTACTTTTCCAAACACTTTTGCCCTTGTTTTGGACTCAAACTTGCATGATTTGAATGGAACTAACCCGGACTGACGCTGTTTTCAGCAGAATTGCCATGGTGTTATTTTTGTGCAGAAATAAAAGTTCTCAGAATCACTTGAAAATCAACGGAGATTATTTTTGGAAATAATAAAAAATACTGGCGAAAGAAGCAAGGCCAGGGGGCCCATGCCCTATCCACAAGGGTGGGGGCGCACCTGCCCCCCTGAGTGCGCCCCCTGCCTCGTGGGCCCCCTGGTACTCCACCGACCTCAACTCCAACTCTATATATTCACGTTCGGGGAGAAAAAAATCAGAGAGAAGGATTCATCGCGTTTTATGATACAGAGCCGCCGCCAAGCCCTAATCTCTCTTGGGAGGGCTGATCTGGAGTCCGTTCGAGGCTCCGTTGAGGGGAATCCGTCGCCGTCGTCATCATCAACCATCCTCCATCACCAATTTCACAATGCTCACCGCCGTGCGTGAGTAATTCCATCGTAGGCTTGCTAGACGGTGATGGGTTGGATGAGATTTATCATGTAATCGAGTTAGTTTTGTTAGGGTTTGATCCCTAGTATCCACTATGTTCTGAGATTGATGTTGCTATGACTTTGCTATGCTTAATGCTTGTCACTAGGGCCCGAGTGCCATGATTTCAGATCTGAACCTATTATGTTTTCATGAATATATGTGAGTTCTTGATCCTATCTTGCAAGTCTATAGTCACCTACTATGTGTTATGATCCGGCAACCCCGAAGTGACAATAATCGGGACCACTCCCGGTGATGACCATAGTTTGAGGAGTTCATGTATTCACTAAGTGTTAATGCTTTGGTCTGGTACTCTATTAAAAGGAGGCCTTTATATCCTTTAGTTTCCGCTAGGACCCCGCTGCCACGGGAGGGTAGGACAAAAGATGTCATGCAAGTTCTTTTCCATAAGCACGTATGACTATATTCGGAATACATGCCTACATTACATTGATGAATTGGAGCTAGTTCTGTGTCACCCTATGTTATAACTGTTGCATGAATAATCACATCCGACATAATTCTCCATCACCGATCCAATGCCTACGAGCTTTTCACCTATTGTTCTTCGCTTATTTACTTTTCCGTTGCTACTGTTACAATTACTACAAAACCCAAAAATATTACTTTTGCTGCTGTTATCACTACTATCAGACTACTTTGCTACTAAATACTTTGCTGCAGATATTAAGTTATCCAGGTGTGGTTGAATTGACAACTCAACTGCTAATACTTGAGAATATTCTTTGGCTCCCCTTGTGTCGAATCAATAAATTTGGGTTGAATACTCTACCCTCGAAAACTATTGCGATCCCCTATACTTGTGGGTTATCAAGACTATTTTCTGGCGCCGTTGCCGGGGAGCATAGCTCTATTCTTTGAGTCACTTGGGATTTATATCTGCTGGTCACTATGAGGAACTTGAAAGACGAGAAAACCAAAATTTATCCCTCAACTACGAGGGGAGGTAAGTAACTGCCATCTAGCTCTGCACTTGATTCACCTTCTGTTTTGAGTAAACTTGCGACACCTAAACCTGCTTCTGCTATTAATTCTTATATGTCGCATGTTATTGATGATGCCACTTCTGCTATGCATGATACTTATGATGAAACTACTTCTATGCTTGATACTATTGTGCCACTAGGTGAATTTCTGGATGAACAACTTGCTAGGGCTTGATACGTCTCCAACGTATCTATAATTTTTGATTGTTCCATGCTATTATATTATCTGTTTTGGATGTTTAATGGGCTTTACTATGCACTTTTATATTATTTTTGGGACTAACCTATTAACCCAGAGCCCAGTGCCAGTGCCAGTTTCTGTTTTTTCCCTTGTTTCAATGTTTCGCAGAAAAGGAATATCAAACGGAATGAAACCTTCGGGAGCGTGATTTTTGGAACAAACGTGATCCAGGAGACTTGGAGCTGAAGTCAGGGAAGCTTCGAGGTGGCCACGAGGCAAGGAGGCGTGCCTGCCCCCCTGGGCGCGCCCCCACCCTCGTGGGCCCCTCTGGTTCCCCTTACCGACTTCTTTCGCATATATATATCCATATACCCTAAAACCATCGGGGAATAGAATAGATCAGGAGTTCCACCGCCGCAAGCCTCTGTAGCCACCAAAAACCAATCGGGACCCTGTTCCGGCACCCTGCCGGAGGGGGGATCCCTCACCGGTGGCCATCTTCATCATCCCGGCGCTCTCCATGACGAGGAGGGAGTAGTTCACCCTCGGGGCTGAGGGTATGTACCAGTAGCTATGTGTTTGATCTCTCTCTCTCTCTCTCTCTCTCTCTCTCTCTCTCGTGTTCTTGATTCGGCACGATCTTGATGTATCGTGAGCTTTGCTATTATAGTTGGATCTTATGATGTTTCTCCCCCTCTACTCTCTTGTAATGGATTGAGTTTTCCCTTTGAAGTAATCTTATCGGATTGAGTCTTTAAGGATTTGAGAACACTTGATGTATGTCTTGCCGTGCTTATCCGTGGTGACAATGGGATATCACGTGATTCACTTGATGTATGTTTTGGTGATCAACTTGCGGGTTCCGCCCATGAACCTATGCATAGGGGTTGGCACTTGTTTTCGTCTTGACTCTCCGGTAGAGATTTGGGGGCACTCTTTGAAGTACTTTGTGTTGGTTGAATAGATGAATCTGAGATTGTGTGATGCATATCGTATAATCATACCCATGGATACTTGAGGTGACCTTGGAGTATCTAGGTGACATTAGGGTTTTGGTTGATTTGTGTCTTAAGGTGTTATTCTAGTATGAACTCTATGATAGATCGAACGGAAAGAATAGCTTCGTGTTATTTTACTACAGACTCTTGAATAGATCGATCAGAAAGGATAACTTTGAGGTGGTTTCGTACCCTACCATAATCTCTTCGTTTGTTCTCCGCTATTAGTGACTTTGTAGTGACTCCTTGTTGCATGTTGATGGATAGTTATATGATCCAATTATGTAATTATTGTTGAGAGAACTTGCACTAGTGAAAGTATGAACCCTAGGCCTTGTTTCCTAGCATTGCAATACCGTTTACGCTCACTTTTATCATTAGTTACCTTGCTGTTTTTATAATTTCAGATTACAAAAACCTATATCTATCATCCGTATTGCACTTGTATCACCATCTCTTCACCGAACTAGTGCACCTATACAATTTACCATTGTATTGGGTGTGTTGGGGACACAAGAGACTCTTTGTTATTTGGTTGCAGGGTTGTTTGAGAGAGACCATCTTCGTCCTACGCCTCCCACGGATTGATAAACCTTAGGTCATCCACTTGAGGGAAATTTGCTACTATCGTACAAACCTCTGCACTTGGAGGCCCAACAACGTCTACAAGAAGAAGGTTGTGTAGTAGACATCAAGCTCTTTTCTGGCGCCGTTGCCGGGAAGGTGAGTGCTTGAAGGTATATCTTTAGATCTTGCAATCGAATCTTTTAGTTTCTTGTTTTATCACTAGTTTATATTATAAAAGAAAACTACAAAAACTGGAATTAAGGGTGCCTCATATGCTTCATCTTTTTAATATCTTTCGTGAAAATGATGGGAAGGAAAATTGTGCTCAAGTACTAGAAGAAGAATTACATAGAATGCTTGGCATAAAATATGTGAATAATGAACATGATTGCAATGTTGTTAGTATGAATTCCTTGAATACCCATGATGCTAATGATATGCAAAGCCACAAGCTTGGGGATGCTATGTTTGATGATGATGATATGTTTAGTCCCCGTCCAGCATCAACACCTCGTCGGACGAGCCCCAGTCCAGACCCATGTCGGTCCATGATGCAAGCCGCAGCGGGGGTCCGAATCTGAATGCAGGAGCGGCCGCCCACTTGGTGCCACGGGGTTCAGTGATGTAAAACCACTCCTGCTGCCATACCTTGACAGTCTCCACAAAGGCCCCTTTGGGCCAGGTAACGCTGGGGAGCTTGCTCACCATGGCACTGCCACACTCCGCGTGCTACCCACCAACCACCTTCGGCTTCACATTGAAGGCCTTGAGCCACATGCCGAAGTGTGGGGGAATGCGGAGGAATGCCTCACACACGACGATAAACGCCGAGATGCGGAGGAAGGAGTTCGGAGCTAGATCGTGAATATGTCATCTATATCTTTTCCAAATATCTCATCTAAATCTTTTCTATCTCTCTAATGAGCTAGGTGGGGGGTACTTATAGTCTAGGGACGAAATAGGAGGGGGAGAGGGTTACAAGGGCAAAAAGCCAAAAACCCAAAGAGGCACGCAGGCCCTCGGAGGGGTCCGGGCACCCGGTGCAAAGGGGGCCGAGCACCCGGACTGGACAGGGACCCGGCAGAGGCAGGACCGGGCACCCGGGGGTCCTAAGTCCCCGGGCACCCGGGGTGTGGGCTGGTGGCTGGGCGGCCTCGGCCGGGCACCCGGGGTGTGGGCTGGTGGCTGGGCGGCCTCGGCCGGGCACCCGGGGGTCCAATGCCCGGGCACCTAGGCAGGGGTTGGCGGCAGGCGCGTGGGGGACCGGGCACCCGGGGCTGGCTGGGGCGCGGCCCAGGTTTTGGCCGAGCACCCGGGGCCATGTTGGCCGGGCACCCGGGGTGACCAGAGGGCCGGTCCTGGGCGCAGCCGAGGCCCCGGGCACCCGGGGGCAGCGGGGTGCGGGTTCCTGGAGTGTCTAGGGCCACTTCTCCTTGGCCCTTCCGGTGGTCTTCTTCCTCCTTCTTTTCCTTGGGTGCTTGGGTCTCCGTCTTGGCCTCATCATGGTCATTTTCTTCGTACCTATAAATGTATAACATTTCTGTTTGAGGTAGGACCCAACTCTCGTGTGAATTTGAATGGAGCTCGAAGAGGAAGGAGTTCACCTCGTTCTCGATGGCGCGTGCACGTACTCTTGTCATTGGTCCTCTCGGTGCTTGTGGTGGTGATGGAGTGTCGTTGCGGATGGACGAGGGATGCTCCGCATCATTAGGCTTCGACCTTTGTATTTTTATTTTTTGCGAAAGTGCTTAGGCTTTGACCTACTGACCCACATGTCAGCCAGTCCATTTGTTTTTAGTCCATTTGGTGGGCTGGGTCAAACAATGATGTAGCATCTATGCAACCCGTTTATATATTGTGGTAGAATTTAAAGCCCATTTGTATTTTTCTCGAAATCCGCAGACTTGCTGGGCTGTGTGAAAATATCATGTTGGGCTGGACGAAGAAATGTTATAAAATCATAAACGCATGATTGCAGGTCTATTACTGCAATGGTCAGTAAAATCTTTGCAAGCTTATGTACGCAATCACTAGGAGTTAACTTGCCAAGTTATATATAAACAATTATTATTATTATTTTGTAAGAACTTTCGATTTATGAAATAAAATATCTTTTTAATTTGATGAGTTAATTGGATGTGGCGTATTATTATTTTTAGGCTAGACGTGGGACAGTTGAGTTGGTTCTAGGGAAAAGTACTGGAAGAAAACTCAGATTACATCAAAAAAGAAAGTGGGAGAAAATTTAGATATAGGATTAATGAAAACGAAAAATAACGGAAGTGGGAAGGTCTATAAAATGGTTGGACGAACCACAGGTTTAACGGAACCTTATGTTGTTTCTATTATATATATGTAATAAAATAAGATATATATATATATATATATATATATATATATATAAGGCAAAACATAGGTTCAGTTTTGCATTCTTATAGAAAAATAGAACTGAGCTGTGCATCGTCTTGAAAAAACAAACATAACTTGGGCTGCTGATGTTATAGACAAGCTAGGCTGGGAGGCCTAGAGGCCGCTTGATACCTGCCGGATCCAAAAAAAGTTGAAACATGTCGTGGGCTGCCCATGTTAAACAACAAAACCTAGGCCATGGACCTGGTGGGCCCGGGACTGTAATCGTCTCGACGAACAGTCGTCTCCCGATTCCTCTTGTTTTGCTGAACATGTCGGGAATGACAGATGGCGGCGCCACGACGAGAGCACCAAGGCGGAGGACGACGTCGAGACCTCGGACAGAACGAACCGGAGCGGGGGAAGACGCAGACAGAGGGGAGTACGAGGGTTGACTTGTTTGGGTGCAGGGTGGGCCGGTGGAGCTGCCGTCGCCGGACAATGTGCGGGAGTAGAGGGATGGCCTGGCCAACGCCATAGGCTATGATGGGCCACCGAGGCGTGCGCGGCAGCGCCGCCAGCCGCTGTATAGGAAGTGGATGAAAGATTGAACAAAATAAAGAAATACAAATTGATAGGTGGTTGGTCCCATATGTTTGTGTACGAGACCTGCTGGGTCACCTGAGAAGGGGAATATGTTGGGAGGAAGGAGATTCAAAGCATGGCAAGCAAATAGCCACTAAAAAGCAAACATGTTAATGGGTTCTTAGAAGAAATATTTTGGACAACAGATAATTACGACACATAGGCTAATGCATGAAACACTCAGATGATAAAGGTGCTTAAACAGATAAAGTACAACATCTAGACCTTCCTCGCACGCTTGATCATGACGCTGCGGCTGTCCGTGTACTCGTCGGTTACAGGAAGCAGACACGTCCTCATGTCCAAGATCCGTGTGTACATGTCGTAGCATGCGTATGCGTCCTTGGCCGCGTAGGTTATGTAGGATAGATTCAGAGGTACCTCCCACGTGTTCAGGTCCTTGGTATCATTGTCTTCTTTCATGTTGGCGTAGCAGGGGTCGATGATGGTCTCGGCGAGGTCAACCACGGAGTCCTTCTCCTTCCCGTTGCCGATGATCTTGTATTGCTTCTGGATGTCGACAAGCTTGTTGCACCAGATGGCCGAATCGTCGCGTTCTTCCTTCTCTCCACCGCAGCAAAGGTGCAGTCGGTGCTGCCGATGAAACGGGCGAATTATCCAGAACCTCTGATGGCCCTACATCAGTGGTAGACGAGAACCTTGTCCCGCATGCATACCTGGGCGACGGCAATCCGCCGGTCCCTCTCAGGAGACGAATGGATGGGCACAAGGTCTAGTCCCGCGACCTTGTGCTTTCTCGTCCTGTAGGTACTGCTTGAACTGGGTGAGGCAGAGCTTCACCGAGTTCGGATCATTGGTGTACATCACATTCAACTTGGTGCAGCCATGGGATTGAACGGCGAACTCAAAGGCGAACTCCTTGCTGAAGTCCATATCTAGAAGGCTCACCCCTCGGATCGCCATTGGAGTCTCTTCAAGTGAACGAGTGGGTAGGCGGCGGCAGCAGTTCATTTTTCAGCTCTTGGGGAACTGGATTCAACAGTAAACTGAGTGTGTACAGGTGACAACAGTTACTACCCCTCCCTCGCTCGCTGCACGCCCGGCAGAACATGCACCCTCGGTGCATTCAAACACCCCCATTAAGAAACCAATTCCTGCCACATGTCGGTTCACAAGCGGGTCTGTATTGGTACTGTAATAACAAGTGTTAGTGGTCACTTTACTTAAATTTAATTAGCTTTAATTGAAATTTATTCTTAAAACAAGCAATGCATTGGCTCGTTCTATTAGTGCCACAGGATCAACATGCACAACAATTAGAATTATTATTCTTAGGACGCACACGATCAGCACATTTGTCGCACTTTCACATAGATAATACTACCAAGTTTGAACTGTTTGTTATGGTTGCTGTCCTCTGCATCATCATGCCATGTTTCCCAGCTTGCAAGATTCAGAACCAACAAATAAGATTAAAATAATAAGTACAACAAAGATGCCTACACATCTCATTGATTCCCAGCTTGCAAGATTCAGAACCAACAAATAAGATTCAAATAATAAGTACAACAAAGATGCCTACACATCTCATTGATTCCCAGCTTGCAAGATTCAGAACCAACCCATTAGAGCCTTTTGATAAAGTGAATATCGATATTAAATCCATCTTGGCTAGCCGTGTCATACAACCCAAGAACTTGGCAAATGCTCTTGACCATCACAACATCTGTAGTTGAGTATTCCTGTTTGCATGACGCAGATAATAAAGAGCATGATTACTATAATAGTGGCACTAGTGGAAGTCAACCTGCAGCTCCACTCGATGATTCAATTGGTGCAACTTTTTTTGCAGTTCACCTAAAATGAAGCAAAGATTGCATCATTCAGCTAGCAAGAAGTACTTGCTCTCGTGAGCTGGCAGGTTCTTCTTTAGTAGTTGCACAAAAAATGAGCAACATTAAGGTTGGCTGTCCTGCTCAAGTAAGGTGCAACTATAATTTGCTTATCCTTTTGTGCAGTTCCACTAAAATAAAGTGCCATTGTGGTGACAGTGACGGCTCATCTTGCAAAGGCTAATAAAATGTTGCACGAGATTACCAACAGAATTTGACGGAGATTTTGGAAACTCCAATCAGCATTTCGTGCAGTTCCACCAAAATTGAGAGATGTTGCCCACGTGACATTTTAGTTGAACTGCACAAGACACTCATTCCAGAAAAAAGTGTTTTGTGCAGTTCACCAAAAGGTCACAATAGCAACAAGGTGAAATGGATATCCCTATCTGCACAAAAAGATAGAAAGAAAACAGTTGCTGGTCAATAAGAAGATACGAAACATACACGAAATGAAAAGAAGCATCTTAATTATGTTCATGGAAATCACGCAAGGACAGTAGAAATTTTAAAACGTCAACAATGCTTCATGTTACCGGAGGCATTACGATCAACAATGACATTCGTCAAATATGGGATTACTTTAATGGTGGCATTGCTTGTTTACCAGATACAGTAAATCAACAACAGCTAAAGAGTTGGTTTAAGGGCATGGGACCGTGGGGACACCAGGACACTAAGCAGCGTAAAGAAGCAACTTACTTGTCATACTGGGAAAATAGCAGGAGTACCATTTGTAACACAATTTAATTGCATCATATCACTGGAGGCATTAGATTAACAATAACACTAGTTAGACGTGTCTTAAGGTAACATTGTGATCGCTTCATTTTACATGTGCCCTTACATTAACAACAACAAAAGGTTGGTATAAGGACATGCGACAGTGGACGCATCAGCACAATGTACCTACAAGGATGCATAAAGTGGTGATGCCGCGTTTGTTCATACTCTGTGAGGGCGGCAAATCTAATCCTAGAGACCTTTTACTATGTGAGGGCAGCAAATCTAATCCTAGAGACCCTTTACTATGTGAGGGCAGCAAATCTAATCCTGGACATACTCTATTGACTTGTCCACTAGTCGCCACTTTTATCCCTTTTTCAACCAACAATAGATTTGTTACTTATCCAGTTTGTACTGCGTTTTCCCTTTATTTCCCTTTTCAACCAAGAGATCGGTTGGGTATCCGGTCTCTACTACTTTCCCCCTGTTATTTCCTCTTTGAATCAAGTCCTAGATTCATGCTACGAATTTCCCCCTTTCTTCGTTGTTTGAACCAAGTCGTAGATTCGAATGCATGAAGTAGCTTTACCTCTAATAATACTAAAAATTTAGGTGGCTTTGGAAGAGCTGATGGAAGTAGAAAAAGATGCACATGTAGACACGTGGGGAGCCGGGGCAGTAGAGCAAGGCTGCTTTCGAAGAACTTATACCTTAGGGTCGTCGGTATGTCGGCGGCGGCAGGTCGGATCTGCGCACAATACGGCAGGGAGGAAGAAGGGTCAGAGGACCTCCCGAGCCGGCGCTGCATCAGAGAGAACGGCACAGATAGAGGATTGGGCCCCGCCGGTAGCTGTGGGTTTCCTCCCTCGCCGGCGATGACCACGTGAACGAAGCACCTAGTCCTCTACACACACCGGCCGAAGGGATCCGGTCGGATCTGTGACCATCGGTGAGGAGAGAGAAAATGTCGCTACCGCTGTCTTGTTTAGATCTGGAGAGGATGAGAGAATGAAGAGAGCAACCCTAGTAAAGCAAGCGCTCAGGCCCCAGCCTACATATATAGTGGAGTGATTGTCTTTTTCTCTCCACAACAAGCGGTTCAATTTGTGTACGTGGCATTAAAGAAAAGAAACTCTCTATTTAACGTGACTAACTGTACGACTCCTACTTACTAGTAGTAGTATTGTTCACTTGTGCTCCCCGGCCCTCCATTCATTGAACAACCCCATGGGTGAATAAACATAGAGTACTAGTATTTATATAGAACGAACAAGCTCAAACTATTTTCGCGTAGTTAAAAGTTGAGGGCGGGGCTTTTCCCGGGCAGTACGCGCGACAATTTTCACGTAGGCGGTTTGACAGAGAGGTGAGGAGGGTGAGGGAGTAGCAGATTCAACTTACTTACTGCTGGAAAGGTAGGGCTGTGCGATTTGATGGAGCGTTACTGCTGGAAAGACTTGTGATATGACTGCTCACTATAGTCATGAATTACTAGCGCTACGACCGGGGTGAAGCCCCCTTCCATTCCCCACTCTAATCTGGTGCATGACATGTCGACCCGGATGCTGGCTCTCCCACATGTCGGCGAAGTACGTAAGAAGGAGCAAAGAATCATGCGGTATATATAGTGTATATACTAGTACTACTACTCACGTCGGAGGAGTGCAAACCACGGCAGCCCAGTGAACCAGCAGGCGATAGGCCATACTCCTCTTTGTTTGGATCCCTAGCAGTGCGAACCATGGCAGCGCAATGAACCAGCAGTAGAAAAAAATGTGGTGATATGGCCATAAAAACAATGTGCTATAGTCCAGTCTGTAGCATGTACAGTACTACTCCTCTTTGTTTGGATCCCTGAGTTAGAGCTAGTTTGGGCTGAAATAGCCTCAAAGTATCCAAACAGGAGGGGTTAGTTTGAGCTAGTTTTCTCTAACCCAGCTAAAAAAAAACTAGCCCGGTGGAGAGGTTCTAATTGGGTTAGTTCTCCTCAGGCCCACAAAAAGAGAACTAAAAAAATCTCCCCTACCAGCACCAGATCGCTCCCTCCGACCCCCCTCGCACAACTCATCTATGTTCCCCATCGCGCCACCCGCCCAAGCGCCGCTCCGCCGCTTGCCCTCTCCCTCATCCGCTCGCCCTCTTCCTCCTGCCGCCCTCTCCCTCCGGCCTCCAAAGCTCACCCCGCTCCCCCTTCACCGGTCGTTTTTCTCCCTCTGTCGTGCGCGGCAGCGGCGGCGCATCTACCAGTGAGGTCGCGAGAGGGGTGAGTTTGTTCGTTCCTTCTTTGTCTCACAACCATATCATTGATCTTGCTCGCTATAGCGCTAATTCTGATTTGGAAAAGTAGATCCTGATTAAACTTGGTATAGATTTGTGGTGCACACATGGAATTGTTTGATGCTACTTCAGGAGGTATTAAATCTTTCTAAAGGCCCAAAGATTCAGTTCACCTTTCTAGGTATTTCCGTTTCAGGCTTGCATTATTTCTAGAGGCCCAAAGATTCGGTTCGCAGTCATCGGCAAGCAGCCCTGCTACCCATGCCGGTCTCGACCTCAACTCGCAAGCGCCATCGTCGGAGGGGTTCTCGGGGCTTGGGCTCTACAGAGCCTTCCTCCAGAGCGACGATGACGAGCTCCTCCCAGGGCGCGTCAGGGGCTCCGGGCTCCCTCCCTATCGTGAATGCCTTTCGTGATGAGTTAGCTCATGCTTTGTTTCATGGAGTGTAATTTTTTTTGTGAAGCTTGATTGACGACTTGTATGTTTAAGTGGGAAATCTCATTTGTATGGAAAAAAATAAAATTTATCATGTTTTGCCTGCTTGATTTGTAAAGATGGTTCGTTTATGTCAATTGTGAGCGGGAGGAGGCCACAAAAGAGCCGACCACACCAAATTCGGCAGGAAATAGGGTCCAAAGTAGTCAAATGCTTGAGAAAGAGCATTTATTGTCAATCTAACCGTGCCATCCAGACACCTATTTGGTTAGAGTTAGTTCAGGGTTAGAATCTAACTCTAACCTCTAACTGAGTTAGAGTTCTCCTCGTCTCGGTTCATCGCCATCATACTTTCCCCATCCCTGTGTTTTCAGTATCCTGCGAATCAAAGAGGCCCTTAGACTGGTTTAGGTCCGGCCGTGTTATGTCCAAAATTTAATGAACGTGTTCCGGTTTCTACGAAAATAATCCGGTTTCATGTAGTAATTTATTTATTTATTTATTCTTCTGCGGGGGGTTTGCATGTAATTCGTGAGGTCGGAAATGTAAAGTACCCTGGCATGGTTGCATATGCTCCGAGTCGTGCATGCACTACGACCCAGATGCTCTACGTCCCACATGTCGGTGAAAGGGAGCCCGTGGAAATAGCCTAGGAGTACATATAGGAGGATAAATGCGTGGAAAAATATGTACTATGAAGCGTAGCTGCGGTTCAAAAAGGAGACCTAAAGTGATGACAGGTATAGGTTGCATGCACCCAACTAGTGGTACTAGACGTACGACTACTTTTTCCCTAAAAAAGAGGTATGAGTGCTTAGTACTCCTATTCTATCAACACGAGTCCCATCTGACAACAGCGTCTGTGCTACAACTAGCTCTTATCCCTTGTTTCTCTCTTCTAATTCTAAACTCAGCCGACGCGCGGTGGGCGGGGTGGTGATTTGCCGATGGTCGGATTGCTCAACTGCGGCCCCACCTCACAGTGAAAACGTTACGACTGGAATAAAAATGCCATATACTAATAAAACATTAAGGCCACGAGGCGATGCAGTGCTGGTTACAGGAGGCAAGAAGAAAGATGCATCCATCGACGACGTCCACCTCCTCGACTCAGGGCGCCGGCCAACTGAATGACGGCTAAGTAGCAGCGGCTTTCGTGGCCAGGTCGACGTGCTTCTGAACAATGGCGTCCAAAGATTCCAGCCGCTGGAAGAAGGCCAACGTCTTTCTGTCCTCGTTGGCCTTGTAGTGGCCTATGTAGACGATTTCCTCGTAGACGTGGATGTGCAGGTCGACAGTTTCTTGCATGGCGAGGCGCTGTGCAGCGAGCGCGACCTCGAGGTGCACATCCTTCGTCGCGACCTCCGGCACCTGAAGGGCCACCAGGGCTTGAAAGAGTTCCTCACCATGAAGGCCGAGGAGGGTGGCAGGCAATGAGGAGCCTGGGCACATGGGTTGGAGCAGTACGGCAAGGTCGTCCGCGCGCTTCTTGATAGCGGTGAACTTGCGGATGGAGTGGAACATCATGTCATCCATGCAAGAGGCGTAGCCGGCATCGGCGAGATCTACAACACCGGCGGTTGCCAGCACCGTCTAGAAACGCTACATGGTGCGGGGCCGCAGGCCGGCGTCTTGGATGATCTGGCACAGCCGACTGCCGCTCGCGTCCATCGCCTCCATAGGTGCTTATGGCTTCTGGTCACCTGGACTCTAATTGGAGTGAGCAGTGTTGCGCAGAGACTAGGAGTAGATGGATTGGAGTGGTGGGGCGCCTTGATAAAGAGAGTCCAAACTCTGTTGCATTCACATCATGCTGGCTCTGTTCCGCTTCTCCAATTAATTCCCTGTGCATGCTAATTGAGGATGCATCATTGACTGTTCAATGTCTCGGGAACCGCTACCCTCTCCCTCCTTGGCCTTCAAGCTGTATCAATGTAAATACGGGTCAAGAAGAGACTAGTTACTACATTGTGCACCGGGACCTGTGGGGGTGCGACGCGAACGGCATAGGCATGCTGTACTTGTTCCACATTCTCGTTTTGAACTCGTGACTTGTAGTAACGCTCAGTTTTGAATATATCAATTTGGTTGTCGCGCCAATATATACAACACTCCCTCCATGTAGGTTGGGTCGCTGAAGTCAAAATTAGACACAAAACACGATGGTGACGGACCAGTCTACCTCCATCCTGGTTTATTGCTCCCCATCGTAATATGTACCAAATTTTGACCAGAAATTTGACTAACAAAAGGTTCATGCATGTCACCAAAATTATATCATTGAAAACTATGTTCAAATACAAATCAAATGATATAATTTTTGTTGACATGCACTAACATTTTGTTAGTTAAATCTTTGGTCAAAATTTAGCACAAATTACATAAGGGACTAATAAACAAGGACCTAGGTAGTACACCAGGTCGAAGACAGTGATACTGCATATAATTAACGCCAAATAAGAGCAAGGGATCACACATGTCATTTACGACTGGAATAAAAATGCCATACACTAATAAAACATTAAGGCCACAAGGCGATGCAGTGCTGGTCACAGGACGCAAGAAGAAAGATGCATCCATCGACGACATCCACCTCCTTGACTCAGGGCGCCGTCACACCGAACGACGGCTAAGTAGTAGCGGCTTTCGTGGCCAGGTCGACGTGCTTATGAACAATGGCGTCCAAATATTCCAGTCGCTGGAAGAAGGCCAACGTCTTTCTATCCACATAATACAAGGGGGGCCAGTGTTGATGCTGTTGGTCCCAAACTAGAGCACTACGCAGGGCCGCCTCAGGGCAACCTGGGTTATTTTCTTTGGCACCTGTACGCGTAGCTCATCCATCGTGGCCTGAGACGAGATACGCGCGGCTACTATCAGGGTGTCGGCACGTCGGGAGGTCTTGCTGGACTTGTTTTAGCATTGTCGAAATGTCTTGTGCGCCGGGATTCCGAGTCTGATCGGAGGGTCCCGCGATGGAGGATTGTCTTCGTGGATCGTGAGCTTGTAATGGGCTAAGTTGGGACACCCCTGCAGGGTTTAAACTTTCGAGAGCCGTGCCTGCGGTTATGTGGCAGATGGGAATTTGTTAATATCCGGTTGTAGTGAACTTGAAGTAAACTCAACTAAAATACACCAACTGCATGCGTAACCGTGAATCTCTCTTTTCGGGGAAGTTTGAGAGGAGAACACGGTTGGGTTATGTTTGAACGTAAGTAGTTCAGGATCACTTCTTGATCATTACTAGTTTGCGACCGTTTGCATAGTTTCTCATCTTACTCTTGTACTCGTAAGTTAGCCACCATACATTGCTTAGCCGCTGCTGTAACCTCACCACTTACCCTTTCCTACCTATTAAGCTTTGCTAGTCTTGATACCCATGGTAATGGGATTGCTGAGTCCGCATGGCTCACAGATTACTACAACACCAGTTGCAGGTACAGGTAATGCGATGATCATGATGTGAGACCGATGTTTACTTGTTTTTGAGTTCTTCTTCTTCTTCGTCGATCTTGGGTTAGGTTCCTGGTCAGCAGCCTGGGCTAGCAGGGTGGATATTGTTTGAGTTTCTGTTTGTGTTTCATCCGTAGTCGAATGTTGTTCTCATGTATGATGTATTCTTGTGGCATTTGTATGCCCTTTGTATGTATCTCCAACTATTATGTAATGGTACGATGTAATGATATCCACCTTGCAAAAGCGTCTCCAATATGCGTTTCTATCCTTGGTGGGACCTTCGAGTTACTTTAGGATAGAGTTGCATATTGGGCGTGACAAGTTGGTATCAGAGCCTCGACCGACCATATGAGCCCCCTTGATTGTCCGTAGTTGGCCGTTGTCGAGTCTAGAAGAAAACTTTTCCGGAGTCTAGTTATATCAGAGAGTAGGACTTCTTTTTACTCCTCAGCCCCTTCGTCGCTCTGGTGAGAAATCTCGATGTAGGTGTCTTGACTTACTCCTCTTCCCCTTCAATTTTTTTTAGGATAACGCGGTTAGTTTTCGTTCATTGCGATGTCGGCCCTTTTCTTTCGGTGCATTTCTCGTCAAGTTGATTCGATCCTCTTCATCTTTTGCAAGGTCGATCCTTAGTTCTTATCAACGATGTTGTTTTCCCCATCCCAAGTTATTTTTCTTTTTCCCACCTGCCCACCCTTTTTCTTCTCGGAGCCGGAGTCCATAATCGAGTATCCATCCTACTCGTGCGAACCCTTTGCATTCTTTCCTCACTTATTTCAACCGGTGTTTTTCTCTTCAAGTTCTTCGTCGGTTCCCCGTTCCAGTTGCCTTTGTTTTCCCGCCCTCCCACCCTTTTTCTTCCCAGAGTTAGAGCCTCTATGCGAGCATCAATTTCATTCGTGCGGAGCCTGTTCATTCTTTCCTCAATTGTATCAACCGGTGAATTCCCGTTGTCGTCTTGTTTTCTTTCCGGTGGATCCAATTCAAGTTTTCATTGTGGACCATATTATTTTCTTTGGCTCAAGTGTTTTTCCTTTCCTCGTTCGCCTCTCGCCATTTAATCGTTCCGGAGTGATGAAGACATCTCAGGAGATTCATGTTTGTATTCAATTAATTTGAGGTTGTCACCCCATTCGAGTCTTTCAATCGTTCCGGTGCATCATTTCTCATTCAAACAATCCTTTCCAACGGTGTTTTTTCTTTTCACTGGGCCCTAACCCACATGTCTTTTCCCAGGATCTTACCTGACTCTTCTAATTTTTCGGAGTTATTCACAAATTCTTTTCAAATTTGACGTAAGAATGAATTTCATCAGTCAGATGCCCTTCCAAGATCAATTTCAAATTATTTTCATTGTTGGCTCAACCTCTTTGCTTTTCATTCTCCTGGAGTATCTCAACAATTCTGGTGGTGTTCCTCGTCCTCATTATCAACATTGAAGACCGAAGAAGAGTTTTCCCCTTGTGACGCCCTCGATTCAATCATACACTAATCATACATGCAAATGTGTATGATCAAGATCAAGGACTCATGGGAAGATATCACGACACAACTCTAGACACAAATTAAAATAATACAAGCTTTATATTACAAGCCAGGGGCCTCGAGGGCTCGAATACATAAGCTCGAATACACAAGAGTCGGCGGAAGCCATAATATCTGAGTACAGACATAAGTTAGACAAATTTGCCTTAAGAAGGCCAGCACAAAAGCATCTACGATCGAAAAGGCAAGGCCTCCTGCCTGGGAGCCTCCTAACTACTCTTTGTCGTCGACGGTCTCCACGTAGTAGTAGGCATCGACGGTGGCATCTGACTCCTGGGCTCCGACATCTGGTTGCATCAACCGGAAAGAAGAAGAAAGGGGGAAAAGGGGGAGCAAAGCAACCGTGAGTACTCATCCAAAGTACTCGCAAGCAAGGATCTACACTACATATGCATCGGGATCAATGAAATGGGTTGTATCTGTGGACTGGACTGCAGAATGCCAGAAGAGAAGGGGAAAGCCTAGCCTATCGAAGACTAGCATCTTCAAGCGTCTTGCAGCATCATAAGAGATAAGAGTAGCATAAAGTAAAGTAGTAGTAGTGTTATCAACCTCGGCCAGGGATCCTTTCTCGACTCCCAGTGAGAAAGCAATCCCAGAGCCACACTATCCAATTATCACCTCAAGTATCCAGTTCTAGTTGTATCGATCAGGATACAACTCCAAGTGTCCGTTACCGTAGGACAGGCTATCGATAGATGTTTTCTTCCCTGCAGGGGTGCACCAACTTAGCCACCACGCTCGCTTAACACCGGCCGGACAAACTTTCCTGGGTCATGCCTGGCCTCGGCCAAACAATACGCCGCAACCCGACCTAGGCTTAATAGAGAGGTCAGCACGCTGGACTAAACCTATGCCCCCAGGGGTCATGGGCCATCGCCCCGGGAACTCCTGCATGTTGCGTGGGCGGCCGGTGAGCAGACCTAGCTACCTCCTTAAAAAAGGCAGGAGCTTACCAGTCCAACCCGGCGCGCGCCGCTCAGTCGCTGACGTCTAATAAGCTTTGGCTGATGCATACGACGCAGAACGCCCATACAAGGCCCACGTGATGGTTAGTGCTATCAGGCCAGAGGCCCCTCGGATCAAATATCCAAACCGTTAAGGTGTTGGTAGTGCGGTCACGAGCAGAGACTCACGAAAGATGTGACCCCGTCGCCCCGTCTCGAGGACTTGCGGCAAGGGCTAAGAATGCCCGGCCACACCTCGTATTCAATTCTTGGGTACCCTCCAGGTCAACCCGTCTCCACATCACTCGCGGGTACCCCTCAGGGTCGACCCGCCTTTCCAAGTAACAATTGTAAAGTCCAAGTATCCGTGTGTCCAAACATCAAGGGAAAAACCCGAGGAATCACCCCCGGTGAATTCCACTCGATGTAATCATCAAGGTGAACGTAAGAGGAACCACCTTCGAGGTTCACACTTGAGGGGTTCACGACAGAGTCGTATCGGAAGTGGTTAAGGAGGAAATCACCCTTGATGACCATGACCGAATAGCTACACTACATGGTTAACATCAGAAGTGTTGATGAGGTCTCACCCTCGGCACTCGATAGTAACCCAGTAGTGTCGAGCAACTAAGGGGGAAGTGATGTGCAGTGCCGGGGCCTGGTCTTCGATCCCGTTGATCGGGTCTTCGATGATGAAGCAGGGGCAACAAGGACAAGGTGGGGGTCATTGATGGATCACTAAACTTATAATAAGAAGTTTAGGATAAGCAGGTAAGGTACAACAAGTAGATTACAAAAACAGGCTATGCATCAGAATAGGAGCAAACAATTACAGTAGCAAACTCTAATGCAAGCATGAGAGAATGGAATGGGCGATATCGGGATGATCAAAGGGGGGGCTTGCCTGGTTGCTCAGACGAGAAGGAGGGGTCGTCGGTGACGTAGTCAATCACAGCGGCATCAACAGCCATCACGGGGTCTACCGAAGAGAAGAGTGGGGAGAAACAGTAAATACATAGCAAGCAAGAGCATAACATGACAACAGGCAGAGCTAGACATGTTCTAACGCGGTGCTACACTCTACCGGCGAAGGGGGATAACATCCGGGAATGCTTTCCCGAAGTTTGGCATTTTCGGACAAACGAACCGGAGGGGGACGGTTGCAGGTTCGCTATGCTAGAGACGCGTGACAAACAAACGGACCGTGTATTTGGATTCGCCTCGTCGTTCTGAGCAACTTTCATGTAGAAAACATTTTCATCCGAGTTACCGTTTAATTTCTATGATTTTTCAAAGTTTTAAACAATATTTAGCAATTTATTTTAATTATTAAAATGGACAGAAAAAGGAATAGTGACGTCAGCATGAGGTCAGAGTGATGCCAGCAGTCTACAGGACATTGACTGGTCAAAACTGATATGGGGGACCCACCTGTCATAGACAGTTGATTTAAACAGAGTTAAAACTAATCTAAAACTAGTTAATTAAACTCTGGGCCTACCTGTTAGTGACTAGTTAGATTAAAATTAATTTAATTAGAATTAGGGCGGCGCCCACCTGTTAGTGACTGGGGGCTGCCAGTCAGAGTTGACCTTGGTCAACTCGTCAAAGGGCCAGCGGGGGTCACCCGTCAGCCACCCATGGTGGGGGGGGGGGGGGGCAGACCGGCCACGTCGGTGTGGCGCCGGAGAGGGCTCCGGCGAGCCTCTCCCACGGCGGATCTACGCCGGAGTCGGGCGGGATTTGCCCCCCGGCGTCCATCTGGCGCGCGGAAGGGCGCGTTCGAATGGGGGCGACGGGCCGCACCTAGGGATGTCCGCGGCAGCAGCTAGGGCGGCGCCGGCGTCGAGCAAAAGAGGCGGCAGTGGCGGTGAGCGAGTACGGGTCAGGTTCGTGCGTGAGGGCGTCTGGCGCTGGTCGCGGTCGGCAGCGGTGGGCGCGCGCGAGCCGCCGGCAGGAGCAGCGGCAGAGGCAATGGGGGGGGGGGAACGGCCGCGCGTGCCCGGGGCCAGCGGGACGCGACGGGAACGCGGGCGGCGTGCGCGCATGAGCAGGCCCGGGCGGCTGCGGGCGAGCCGGAACGGGGGCGAGCGGCAGCGGTAGCGAACAGAGATGGGAGGGCGCGGGCTGCCGGGGCGCTGGGAGGCTGTGGGCGTGCGCGGGAGCTCGAGCGAGCTCACGGTTGCGGCGGCGGGCTCGGGCCTCGACGATGGAGCAACTAGGGGATGCCTACGACGGAGGGGAGAGGGAGGAAAGGTAGGGGGCTCACAGCGGAGTTGTAGAGGGGTGGCAGCGGACTCGGGGGCGGCTCGACGACGATGTACGGCGGCGGCGATCCCGACCGCCCGAAGGTCGAAGACGACCTCGAAGCCGACGGGGCAGGGGCTCCGAGCTCGGGGAGGTTGCCGCAACCGGCGTAGGCAGGGGCGAGGGGCGCTCCCGGACACGGGCGGACAGAGGGCGGCGACCGGTAGCCATGCGCACAACGAGGCCGCAGCGATGGCTTCGCTCGGGCGGGCGTGGTGCGTTGGATCTGAGGAGGGGAGGAAGGGGATCTGGAGGAGGGGGGTGAGGGAGATATTTGTGCGAGGGGGAGCTGACGAGGCCGAGGGGGAGGTTCATGGTGTTCTTATCCCCTCCGGGGCATCACCGGCGATGTGGTGTGGCGGAGACACGCGGGAGGAGACCCGGTCGGATGAACAGGGAAGGAGGAGGGCGACCCGGGAGATGGAAAAGCTGGGCCGGCTCGGTGAGATGGACCGAGGCCCAGGAGGTTAAAGGGCCTTTTCTTTTCTTTCGCAATTTCCTTTTTCATTTTATTGGCTTTGTTTTGTTTTTATTTTAGGGCACTAAGCCACTTTATAAAAAGTTGGTTCACCACCAATGTTAAGAAGTGAATATTTGTCATATGATCAACATTTTAGTTTTCATGTTTGTGAGCTTTTGGATTTCACTTAGTATCTGAATTAGGCCTTGGATCAAATGAGGACTAGCAACAGTAATATGATGACATGGCACTATTAACGGGGAATTACTGTAACTTAATTATCCGGGCGTCACAATTCTCCTTAACTACAAGAAACCTCGTCCCGAGATTTAAGGCGTGGAATAAGGTGGAAGCTATAAGGATGGATTCTGAAAGGATCGGCATCCGGTAGTTATCTCAAGGAAGAAGATATTAGAAGCACCAGGAAAACGTATCGAGAGTGCTATAAGAAGGTTCAATAGTTTCAACCAGGTAGGCATCCAGATGATGCATAAAATAGGTGATGAAGGGGTTCAGAGCAATGAAGAATAATGTTGCCTCTGATACCGGAATGAAACATGGTGAGGTAGCTAGCTCGTGTATTACATACGAAGCCAAGTGCCAAGAATATTTCAGAATCAAGGTTGTACAGGAGAGTCATGTTTCGATCATGTGGAAATGTGGGTTATGGGCCCACCATGTGGGTTAAAAGCAGGAAGGGGCTAATCATTTTGCACGGTCATCAAAGCAAGGCAGGTCAGAGGATAGCCTGCCAATTATGTTGGCAACAACGTTGGTACCAAGGGCGAGGGACGAAGAGGACCATTTTCCTGCTCGTAAGACGGGGCGGACCAATAGGCAAAGTTCTCGTCCATCAGTGGTTACCGAAATGTCATCAACAATAGTAACAGGGTTTTACGGACAGATTTGTACACTGAGGTGCTTACTTAAGCAGGGATTTATCTCTGCTCAGACAAGTTAGATTACAAGAAAGGTGAAACAAAACAATGGAAAGGAAAATGTGATTATTATGATAGTCAGACCAATGGAAAGGAAATATGTTAATACCCAAGTATTAGAGTATAACTTTCCCAAGGAAAGGCAGAGCATGATAGGGCTCCAAGTATTAAACCGTTTAGACAAAGGGGCAAGGAATTTATGAGCTTTACCCATACAATGGTGTTTGGATAATTGATGAAGAACAATTAGCATTGCGCTCCCAATGTTCTTGTTGATGATCGGAGTACCACACACATGCTTCGGGATAGTGTTGACATGGTCATCAGGGAAAGGTCAGACTTCGGATACACAATGGATCCATCGAAAACAACTTAGAAAATAAGTCGTACAATTTCAGTAAGGAAAAGATGAGGGTGTGGCCAACGGGCTCAGCAACAATCTATCGACATGTCAAAAAGGATGTATTTCCAAAATTATACGAACAAGTTTGTGTTGGGGAAGGCAAGAATGTTGTCGATGATAACATAAATCATCGAGGGGCAAGGATTGTATTTCTCATCATGAATTTGATTGATATCCTAGAAGAGCTCAAAATGTTGATGATGATGACGACACATTTGTCGAGAGATTTCATGAAGATGTAATTGGTCGGCGATGACATCAAGTCAATGGAATGATGAAGCGGAAGGTTATTGGAACCACGGGTACGACACAAACTCGAAATTAAGCTTGTTGTTCAAGGCGAAATGATATGACGAGGAAGATCGACGTAGGCTTAGCTCATCATCGAAAATTGTGCTCCGAGAAGAAGGACCAGGTAGCGCAGTTAAAATTTAGCACGGTAATGATATAGCCGATCAGGCTAGGAATGACTAGAAGGATTATTAAACTCGTAAGCAACAAAAATTACTTAGAGTTATAGAATCAGAGTGTGGAATCGATTCACTTATCAGCGTTCTCGAGTGACTAACAACTCAAAATCCGGGGAAATCTGAAATCGATGAGAAGCAATACCAGATGAAGACTCGTAGGAAGCAACATGGTTCTTTATTATTCTCGAGATACCAGAGGATAATACTCGATGGAAGATCAAAATTGAGATTGCGAAGATGCATTTATCCACAGAAGACAAGTGCTTTAACTTGTCCGAGAAATGGAATCAAAGGGGAACAATCATGGTTAGAACCACGGTTGCAAAGGATCAAATCCTAGATATAAGATGATCTTATACCAAGGGGATAATTAATTTTAAGAGAAGCTTCCATGATAAGATCTACATCGTGTCCATGGGCATGAACACGAAGTTCAAGGTCGACTCCCACTTCTTCAATGCATATCATTTCATTTACTTTCCGCTTTCGATGAAGTTGTAGTGTTGAAATGTTATCTGGCAAAACACCAGAAGAGTATGAATCGTGAAAACTCTTGAGTTCACATGGATTAGGGAAGGCATAGGTTCAACCCATAGGGCATCTTAGGAACCTATGCCACAAACCTCAGGAGTAAATTACTCAAGCTCGAAAGTAGAGCATGGCTAGCAAAAAGCAAGGGATACAATTTACCAAAGGCATTATGTATCAGGGGAAGAACTCAAGGATTTGAGAATAGGCAGGAACGATCAGATAATAATTCACCAAAGATTATGACGGACCACAATGTAACGCCCCAGATTCGATGCGCCAGGTGTCTTCCAGTTATTCGCCATCCTTGCCGTGTCTTGTGCCTGCGTGTTGCATTTTTCCATGTCATCATCTGCATTGCATCCTCATGTTTTCAAAACTTGCATCTGGTCCTTTTCCCCGTTGTCCGTTTCGCGATCCGACACTCACACGCGCCCGTTGCACCTCTCAGGCCTCGTTTCGTGAGTGGCATAAAATGTTCTCGGAATGGGATGAAACTTGGCGTGCGGTGTTGTTTTAGAGTAGGTAGACTGCCTGTAAATTTTCATTCCATTTGGAGTTCGTTTGACGCCCTAACGGTGAATCGCGTAGCCCGAAACCCCTCTCTCTTTGCATCCCAGCCCCTCTTCACCACAGCCCATGAGCCCATCCAAACCCCCTCCATGCTCTCGGTCGTTCGATCATGATCATGTGGGCGAAAACCGGGCCTCATTTGGACTCTCCTAGCTCCCTCTACCTATATATTTGTGCCTTCCCCCGAAATTCCCGCAGTTCAAACCCTAGTCTACCACCTCCTCCCCGCCGCCGGACGCATCCTCGCCGCGCCGGACATGTTCGCCGCTCCCCTCCACGTCGCGTGGACCAATGGGGGCGTGCCATGTCACCTCCGCCGCCGCCCACAGCCAATCGAGGCGCGCCACACGTCCCTGCCAGATCCCCACTGCGCCGCGGCCCGCGGAGCCCATCCGGGGCCCGCGCGAGCCTGAATCCACCGCCACACGCGCCCGCCTCACCGATGCTCCGCCGGAGCTCGGCGGACTCCGCCACTGCTCGCCGCCCCGTCGCCTCGGCTTCCGTGCCACCCCGAGTCCACGCGCCTCCGCCGTCCGTCGCCATCGCCCCGCTCCTCCCGTGCGCCGCCCGCCTCGTCCATGCCGCCTGCCGCCGGGATCTCCCTCGCCGCGCCGCCCGACTCCGCCTCCCCGCGCCGCCGGACTCCCTCGCCGCCTCGCCTGCTCCGTGGCACGCGCCACGGCCGCCTTGCCTTCGCCTGCACGCCGCTCCTCCTCCCTAGCGCGGGCCACCGCGTGTCGCCGTCGCCTCGCAAAGCCCGCTGCCGCCGTGCCCGTGCCGCGTCCCTCGTCGCCGGTCGGCCACCGACGACCTCGCCGCCGCTTCGCCTCGTCACCGCCGTCGCCTCCGGTGGCGTCCACGGCGAGATCCGGTTGCTGGGACCAGATCCACCAGCCCCGGCAACCAAACGCGCGCCTCCCGCATCTCGGATCCCTCCGTCCCGCTCGACCTCATCCCGTTTTTCTCGAGGGTAATTGTCTGCCTAGTCCCCGATTTCCTACATTCGGGTGCTAAATTTGACCTACTGTAACTTCTTGCATGTAGCTCCGTTTGGTGCGTGTAGTATGTCAAAATGTTCTTTGTGAGATTCTCTTAATTTCATTCCATTGTGGCATGCTTGTTTGAGTGCATTTTGATGCCCTAATCATCATTGCACGAGTGCTATATGATGTTAACCTGCTGAGACTGTTATAACTTGATGATTTGTCATTTTTGTTGCATTTTGTGTATGCATCCTATGAGCATGATGTCTACATGTTTGTGAAGCATCTCCATGCCATATTTACATTAGTGCAATCCATGTATTTTTTGTGCCTTGTGGTGAGTGCATCAAGCTCGTGAAGTGGGCTACTTGCTGTTAATGTTCTGTCAATGCTGAAACTGTTATATCATGTTGCTATATTTGCTTGATGCTACCAATTAATCTATGCATATTCAGGAGATTCTTAGTTAACATGTTGTGATGTCCATGTTATGCTTTATCATGCCATTCTTTGTGATGCTCATATATATCCTGTAGCATTTGTTTTCATTGCCATGAACATGCCTAAATGATGTTCAAGATTTCTGTTAACTTCATGATGCCATGTTATAAGCTCGATATGGTTTGATCTATGCCTCTTTTGGAGTTGCTCCAATTACATGTTTTGAAGTATGCTATGAGTATCCTGTTCAAATTCCATGATTGTTAATTTTGGATATCATATGCCTCTGTTCCATGCTTGCAAACATGCTATCATAATGTTGCTATTTTACACTTGCTGAAACTGTTATTATTTGCAATCTTGCCATGCCCTTTTGAGTATGTTCTAGTGGTTTCTAGAGATAGCTCAGTGTTCATGTTTTGTAATGCATTACCTGTACATCACGTCCACGCCATTTGTTTTTATATTGAGGTGCTGTAGCATGTTGTTTTGATACTTGCAAGATGCCTAGTTGCTGTTTTGGACAGCTTGTCCTTTAAACTTGTAGAGTGTATGTGTTGAACCGTTGCTCCGTTTTGAGTGTGCTCTATATGAAACTTGCTTAGTTTTACATGTAGTTTAATGTTACCTTGTTGCATCCATATTTTGAGTGTGTTTGCTTGATGTTTGAATGCATTTTGCATCAGTGCCATGTTTAACTTGTTTTGCTCATATCTTCTAGGCCGTAGCTCCAAATTAAATGAACTTTATATGTAAATTGACTAGAATTTCATGTAGATCATCGTGGTGCATCTTAACTTGCTGTTTAACACCTTGAACATAAGGTTTATTCAGATCTGGACCAATTTCGAAATTTGCATATGAGGACTTACCGGAAGTGTTATATGTTGTTTCCGGCCTCATTTAAACTTGATTTGATGTGTTGCTCTTGTATGCATCATCTCTTGCGATGCGTAGCCTCATGTAGCCTCATGTAGCCTTGTCATGCATCATACTTGGTTGAGCATCATTCCTTGTTCATGTGTGGTGTGTTTACCATGTTGTGTGCTTCTCCTCGATAGTTCCCGTTTCGTTGCGATCGTGAGGATTCGTTCGTCTACGCTTGGTTCGTCTTCATGGCTTCATCTTCTTCATGGACTCGTTCTTCTTACTAGCGGGATTTCAGGCAAGATGACCGTCACCTTGGATCTCATTACTATCATTGCTATGCTAGTTGCCTCGATGCTATCGCTATGCCGCGTTACCTACCACTTGCTTATCAAGCCTCCCAAATTGCCATGAACCTCTAACCTTTGTCACCCTTCCTAGCAAACCGTTGTTTGGCTATGTTACCGCATTTGCTCAGCCCCTCTTATAGCGTTGCTAGTTGTAGGTGAAGATGAAGATTGCTCCATGTTGGTTTATGTTTATGTTGGGATATCACAATATCTTTTATATTGTTAATGCATCTACATACTTGGTAAAGGGTGGAAGGCTCGACCTTATGCCTGGTGTTTTGTTCCACTCTTGCCGCCCTAGTTTCCGTCATATCGGTATTATGTTCCCGGATTTTGCGTCCCTAACGCGGTTGGGTGTTATGGGAACCCCTTGACAGTTCGCCTTGAATAAAACTCCTCCAGCAAGGCCCAACATTGGTTTTACCATTTGCCTACCTACCGCCTATACCTTTCCCTTGGGAGTAATTAACCCGAGGGTCATCTTTATTTTAGCCCCCCGGGCCAATTGTAACGCCCACGATGCCAGTCCAGATGACGCAACCGAGCTCAAGTGGGAGTTCGATGAGGAACGTGGTCGTTACTATGTTTCTTTTCCTGATGATCAGTAGTGGAGCCCAGTTGGGACAATCGGGGATCTAGCATTTGGGGTTATCTTATTTTCTTTTGGTTTTGACCGTAGTCGGTCTATGTGTGGATTTTGGTTGATGTATGAATTATATTTATGTATTGTGTGAAGTGGCGATTGTAAGCCAACTCTCGTTATCCCATTCTTGTTCATTAAATGGGATTGTGTGAAGATGACCCTTCTTGCGACAAAACCACAATGCGGTTATGCCTCTAAGTCGTGCCTCGACACGTGGGAGATATAGCCGCATCGTGGGCGTTACAAGTTGGTAATCAGAGCCATCCCCGACTTGCCCCCTGCTTGATCGAATCGCTGGTGTTGTTGAGTCTAGAACAAAAATGTTTTGAGTCTTAGGATTATATATATCGGAGAATAGGATTCCTTTTACTCCTCAGTCCCTTCGTCGCTCTGGTCAGGCCTCCTGACGTAGAAGTTTTGACTCTTCTCTCCTCAAATTTCACTAAATTTTTTTTAGGATCACGCGGGTATCTTGGAATCGTTCCGATGGTTTTGTGATGAGTACATTGTTCTTGGTGCCTCCTGACATTTAGGGGTTGTGGCAGTGTCCCGGGGAGTTGAGCTCCGAGGTGTTGTCGTCACAATTTTATCGTTGCAGTTCTGGAATACCTGAGTTTCGCCGACATCGAAAATCTCTTTTATGCAGTTGTTGGTGAGATCACCTCGACGCCACCCAGTACTGGGGCGGGAGTTCAGGAGTATTGCCATAACTCGTATAACGGATGCTTTTCGAAGGTTGAGGTACACGATTTCCGAAGGTTTCTTGGTTATGTGTTGACGAATGGATACAGCTGGATCTAGGGATTGCCAGTTTGGGTGATATATTTTGTGTCCCCTATATCCCCAACACCAGATTGCATAACTAGAAAGTTTCGGGAGTTTATAGGTGGGATTCATGTAGCTCTTAGCATTTCTTCCCGCAGATATTTGGTTTCTGATTGGGTAATCCTTACCACTTATTTGTTCCACTCGTATCTTTTTATTTTATTCATCAATCTCTTATCAAGTGGCTTCTCACCTTAATGGAAGTGTGATGATTTACTATGGAATTCATTCGTTCATCCTCGTTCGAATGTTTATTGTGAAGTCTATATGTTGCAATTTCTATCTGTTGATTCAATTTTGCCTATCTGTCTATCAAGATGCTAACGGATGTCACCCTCTTCAGGATGGCTCCGCCAACGCGTCAGAATCCGGAACGCAATGAAGGGAGTCAGGCAAACCCTCCGGCACCACCTCCGCCTCCGGAGGCATGGCAAGCTATCATGGCAGCCACCAACGCCAATGCTCAGATGATTCTGCAACTCTTGCAAGAACGCACCCAAGGGCAAGGCAATCAAGGAAATCAAGGCCAAGGCAACAATCAGCCTCATTTCGCTACCCTCAACCAGTTCCTCGCAAATCAGCCCAAGTCTTTCAGCTGCTGTGCCGAGGCCACAGATGCCGATAATTGGCTCGTGGACATCAACAAGCATTTTGAATGTAGCAATGTCAGGCCTGAGGATTTTGTCAAGTTCGCTTCTTTTCAACTCAAGGATCAAGTTGCCGAGTGGTATCAACAATACAAAGATTTCAGAGGAGGTCGTGTGATTACCTGGGATGATTTCCGCCGAGACTTCAAAGCTCACCACATTCCACAAAGTGTTGTTGAGAGCAAGCGTGAGGATTTCCGCAATCTCAAGCAAGGCAGCATGTCCGTGTATCAATACAATACTCAGTTTCAGAAACTCGCTCGCTTCACTAAGCAAGACATTCCTGATGAAAAGAGCATGATCTATCAATTCAGAGGTGGCCTCAGAGAAGATCTGCAATTACCTCTCGTGCTTTTTGAGCCGACCAAGTATGATGATTTCTACAATATGGCTCTGAAGCAAGAGGCTGCTCAACTCAAGTGTGAGGCTTCTAAGAAGAGAGTTAGGGACGCAGTTCAGTCTTCTTCTTCCTCACTAGTGGCTGCTAAGCAACAGAAGTTCTGGTTGCCTCCTCCTCCTCCGTTTCGTCAGCCTTTCCAGCAGAAGAACAAAGGTGGCCATGGATCTTCCCACTCATCCAACCCTGGCTATCAGAACAAGTCTCAGAATCAAGCTCCAATGTCGAATGCTCCTTATCATCGTCCGCTCTCAGAGGTGACTTGCAACAAATGTCAACAGAAAGGTCACTATGCTAACAAGTGCTTCAACCAAAGGCGCCTTCCGCCTCCTCCTCCTGTGAGATCTTCCAGCAATGCAGTGGTCAAGCATAATCCCAAGTTTGCAAAGGTTAACATGATGAACGCAGCTCAATCGGGGAATCTACTGATGTGATAATGGGTAATCTCTCAGTTAATGACTTTCCTGCAAAAGTTCTTTTTGACACTGGTGCATCGCATTCTTTCATGTCATACCCATTTGCATCGAAGCACAATTTTGACACAGAGGAATTACCTAGAGCAATGCAAGTTATTTCTCCGGCTAAGCGTTTGAGATCTACCATGTTGGTTCCAAATGTCGGTATGAAGATGGGCGACTATAAATTTCTGGCCAAACCAATTGTTCTTGGTGACTCGGATATTGATCTTATTCTCGGGATGGACTGGCTTTCTAAGCACAAGGCTCAACTTGATTGTGCTGTCAGGGAAATTCAATTGACACACTCTTCTGAGGATGTGATTATCTATGCCGCTCGTGATGAAACCATTCGGTTGTTTTCTCTCAATGAGAAGGGCAAGTTGAATGCCATCTCTCATATTCCAGTCGTTTGTGAGTACCAAGATGTCTTTCCAGAAGAGCTTCCGGGTATGCCTCCTCACCGGCCAGTTGAGTTCGTTATCGATCTTGAGCCTGGCACTGAACCCGTTTGCAAGCGTCCATACAAGCTTGGACCGAAGGAGCTGAAGGAATTGAAGAAACAGCTCGATGAACAAGAGCGTCTGGGTTTGATCAGACCGAGTTCATCTCCATGGGGTTGTGGCGTTCTTTTTGTCCAGAAGAAGGATGGCACGGACCGACTTTGTGTCGACTACCGTCCATTGAACAAGAAGACAATCAAGAACAAGTATCCACTTCCCAACATCAATGAGCTATTCGAGCAACTCAAAGGTGCTAAAGTATTCTCCAAGCTTGACCTTCGTATGGGTTATCATCAGATTCGCATTTGTGAAGAAGATATTCCCAAGACAGCATTCAGAACAAGCTTTGGTTCTTATGAATATACTGTCATGTCTTTCGGCCTTGTCAATGCTCCTCCAACATTCTCTCGGATGATGAACTTCATCTTCAACCCCTATACCAATGAATTTGTCCTGGTGTATCTCGATGATATATTGGTCTTCTCCAAGAATAAGAAGGATCATGCCAAACATTTGCGATTGGTGCTCGACCAGCTCAGAGAGTATCAATTCTATGCGAAGTTTTCCAAATGTGAGTTTTGGCTTGATGAAGTTCTTTACCTTGGTCATATCATCTCTGCCAAGGGCATCGCTGTTAAAAAGAGAAGGTGTCCGCAATTGTGAATTGGGAACCTCCTCAGAATGTCAAGCAGCTTCACAGTTTTCTTGGTCTTGCAAGCTATTGCCGAAGATTCGTTGAGAATTTCTCTAAGATTGCAAAGCCTCTTTCCAACCTCCTCCAGAAGCATGTGAAGTATGTCTGGTCTCCTGAGTGTGACGTTGCTTTCAACACTCTCAAAGAGAAACTCGTCACAGCTCCTGTCTTAACTCCACCCGACGAATCCAAGCCATTCGAAGTTTTCTGTGATGCTTCTCTTCAAGGTCTCGGTGCTGTGTTAATGCAAGAGAAGAAAGTTGTGGCCTATACCTCTCGTCAGTTGAAGCCCAACGAAAAGAACTACCCCACTCACGATCTTGAGTTGGCGGCAGTTGTCCATGCATTAATAACATGGAGACATCTCTTGTTGGGAAGGAAAGTGGACATTTTCACCGATCACAAGAGTCTCAAGTACATCTTCACTCAGCCAAACCTCAACCTCAGGCAAACTCGATGGGTCGAAATGATTCAAGAGTACAATACGAGTATTGAATATACTCCAGGCAAAGCCAATGTCATTGCAGATGCTTTGAGCAGGAAGGCTTATTGCAACAGCTTAATCCTCAAGCCATTCCAACCGGACCTCTGTGAAGCTTTTCGCAAGCTGAATCTCCAAGTTGTTCCTCAAGGCTTTCTTGACAACCTCATAGTATCTCCTATTTTGGAAGATCAAATTCGTGAGGCACAACTCCTGGATACCATGGTGAAGAAGGTGAAACGTGGTATGGACAAGGGTCTTTCCAAATACAAGTGCTATCGCATTGATGACAGAGACACTTTATTCTTTGAGGACCGGATTGTGGTTCCTAAAGGTGATATAAGGAAAGTCATTATGAACGAGGCGCACAATTCTCTTCTTTCCATTCATCCTGGAAGTACGAAGATGTACCATGACCTCAAGCAGTCGTATTGGTGGACTCGAATGAAGCAAGAAATCGCTCAATTCGTGAATGAATGTGATGTCTGTCGAAGGGTGAAAGCAGAACACCAACGACCAGCTGGTCTCCTCCAACCTCTTGCTATCCTAGAATGGAAGTTTGATCATATCGAAATGGACTTCGTGACTGGATTTCCTAAGTCCAAGCGTGGAAATGATGCTATCTTCGTTGTCATTGACAAGCTTACTAAAGTGGCTCATTTCCTTCCAATCAAAGAATCAATCACAGCAGCTCAGTTGGCAGAGCTATACACCTCCAGGATTGTCTCCTTCCACGGCATTCCAGAATTGATTTCTTCAGATCGTGGAAGCATCTTCACTTCTAAGTTCTGGGACTCCTTCCAGAAGGCCATGGGCACCAACATTCGCTTCAGCACAGCTTTCCACCCTCAAACTAGTGGCCAAGTCGAGCGAGTCAATCAAATCCTTGAAGATATGCTCAGGGCTTGTGTCATTTCCTTTGGCATGAAATGGGAAGATTGTCTTCCATATGCAGAATTCTCCTACAACAACAGCTTCCAAGCGAGTTCGGGCAAAGCCCCATTCGAAATTCTCTATGGTAGAAAGTGCCGTACTCCTCTCGATTGGTCAGAGACTGGTGAACGCCAACTTCTTGGCAATGACTTAATCACAGAGGCTGAAGAAATGTGTAAAGTCATCCGTGAAAATCTCAAAGCCGCGCAATCGCGACAGAAGAGTTACTATGATAGTAAGCACCGTGATGTGGCTTTCGAGATCGGAGACCATGTCTACCTCCGCGTCTCTCCAATGAAAGGCACTCGTCGCTTCGGTATCAAAGGGAAGCTCGCCCCTAGATACGTGGGTCCTTTCAAGATCATTGGCAAAAGAGGCGACCTCGCCTATCAACTTGAGCTTCCTTCCAACTTCGCGAACGTGCACGATGTGTTCCACGTGTCACAGCTCCGCAAGTGCTTCAAGACTCCTGAGCGCACCATCAACTTCGAAGAGATTGACCTCCAAGAAGATCTGTCTTATCATGAGCACCCCGTTGCTATTCTTGAAGAAACTGAGCGCAAGACTCGCAACAAGTCAATCAAATTCCTGAAAGTGAAGTGGTTGCACCATTCTGACCGAGAAGCCACCTGGGAACGCGAGGACCACCTCCGTTCTGAATATCCGGAGTTCTTTCAGTCCTAGATCTCGGGATGAGATCCTCTCGTAGTGGTGGAGTGTTGTAACACCCCGGATGTAACTTTCCATATTTGTAACTCCAACTCTTGCCATTTTCGGCTATGTGTTATGATATTCCCTCCGTGGTTGGGTTTTGTCTTTCGTTTTACATTTTGTTCATGTCATGCATCTCATATCATGTCATCATGTGCATCTCATGTGCATACGTGTTCGTCTCATGCATCCGAGCATTTTCCCCGTTGTCCGTTTTGCAATCTGGCACTCCCACATGCACCGGCGCACCCCTCTTGTTTCTTTTCGTGAGCGGGTGTTGAACGTTCTCGGAATGGACCGAGTCTTGTCAAGTGGACTTGGTATACCACCGGTAGACCACCTGTCAAGTTTCGTTCCATTTGGAGGTCGTTTGATGCTCCAACGGTTAACCGGGTAACTGCAAAGTCCTTTTGTGTGTTGCAGCAAACCCCCCTCCTAACAGCCCAAAACCCCTCTAAGTCACCTCCATGCTCTCGGTCATTCGATCACGATCGTGTGGGCAAAAACCGCACTCCATTTGGAGTCTCCTAGCCCCCTCTACCTATAAAAATACCTCCCCCTCCGAAATTTCGGGCAAAACCACCCCCTAACCCTAGCAAAATCGCCCCCGCCGCCACCGGACACGTCCACCGCCGCTGGACGCTTCAGCCGCCGCCGCCCGCAGCCAATCTTCGCGCGCCACGTTGCGGCCCCGTCGCCCGTACGCCGCCGGCCCGCTCAGCCCGGGGCGGGCCCTCCCGGCCCATCCGGCCGCGCCGCCGCCCCTCGGTCCCCCACGCCTCGCCCGCGCCGCCCCGCCGCCTCGGCGCCTCGCCGCGCCGTCTCACCGAGGCCGCCGTCCGTCGCCCCTCCTCCGCCCGTTGTCTCCGCTGCCGGCCACCGCGGCCCCGCGCCAGTGCCCGCCGGCGCCGCCTCCTCCGGCACCTTCCCCGACCCGCGGCGCTTCTCCCTCCGCTCCACGCCGGCCGCCGCCTCTTCTCCGGCCAGCTCCGTCTCCGGCGAGCGACGAACCCTAGCCCGAGCCCCGATCCAGATCCACCGAGACGGTTGACTTTTTCTCCCTCCGATTTTCTCCAAGTCCCGTATTATTTGCAATAAGTGGCTCTGTTCATCGCATCATAACTCCGTGCATACTGCTCCGTTTTGCGTGCATGATATATAGAAATGTTTGTTTCGAGATGCTCTTAATTTTGTTCCATTATGACATGTTCTTTTGAGTCCATCTTGATGCCCAAATATCTGGTTCAAGAGTGCTAATTGCTGTTAACTGCTGTTACTTATCAGTACTTGAGGATTTGTTATTTTTGTTGCATTTGATGTGTGCATTTTATGGGCATGAGCTCTACAGGTGTTTTGATCTATGCCATGCCATATTTACAGAGGTGTATGCCATGTATTTTTGTGATCTATGTGGTGACTAGCACAAGCATGCAAACTAGGCTTCGTGATGTTTCTGATTTCAGGGACAGGATTTTCACCGTCTGTGACTGCTGTTATTTTGTTGCCATGTTTCTACGAGGCTACAGAGAGTTTCATGCTTCTTTTGGGCATGTTCAGTAAGGATGTTTTGTAGAAATAGTTGTGATCTATCCGTCAGTGCCCTTGTTTGCAATTATGGAGTACCATAGCATGTCTCAATCTTGCTCTACTTTTGCTATAAAATATTTCAGGCAGAATGTTAACATGATATTCAATTTTGCCAAGGTTGTTGTAGTTGATCCACACATGCTATGAACTTTCTATTGCCATGGTTAGCTTCATAAACATGACATATTACTGTAGGTATGCTTGTTGTGTCATGCATTGCTTTGTGGTGAGTGAATCAAGCTCACAAAGATGCCTTCATAATGCTGTTTCTGCCATGCTCTGTTTTCTGCCAAGTCTGAAACCTGTTAACGAAACTTGCTATGTTTACGTCGGTGCCATCATATCTTCTGATCCTTTTTGGCTCATGGTCAGTAAGGGACTTTTGTTATATGCATTTAGTAGTTTCATACCATGCCTTGTTTTGCTATGTTAAGTTCCTGTAGCATGTTGTTTTGCTTGCTCTGAACATTGCTACCTGATGCTGTTTCAGCCACGTCCAGTAATTTCACAAAGTCTGTGAACCTGATATCTTTTGCACTTTTGCCATGTTTGTTTGAACCTGTTATGTTGTGATCTAGCCGTAGCTCAGTGTTTATCTTTTATCAAGCATCTCCTGTAGATTACTTCCATATGCTTTGTTTCTATCTTGGGATGCTGTAGCATAGTTACTTGTTGCATTCTAAATGCTATCATGCTGTTAATCGCAGAATCGTGTCATTCTTGTTTTGCTTGCCATTTGCAAACCGTGCATCCGTTTCCGGTGATCTTTATATCGATTTCGACCGAAATCATCTCATCTTTCCAGTGGCATGCTTGGTTTGCCAAGTTACTGCCTTGTTCATCCTTTTATCTTCCGGAGCACGCATATGCATCGCATACCACATCTCGCATATCATACATGTTTTGCATCATGTTGCTTGTGCATTTCCCGTGATTGATTGTGGTTCCGTTGCTTGTGTTCTTGTTTTGGGTAGAGCCGGGAGACGAGTTCGTGAACGAGGAACCTGTTGAGTACGCTTACGAGGATCAAGCTTTCGACAACTCTGAGAACCTTGCAGGCAAGATGACCATACCCTCGAAATCACTTCTATCTTTGCTTTGCTAGTTGTTCGTTCTATTGCTATGATGCACTACCTACCACTTGCTATATCATGCCTCCCATATTGCCATGTCAAGCCTCTAACTATCCTTTCCTAGCAAACCGTTGCTTGGCTAAGTTACCGCTTTTGCTCAGCCCTTCTTATAGCGTTGCTAGTTGCAGGTGAAGTTGAAGTTGGTTCCATGTTGGAACATGGATATTTTGGAATATCACAATATCTCTTATTATATTAATGCATCTATATATTTGGTAAAGGGTGGAAGGCTCGGCCTTATGCCTGGTGTTTTGTTCCACTCTTGCGGCCCTAGTTTCCGTCATACCGGTATTATGTTCCTTGAGTTTGCGTTCCTTACGCGGTTGGGTGATTTATGGGACCCCCTTGACAGTTCGCCTTGAATAAAACTCCTCCAGCAAGGCCCAACCTTGGTTTTACCATTTGCCACATAAGCCTTTTTCCCTTGGGTTTTCGCGAGCCCGAGGGTCATCTTTATTTAAACCCCCGGGCCAATGCTCCTCTGAGTATTGGTCCAACCTGTCAGTCACCGGTGGCCACCAGGGGCAACTCTGGGTCGCCTATCGGAAGCTTGGACAATCCGGTGTGCCCTGAGAAGGAGATATGTGCAGCTCCTATCGGGATTTGTCAGCACATTCGGGCGGCTTTGCTGGTCTTGTTTTACCATTGTCGAAATGTCTTGTAAACCGGGATTCCGAGACTGATCGGGTCTTCTCGGGAGAAGGTTTATCCTTCGTTGACCGTGAGAGCTTATGATGGGCTAAGTTGGGACACTCCTGCAGGGTATTATCTTTCGAAAGCCGTGCCCGCGGTTATGAGGCAGATGGGAATTTGTTAATGTCCGGTTGTAGTGAACTTGTCACTTGACTTAATTAAAATACATCAACCGTGTGTGTAGCTGTGATGGTCTCTTCTCGGCGGAGTCCGGGAAGTGAACACGGTTTGATTTATGCATGAACGTAAGTAGTTCAGGATCACTTCTTGATCATTTCTAGCTTCGCGACCGTTGCGTTGCTTCTCTTCTCGCTCTCACTTGCGTATGTTAGCCACCATATATGCTTAGTGCTTGCTGCAGCTCCACCTTTACACCATCCTTTTCCTATAAGCTTAAATAGTCTTGATCTCGCGGGTGTGAGATTGCTGAGTCCTCGTGACTCACAGATTCTACCAAAACAGTTGCAGGTGCCGACGATGCCAGTCCAGATGACGCAACCGAGCTCAAGTGGGAGTTCGATGAGGAACGTGGTCGTTACTATGTTTCTTTTCCTGATGATCAGTAGTGGAGCCCAGTTGGGATGATCGGGGATTTAGCATTTGGGGTTATCTTATTTTCTTTTGGTTTTGACCGTAGTCGGTCTATGTGTGGATTTTGGTTGATGTATGAATTATATTTATGTATTGTGTGAAGTGGCGATTGTAAGCCAACTCTCGTTATCCCATTCTTGTTCATTAAATGGGATCGTGTGAAGATGACCCTTCTTGCGACAAAACCACAATGCGGTTATGCCTCTAAGTCATGCCTCGACACGTGGGAGATATAACCGCATCGTGGGCGTTACACCAATGCTTCTCTAAGTGTTGGTCCAAACTAGAGCCACTTGCAGCGCCACCTCGGGGAAACTTGAGGGCTGGTTTTTAGTTGTACGTAGTGCTAATCCGGTCGTGGCCTGAGATGAGATACGCGCGGCTACTATCAGGGTGTCGGCACGCCGGGAGGTCTTGCTGGACTTGTTTTACCATTGTCGAAATGTCTTGTAACCGGAATTCCGAGACTGATCGGGTCTTTCCGGGAGAAGGAATATCCTTCGCTGATTGTGAGAGCTTATCATGGGCTAAGTTGGGACACCCCTATAGGGTTTGAACTTTTGAAAGCCGTGCCCGCGGTTATGTGGCAGATGGGAATTTGTTAATATCCGGTTGTAGTAAACTTGAAGTAAACTCTTCTAAAATATACCAACCGCGTGCGTAACCGTGATTGTCTCTTTTCGGGGTTGTTCGAGAGGAGAACACGGTTTTTGGGTTATATTTGACGTAAGTAGGAGTTCAGGATCACTTCTTGATCATTACTAGTTGGCGACCGTTTGCTTAGCTCCTCTTCTCGCTCTTGTTTCGTAAGTTAGCCACCATACTGTGCTTAGTCGCTGCTGCAACCTCACCACTTTACCCCTTCCTTACCCATTAAGCTTTGCTAGTCTTGATACCCATGGTAATGAGATTGCTGAGTCCTCGTGGCTCACAGATTACTACACAACAGTTGCAGGTACAGGTATTGCGATGATCATGACGCGAGAGCGATGTTTACTTGTTTTGGAGTTCTTCTTCTTCATCGATCAGGGGATAGGTTCCTGGTCGGCAGCCTGGGCTAGCAGGGTGGATGTCGTTTGAGCTTCTGTTTGTGTTTCATCTGTAGGCGGATGTTGATCTTATGTATGATGTATTGATGTATTCTTGGGGCATTTGTGCCTTTTGTACGTATCCCCATCTATTATGTAATGTTGATCTAATGATATCCACCTTGCCAAAGCGTGTCAATATGCGGTTCTATCCTTGGTGGGACCTTCGAGTCTCTTTAGGATAATATCGCATATTGGGCGTGACAAGTTGGTATCAGAACCTCGACCGACCATAGGAGCCCCTTTGATTGATCGTGTAGTTGGCCATTGTCGAGTCTAGAAAAAAAACTTTTTCGGAGTCTAGTTATATTGGAGAGTAGGAATTATTTTTACTCGTCAGCCCCCTTCGTCGCTCTGGTGAGAAATCTGGACGTAGGTGTTTCGACTTACTTCTCTTCCCCTTCAAATTTTTCTTTAGGATCACGCGGTTAGTTTTCATTCGTTGTCCATCCTCTTTTCAATCTGACGCATTTCTCTTCGAGTGCTTTCGATCCTCGTCATCTTTTGCAAGACCAGTCGTCATTTTTTTCTCTTTCGACGTTGTTTCCCAGTCCAGAGTTGTCCTTGTTTTTTCCCACCCGCCCACCCCTTCTTCTTCTTGGAACCGGAGTCCGAAATCGAGTATCCATCCTACTTGTGCGAAGCCTTTGCATTCTCTCCTCAATCATTTCAACCGGTGCTTTTCTCTTCAAGTTATTCGTCGATTCCTCGTCCAAGTTGCCTGTGTTTTTTTCCCGCCCCACCCCTTTTATTCCGGAGTCTGAGCCTTTATTCGAGCAATCTATTTCATTCGTGCAGAGTATCTTCAGTCTTTCCTCAATTGTCTCAACCGGTCAAGTCTCGTCTAGTTCATCATTGTTCGTCGCATTTTCTTTCCGGTGGATCCAAATTCAAGTTTTTCGTTGTCGATCGTATTCTTTCCCTCAGCTCAAATATTTCCCTCTGATCATTCACCTCTCGTCATTTAATCGTTCCGGAGTGAGGAAGACATCTCAGAAGAGTAGTGTTGCATTCAATTATTTCAAGGTCGTCACCTCATTGAAGTCTTTCTATTCTTCCGTTGCTTCATCTCTCTCTCCAAAACCCCTTTTCCAACGGTGTTTCTTTTCAGTGGGCCCTAACCCACAGGTCTTTTCCCAGGATCTTACCTGACTCTTCTGATTTTTCGAAGTTATTCTCAAATTCTTTTCGAAGTTTGACGTAAGTATGGATTCCATCAGTCATATGACTTCTCTGAGTTCGCTTTCAAATTCTTTTCAACTTTGGATCAACATTTCTAGTAATCATGGTTCCGGAGCATCTCTCCAATTCTTCAAGATGTTTCTCGTCTTCATTCTCATTATTCGAAGACCGAAGAAGATTTTCTCCTAAATCGTGTCCGTTCTACTGGAGATTTGTGGTGCTAGCTCCATGTTATCCTATCAAATTCTTTCCAATCGTGTAATTCTTTTCTTCCATCCAGAGTATTTTGGGAGTGGATTTCTCTCTCGATCATCCGGAGGCCATCATTTTGGAATATTTCTTTGTCCAAGTTCCAGCTTTGATCTCCAATTATTCTACATCCGAGCCCCTTCGTTCGTCTTAATATCTTTCCGGTGCTTCGTTCAAGTATTCTTCAATCAGTTCGCGATCTCTACGTTCTCTTCTCTCTAAATTCCCTCAAGTATCTTCGTGCTTTTCTAATTCTTCCCGGCGTTTCATTCTCTTTTCTTCGTTCATTTTCATTTCTAATGGTGGTTCATTCAACATTCCTATTCCTTGTCGTCATAGCAATTAATTTGTTCTTTCCAAATCCTACCGGTGGCTCATGAAGACCTTCCCAAATTTCGCGCTATAACCCCCCTTAATCTTTTCCAACGCAAATAAGTTGTATGCAAATCCATTGTTTCTCATCAATTTAATTGATGGAGGATAGGCATAACATAATTCTTATTCTTCTTTCATCAAGTTGATTAATTCCTCGTTTGGAGATTGTTCATGTTGAATAATCTCTCGATTTCAAGTTGTTCATCTTTTCCTTCCGGAGTTCCAAGTTCTCCTTGGTCGTCTCGTCGAACCTCCTTCTATTCATCGCAAGGCTTACCCTTATTCTTTTCATACCTCAATTCTATCTCATCATCCTTTTGTTACCGGAGTTCTTCACGGTGGTTCATCAGTATTTAATTCATTCTTCAAGAGTTCATCAAGGTTCTTGTTGGAGGAGCTCAAGTATCTTCTTCTTCTCGCTTCTCGAGGTGCAATTAATTCTCCGTATTCTTTTGAAGTGGAGTTTGCATTTCTTCGTTCTCTCTCAGCTATTCAATCTTTTCTGCTTGTGGTCGGCGATCACCTCATAATTTTGAGATGTTTTCAATAAGTCCACAACACGTTTATTCTTTTCTTCATTGATTTTTTCAACAACTTCGTTCAATCTTTTCTTCTAAGGATGCTTTCTATTTCATTCATGGTAGAAGTTGTCATCTTCTTCCCCGTTCTTCTCGCTCCACCATTTCAATTCTTCCGGAGGCATTGTGTTGTTCCTCTCATCAACTATCGTTCCATCTTGTCAATCTTAGTTCTAACTCTTTCCATGTTCATCTGGAGTGCTGCCTAAATTCTTTCGTTCTTATTCCTTGTCTATCTTGTTCTAACCGGAGTGGTTTCAGAATCTATCTTGTTCCTTGAGCTTTTGGGTCTCGTCATATTCATTGTTCCTCTCTTCTTCCCGAGTGCCCTCGACCTTGTTCATTATCTCTCTTCAGCTCTCATTTCACCTCATCCCTCTTCCCTTCCGTCTCGGTCCTAAGATCTCGGGACGAGATCTCTTGTTAGTGGAGGAGAGTTGTAACGCCCCAGATTCGATGCACCAGGTGTCTTCCAGTTATTCGCCGTCCTTGCCGTGTCTTGTGCCTGCGTGTTGCATTTTGCCATGTCATCATCTGCATTGCATCCTCATGTTTTCAAAACTTGCATCCGGTCCTTTTCCCCGTTGTCCATTACGCGATCCGACAGTCTCACACACGCCCGTTGCACCTCTCAGGCCTCGTTTCGTGAGTGGCATAAAATGTTCTCTGAATGGGATGAAACTTGGCGTGCGGTGTTGTTTTAGAGTAGGTAGACCGCCTGTCAATTTTCGTTCCATTTGGAGTTCGTTTGACGGCCTAACGGTTAACCGCGTAGCCCGAAACCCCTCCCTCTTTGCAGCCCAGCCCCTCTTCACCAGAGCCCATGAGCCCATCCAAACCCCCTCCATCCTCTCGGTCGTTCGATCATGATCGTGTGGGCGAAAACCGCGCCTCATTTGGACTCTTCTAGCTCCCTCTACCTATATATTTGTGCCTTCCCCCGAAATTCCCGCAGTCCAAACCCTAGTCTAACACCTCCTCCGCGCCGCCGGATGCATCCTCGCCGCGCCGGACATGTCCGCCGCTCCCCTCGACGTCGCGCGAACCAATGGGGGCGTGCCACGTCACCTTCGCCGCCGCCCACAGCCAATCGAGGCGCGCCACGCGTCCCCGCCAGATCCCCACCGCGCCGCGGCCCGCGGAGCCCATCCGGGGCCCGTGCGAGCCCAGATCCTCCGCCGCCCGCGCCCGCCTCACCGGTGCTCCGCCGGAGCTCGCCGGACTCCGCCACCGCTCGCCGCCCCGTCGCCTCGGCTTCCGCGCTGCCCCAAGCCCACGCACCTCCGCCGTCCGTCGCCATCGCCCCGCTCCTCCCGTGCGCCGCCCTCCTCTTCCCCGTTGCCTGTCGCCCGGGATCCCCCTCGCCGCGCCACCCGGCTCCGCCTCCCCGCGCCGCCGAACTCCCTCGCCGCCTCGCGTGCTCCGCCGGCGCGCGCCACCGTCGCCTTGCCTTCGCCTCCGGTCGCGTCCCCGGCGAGGTCCGGTTGCTGGGACCAGATCCACCAGCCCCGGCGACCAAACGCGCGCCTCCCGCATCTCGGATCCCTCTGTCCCGCTCGACCTCATCCCGTTTTTCTCGAGGGTAATTTTCTGCCAAGTGCCCGATTTCCTACATTCGGGTGCTAACTTTGACCTACTGTAACTTCTTGCATGTAGCTCCATTTGGTGCGTGTAGTATGTCAAAATGTTCTTTGTGAGATTCTCTTAATTTCATTCCATTGTGGCATGCTTGTTTGAGTTCATTTTGATGCCCTAATCATCGTTGCAAGAGTGCTATGTGATGTTAACCTGCTGAGACTGTTATAACTTGATGATTTGTCATTTTTGTTGCATTTTGTGTGTGCATCCTATGAGCATGATGTCTACATGTTTGTGAAGCATGTCCATGCCATATTTACATTAGTGCAATCCATGTATTTTTTGTGCCTTGTGGTGAGTGCATCAAGCTCGTGAAGTGGGCTACTTGCTGTTAATGTTCTGTCAATGCTGAAACTGTTATATCATGTTGCTATCTTTGCTTGATGATACCAATTAATCCATGCATATTCTGGAGATTCTAGTTAACATGTTTTGATGTACATGTTATGCTTTATCATGCCATTCCTTGTGATGCCTCATATATATCCTGTAGCATTTGTTTTCATTGCCATGAACATGCCTAAATGATGTTTTAGATTTCTGTTAACTTCATGATGCCAAGTTATGAGCTCGGTATAGTTTGATCTATGCCTCTTTTGGAGTTGCTCCAATTACATGTTTTGAATTATGCTATGAGTACCCTGTTCAAATGCCACGATTGTTAATTTTGGATATCATATGCCTCTTTCCATGCTTGCAAACATGCTATCATAATGTTGCTGTTTTACACTTGCTGAAACTGTTATTATTTGCAATCTTGCCATGCCCTTTTGAGTATGTTCTAGTGGTTTCTAGAGATAGCTCAGTGTTCATGTTTTGTAATGCTTTACCTGTAAATCACGTCCATGCCATTTGTTTTCATATTGAGGTGCTGTAGCATGTTGTTTTGATGCTTGCAAGATGCCTAGTTGCTGGTTTGGACAGCTTGTCTTTTAAACTTGTATAGAGTGTATGTGTTGAACCGTTGCTCCGTTTTGAGTGTGCTCTATATGAAACTTGCTTAGTTTTACATGTAGTTTAATGTTACCTTGTTGCATCCATGTTTTAAGTGTGTTTGCTTGATGTTTGAATGCATTTTGCATCAATGCCATGTTTAACTTGTTTTGCTCATATCTTCTAGGCCGTAGCTCTAAATTAAATGAACTTTATATGTAACTTGACTAGAATTTCGTGTAGATCATCGTGGTGCATCTTAACTTGCTGTTTAACACCTTGAACATAAAGTTTATTCAGATCTGGACCAATTTTGAAATTTGCATACGAGGACTTACCGGAAGTGTTATATGCTGTTTCCGGCCTCATTTAAACTTGCTTTGATGTGTTGCTCTTGTATGCATCATCTCTTGCCATGCGTAGCCTCATGTAGCCTTGTCATGCGTCATACTTGGTTGAGCATCATTCCTTGTTCATGTGTGGTGTGTTTACCATGTTGTGTGCTTCTCCTCGATAGTTCCCGTTTCATTGCGATCGTGAGGATTCGTTCGTCTACGCTTGGTTCGTCTTCGTGGCTTCATCTTCTTCATGGACTCGTTCTTCTTCCTAGCGGGATTTCAGGCAAGATGACCGTCACCTTGGATCTCATTACTATCATTGCTATGCTAGTTGCCTCGATGCTATCGCCATGCCGCGTTATCTACCACTTGCTTATCAAGCCTCCCAAATTGCCATGAACCTCTAACCTTTGTCACCCTTGCTATCAAACCGTTGTTTGGCTATGTTACCGCATTTGCTCAGCCCCTCTTATAGCGTTGCTAGTTGCACGTGAAGATGAAGATTGCTCCATGTTGGTTTATGTTTATGTTGGGATATCACAATATCTTTTATATTGTTAATGCATCTATATACTTGGTAAAGGGTGGAAGGCTCGACCTTATGCCTGGTGTTTTGTTCCACTCTTGCCGCCCTAGTTTCCATCATATCGGTATTATGTTCCTGAATTTTGTGTTCCTAACGCGGTTGGGTGTTATGGGAACCCCTTGACTGTTCGCCTTCAATAAAATTCCTCCAGCAAGGCCCAACATTGCTTTTACCATTTGCCTACCTACCACCTATACCTTTCCCTTGGGAGTAATTAACCCGAGGGTCATCTTTATTTCAGCCCCCCCAGGCCAATGCTTCTCTAAGTGTTGGTCAGAACTAGAGCCACTTGCAGTGCCACCTCGGGGAAACTTGAGGGCTGGTTTTTAGTTGTACGTAGTGCTCATCCGGTCGTGGCCTGAGACGGGATACACGCGGCTACTATCAGGGTGTCAGCACACCGGGAGGTCTTGCTGGACTTGTTTTACCATTGTCGAAATGTCTTGTAACCGGAATTTCGAGACTGATCGGGTCTTTCCGGGAAAAGGAATATCCTTCGTTGATCGTGAGAGCTTATCATGGGCTAAGTTGGGACACCCCTGCAGGGTTTGAACTTTCGAAAGCCGTGCCCGCAGTTATGTGGCAGATGGGAATTTGTTAATATCCGGTTGTAGTAAAACTTGAAGTAAACTCCTCTAAAATACACCAACTGCGTGCGTAACCATGATTGTCTCTTTTCGTGGTTGTTCGAGAGGAGAACAAGGTTTTTGGGTTATGTTTGACGTAAGTAGGAGTTCAGGATCACTTCTTGATCATTACTAGTTGGCGACCGTTTGCTTAGCTCCTCTTCTCGCTCTTGTTTCGTAAGTTAGCCACCATACCGTGCTTAGTCGCTGCTGCAACCACACCACTTTACCCCTTCCTTACCCATTAAGCTTTGCTAGTCTTGATACCCATGGTAATGGGATTGCTGAGTCCTCGTGGCTCACAGATTACTACACAACAGTTGCAGGTACAGGTATTGCGATGATCATGACGTGAGAGCGATGTTTACTTGTTTTGGAGTTCTTCTTCTTCTTCTTCGTCGATCAGGGGATAGGTTCCTGGTCGGCAGCCTGGGCTAGCAGGGTGGATGCCGTTTGAGCTTCTGTTTGTGTTTCATCTGTAGTCGGATGTTGATCTTATGTATGATGTATTGATGTATTCTTGGGGCATTTGTGCCTTTTGTATGTATCCCCATCTATTATGTAATGTTGATGTAATGATATCCACCTTACCAAAGCGTGTCAATGTGCGGTTCTATCCTTGGTGGGACCTTCGAGTCTCTTTAGGATAGTATCACATATTGGGCGTGACACACAAAGAATCTATTTGTGAGTATCGATGCTCAACTAGAAGAAGAAGAAAAAGTGCACAGGCATCGGATTATAGAAATATCTGGATAATTTCAAAGCTTAAATGCAACGGAATTGCGATTTCCAAGTCAAGGGATCAGAAGCAAACGCTCTGATTAAGGATGGATAAGTTGAATAGACTCAGAATGACAATCAATCAAGGATTGATTCGCCGAACACCAGCTCATGTCCAGAGTGACGTCAGAACCAAAGGAAGAATTCTAATTAGGACTGATGATCGTGAGCATTCAGAAACATATCGAATCAAATGCTCGAAATTACGATGACAAAGGATGCTAATGAGTATTGCAAGACATATGGAAGTAACCATAATGCAAGCAGATTAGGAGGAACAAGAGCAATAGGCTACTGAGGATTTTTGGAAGATCGAATAGTATTCCAAAGAATTTTGTGAAACACATGAACAACCGTGGACGAACAGATATCCGGCAAGCGCGAGTAATTATCCATAGGGGTATTCGTGTGGCAAGGAACTGCGAGGTAGTAGGCTAAACTGATTCTTGGGACAATGGAGAGTATTTCGGGGCATCTTTAATAACAAGAGCAACTGGGATTGAAAATATGAATGACAGGAGTATGTAGATACCCATAAGGATTTTATTGGTGGTAGGGATCGCAACGACGAAGGGTACAAGGGTCTCGGGAAAACATCGGAGAGTATCTTCAGAATCTTCTCATGCACCAAGCAATCATCTGGAGTGAGGGGCTCTCTGGGAGAAAGTATTTACGAGAACCTAGAGTTAGAGTAAGCAAAATCATTTAACCCTAACAGAAGAGAGATCAGATTCCCAGAGTATAGACGAGCAATAAAAGATCCTAATACCACCCAATGGCGACGTGGCCCCGTAAGCCACACAGCCATGTTAGTAAAACAGTTTTCCAAAGACTAGACACAACTTCGGCCAAGGAGTTGGAAAGGGGGTTCCTACAGGCAGTTGGCTCTGATACCAACTTGTGATGCCCTCGATTTAATCGTACACTAATCATACACGCAAATGTGTACGATTAAGATCAAGGACTCACAGGAAGATATCACAACACAACTCTAGACACAAATTAAAATAATAAAAGCTTTATATTACAAGCCACGGACCTCGAGGGCTCGAATACATAAGCTTGAATACACAAGATTCGGCGGAAGCAACAATATATGAGTACAAAGATAAGTTAGACAAATTTGCCTTAAGAAGGCCAGCACAAAAGCATCAACGATCGAAAAGGCAAGGCCTCCTGCCTGGGAGCCTCCTAACTACTCCTGGTCGTCGACGGTCTCCACGTAGTAGTAGGCATCGACGGTGGCATCTGGCTCCTGGGCTCCGACATCTGGTTGCATCAACCGGAAAGAAGAAGAAAGGGGGAAAAGGGGGAGCAAAGCAACCGTGAGTACTCATCCAAAGTACTCACAAGCAAGGATCTACACTACATATGCATCAGGATCAATGAAATGGGTTGTATCTATGGACTGGACTGCAGAATGCCAGAAGAGAAGGGGAAAGCCTAGCCTATCGAAGACTAGCATCTTCAAGCGTCTTGCAGAATCAGAAGAGATAAGAGTAGCATAAAGTAAAGTAGTATTAGTGTTATCAACCTCGACCAGAGATCCTTTCTCGACTCCCTACGAGAAAGCAATCCCAGAGCCATACTATCCAGTTATCACCTCAAGTATCCAGTTCTAGTTGTATCGACCAGGATACAACTCCAAGTGTCCGTTACTGTAGGACAGGCTATCGATAGATGTTTTCTTCCCTGCAGGGGTGCACCAACTTACCCACCACGCTCGCTTACCTCCGTCCGTACACACTTTCCTGGGTCATGCCCGGCCTCGGCCAAACAATACGCCGCAACCCGACCTAGGCTTAATACTGAGGTCAGCACGCCAGACTAAACCTATGCCCCCAGGGGTCATGGGCCATCGCCCCGGGAACTCCTACACGTTGCGTGGGCGGCCGGTGAGCAGACCTAGCTACCTCCTTAAAAAAGGCAGGAGCTTACCCGTCCAACCCGGCGCGCGCCGCTCAGTCACTGACGTCTAATAAGCTTCGGCTGATGCATACGACGCAGAACGCCCATACAATGCCCACGTGATGGTTAGTGCTATCAGGCTAGAGGCCCCTCAGATCAAATATCCAAACTGTTAGTGTGTTGGTAATGCGGTCACGAGCAGAGGCTCACGAAAGATGTGACCCCGTTGCCCCGTCTCGAGGACTTGCGGCAAGGGCTAAGAATGCCCGGCCATGCCTCGTATTCAACTCTCGGGTACCTCCAGGTCAACCTGTCTCCACATCACTCGCGGGTACCCTTCAGGGTCGACCCGCCTTTCCAAGTAACAGTTGTAAAGTCCAAGTATCCGTGTGTCCAAACATCAAGGGGAAAACCCAAGGAATCACCCCCGGTGAATTCCACTCGATGTAATCATCAAGGTGAACATAAGAGGAACAACCCTCAAGGTTCACACTTGAGGGGTTGCATGACAGAGTCGTATCGGAAGTGGTTAAGGAGGAAATCACCCTCGATGACTATGACCGAGTAGCTACACTACAAGGTTAACATCAGAAGTGTTGATGAGGTCTCACCCTCGGCACTCGATAGTAACCCAGTAGTGTCGAGCAACTAAGGGGAAAGTGATGTGCCGTGCCGGGGCATGGTCTTAGATCCCGTCGATCGGGTCCTCGATGATGAAGCAGGGGCAACAAGGACAAGGTGGGGGTCACTGATGTATCACTAACCAACCTATACTGAGCAGTTTAGGATAAGCAGGTAAGGTACAATGAGCAGATTACAAAAACAGGCTATGCATCAGAATAGGAGCAAACAATTACAGTAGTAAAATCTAATGCAAGCATGAGAGAATGGAATGGGCGATATCGTGATGATCAAAGGGGGGGCTTGACTGGTTGCTCAGATGAGAAAGAGGGGTCGTCGGTGACGTAGTCAATCACAGCGGCATCGACAGCCATCACGGGGTCCACCGAAGAGAAGAGGGGGGGAACAGTAAATACATAGCAAGCAAGAGCATAACAGGACAACATGCAGAGCTAGACGTGTTCTAACGCGGTGCTACACTCTACCGGCGAAGAGGGATAACATCTGGGAATGCTTTCCCGAAGTTTGGCATTTTCGGACAGACGAACCGGAGGGGGACGGTTGCAGGTTCGCTATGCTAGAGATGTGTGACAGACGAATGAACTGTGTATTCGGATTCGTCTCGTCGTTCTGAGCAACTTTCATGTAGAAACATTTTCATCCGAGTTACCGTTTAATTTTATGATTTTTCAAAGTTTTAAACAATATTCAACAATTTATTTTAATTATTAAAATAGACAGAAAAAGGAATAGTGACGTCATCATGAGGTCAGAGTGATGCCAGCAGTCAACAGGACATTGACTGGTCAAAACTGACATGGGGGACCCACCTGTCATAGACAGTTGATTTAAACAGAGTTAAAACTAATCTAAAACTACTTAATTAAACTCTGGGCGTACCTGTTAGTGACTAGTTAGATTAAATTAACTAATTTAATTAGAATTAGGGCAGGGCCCACCTATTAGTGACTAGGGGCTGCCAGTCAGAGTTGACCTCGGTCAACTGGTCAAAGGGCCAGCCGGAGAGGGCTCCGGCGAGCCTCTCCCGCAGCGGATCTACGCCGGAGTCGGGCGGGATTCGCCCCCCGGCGTCCATCTAACGCGCAGAAGGGCGCGTTTGAATGGGGGGCGACGGGCCGCACCTAGAGATGTTCGCGGCAGCAGCTAGGGCGGCTTGAGGCGGCACCGATGTCGAGCAGAAGAGGTGGCAGTGGCGGCGAGCGAGTACGGGTCAGGTCCGTGCGTGAGGGCGGCTGGTGCTGGTCGCGGCTGGCAGCGGTGGGCGCGCGCGAGCCGCCGACGGGAGCAGCGTTAGAGGTAGGGGGAACGGCCGCGCGTGCCCGGGGCCAGCGGGACGCGACGGGAACGCGGGCGGCGTGCGCGCATGAGCAGGCCCGGGCGGCTGCAGGCGAGCCGGAGCGCGGGCGAGCGGCAGCGGTAGCAAATAGAGACGGGAGGGCGCGGGCAGCCGGGGCGCTGGGAGGCTGTGGGCGGTTGCGGCAGCGGGCTCGGGCCTCGGCGACGGAGCAGCTAGGGACGCCTACGACGGAGGGGAGAGGCGGGAAAGGTAGGGGGCTCACGGCGGAGTTGTAGAGGGGAGGCAGCGGGCTCGGGGGCGGCTCGACGGCGATGTACGGCGGCGGCGATCCCGAGCGCCCGAAGGTCAAAGACGACCTCAAAGCCGACGGGGCAGGGGCTCCGAGCTCGGGGAGGTTGCCGCAACCGGCGTAGGCGGGGGCGAGGGGAGCTCCCGAACACGGGCGAACAGAGGGTGGCGGCCGGCATCCATGCGCACGGCGAGGCCGCAATGATGGCTTCGCTTGGGCAGGCGTGGTGCGTTGGATCTGAGGAGGGGAGGAAGGGGATCTGGAGGAGGGGGGCGAGGGAGATATTTGTGCGAGGGGGAGCTAAGGAGGCCGAGGGGGAGGTTCACGGTGTTCTTATCCCCTCCGGGGCATCGCCGGCTATGTGGTATGGCGGGGACACGCGGGAGGAGACCCAGTCGGATGAACAGGGAAGAAGGAGGGCGACCCGGGAGATGGAAAAGCTGGGCCGGCTCGGTGAGATGGACCGAGGCCCAGGAGGTTAAGGGGCCTTTTCTTTTCTTTCGCAATTTCCTTTTTCATTTTATTGCCTCCTTTTTGTTTTTATTTTAGGGCACTAAGCCACTTTATAAAAAGTTGGTTCACCACCAATATTAAGAAGTGAATATTTGTCATATGATCAACATTTTAGTTTTCATGTTTGTGAGCTTTTGGATTTCACTTAGTATCAGAATTAGGCCTTGGATCAAATGAGGACTAGCAACAGTAATATGATGACATGGCACTATTAACCGGGAATTACTGTAACTTAATTATCCGGGCGTCACACCCCTAAATCTTGTCCATTCTCTCAGAGATTCATGGTACTAGCTTCACGCTATCCTCTCAAATTATTCCGTTTGTCAGAAATTCTTTTCTTACCCAGCTGGAGTATTTCAGGAGTTGTTTTTCCGTTTCAATTATCCCGAGGCCTCCATTTCAGAATATTTCTTCGTTCCAAGTTTTCAGCTTCATTCTCCAATTATTCTAAACTGATGCCACTTCGTTCGTTACCATATTTGTACCGGTGCTTCGTTCAATCATTCTTTAATCAGTTCGTGATCTCTTCATTCTCTTGCATCTTAATTCCCACAAGTATCTTCGTCCATTTTCTAATTCTTCCCGGCGAGGAATTCTCTTTCTTTATTCATTTTCAAATTTTCACGGTGGTTCGTTCAAGATTCTTTTCCTTCGTTATCATATCAATTCATTCGTTCTTTCCAGTCCTACCGGTGGTTCATGAAGACTCTCCCATGTTCGCGCTATATCTCTCTTCAATCATTTTCGAGAGGAATAAGTTGCATGCCAAATCCGTTTGTCATCAATTAAAGTTGATGAGGATAAGCATAACATAATTCTTATTCTCCTTTCATCAAGTTGATTAATTCCTTCCTTCGGAGATTTCTCATGATGAATAATCTCTTTGTTCTAAGTTGTTCATCTTTTCTTTCCGAAGTTCCAAGTTTTTCTCGCTTGTCTCGTCGCAAAGCTCCATCTAAATCATCGCATGACTTTAATCTTATTCTTTTCATCCTTCAATTCTATCTCATCATCCTATTGTTTACCGGAGTTCTTCATGGTGGCTCATAAAGGATTTAACTCATTCTCGTCAAGGATTTAATTCATTCTTCAAGTCCGTCAAGATTATTATTGGAGCTCAAGTATCCCTCTTCTTGCATACCGAAGTGCAACTAATTCTTCATTGTCTTTCAGACATGTTGTTCGCATCTTTTCTATCGTCTCAACTAAACAATCTTTTCCGTTTGTGGCCGGTTATCACCTCATAATTTTGAGATGTTCTCCATAAGCCCACAACCAGCTTATTCTTTTCGTTGTTGAATTTCCAACAACTCAGTTCAATCCTTCCTTGTAAGGATGCTTTCAAATTCATTCGTGGTAGAAGTTGTCATCTTCTTCTCCGTTCTTTTCATTCCACTTTTTCAATTCTTCCGGAGGTGTTGTGTTGTTCCTCTCATCAAGTATTGTTCCATCTTGTCAAGTTCATGTTCTATCCCACTCCATGTTCTAGCGGGATGCTATCAAAATTCTTTCGTTTTCATTCTTCTTTCTATCTTTTTCTAACCGGAGTGGTTTCAGAGTCTATCTTGTTCCTGAGCTTTTGATCCTAGTCATATTCACCATTCCTCTTTTCTACCCGAGTGCTCTCGACTTTGTTTATCTTCTGTCTTGCACTCTTGGTTACCTTGTCCTCTTTCTCTTCCGTCTCTTTCCTAAGATCTCGGCACGAGATCTCTTGTTAGTGGGGGAGAGTTGTAACAGCCCAAGTGCGACCCGTCCTATTCGTAACCTATCCAACCTTGTCATGTGTGATTTCCGTGTGGGCTGTAATATAAGTGGCTTAATCATCATCATTGTTTGCTTTGTTCCTTCTATTTTGTGGCATGCGAATTATTATATTTGTTGCATTATCATAATTGTTTTGCATATTTCATTCCTATATGTTTATAGCACGATGATGTTGAGTGCTTTGTCATATCTTTGCTTGTTGCACCATGCTCATCTCACTTGTTATGTTGCATTGTGCCATTGTCACATTTTGCTTCTTGCATCATGCTCATCATTTGTTTATATTTTGCCATCCTTTTTGTTGTCATGACAATCTTGAATTGTGATATGCTTCATGTTTTTGATGTGCCTCTTGTCATTTTATTGCATTGTATGATGATCATCATGCCTTGGTTTGCATATTTAAGTTTTGTTGTGTGATCTTGGGTGAACCCCTCTTCTTCTTATCTCCACCTCTCCTTTTTGCACCATGCACACACCAGCAACCGTTCAATAAGTTCACCCAAGTTTCTATCCCATCCAAACATCTCCTTTTCCCTTTCTTTCAATTATTTCTCTAGTGGCATTTTGTGCTTCAGATTAATGTTCACTATATTTCTATATTCCCTACACCATGCCAAGACCACCTGCTCCAGTTTTCAAGTCTTTTGGAAGTGTTTTGGTTGGGCTAAGGATTTATTCAAGCTTGAATTATTTTCAAACTTGTTTGAATTTGCAGTCTCTAAAAATTGCCAGAGCATTTTATATAATTTGTGCATATATTACCAGGTCTCTAGGAATATGTTTTCCCCTTCCTAATTCAACTCCTACCTCTCTGGTCATTTCTTCAAATTCCCTGTTTTATTAAATCAGAGAAGAAGAAAACAAAGGGGGAGGGAGTGCAGCGCAGCCCACAACAACACCATCCCAGTGGCGCACCCAGCTGAGCCGGAGCCAAGCCCACCTGGACGCCCATCTCTCTCACTGGTAAAATTTCCCACATGCACCCCGTCGGGCCCGCCTGTCATCCCCTAAACCCTCACCTTTTTCGTCCACCTCACGCACCCTCTCTCTCACAGTAAAACCTCTAGGGGCGCCCGCACATGGCCACCACGGCGCCCGCGCCCCCCTATAAAGCTGCAGCCCCGCGCCCTAGGGTTTCCCTCTTCCCCTCTCACCGCCGCCACCTCTTTCCCTTCCCTCTGCGTCTTCTACCACAAATCAGAGCACCGAGAGCAGGGAAATAAACCATAGACGTTCGTCGTCATTCTCGCGGGCGGAGGGCCTCAAGCTCGTCTTCGACATGTCCTCCTGCACCTCGTCTCTGTCCTCGACCGATTCTGATGGGTGGCTGAACTGGATCGCCTCCATGCCGTCGTCCACGTCCACAACGCCGTCGTCTTCCCCTGCTTCCTCTTCTTCAGGAGACCGAGCTTCTTTCCGGCGTGATCCGACAAGCAGCTGTCGTCTTCTTCGTGCAGAGCCTCGCGTGCCTCGCCGTCGTCTTCCTCGATTGCGCACGCGTCCACACGGTCTCCGGAGCACCTTCCACGTAGTCCTCATCATCCTCTTCTTCGGGCCAAACCATCGCGACCGGTCAGCGCATCCCCACGGCGTCTCCTCTGCTTGCCCGATGAGTCTGTCGTCACCGACAAACCAACGGTGATGCTCCACTCCTTCTCCCGTTTTTCCTGCTCCGTTCCATACGCTGTAGTCGCCGCCCTTCGCGAACAGGAGTGATGTCTACTACACAACCTTCTTCTTGTAGACGTTGTTGGGCCTCCAAGTGCAGAGGTTTGTAGGACAGTAGCAAATTTCCCTCAAGTGGATGACCTAAGGTTTATCAATCCGTGGAGGCGTAGGTTGAAGATGGTCTCTTTCAAACAACCCTGCAACCAAATAACAAAGACTCTCTTGTGTCCCCAACACACCCAATACAATGGTAAATTGTATAGGTGCACTAGTTCGGCGAAGAGATGGTGATACAAGTGTAATATGGATGGTAGATATAGGTTTTTGTAATCTGAAAATATAAAAACAGCAAGGTAGCAAGCGATAAAAGTGAGCGTAAATGGTATTGCAATGCGTTGAAACAAGGCCTAGGGTTCATACTTTCACTAGTGCAAGTTCTCTCAACAATAATAACATAATTGGATCATATAACTATCCCTGAAGATGCAACAAAGAGTCACTCCAAAGTCGCTAATAGCGGAGAACAAATGAAGAGATTATGGTAGGGTATGAAACCACCTCAAAGTTATTCTTTCTGATCAATCTATTCAACAGTCCGTAGTAAAATAACATGAAGCTATTCTTTCCATTCGATCTATCATAGAGTTCGTACTAGAATAACACCTTAAGACACAAATCAACCAAAACCCTAATGTCACCTAGATACTCCAATGTCACCTCAAGTATCTGTGGGTATGATTATACGATATGCATCACACAATCTCAGATTCATCTATTCAACCAACACATAGAATCTCAAAGAGTGCCCCAAAGTTTCTACCGGAGAATCAAGACGAAAATGTGTGCCAACCCCTATGCATAGGTTCATGGCCGGAACCCGCAAGTTGATCACCAAAACATACATCAAGTAAATCAATAGAATAACCCATTGTCATCACGGTTATCCCACGCAAGACATACATCAAGTGTTCTCAAATCATTAAAGACTCAATCCGATAAGATAACTTCAAAGGGAAAACTCAATCCATTACAAGAGAGTAGAGGGGGAGAAACATCATAAGATCCAACTATAATATCAAAGCTCGCAATACATCAAGATCGTGCCAAATCAAGAACACGAGAGAGAGAGAGAGACCAAACACATAGCTACTGGTACATACCCTTAGCCCCGAGGGTGAACTACTCCCTCCTCGTCATGGAGAGCACCGGGATGATGAAGATGGCCACCGGTGAAGGTCCCCCCCTCCGGCAGGTTGCCGGAACAGGGTCCCGATTTGTTTTTGGTGGCTACAGAGGCTTGCGGCGGCGGAACTCCCGATCTCTTCTGTTCCCCGATCGTTTTAGGGTATATGGATATATATAGGCAGAAGAAATACGTCAGGGGAGCCACGAGGGGCCCACGAGGGTGGAGGGCGCGCCCCCTGCCTCGTGCCTTCCTCGTTGATTCCCCGACGTGCACTCCAAGTCCCCTAGATTGCTTCCGTTCCAAAAATAACTTTCCCGAAGGTTTCATTCCGTTTGGACTCCGTTTGATATTCCTTTTCTGCGAAACATTGAAACAAGGGAAAAACAGAAACTGGCACTGGGCTCTCGGTTAATAGGTTAGTCCCAAAAATAATATAAAAGTGCATAATAAAGCCCATAAACATCCAAAACAGATAATATAATAGCATGGAACAATCAAAAATTATAGATACGTTGGAGACGTATCAGCATCCCCAAGCTTAATTCTTGCTCGTCCTCGAGTAGGTAAATGATAAAAACAGAATTTTTGATGTGGAATGCTACTTGGCATAATTTCAATGTAATTCTTCTTAATTGTGGTATGAATATTCAGATCCGAAAGATTCAAGATAAAAGTTCATATTGACATAAAAATAATAATACTTCAAGCATACTAACTAAGCAATTATGTCCTCTCAAAATAACATGGCCAAAGAAAGTTCATCCCTACAAAATCATATAGTTTAGTCATGCTCCATTTTCGTCACACAAGAATGTTCTCATCATGCACAACCCCGATGACAAGCCAAGCTATTGTTTCATACTTTAGTAATCTCAAACTTTTTCAACCTTCACGCAATACATGAGCTTGAGCCATGGATATAGCACTATGGGTGGAATAGAATATGATGATGGGGGTTATGTGGAGAAGACAAAAAAGGAGAAAGTCTCGCATCAACGAGGCTAATCAATGAGCTATGGAGATGACCATCGATTGATGTTAATGCAAGGAGTAGGGATTGCCATGCAACGGATGCACTAGAGCTATAAATATATCAAAGCTCAACAAAAGAAACTAAGTGGGTGTGCATCCAACTTGCTTGCTCACGAAGACCTAGGGCACTTGAGGAGGCCCATTGTTGGAATATACAAGCCAAGTTCTATAATGAAAAATTCCCACTAGTATATGAAAGTGACAAAACTAGAGACTCTCTATCATGAAGATTATGGTGCTACTTTGAAGCACAAGTGTGGTAAAAGGATAGTAACATTGTCCCTTCTCTCTTTTTCTCTCATTTTTTGGGCCTTCTCTTTTTTATGGCCTTTCACTTTTTTTATTCCTCACTTGGGACAATGCTCTAGAAAATGATGATCATCACACTTCTATTTATTTACAACTCAATGATTACAACTCGATACTAGAACAAAGTATGAATCTATATGAATGCCTCCGGCGGTGTACCGGGATATGCAATGAACCAAGAGTGACATGTATGAAAGAATTATGAATGGTGGCCTTGCCACAAATACTATGTCAACTACATGATCATGCAAAGCAATATGACAATGATGAACGTGTCATGATGAATGAAACGGTGGAAATTTGCATGGCAATATATCTCGGAATGGCTATGGAAATGCCATAATAGGTAGGTATGGTGGCTGCTTTGAGGAAGATATAAGGAGGTTTTATGTGTGAAAGAGCGTATCATATCACGGGGTTTGGATGCACCGGCGAAGTTTGCACCAACTCTCAATGTGAGAAAGGGCAATGCACGGTACCGAAGAGGCTAGCAATGATGGAAAGGTGAGAGTGCATATAATCCATGGACTCACCATTAGTCATAAATAACTCACATACTTATTGCAAAAATCTACAAGTCATCAAAAACCAAGCACTACGCGCATGCTCCTAGGGGGATTGGTAGGAAAAGACCATTGCTCGTCCCCGACCGCCACTCATAAGGAGGACAATCAAAGAACACCTCATATTTCAAATTTGTTACATAACGTTTACCATACGTGCATGCTACGGGACTTGCAAACTTCAACACAAGTATTTCTGAAATTCACAACTACTCAACTAGCACAACTTTAATATCACTACCTACATGTCTCAAAACAATCATCAAGCATCAAACTTCTCTTAGTATTCAACACACTCATAAGAAAGTTTTTACTAGTCTTGAATACCTAGCATTTTAGGATTAAGCAAATTACCATGCTGTTTAAGACTCTCAAAATAATATAAGTGAAGCATGAGAGTTCATCTATTTCTTCAAAATAAAACCACCATTGTGCTCTAAAAGATATAAGTGAAGCACTAGAGCAAACGACAGACTACCCCGAAAGATATAAGTGAAGATCAATGAGTAGTTGAATAATTATGCAATTATGTGAAGACTCTCTAACCTTTAAGTATTTCAGATCTTGGTACTTTATTCAAACAGCAAGCAAAGCTAAAGAAAATAAAATGACGCTCCAAGGCAAACACATATCATGTGGTGAATAAAAATATAGCTCCAAGTAAAGTTACCGATGAATGTAGACGAAAGAGGGGATGCCATCCGGGGCATCCCCAAGCTTAGGATCTTGGTTGTCCTTGGATATTAACTTGGGGTGCCTTGGGCATCCCCAAGCTTAGGCTCTTGCCACTCCTTATTCCATAGTCCATCGAATCTTTACCCAAAACTTGAAAACTTCACAACACAAAATTTAACAGAAAATCTCGTGAGCTCCGTTAGCGAAAGAAAACGAAACACCACTTCAAGGTACTATAATGAACTCATTATTTATTTGTATTGGTGTTAAACCTACTGTATTCCAACTTCTCTATGGTTTATAAACTATTTTACTAGCCATAGATTCATCAAAATAAGCAAACAACACAAAGAAAACAGAATCTGTCAAAAACAGAACAGTCTGTAGTAATCTGTATCAAACGTATACTTATGGAACTCCAAAAATTCTAAAATAAATTGGTGGACCTGAGGAATTTGTCTAGTAATCATCTGCCAAAAGAATAAACTAAATATCACTCTCCCTTAAAACGTTTTAGCTAATCTCGTGAGCACTAAAGTTTCTGTTTTTTACAGCATGATCATAAAGACTTCACCCAAGTCTTCCCAAAGGTTCTACTTAGAAAAAACACTAATTAAAACACAAAAACACATCTAAACAGAAGGTAGATGGATTATTTATTCCTAAAAATAACCAAAAAGAAAGAAACTAAAATAAAATTCGGTTGCCTCCCAACAAGCGCTATCGTTTAACGCCCCTAGCTAGGCATGATGATTTCAATGATGCTCGCATAAAAGATAAGAAAGAATTGAAACATAAAGAGAGCATCATGAAGAATATGACTAGCACATTTAAGTATAACCCACTTCCTATGCATAGGCATTTTGTGAGAAAACAACTTATGGGATCAATAATCAACTAGCATAGGAAGGCAAAACAAGCATAACTTCAAAACTTTAAGCACATAGAGAGGAAACTTGATATTATTGCAATTCCTACGAGCATATGTTCCTCCCTCATAATAATTTTCAGTAGCACCATGAATGAATTCAACAATATAACCAGCACCTAAAGCATTCTTTTCATGATCTACAAACATAGAAATTTACTACTCTCCACACAAGCAAAATTCTTCTCATTCGGAATAGTGGGAGTATCATAAGAGACTTGAATACTATAAATTGTTTCCACATTAAAAGAGTAATGTTTAGAAAAAGGGTAATCATAATCATGACAAGTTTTATAAATATAATCATCACTAATTTTTATAGCATAAGTTTCATCACAACAATCATCATAAGTAGCAACTTTGTTCTTATCATAATCGATTGAAACCTCTTCCAAGATAGTGGACTCATCACTAAATAAAGTCATGACCTCTCCAAATCCAATTTCATAAATATTATAAGATTCAACATCCTCCAAAATAGTGGGATCATTACTTCCTAAAGTTGACACTCTTCCAAACCCACTTTGATCAATATAATCATCATAAGTAGGAGGCATGCTATCATCATAACAACTTTGCATATCAAAACTTGGGAGGCTAAAAATATCATCTTCATTAAACGTAGCATCCCCAAGCTTGGGACAAACATTAATTTCAGCAAATATATTCTCAAATATGTCATCCTCATCAAACATAGCATCCCCAAGCTTGGGCCTTTTCATATCATAAGCATAATCATTCTCATCATTAATAGTATGGATAGCACCAATAGTATAGCAATTATCATCATCACAATGAGTAGTAGGAGCAACATCATTTGGGAGGGTTACCTTTTTACCTTTGCTTCTCCATTTTTTCTTTTCTTCTTCACATCATGTGCGGGTTTATCCCTCTTTTTTGAGCTCCTTATTGATGAGATTGGTTGAATAGAAAGCTCCTCCTCGTTACCTGATTCATCATAAGAAGTAATAGGAGGATATTGGGAAGTCTCTTCCCTTTGATTAGTATTCTCTTCATCTTCTATTTGTTTTATTTTCTTTATGTAATTGGCAATATAAGGGTATTCAATTCAATTCACCGCACAATACATATAAATTTCCTCTAGATCAAAATCAAGAAATTTATCGAGATTAAATTTTGGAATACCCTCAGTTACACGTTTCATTACTTCATAACCCAAAAGAAGACTAAGCTCTTTATGATGCTCAAGGGTAATCACGTTATCACAATTTTTGGACACGACTTCATCATGAAACAAATAGCATTGGAGCTTTAAATGACCATGTTCATTGCAAAGTTCACAAGGATGGCGATAAATATTGCAACAAACATCTAACCTTTCTTGCAACAATTTAGTTTCTAAATGCTTATGCCTCTTGCAATATCTATCTTCCCTATTTGGTGTGTACTTGCAAACCCAATGCACTCCACAAAAATTGACATGTTTATAGGCGACATTTTCATCATACCTAGTGCAATCATCATTAGTACTATGGATATTCAAGGAGTTCATACTAACAATGTTGCAATCATGCTCATCATTCAAAGATTCAGTGCCAAACATTTTAATGCATTCTTCTTCTAACACTTTGGCACAATTTTCCTTTCCATCATACTCACGAAAGATATTAAAAAGATGAAGCGTATGAGACAAACTCAATTCCATTTTTTTGTAGTTTTATTTTATAAAATAAACTAGTGATAAAACAAGAAACTAAAAGATTCGATTGCAAGATCTAAAGATATACCTTCAAGCACTCACCTCCCCGGCAACGGCGCCAGAAAAGAGCTTAGTTGACGGGGTGTGAGTGCCGCTTACCTAGCCTCCCCGGCAACGGCGCCAGAAAAGAGCTTGATGTCTACTACACAAACTTCTTCTTGTAGACGTTGTTGGGCCTCCAAGTGCAGAGGTTTGTAGGACAGTAGCAAATTTCCCTCAAGTGGATGACCTAAGGTTTATCAATCCGTGGGAGGCATAGGTTGAAGATGGTCTCTTTCAAACAACCCTGCAACCAAATAACAAAGACTCTCTTGTGTCCCCAACACACCCAATACAATGGTAAATTGTATAGGTGCACTAGTTCGGCGAAGAGATGGTGATACAAGTGTAATATGGATGGTAGATATAGGTTTTTGTAATCTGAAAATATAAAAACAGCAAGGCAACAAGCGATAAAAGTGAGCGTAAACGGTATTGCAATGCGTTGAAACAAGGCCTAGGGTTCATACTTTCACTAGTGCAAGTTCTCTCAACAATAATAACATAATTGGATCATATAACTATCCCTCAAGATGCAACAAAGAGTCACTCCAAAGTCGCTAATAGCGGAGAACAAACGAAGAGATTATGGTAGGGTACGAAACCACCTCAAAGTTATTCTTTCTGATCAGTCTATTCAAGAGTCCGTAGTAAAATAACATGAAGCTATTCTTTCCGTTCGATATATCATAGAGTTCGTACTAGAATAACACCTTAAGACACAAATCAACCAAAACCCTAATGTCACCTAGATACTCCAATGTCACCTCAAGTATCCGTGGGTATGATTATACGATATGCATCACACAATCTCAGAATCATCTATTCAACCAACACATAGAACCTCAAAGAGTGCCCCAAAGTTTCTACCAGAGAATCAAGACGAAAACGTGTGCCAACCCCTATGCATAGCTTCATGGGCGGAACCCGCAAGTTGATCACCAAAACATACATCAAGTAAATCAATAGAATAACCCATTGTCACCACGGTTATCCCACGCAAGACATACATCAAGTGTTCTCAAATCATTAAAGACTCAATCCGATAAGATAACTTCAAACGGAAAACTCAATCCATTACAAGAGAGTAGAGGGGGAGAAACATCATAAGATCCAACTATGATATCAAAGCTCGCGATACATCAAGATCGTGCCAAATCAAGAACACGAGAGAGAGAGAGAGAGAGAGAGAGAGAGAGAGAGAGAGATCAAACACATAGCTACTGGTACATACCCTCAGCCCCGAGGGTGAACTACTCCCTCCTCGTCATGGAGAGCGCTGGGATGATGAAGATGGCCACCGTTGAAGGTTCCCCCCCTCCGGCAGGGTGCCGGAACAGGGTCCCGATTGGTTTTTGGTGGCTACAGAGGCTTGCGGCGGCGGAACTCCCGATCTCTTCTGTTCCCCGATCGTTTTAGGGTATATGAATATATATAGGCAGAAGAAATATGTCAGGGGAGCCACGAGGGGCCCACGAGGGTGGAGGGTGCGCCCAGGGGGGTGGGCGCCCCCCTGCCTCATGCCTTCCTCCTTGATTCCCTAACGTGCACTCCAAGTCCCCTGGATTGCTTCCGTTCCAAAAATATCTTTCCCGAAGGTTTCATTCCGTTTGGACTCCGTTTGATATTCCTTTTCGGCGAAACACTGAAACAAGGGAAAAACAGAAACTGGCACTGGGCTCTGGGTTAATAGGTTAGTCCCAAAAATAATATAAAAGTGCATAATAAAGCCCATAAACATCCAAAACAGATAATATAATAGCATGGAACAATCAAAAATTATAGATACGTTGGAGACGTATCAAGGAGCTCCGGCCACCATGACCTGCCATGGTAGCGAGCGGAAACTCGTGCCTTTAGGTCCTCTGTTCGGACCCTTGCGCACGACACCCGCAACCTCACCAGTTTCCGCATGCACGCACACCAGCAGCTCTCGCGCGCAATCAGAGCCTCGCCATTCGCCTTGCATGCCGTCCCATGCATTGCCATGGTCGCCGCCATGGCCACAAGCTCGGCCTCCCGCAAGCCCCACCTGTGCATCCACACACATAGCTAGCACGCACCCTCGCACATTTCCGCACCCCCGCCGGTGATCTGCTACACCTGTAGCTGCTGCTTTGCTCGTCATCGTCGCCGGCAAGTTGCTGTGCGTCCATGGTTCCAAGACCAGGCCTTTGCCCTCTTCAACTAGAGCTATGCATCTTCCCAATGACAAGCACACAGCCAGCCCGACTGGTCAGCATACAACGCACACACCAGGAGGTCCCGGGTTCGAGTCCCAGGCACGCCCCTAGTTTGCTCTTTTCTTTTGCCCACACCACAGCCACTTGGGCCTCCTTCGCTGCTGGGCCGCTGCACCGTGCTGCTTCCGACCCAAGCATGTTTTTTCCCACTGTGTATTTTTGCATTTTCTAGTGCATCCTTATTTACAGAAATGCCATCATTTTGAATTAAGGTATTTTAGCTCCCAAGGACACATGGGAATTGTCGTCAAGTTAGTTTTCATCATGCTCATATAATTCGCGTTCGTCACTTTGAAAATTTGATATGTTGGTGGACCGGTGCTTGGGTGCGTCCCTTCCTTGGACAAGCCTCCCACTTATGATTAACCCCTCTCGCAAGCATCCGCAAGTACGAAAGAAGAATTAAGGTAAACCTAACCATAGCATGAAACGTATGGATCCAAATTAGCCCCTTATGAAGCAACGCATAAAATAGGGTTTAAGCTTCTGTCACTCTAGCAACCCATCATCTACTTATTACTTCCCAATGCCTTCCCCTAGGCCCAAACAATATTGAAGTTTCATGTAGTCGATGTTCACATAACACGACTAGAGGAAAGACAACATACATTTCATCAAAATATCGAATGAATACCAAATTCACATGATTACTTATAACAAGACTTCTCCCATGTCCTCAGGAACAAAAGTAACTACTCACAAAGCATATTCATAATCATAATAAGAGGAGTATTAATTATCATTAAGGATCTGAATATATGATCTTCCACCGAATAAACCAACTAGCATCAACTACAAGGAGTAATCAACACTACTAGCAACCCACAGGTACCAATCTGAGATTTTGGGACCAAGATCGAATACAAGAGATGAACTAGGGTTTGAGAGGAGATGGTGCTGATGAAGATGTTGATGGAGATTGACCCCCTCTCGATGAGAGGATCGTTGCTGATGACGATGGCGATGATTTCCCCCTCCCGGAGGGATGTTTCCCTGGCATAACAGCTCCGCCGGAGCCCTAGATTTGTTCTGCCTAGGTTCCGCCTCAAGACGGCGGCGCTTCATACCAAAAGTTTCCTTCTGATTTTTTCCAGGTCAAAACACACCATATAGCCAAAGATGGGCACCGGAGGCCTGCCAGGGGGCCCCACAAGGATGGGGGCGCGCCCAGGGGGGTAGGGTGCGCCCTCCAACCTTGTGGCTGACTGTTGGCCCCCCTCTGGTTCTTTCTTCGCCCAATATTTTTTATATATTCCAAAAACATGCTCCGTGAAGTTTCAGGACTTTTGGAGTTGTGCAAAATAGGTCTCTAATATTTGCTCTTTTTCCAGTCTAGAATTCCAGCTGCCGGCATTCTCCCTCTTCATGAAAACCTTATAAAATAAGAGAGAAAAGGCATAAGTATTGTGATATAATGTGTAATAACAGCCCATAATGCAATATCAATATAAAAGCATGATGCGAAAAGGACGTATCAATCCCCCAAGCTTAGACCTCGCTTGTACTCAAGCGAAAGCCGATACCGATAAATATGTCCACATGTTTAGAGATAGAGGTGTCGATAAAATAAAATACAAACATGAGGGCATCATGATCATCTTTAGAACAACAACCTATAATGCCATATAATTTCTTATGCTAAAGTAACAATTCGTTCACAAGGTAAAGTATGAATTAGAAACTTCATTGAAGACTAACAAACTATGATCTCAGTCATTGAAACAATTGCTATTTATCATAACATCGGAAAGAGTCAATATAAGAGCTTTTCATCAAGTCCACATACTCAACTATTATTTAATCTTTCACAATTGCTAACACTCACGCGATACTTATGGGTACAAAGTTTCAATCGAACACAGAGAAAGATAGGGGCTTATAGTTTCGCATCCCAACCTTTTACCTCAAGGGTAATGTCAACAAAAATTCTTTATGAAAACCTACATCTGAGTGGATATATATATCCGGATCTATCCAACACATAGAGCTTTCCGGAGGAAAAAGTGTAAAAAGGAAAGGTGATGATCACCATGATTCTTGTATAAGGGTAGGAGATAAAAGTAAAAGATAGGCCCTTCACAGAGGGAAGCAGAGGTTGTCATGCGCTTTTATAGTTGGATGCACAAAATATTAATGCAAAAGAACATCACTTTATATTGTCGCTTGTGATAAGGACCTTTGTTATTTAGTCCGTTGCTTTTATTTCTTCCATATCTCAAGTTCGTATAAAGCTTATTTTCGTCACACTAATAGATCATGCATATTTAGAGATAAATTTTTATTGCTTGCACCGATGACAACTTACTTGAAGGATCTTACTCAATCCATAGGTAGGTATGGTGGACTCTCATGGCAAAACTGGGTTTAGGGATGTTTGGAAGCACAAGTAGTATCTCTACTTGGTGCAAATAATTTGGCTAGCATGAGAGGGAAAGGCAAGCCCAACATGTTGGATGATCCATGACAATATAACTTCTATTCGTATATAAGAAAACATAACCCATTATGTTGTATTCCTTGTCCAACATCAACTTTTTAGCATGTCATATTTTAATGAGTGCTCACAATTACAAAAGATGCCCAAGATAGTATATTTATATGTGAAGCCTCTCTTTCTTTATTACTTCCTATTAATTGCAACAATGACCAAAACTGTGTTTGTCAACTCTCAACAAATTTTATTCATCATACTCTTTATACGTGATGCAAAGGTGACATAGCTAGCAAGGGCCACACTAGTAGACTCCATTGCATGCATGATGTCGCGGAGCTAGTCATCAACATCAAGGGGCTGAGTTGAGCTACGGTAAATAGTTGGGTTGAGGCGCATGAAGTCCTGCAGAGTTACTAGGGTTGGCTATTGATTCATGTTCGGACAAGGAAACTGAGCCATCATTCCTTCCATGAACTGGCGGTTCAGCTCAAATTGTTGCATCATTCCAGCAAAGAATTCGGGCGGTGGTGGATCGTTGGCACCACGGCCACGACCAGCGGGTCTAACCATCCTGCTAACATGTAACAGGGGGTAGTTCAACATTGAGCATTTGCAAAGAAAAGGATCATTCATGATGAAACATGCATAATGAAAGAGGTACGAAGGATACCACATAGTAGTCAACACGACAGTGTGTGTACTATTCAGAATATTAATCTAAGGAATAACTATGGCTTATCCAACTTTGGGGTGAATGTGGTCACGGGATCCTAATGTTAGAGCTAGTAAATTCGTTTAACCCGAATGGAAGAGAGACCAGAGTCCCAGAGTATAGATGAGGAGTAAAAGATCCTAATACCACCCAATGGCGACATGGGCCCGTACGACACACATCCATGTTAGTAAAAGTTTTTGTAGTGACTAGACTCGACTTCGGCCAAGGAGTTGGAAAGGGGGCTACCTACAGGCAGTCGGCTCTGATACCAACTTTTGACGCCCTTGATTCAATCGTACACTAATCATACACGCAAATGTGTATGATCAAGATCAAGGACTCACGGGAAGATATCACAACACAACTCTAGACACAAATAAAAATAATTCAAGCTTTATATTACAAGCCATGGGCCTCGAGGGCTCAAATACATAAGCTCGAATACACAAGAGTCAGCGGAAGCAGCAATATCCGAGCACAGACATAAGTTAGACAAGTTTGCCTTAAGAAGGCCAGCACAAAAGCATCTACGATCGAAAAGGCAAGGCCTCCTTCCTAGGAGCCTCTTAACTACTCCTGGTCGTCGACGGTCTCCATGTAGTAGTAGGCATCGACGGTGGCATCTGGCTCCTGGGCTCCGACATCTGGTTGCATCAACCGGGAAGAAGAAGAAAGGGGAAAAGGGGGAGCAAAGCAACTGTGAGTACTCATCCAAAGTACTCGCAAGCAATTATCCACACTACATATGCATTTGTATCAATGAAATGGGCTGTATCTGTGGACTGGACTGCAGAATGCCAGAAGAGAAGGGGGAAAGCCTAGCCTATCGAAGACTAGCTGTCGGTGTTCTGTGAACGGGGGTCCCCAGACTTGCCTACCTGCGGCCCATGGCGTGGCTCTGCGCGTGGGCCCGTAGGGCCCATCTTCATCAACAAGGCATTCAAGACCCTCGCGAGGGGCCAAGCCTCGCGAGGCGGGCGACACAAGACCTCAGGGGCGGCCTCACCAGGTTGGCTCGTGAGGGGCAGAGAGATCAAGGCAAGGCAAACCTCGTGAGGTTCTCGTGATGTGAGCCATGACGATCAAGATCAGGCGGGCGCCAGGCGGGCACCAGCATGCGCAGTGTCCTTGTTTCCCTTTGGTGCTAAGGAAGCGAGCACAGGCGCAGAGTACCGAGGCGTCAAGCAAAGGTTTCCATATCGGTGCAACGAGACCAAGACCAGCAGGACGGCAAGACGGAGGTCACCATGGAGCCCAAGGCGGCGTCACCACCAGAGCCTTTTGCAGGCGAAGACCGCTTTTGTCAGGATAAGCTGTACTAGCTGTCCCCTTTAAAATTGGCCGTTGTTGGCTCCCTTCCCGCTCAATATTTGGGGAGAGGACCAGGGCCTATATAAGTAGAACTAGCCACCATCATAGGCGACAACTCATTCGGAGGCATCTCATCTGATCTTGACTGATCCTCGTCCACACACAGAGCGCAAGAACACCTCAACCTCAGGAGGCTGTTCTTCCCCTTGTACTGTTCATCATTAGCCTAAGAGGCAATCCACCACCACCACACTGGAGTAGGGTATTACACCACAACGTTGGCCCGAACCAGCATAAACCCTATGTCCTTTATGTTGCGAGTGCGTCGAGTTCGTTTGTGAGATCTTAGCAAGCTAGGACGTGGATCGGCAGGGGGAGAACTTCGCGCGCACCCCAGATTTCGAACCTTAAGGTTTTTGCCGGTACCCGTGATCCGACATTGGGCGCGCTAGGTAGGGGTGCGCTGGAGTCTCTTCCCCACCAGTGGATCCGCCGACGCTCCGCGGTTCTGATGTCCGGCGACCCGAGGGCTAACGCCAACCGCTGGGCAGCCTGGCCCGCCCGGGCGGCGCCGCTTGCCCAGGAAGACCTCAACCCCGCGCTCTAGGCGGCACGGGCGCCACCTAACGCCGCCGGGTGCGGGCGACGCGGCGAGGCACCGTCCACCCTCACTCCACGACAAGCGTGAGCCGCTGCAAGTGCCACAAGCCACGCCGCAGCAACGGCGCCACACACCCGACGGGAGCAGGCGAACATGCGGACATCTCTCACAATGGCATGGGAGCTGCTGCGGTGCCGACTGATGGAGAGCGGTCGAGATGCACTGCTGGAACACGTCGCCGAGCTACTGGACGCAGCGGCCACGGGAGCGCCGCCCTTCTGCTATCAGCTCATGCCTCAGGCAGCGGCCGGGTCCCATGGCGGGCCTCACCGCGCCCGCGTGTTCCCGGGCGCACCCGGGGGCCTCGTCAACATCAACATGACCCACGGTGGGGGGCACCCTGTTGCGCCCGCCCCACCCCAGGTGGGCGCGGGCATGAGCGTTGCCGCATATGGCCCTGTCAGAGCACTGCCCTGTCAACCTCAGGACGACATGACAGGCCGAGCAACATGGAGCGTGGGGCACTTCGGCGAGGTCTTCGGGGCAGCGGCCTCGGAGGCCTACGTGATGGACCAGGAGTACACGCTGGAGGACGACCCCGGCTCGTTCCTTGGGCCGGGTTGGGAGGAGGAGGCGTTAGGAGCTGACGCCTTCTAGGAGCTGCCGGAGAGCCCCACCAACCGCGCTTGACAACAGATACAGGGTACCACTAATTCCTCAGGGGCAAGCTTACGCTAACCATGAGTCACAGGTGAACCAGGTCACAACACCATGCGATGCTTCCGGCACGGCGATGTCCGCCCCATCAGGAGAAGCTCTCTGGGGGCTGCGCGGGAGAAGCCAGAAGAAAGGCCCCTCCCCGCGTCGCGTGGAGCAAGGTGTTACCTGAAGGTAGGCCCTCTGCCGGGGAGGCGCCGGCGAGCCCTACCCTGGCAGAGGACCCGTCATCGCCGAGGGCGCCGTTGGCATCCCCTTTTCCCTTGTGGTGGCGTCCTGGTTTCCGGTCGCCCCCAACGGTGGCCAAGGGAGGCGCAAGGCGGGGCCCTCGTCTGGCGATATGAAGTAAGGCTCATGCCTGTGAAGATCGCCGCCCGTGACACTCTCACGTAATAATGAGTGGGGCTGTACACGCCCCGGAGTATTCGGAGTGCCACCCTCGAGGGCTCCCTCCCACGTCCTAGTGGCAGCACTTAGCTCCGCGCTGGTGAGAAGACTCAAAGACCAGAAGACTAGACTAGGTGCCGGACGCGGCCATTTGCTTTGGATCCCTTTTCTGTAGCCTTGCCTTCTGGATTTGGATTTAAGCTGAAATTGAATTTTTATCGATGCGCGCGGGGGGTGCCTTTTCTCGTTCAAGCGATTTCTTGCTATCTGGTTCTTGCCTTATTTTGAAGCTCGCGCTCGCTGCCTCCCCCTCACGGGCCCCTCGCGAGCGGGGCTGGGCACGGCACACACACAACGAGCGCCGATCGGCACTTGTTCCTCGCGAGGCCCTCTCGAGTGGATCAGCAGACCCTTCAGGAGCTCCGCGGAAACTCATGACCTTACAATCCAGTTCGGGGCCCGCCTCGGCTAAGGTAAGCCGCAACAGCAAAACTTGCCACCAGACTCATGGATCCACAAAGGCGCACACTCGGCTTAGCATAGAAGAGTAAAAATTGCGATTTGTTTACATGAGGGGCTCCCCCTCTCAAAATGCTCTCACAATCTTTAGGGGCCACGCCCAAGTTTTTGCATACAGGGTAAAACAGTAGGGGAACATGGGATCAGCCAGATATGTCGCTCGCCGCGACTTCTAGGTCATCTTCAGATGCACCGCTGGCGCCGTCGCTGGCGTCACCTCCACCTTCGCCAGCCCCGGCATCGCCGCCGTCAACCACGTCTCCTTTGTCTGCCGCGACTACCACTGCGTCATCGTCAGAAGCAAAGGCCCTGACGAGCGCATCCACGTTGTCCTCCACCCACCACGCCAAGTCTCTCCGGATGGCCGCAGGTACGGGGGCAATGGCGGCGTCGAAGTCGAAGTCGGGGAAAGTGTTCTAAAGATGGCTGAAGACGCGGGAGAACGCGCGCCCGAGCAGGCCCCGGCTCCTCTCTTCCACGAGCTGGCGAGCTCTATCGGATCGAGCTTCAAGACGCGTCACCACGTTGGAGAAGAAGCAAAGATGGCTGGCGTAGTCGTCCGTATGGGGATGAGGGGCATTCTCGTCACAGATGTGGCCCAGCACGGTGTTGGCCCTGTTCCTGAGAACCGGGGGGCATGCTCGTGCTCCAATGTCCGCCGCTGAAGCACTTCCTCCCTGTTCTGCCGCGCAACCGCCTCGGCGTCGTCAACCCGTTTATGAAGAGAGAGCAGCTCGGCGCGGGCGGAGGCCAACTCTGCCTGCGCCGTGACCAGGGCGGCCGCTGTGGCCTCCTTGCGCCTCTCTACCTCAGCTAGCCTGGGCCTAAGGGCAGCGGCCCTACATGCAGCCTCCATCTCCGCAAGCTGCAGCTTCAGATCGTGCCAACCCTCAAGACCCGCGCAAACCTCGGCCATCCGGTGATCGACCTCCTCCTGAGCTTTGGCCTCGCGTGTAGCAATGAGACCTTCCGCTTGGGCAACCTGACGCTCCCTCATCTCCAACCACTCAAGCTCGAGGCTACGCTCCACGGCTTCTAGAGCCAACGCCTCCTCGTGCCTCCGGACCTCTTCTTCCTCGGCGGGCGCCCCCCTCAGTGACGCAAGGGCGGCTTTGCGCGCCTCCACCTGCTGCTCCAGGGACGCACTCCAGGCCTGGAGCTCCCACACGCACTTCTCCGCAACTTCGCGACGGCGGCCAGCCTCGCGAGCCTCCTCCAAAGCTCGAGAGCAAGCCTCACGAGAAACCTTGAGGGACGCCTCGGCCTTCGCAATATCAAGATCGCGCTAGTGGCGGCCAAGATCGATAGCCACCCTCAGCTTACGCCGCTCCTCCGCTAGCTGAAGACCCTCAGCCTTGAGGCACGCGTCGACGTCTGCGAGTTCACCACCAAGCCGGTTCATCGCGCTCATCGCCTCCTGGAAGAGCTCGTGGCGAACGACGCTTCATTCGTGCTCAAACTCAAGCGCACGGCCCACCTCGTCCTCTGCCATGGGGGTGCTACCTCTTGAGCACTGCGTTGGTTTTCCCTTGAAGAGGAAAGGGTGATGCAGTAAAGTAGCGTAAGTATTTCCCTCAGTTTTTGAGAACCAAGGTATCAATCCAGTAGGAGGCCACGCTCAAGTCCCTCGCACCTACACAAACAAATAAAAACCTCGCAACCAACGCAATAAAGGGGTTGTCAATCCCTTCACAGTCACTTACAAAAGTGAGATCTGATAGATATGATAAGATAATATTTTTGGTATTTTTATAATAAAGATGCAAAGCAAAATAAAAGGCAATAAAAATAGCTAAGCGTTGGAAGATTAATATGATGGAAAATAGACCTGGGGGCCATAGGTTTCACTAGTGGCTTCTCTCAAGAGCATAAGTATTATGGTGGGTGAACAAATTACTGTTGAGCAATTGATAGAATTGAGCATAGTTATGAGAATATCCAGGTATGATCATGTATATAGGCATCACGTCCGTGACAAGTAGACCGACTCCTGCCTGCATCTACTACTATTACTCCACACATCGACCGCTATCCAGCATGCATCTAGAGTATTAAGTTCAAAAGAACAGAGTAACGCTTTAAGTAAGATGACATGATGTAGAGGGATAAACTCATGCAATATGATATAAACCCCATCTTGTTATCCTCGATGGCAAGAATACAATACGTGCCTTGCTGCCCCTGCTGTCACTGGGAAAGGACACTGGAAGATTGAACCCAAAGCTAAGCACTTCTCCCATTGCAAGAAAGATCAATCTAGTAGGCCAAACTAAACTGATAATTCAAAGAGACTTGCAAAGATAACCAATCATACATAAAAGAATTCAGAGGAGATTCAAATATTGTTCATAGATAAACTTGATCATAAACCCACAATTCATCGGTCTCAACAAACACACCGCAAAAGAAGATTACATCGAATAGATCTCCACGAGAATCATGGAGAACTTTGTATTGAGATCCAAAAAGAGAGAAGAAGCCATCTAGCTAATAACTATGGACCCGAAGGTCTGAGGTAAACTACTCACACATCATTGGAGAGGCTATGGTGTTGATGTGGAAGCCCTCCGTGATCAATGCCCCCTCCGGCAGGACGCCGGAAAAGGCCCCAAGATGGGATCTCACGGGTATAGAAGGTTGCGGCGGTGGAATTAGGTTTTCATGGATGCTTCTGTTGGTTTGGGGGTATGTAGGTATATATAGGAGGAAGAAGTACGTCGGTGGAGCAGCGTGGGCCCCACGAGGGTGGAGGACGCGCCCAGGGGGTAGGCGCGCCCCCCTGCCTCGTGCTCTCCTGGTTGATTTCTTGACGTAGACTCCAAGTCCTCTGGATCACGTTTGTTCCGAAAATCACGTTGCCGAAGGTTTCATTCCGTTTGGACTCCGTTTGATATTCTTTTTCTGCAAAACTCTGAAATAGGCAAAAAACAACAATTTGGGCTGGGCCTCCGGTTAATAGGTTAGTCCCAAAATAATATAAAAGTGTATAACAAAGCCTATTAATCATCCAAAACAGAATATAATATAGCATGAAGCAATAAAAAATTATAGATACGTTGGAGACGTATCAGGGGGCTGCAGGCGGGACGTGAAGCGACGCACCCCCTCTCAGTAGGGGCTGGGGGCTGGTGCTACCCCAGGCACCAGCTAGGCCTCGCGAGGGGCCCTAGCCAGTGGAGGCCCGCCGCTTGAAGAGGAGCCAAAGACCGAAGCCAACCAGCTGCTGTCCATGACCAGAGGAGGGGCCCTGGGCATGCCCGCCAAGCTCCAAGCCAGGCCGTGGAGGAAGGGTGACGAGACCGCAGATTCAAAGCGCCGTGGAGGCGAGCGCGCCTCTCCGACTGACCCTGCTCCAGGGACGACATGCAGGCTCGGGGCGCTCAAGGCCAGTGGGGGAGTCAAGGAAAGAGGATGTTGCTTCTCAGGGGTCACAACAGCCTTGATGGAAGGGACCCTGAAGATCTAACGTCAGGAAAGGAAGCAGCACTTGAGAAATCACGAAGATACAGTACTTACTCGTCGACGGCAATGTACCTCCTTCGCTTCAACGGCCCGAAGATACCACTGCTGCTCAGGGATCCCTTCCTCTTTCAGAGCTCCTCAAAATCCACGCAAAGCCGACCGAATCGCCGGACGTGGCAATCGGCACAGGGCGCAGCCGGGGAAGCGCTCGGAGGGACAGCTTCAGGAGCACCGAGCTGAGGAGAGCAGTCGGGTGCTGTCTGACCCCAACCCCCCGAGGCCTCCGGAGCTTCGGTCTCGGGAGCCGTGTGCTGCATCGCCTCCGCAACCGACGCACCAGGGGAGGAATCATGAGCTCCCGAGGACGACGCCCCAAGATCCCCAGGCGGCATTTGCACATCAGCACTCAGGACACTATCCTCCAGCAGAGCTCGCCCCCCTGCATCCACACTCGGGGCGAGCTCGGCGCCAGTGGCAAAGATGGGAACCACGCCGACGGGGTTCTTGCGGGGCCCCACCAGGCCGTCCGGGCACAGCCCCCACTCATCAAAGGAAGGCATATGCTCTGCAAATTTTACCCTGTTCGTGCAGCGGTACAGCAGACAGCTCTTCCCAGGCATGTCGTCCGGCGAGGGGACACCCGTCAGGACCTCAAGCACTGTTCGCCACGTCTCAAGAGGGAGCCCAGACTCCTGAAGCCTCATATGGTCCTGACTGCTGAGCAAGGCCCACATCGGGCGAGAATGGCGCTGAAGCGGAGCGATTCGGCGCCTGACGAACTCCTTCACCACCATAGGTGCAGTCACGCCGCGGTCCTTCAACCTCCTCAGCCTGAGCCAGACGGGGAGAAGACAGGAGCTTGCGAGCCTCCCGTGGCCCCAACCATAGCTGGGGACGGCAGGTGCTGGCGAAGAATGGAGCAGAGGGCTGAGCACCGCGTTGTCGATGAATACCCACCGTGTCCGAAACTCGCTCGTGGATGGAGGGAGCTCGAAGTCGATCCCTGCACCTGCCGTCGCAGCCACAGCCTGGAAGCTCACGCACCCCGAGCCTTGCCGAGGATCCATCAGATGCAATGAGAAGAAATGACGGAGAAGGGCCACGGAAGGGGCAATGCCCACCATGGCCTCACAAACAAAGGAGAAGACGGCGAGGAGAGTAATAGATTGGGGGTCGAGATGCAGCACATGGATCTGGTAATGTTCAAGCACCGCGTTGAAGAAGGCGGAGAAAGGGGGAATCAGGCCGGCCCAAAGGGCATTGATGAAGATTGGGACCTCGGTGGCTGCCCAGTCGATACGGGCACGAGACGCAGGCCTAGCCACCGTCTTTCCCCACTCGTTGAAGCTGGTGGCGAGCATGGGGCGCACCTTGCCCATGGCCTCATGTTGAGCACCAGCGACCGGCCAACTGCGGGCTCGACGGCCGGAGGTGCACTTGTCGAATACAGAGGCTTCTTCCCCTTGTCCGCTTGTTACGGCGCCATGGCGATGAAGTGGGCAGAGCTTGGGTCAGATCGGAAGGAGGAGCGGTGTTCTGGGGAAGTAGAGGAATTGTGAGAGTATGGAGCAGGCAATCGAAGAATAACTGTGTAGGGTGCAGTGGCCACCTAGCCAGGCGGGTATCAAGGCAGTGTGGGGAAGCGGAGATGCCCAAGTCCAATCAACCACCACGCGTCGACCAGGGCCGCAGGCTATTGGGGCCCGCGGCACTCCGCACTTGACCTTTGGCTTCGCCTTGAAGCCAAGCCCGAGCGTGCCTTGGGCCCGGGGGCTACTGTCGGCGTTCTGGGAATGGGGGTCCCCAGACTTGCCTGCCTGCGGCCCATGGCGTGGCTCTGTGCGTGGGCCCGTACGGCCCATCTTCATCAACAAGGCATTCAAGACCCTCGCGAGGGGCCAAGCCTCGCAAGGCGGGTGAAACAAGACCTCCTCAGGGGTGGCCTCACCAGGTTGGCTCGTCAGGGGCAGAGAGATCAAGGCAAGGCAAACCTTGCGAGGTTCTCATGATGTGAGCCATGACGATCAAGATCAGGTGGGCGCCAAGCGGGCACCAGCACGCGCAGTGTCCTTGTTTCCCCTTTGGTGCTAAGGAAGCGAGCGCATGCGCAGAGTACCGAGGCGTCAAGCAAAGGTTTCCATATTGGTGCAACGAGACCAAGACCAGCAGGACGGCAAGACGGAGCTCACCATGGAGCCCAAGGCGGCGTCACCACCAGAGCCTTTTGCAAGCGAAGACCGCTTTTGTCAGGATAAGCTGTACTAGTTGTCCCCTTTAAAATTGGCCGTTGTTGGCTCCCTTCCCGCTCAATATTTGGGGAAAGTACCAGGGCCTATATAAGTAGAACTAGCCACCACCGTAGGCGACAACTCATTCGGAGGCATCTGATCTGATCTTGAGTGATCCTCGTCCACACACAGAGCGCAAGAACACCTTAACCTCAGGAGGCTGTTCTTCCCCTTGTACTGTTCATCATTAGCCCAAGAGGCAATCCACCACCAGCACACTGGAATAGGGTATTACACCACAATGGTGGCCTGAGCCAGCATAAACCCTGTGTCCTTTGTGTTGCGAGTTTGTCGAGTTCGTCCGTGAGATCTTAGCAAGCTAGGACTTGGATCGGTAGGAGGAGAACTTCGCGCGCACCCCAGAGTTCGAACCTTAACGGTTTTGCCGGAACCCGTGATCCGACACTAGCATCTTCAAGCGTCTTGCAGCACCAGAAGTGATAAGAGTAGCATAAAGTAAAGTAGTAGTAGTGTTATCAACCTCGGCTAGAGATCCTTTCTCGACTCCCTGCGAGAAAGCAATCCCAGAGCCATACTATCCAGTTATCACCTCAAGTATCCAGTTTGTAACGCCCCGAGACCGACGCTCCAGATGCCTCCCATGTTTTTTGTCATTGTCGTGTGTATTTATTTGTTTGTTGCATTCATCATCGCATCATCCGCATTGCATCGGCATTTCATTGTCGTCATTTTTTCCAAAACTTGCATCTGCTTGTAGTTGCCGCTTCTTCCTTCTCTTCTCTGAGCCCGTCAAAACCCCCTTATCTCCATGGCCTTTCGCCAAACCCCTAGCGCGCGTTCGAAAGCTATCCCGAATCTGACCCGGGCTATCGTTACCGATGAATCCGGATCATCCCCAAACATCTATAAAAGATCTCCATTTTCTTAATTGGACTTCCTAACCTATGTTTTCTCAGCCGTCCGATTACGAATGTAGGGACGTCATAACCCCTAATCTAAATCCATCTGCTATAAATAATGACCCAATCCTAAATTTGAGGAGAGTTGTCCCATCGTTCCCTCACCCGCCGCCGCGACTCTCCCGCATCCACCTCGGGATCCTCCCATTCCCCACCGAGCCAATCACCAGACTCATCCGCCCGATCCAAAATTCCATCGGCCTCCTCTTTCCTCAATCCCCGAGGCCCCAGCCAGCCGCGCCCCGCCTTCCTCAACCACCTCGCGTCGCTGCCTCATCAGCTCCGCTGCCGGCAGAGCACCCGTGCCAAGCCTCGTCCTGCAGCCCCCTCATCCAGGAGCTCCACGAGAAGAGGAGTTCCTCTTTGTCGTCCCCGCAGCAGTCGCTCGACCTCGCCACTCTCGTCTACTCTGGTGAGCCTTGCCACCGTTGACGGCCGAAGCCAGGTCCCATTGCTGCTCTTCCCTTCTTCCCCTGGATCTTCTCGTTGACCCCTGCCTCTCTGTGTAACCTCCCTCTCTCATCGTTTTCACAGGAAGAGCTCCGTCTGCGCCATGGATGCCCTGCCTTGCCAGATCCGTCCATTCCCCTCATCCCGCGCCCCGGATCCGGTGGATCCGAGCTTCCCCATGCCCAAGTCCCTCGTCCCGCCTCTGCTCGCATGCTTCTCCAGCGCCAAGTCCCGCTCGCGTTGACCGCGCCAAGTTCCACGACCGACCGCACGCACCTGGGCTGCCTCACCTTTGCCCGTTGACCGCGTCGAACGAGCACGACGCCCCAGCGCCCGCGCCTGGGCCACCTCTGCTCCGGCCCAGCGGCTCCCCTTCGTCGCGCAAGGCCGAGCCTGCTCCAGCTCCTCACCGGCCCAACTCCAGGTCCGGCCTCTGGCCCGATGTGAGCAGCTCCCCCCGCGCCCTGGGCCAGATCTCAGTTTCGGCCCGCGTATGTTTTTTCAGCGTCTGCGATTTTGTTCATTTATCCAGAGAGTGCAGTTTTACAGAAAAACCCCTAGTGTACATGCATCTAATAACTAATTAACCATGCATCATATGTAAATAATTTATATATGTAAAATGCTCAGAATTTCATCTAGTTTCATAATATGCTGCTTTCAACCATGTTAAAATGTTTAAACTTGCTGTTTGCTTTAATTTTGCTAAATGCCAAGTTAAAATGATTTATTCCATAACTAAATAATCGTAGCTCCAAATTTAATAAACTTTATATGTAAATGGGGTGGAAAAATGCATAGATTAACATGTTGCACTTTATTTTCTTGTTTAACAACAATAAAATATGGTTTTAGGCAGAACAGTACCAAATCTAAAATATGCACATGGGGATTTTCCGGTATTGTTATTTGTTGTTCCGGCCTCATTTGAACTTGCCTAAATAGTTAGTTTTATTATGCTTCACCCCTTGCCATGTTAAATAACATTTAATATTGTTGTGTACATAAACGGGAGTAAACTAAGTAATTGATGTGGTGTTTCTTCAATATGCAACTCGTTGCATATTGAGCTCCACGTAACTTGTAGTATTGTTTGTTGCACTTTGTCATGCCATGCCTATTGAAACCGGATGTGCATCATACTGCATCATGCCATGCTTATGTGATGGTTGTTTACCATGTTGTTCGCTTCTTTCCGGTTGCGCTTCTCCTTGATAGTTCTGGTTTCGTTGCGATTGTGAGGATTCGTTCGACTACGTTGGTTCGTCTACTTCATGGACTCGTTCTTCTTCCTTGCGGGATCTCAGGCAAGATGACCATTACCCTCGATATCACTTCTATCTTTGCTTGCTAGTTGTTCATTCTATCGCTATGTCGCGCTACCTACCACTTGTTTATCATGCCTCCCAAATTGCCATGTCAAGCCTCTAACCCACCTTCCTAGCAAACCGTTGTTTGGCTAAGTTACCGCTTTTGCTCAGCCCCTCTTATAGCGTTGTTAGTTGCAGGTGAAGTTGAAGATTGCTCCATGTTGGAGCATGAATATGTTGGGATATCACAATATCCCTTATTTTAATTAATGCATCTATATACTTGGTAAAGGGTGGAAGGCTCGGCCTTATGCCTGGTGTTTTGTTCCACTCTTGACGCCCTAGTTTCCGTCATACCGGTGTTATGTTCCTTGATTTTGCGTTCCTTACGCGGTTGGGGTTATGGGACCCCCTTGACAGTTCGCTTTGAATAAAACTCCTCCAGCAAGGCCCAACCTTGGTTTTAACATTTGCCACCTAAGCCTTTTTCCCTTGGGTTCTGCAGACTCAAGGGTTATCTTTATTTTAAACCCCCCGGGCCAGTGCTCCTCTGAGTGTTGGTCCAAACTAGAGCACCGTGCGGGACCGTCCGTTGGCAACTTGGGTTATGTTGGTACTTGTACGCTTAGCTTATCCGGTGTGCCCTGAGAACGAGATATGTGCAGCTCCTATCGGGATTTGTCGGCACAGTCGGGTGGTCTTGCCGGTCTTGTTTTACCATTATCGAAATGTCTTGTAATCGGGATTCCGAGTCTGATTGGGTTATTCCGGGAGAAGGAATATCCTTGTTGATCGTGAGAGCTTGTGATGGGCTAAGTTGGGACACCCCTGCAGGGTATTATCTTTCAAAAGTCGTGCTCGCGGTTATGTGGCAAATGGGAATTTGTTAATGTCCGGTTGTAGAGAACTTGACACTTGACTTAATTAAAATGCATCAATCGCGTGTGTAACCGTGATGGTCTCTTTTCGGCGAAGTCCGGGAAGTGAACACGGTTTTGGGTTATGTATGAACGTAAGTAGTTTCAGGATCACTTCTTGATCACTTCTAGCTTCTCGACCGTTGCGTTGCTTCTCTTCTCGCTCTTATTTGCGTATGTTAGCCACCATATTTGCTTAGTGCTTGCTGCAGATCCACTTCATTACCCCATCCTACCCATAAGCTTAAATAGTCTTGATCTCGCGGGTTTTGAGATTGCTGAGTCTTCGTGACTCACAGATACTACCAAAACAGTTGCAGGTGCCGACGATACCAGTGCAGGTGACGAAACCGAGCTCAAGTGGGAGTTCTATGAGGACCTTGGTCGTTACTATGTTTCGTTTCCTGATGATCAGTAGTGGTGCCCAGTTGGGACGATCGGGGATCTAGCAGTTGGGTTATCTTCTTTTTCATTTGGTTGTCCGTAGTCGGACTATGTGTGTATTTTGGATGATGTATGAATTATTTAAGTATTGTCTGAAGTGGCGATTGTAAGCCAACCCTCTTTATCCCTTTCTTGTTCATTACATGGGATTGTGTGAAGATGACCCTTCTTGCGACAAAACCACAATGCGGTTATGCCTCTAAGTCATGCCTCGACACGTGAGAGATATAGCCGCATCGTGGGCGTTACACAGTTCTAGTTGTATCGATCGGGATACAACTCCAAGTGTTCGTTACCGTAGGACAGGCTATCGATAGATGTTTTCTTCCCTGCAGGGGTGCACCAACTTACCCACCACGCTCAATTAACTCCGACTGGACACAGTTTCCTAGGTCATGCCCGGCCTCGGCCAAACAATACGCCGCAACCCGACCTAGGCTTAATAGAGAGGTCAGCATGCCGGACTAAACCTATGCCCCCAGGGGTCATGGGCCATCGCCCCGGGAACTCCTGCACGTTACGTACGTGACCGGTGAGCAGACCTAGCTACCTCCTTCAAAAAGGCAGGTGCTTACTAGTCCAACCCGGCGCGCGCCGCTCAGTCTATTAAGCTTCGGCTGATGCATACGATGCAGAATGCCCATACTATGCCCACGTGATGGTTAGTGCTATCAGGCCAGAGGCCCCTCAGATCAAATATCCAAATCGTAGTGGATTAGGAGCACGCGGTAACGAGCAGAGACTCACGATCGATGTGACCGCGTCGCCCCGTCTCAAGGACTTGCGGCAGGGGCTAAGAATGCCCGGCCATGCCTCGTAAGTATCTCGCAGGCACCTTCCAGGTCAACCCATCTCCACATCACTCGCGGGTACGCCTCAGGGTTGACCCGCCTTTCCAATTAACAGTTGTAAAGTCCAAGTATCCGTGTGTCCAAACATCAAGGGGAAAACCCGAGGAATCACCCCCGGTGAGTTCCACTCGATGTAATCATCAAGGTGAATGTAAGAGGAACCACCCTCGAGGTTCACACTTGAGGGGTTGCACGACCGAGTCGTAACGGAAGTGGTTAAGGAGGAAATCACCCTCGATGACCACGACCGAATAGCTACCCTACAGAGATCTCATTAGGAGTGATGTATGAGAATCCACCCTCGACACTCGATGGTAATCTCTATAGAGTCGAGCAACAAAAGGGGCGTGATGTGATGTGAGGTGTCGGGGCCTGGACATCGATCACGTTGATCGAGTCAGCGAACATAAAGCGGGGCAACTGGGACAAGATGGGGGTCACTGATGGATCACTAGCCAACCTATACTAAGCAGTTTAGGATAAGCAGGTAGGCAACAATGAGCAGGTTACAACGACAGGCTATGCATCAGAATAGGAGCAAACAATAACAGTAGCAGAATCTAATGCAAGCATGAGAGAATGGAATGGGCGATATCGGGATGATCAAAGGGGGGCTTGCCTGGAAGCTCTGCTGAAAAGGAAGAAGTGTTGTCGTTGACGTAGTCGATCACAGGGGCAGCATCAGTCTCGGGGTTGACCGGAGAGAAGAGGGGGAAGAAATAGTAAATATAAGCAAACAGAGGTACCACTAAGCATGACATGACGAAAAGCAGAACTAGGGGTGTTCTAACATAGTGCTGCACGGTATAGGTGAAGGGGGAAATCAACCGGGAAGGTATTCCCGGTTCCGGACCTGTGTCAAGTAGATGAACGGAGGGGGAAAGTTCCATGTTCAGCATGCTAGGGGCATGTGACAGATGAACGGACCGCATCTTCGAATTCGTTGGATTTTTCTGAGCAACTTTCATGTAGAAAACATTTCCATCCGACTTACGGTTTATTTTCTACGAATTTCCAAAGTTTTAAACATTTTCTGGAATTAAATAAATTAACAGAAAGGAATTACTACGTCAGCATGACATCATTGTGACGTCAGCAGTCAACAGGACGGCTGACCAGGTCAAACTGACCAGTGGGTCCCACCTGTCATAGACAGTGGACTAACAAAAGTTTAAATTTAACTAAACTGAGCCTAATTAGAAGCTGGGCCCCACATGTCAGTGACTGACTAGTATTTAGTAATTAATTTTATTTATAAAATCATTTCAATTAACTTAATTGTGCGATGGGGCCTGCTTGTCAGTGACACTGGCCTGCCATGTCGGCGTGTTGACTGGGTCAATCCAGCCAACGGGGCCACAGGGGCCCACGAGGCAGTGACCAGGGGAGTGGCCCCGGCCGGCCACGTCGGCGCCGGCTGCCGGAGTTGCTCCGGCGAGCCTCCCGCGGCGGCGCACGTTGGGAGAGGGGTCGGGTTTCGCCACAGGGGGGGTCCATGGTCGTAGCTAGGTGCGTTCGACGCGGCTCGACATCGTACGCAAGATGGAGGCGAAGGCTGGGGCCGGGAACGATCGAAACGGCGCCGGCGACGAGCAGAAGCGGCACCGGGGTTCAGACGCGAGCAGGTTCCGCATTAGAGCGCGTAGGCGGCCAAACTAATCAACTGGGCGGGGGTCTACGGCGCACGAGGAGCACGCCAGCGTAGTCGGCCAAGCTTGTAACGGCTCGGGAGCACGACAACGGCAGCAATGGCGGCGGCCGGAGCACGGCTGCGTTGGCGTTCGCGCACGGGCCCGAAGGCGAGCAGGAAGAGGAGGGCGGAGAGGCGGAGCTCACTGTGCGGCTAAGAAAAGCCCTTGACGGCTTTGTAGCACAAGGGAGGCGACAAACGGAGCGGTGGAGTTTCGGTGATCCGAGGCGGACGGAGGTTGAAGAAGAGGGCGTGACGGCGCTCCAGCGCCTCCAAGCTCTTGCAGATGGAACCATGGGCGTAGCGGACAACGGCGAGGAGCTACGTCATGGCGAAGATGCGCGTGGCGGCTGGTGGCCACGTCGGAGCAAGGTTGACGGCGAGGGACGCGTCGGGAGGTGGGGGATCTGGAGGAGGGGGGAGAGGATCTCAGCGAGAGGGGCGAGGTGAGCGGAGACGGGGATCGAGGAGGTGGGGAGGCATGTGGGGAGGGGAGAGGGGAGCCCGAGGCGTTGGGGGCTTTATCCCCCTCGACGCCGACGAGCTGGTGTGGCTGCACGCGCTCGGCCGTGTCCCGGTCGGCTGTACATGGAAGGCGACCGGGGAGGCAGGCTGCTCCGGAGGCGACGCGCAGACGCGCGCCCTCGGTCGATTGAACAGGGGGAGGGGAACAGGACCGGGTAAAGGCAGGTGGGCCGGTCTGCTGGGATGGGCCGAAGCCCAAGGGGAAGCCAGGGGCTCTCCCACCCCTTCTTCTTTCCTTTTCCTTTTCCTTTTGATTTTCCCTTTTTAGCAGCTTTTGCATTTTCTTTTAGCCACAATTGACTTTGCAAAAATATGCCACTGCCAAAACTATTTCAAAGAATTATTGGGCACTGCCACAAAAGATTGTGAAGCTTTTAGAAATAGTTTGCAATTTTTATAAATCAAAAAGGCATTTAATTTAATTGCTTTAGCCACATTTTTAACTAGTTTAGGGCACTTGGACATTTTGGAAAAATGTTAGTTCACCTCCAATACTAACAAGTGATTATTGGCCACAAGATGAACATTTTAGTTTTCATGTTTGAGCAATTTGAAAATTCACTCAGAATTTGAATTTGAGTTCAACCGAAATTTGAAAGAGATAAGAAACAATGATGAACAAACAATTGTTTAGCAAAAGGATTAACTTAACCCCAGGGATTACTGTAGCATCATTACACCGGGGTGTTACACATACTAAAAAAGTTATTCTACTAGTACAAGATATAACCAAAAGGATCGAACTAAGAAAAACGATAAATATAAAGATGTGGTGATGATACGATACCGGGACACGTCCCCCGAGCTTGGAAATTTCCAAGGGGAGTGCCCATACCCATGTATTTATGTCTCTTTCTTCGGAGGTGGTGAGGATGGAGTTGTTGATGAAGCAGTGCCCAACATCGAACGAAGGATATGCTCCAATTTATGAATAATGCCCTTGAGTGCAGTGATATGCTCTTGCAACAGAATATTTTCACGAGTGAGATACTTGTTTTGCACATGAACTATTTCAATGATCTTGAAAGCTTCAATTTCAGTAGGGGTAAGATGATTGTAGTAAGGTTGAAGGATGTCTTCTTCTTCTGCTGCTGGAACTTGATCTTCCACAACCTTCTTGATTTTGTCACCTTCATTGATCTCCCCAAGTTCTTCTCTCTTCATATCTATCTTCATTAGCCAAGCATCGTCGCCCACGTTGTTGGAGGAGAGGGACGACATGATGCCTAGCCTTGAAAAATCTGGCAGAAAACAACTCGAAACAAAAACAGGAGATATTGTCATGGTACGGTGGTCAAAACCTTCGGGAGATTATATAATGAATTTCTACCGAACATAAGAAGTATCATGCAAGAAAACAGAGTCTAGAGGGCACTCGAGGTGGCCACAAGGACAGGGGGTGCGCCTAGGGGGTAGGGCGTGCCCTCCACCCTTGTGGTGGCCTCGGGTCTCTTTCGGACTACTATTAATTTTCCTAATTTTTCAAATATTGGAAAATGGAGAAAATTTATCATTGGAAATGTTTTGGCGTCGGTTTACTTACCGTACCACATACCTATTCCTTTTCGGAGTCTGAAACGTTCTGTAAAGTGTCCCTTATGTACCCCTCCAGTGTTACGGTATTAATTATATTGGTCTCAACATTTATGGGAGTACTTGAGATATAATGTTTGATTCTTTGACTGTTTACCACCTTCGGATTTGTCCCTTTGGCATTGTTAATTTCTATGGCACCGGAAGGATAGACATCCTCGATGATGTAAGGGCCTTCCCATTTAGAGAGGAGCTTTCCTGCAAAAAATCTTAAACAAGAGTAGTATAGCAAAACATGATCACCTACATTAAACTCACGCTTTTGTATCCTTTTGTCATGCCATCTTTTAACTTTTTCTTTAAACAACTTGGCATTCTCATAGGCTTGGGTTCTCTAGTCAAGTGAGCTAATGTCAAATAATCTCTTCTCACCAGCCAGTTTAAAATCATAATTGAGCTATGTAATAGCCCAATATGCCTTATGTTCTAGTTCGAGAGGTAAATGACATGCCTTTCCATAAACAATTTTATATGGAGACATACCCATAGGATTCTTATAAGCAGTTCTATAAGCCCATAAAGCATCATCAAGTTTTTGAGACCAATTATTTCTAGATCTATTAACATTCTTTTGCAAAATTAATTTAATCTCTCTATTGCGCAATTCTACTTGACCACTAGACTGAGGATGATATGGAGATGCAATTCCATGGTTGACATCATACTTAGCAAGCATTTTACGGAAAGCACCATGAATAAAATGTGAATCACCATCAATCATTAAATATCTAGGGACTCCAAACCTTGGAAAAACAACTTCTTTAAGCATTTTAATAGAAGTGTTATGATCAACATTACTAGTTGGAATAGCTTCTACCCACTAAGTAACGTAATCAATAGTAACTAAAATATGTGTATACCCTTTAGAGTAAGGAAAAGGTCCCATACAATCAAAGCCCCAAACATCAAATGGTTCAATAACAAGTGAATAGTTCATAGGCATTTCCTGACGTCTACTAATATTGCCAATTCTTTGGCACTCATCACAAGATAAGACAAACTTACGGGCATCCTTAAAGAGAGTGGGCCAATAGAACCTTGCAATACCTTATGTGCAGTTCTATCTCCAGCATGGTGCCCTCCGTAGGACTCGGAGTGACACTTGCGTAGGATCTGTTCCTGTTCATGCTCAGGTACACAACATCTAATAACACCATCTACTCCTTTATAAAGGTGTGGGTCATCCCAAAAGTAATGTCTCGAATAAGAATTTTTTCTTTTGCTGGTTGTGAAACTAGGTGGTATAAATTTAGCAACAATATAATTAGCATAATCAGCATACCATGGAGTATTACAAGAAGCATTTATGACATTTAATTGTTCATCAGGAAAGCTATCATCAATAGGTAGTGGGTCATCAAGAACATTTTCTAATCTAGACAAGTTGTCTGCAACGGGGTTCTCAGCTCCCTTTCTATCAATAATAGGCAAATCAAATTCTTGTAGCAAGAGAACCCATCTAATAAGTCTAGCTTTAGCATCTTTATTTTCCATAAGATATTTAATAGTAGCATAATCAGTCTGAACAGTTACTTTGGAATCAACAATATAAGGTCTAAACTTATCACATGCAAATACAACTGCTAAAAATTCTTTTTCAGTAGTAGCATAATTTCTCTGAGCACTGTCTAGAGTTTTACTAGCATACTGAATAAAATTTAATTTCTTATCGACTCTTTGTCCTAGAACAGCACCAACATCATAATCACTAGCATCACACATAATTTCAAAGGGTAAGTTTTAATCAGATGGCTGAACAATAGGACAAAGATCAAGGATTTCTTAAGTATTTCAAATGCTTCTACACAATCATCATAAAAAACAAAAGGAACATCTTTTTCTAAGAGATTGGTGATAGGCCTAGAAATATTAGAGGAGTATTTAATAAGCCTCCTACAGACACCAGCATGACTAAGGAAACTTCTTATACCTTTGATATATTTAGGACACGACATCTTTTCAATAACATCTACTTTAGCTTTATCAACTTCAATACCTCTTTCAGAAATTTTATGCCCCAAGACAATAGCTTCATTAACCATAAATTGGCACTTCTCCCAATTCAAGACAAGATTAGTTTCTTCACATATCTGCAAAACTTGATCAAGGTTGCTTAAGAAATCATCAAAACAAGTTTTGTAAACGGAGAAATCATCCATGAAAACCTCAACAATCTTTTCACAAAAATCAGAGAATATAGCAGTCATACATCTTTGAAAGGTAGCAGGTGCATTGCAAAAACCAAAAGGAATACATCTATAAGCAAAAGTACCGAGAGAGCAAGTAAAAGTGGTTTTCTCTTGATCTTCTTTTGACACAGGTATTTGAGAGAAACCAGAATAACCATCTAGAAAGCAAAAGTGAGTATGTTTGGATAGTCTTTCTAGCATTTGATCGATAAAAGGTAGAGGGTAATGATCTTTTCTACTATCTTTATTCAATTTGCGAAAATCACTTAGCATTCTATAACCTGTAACAATTCTTTGTGGAATCAACTCATTTTTATCATTAGGAACAACAGTAATACCTCCCTTCTTAGGGACACAATGAACAGGGCTTACCCATTGACTATCGGCAATAGGATAAATTATACCTGCCTCCAGAAGCTTGAGTATTTCATTTCTTACCACTTCTTTCATCTTAGGATTTAATCTTCATTGATGATCAACAATTGGTTTAGCATCTTTCTCCAATTTTATTTTGTGCTGACATAGAGTGGGACTAATGCCCTTAAGATCATCAAGAGTATATCCAATAGCAGCACGATGCTTCTTCAGAGTTTTCAATAATTTATTTTCTTCATGCGCTGAAAGGTTAGCACTAATAATAATAGGATATATCTTCTTTTCATCAAGATAAGCATATTTCAAAGTATCAGGTAATTGTTTAAGCTCGAACACGGGTTCACCCTTGGGTGGAGGAGGATCCCCAAGGATTTCAACAGGCAAATTGTGTTTCAAAATAGGCCCTTGATTATCTATTTCTCTTCTTTCGTTCATAAATATATCATTTTCATGGTCTAACAAATATTGTTCTAAAGGATCATTAGGAGGCACGACAATAGAAGCAAGACCAATAATTTCATCTTTACTAGGCAATTCTTTATCATGGGGTTGCCTACGAAATTTAGAGAAATTAAAATCATGAGACATATCCCCCAAACTAACAGTAACAATATATTTCTCGCAGTCTATCTTAGCATTAACAGTATTCAAGAAAGGTCTACCAAATATAATGGGACAAAAATTCTCTTGTGGGGAAGCGAGAACAAGAAAATTAGTAGGATATTTTATCTTCCCACACAAGACTTCAACATCTCTAACAATCCCAATTGGTAATATAGTATCTCTATTAGCAAGCTTAATAGTAACATCAATATCTTCTATCTCAGCTGGTGCAATGTCAGTCATAATTTCTTTATATAAGGTGTAAGGAATTGCACTCACACTAGCACCCACATCACATAAGCCATGATAACAATGATCTCCTATTTTAACAGAAACAACAGGCATGCCAATAACTGGTAGTATCAGTTTTAGCAATTCTAGCAGCTTCATCATAAAAATAAATAACATGCCCATCAACATTATCAACCAAGAGATCTTTAACCATAGCAATATTAGGTTCAACTTTAATTTGCTTAGAGGGTTTGGGTGTTCTAATATTACTTTTGTTGACCATAGTTGAAGCTTTAGCATGATCCTTTATCCTAATAGGGAAAGGTAGCTTCTCAATATAAGCAGTAGGAACAATATGATCAACATTATAAGTAATAGTTTCTTCTTGAACATTAGTGAGTTCAAATACTTTAACTTCAATGGGAGGATGATATTTAAACAACTTCTCCTTAGGGAGATCAACATGAGTAGAAAATGATTCACAGAAAGAAGCCACTATCTCTGAGTCAAGTCCATATTTAGTGCTAAAATCACGAAAAGCATCGGTATCCACAAAAGATTTAACACAATCAAACTTAAGCTTTATACCTGACTCCTTACCTTCGTCGAGATCCCAATCTTCAGAGTTGCATTTCATTCTTTTCAATAAACCCCATTTGAATTGAATATCCTTCTTCATATAGGAACCAGTGTAAGAAGTATCGAGCATGGACCGATCATTATGAGAAAGCCAAGCATAAAATTTTGAATAATAATTTCTCTTGAGATCTCATGATTGGGGCATGAATATAACATTGACTTAAGCCTCCCCCAAGGTTGAGCGATACTTTCTCCTTCACGAGGCCAAAAATTACATATATAATTGTGATCACGATGAAATAGATGCATAGGATAAAACTTCTGATGAAATTCCAATTTCAATCGGTTGTAGTTCCATGATCCAATATCATCCAATAGCCTATACCATGTAAATGCCTTTCCCTTCAAAGATAAAGGGAATACCTTCTTCTTGACAACATCCTCGGGCATACCTGCAAGCGTAAGTAATCCACAAACTTCATCCACATAGATTAGGTGCATATCGGGGTGTAATGTTCCATCTCCTGGATAAGGATTAGCTAGCAGTTTCTCCATCATACCCGAAGTAATTTCATAATAAATATTTTCAGTAGGTGCAGTAGGTTGAGGAGCAACTCTTTGCTCTTCCAGTCAAGGTGAAGATACACCGAACAAGCCCCTCAAAGGATTATTTCCCATAGTAACAAGTGACAGTAAATTTCAGCACACTATATAAATGTTTCCTTACCAAATTCCACTTACCAAAGGCGCTTCACTCCCCGGCAACGGCGCCAGAAAAGAGTCTTGATGACCCAAAAGTATAGGGGATCTATCATAGTCCTTTCGATAAGTAAGAGTGTCTAACCCAACAAGGAGCAGAAGAAAATGACAAGTGATTTTTAGCAAGGTATTCTCTGCAAGAACTGAAATTATCGGTAACAGATAGTTTTGTGATAAGATAATTCGTAATGGGTAACAAGTAATAAAAGTAAACAAGGTGCAGAAAGGTGTCCCAATCCTTTTTGTAGCAAAGGACAAGCCTGAATAAACTCTTATATAAAGCAAAGCGCTCCCGAGGACACATGGGAATTGTCGCCAAGTTAGTTTTCATCATGGTCATATAATTCGCGTTTGTTACTTTGATAATTTGATATGTGGGTGGACCGGTGCCTGGGTGCTGCCGTTCCTTGGACAAGCCTCCCACTTATGATTAACCCCTCTCACAAGCATCCGCAACTACGAAAGAAGAATTAAGGTAAACCTAACCATAGCATGACACATATGGATCCAAATCAGGCCCTGTCACTCTAGCAACCCATCACTACTTATTACTTCCCAATGCCTTCCCCTAGGCCCAAACAATGTTGAACTGTCATGTAGTCGATGTTCACATAACACGACTAGAGGAAGGACAACATACATTTCATCAAAATATCGAATGAATACCAAATTCACATGAATACTTATAACAAGACTTCTCCCATGTCCTCAGGAACAGAAGTAACTACTCACAAAGCATATTCATAATCATAATAAGAGGAGTATTAATTATCATTAAGGATCTGAACATACGATCTTCCACCGAATAAACCAACTAGCATCAACTACAAGGAGTAATCAACACTACTAGCAACCCATAGGTACCAATCTGAGGTTTTGGGACCAAGATCGAATACAAGAGATGAACTAGGGTTTGAGAGGAGATGGTGCTGGTGAAGATGTTGATGGAGATTGACCTCCTCTCGATGAGAGGATCGTTGGTGATGACGATGGCGACGATTTCCCCCTCTCGGAGGGATGTTTCCCCAACAGAACAGCTCCGCCGGAGCCCTAGATTGGTTCTTCCCAAGTACCGCCTCGAGACGGCAACGCTTCATCCCAAAAGCTTACTTATGATTTTTTTCCAGGTCAAAACACACCATATAGCCAAAGATGGGCACCGGCGGCCTGCCCTCCAACCTTGTGGCTGGCTGGTGGCCCCCCTCTGGTTCTTTCTTCACCCAATATTTTTTTATATATTCCAAAAACATGCTCCATGAAGTTTTAGGACTTTTGGAGTTGTGTAGAATAGGTCTCTAATATTTTCTCCTTTTCTAGTCCAGAATTCCAGTTGCCGGCATTCTCCCTCTTCATGTAAACCTTATAAAATAAGAGAGAAAAGGCATAAGTATTGTGATATAATGTGTAATAACAGCCCATAATGCAATAAATATCAATATAAAAGCATGATGCGAAATGGATGTATCATTGAGTCATCTATTTTGGAACGGAGGTAGGGTGTAGTCACTTGTTGAAATCTCTAGAAAGGCAAATACTCCTATCTGGTTTACATGGCTTATAGCCTACTTACACGGCAATTTTGCTTCATGCAAGAGCCTGGTTATATGCGTGTTCCAAGGCTCCGCAGCATTCCCCACCCCTACACAAAGACTTCCACGCGAGCTTTCGCAACTGCCACATTCGGGTTGTGCTTGGCTCTTGGCCTCTTCGAGAAGACGAACAATGATGTTACTACTTCAACAGTATCGAATCAACTGCTGCATGTCCGTCCATCGCGTGCAGGAGGGATAGCTGGTTGTAGTAAGCAAAAGCCTATCCTCATCAGCAAGCCAACACATGCATGGGTGAGCGAGAAGGCGTGTAGTAGTAAAATCAAGCTTCTCCTTGTTGTATGAGTTGACGCGACACATCATAGCATTGGCCCTACATGCTTGCCTCTAAACTTGGCTAAAAGACCCGCAATGTACAATACATTTGCCGCAACCTCTAACATTTACCCCACAACAAATTAAAAAATATATTCCTTTCTTGACCAGATGAGCATGCAAACTACAATCACCAGGATGACAGCTAGGGCTAGAAGATTATTTTAACCAAAAAAATGCTTCAAGACGGCCTCATAGCATGGAGCCGACTCCAACGATTTTAAGCTTAGAGGCACGGTACACACTATCCTAGACTATGTCACTATACTACCTCCCCTACACATGAAACTGCCACACGAGCGGGGTTGCGCTTGGCTCTTCGCCTCTTTGGGAATTCGAACAATGATGGTACTACTGCAATGGAGTACTACTAGTATGCTTCTGGCCATCTGACACCAAATGAACTGCTGCATGTCCACCGCGTGCGGGAGGGGGAGCATGTAGCGAAAGCTTCTCCTAGTCCTACGAGCCACCACGCTCATGGACGAGGGAGAGGGTGTTGTAATCAAACTTCTCCTTGTTGTACGAGTTGAGGTGACACATCAAAGCAGTGCGCTCGATATATTTCAATAATTTGCGTTTACCGATGCATTAATTACAACGCATGCATGCATGCCGTGACTTTCCTTTTGATACTTGCATGTGTTGATTTAATGCACCTTGAAGTAGTATGAATATGTGATAGTAAAACTTTGTAATGCCCCGGCCCTAAACCGAGAGATGGTTGTGCACGAGGAGGACGAGATCATGCCGACGGAACATGACCCGACGATGGAGCTCTCTGTGGTCCCTATGGACCTCACCTTGCTCCACTGCCCCTTGAAGCCTCCAGTGTATGACGTTCGAATACACCTCGTCCGTTCGGCTGATCGAGCAAGGTGCAGGTTTCTTGATTGATGTGCTGTTCGATTGATTTGTGGTGTGCAAGGGAGGGCACCTGGCCTGCGCGGACTACCGCGGCGAGCACCCCGGGAACCAGCGGCAATGCCAGAAGTGTGAGCGCGGCGGTGGCTTCGATGTGCGGAACACAGCAATGGACGCCGTCCTCTCCTCAGCGAGGGTGGAGTGCCCGCACGAAGACTGTGGGCTCTACGTCACTTACCACAAGCTCGCCAATCACCAGAGCGTGTGTCCGCTCGCGCCCTGCAAATGCCACGTGCCCGTCTGCGTCTACGAAGGCCCGTCGCCAGCGCTCTCCCACCACAACAGCACCGTGCATCCCATGCCCGTGCATAGGATCCAGTACGACAAGGTGCTCCAGCTGCAAGTGAAAGTGCGTTAAGTCGACTAGAGGGGGTTGAATAGGTGATTTTTACAAATTCGTCATTGAGGAATTATACGGTGAGGAAATTCCTAAGTCACGAACGACTAGCAGCGGAATAAGTACTCAGATGCAAACATAATAGAACAGAAGCACAATCATCATGATGAAATGAAAACAAGCACAAAGTACAGAAAGCGTAAACACAGGATAAGCAGGCTGAAGACAAACTGACTGTAGAAATTGAACTGAGGAAATTGAGAAAGTCTTCAGTCAAAGTCTTCAAATAGTAGCGATCAAGTACACAACACAGTAATGTGGAAATGTAAGGGTTGAGGAAATAGAACCAGTTAGCTCGATGGAGACAGTGACTTGGTAGACCAGTTCCAACTGCTATGACAGTTGTACGTCTGGTTGGAGCGGCTAGGTATTTAAACCTGAGGACATACAGTCCCGGACACACAGTCCTCACTGTATTCTCCTTGAACTAAGGTCACACAGACCTCGCCCAATCACTCGTGACAAGTCTTCAGGTGACTTCCAAACCTTCACAAACTCGGTCACTCGGCGATCTACAATTTCCTCTTGGATGCTCTAGACCATGACGCCTAACTGTCTGGAAGATGCACAGTCTTCAAAGGTAACAAGCATCGGATCCACACATGAACAATCTCTTCAGTGATGCTCAATCACTTTGGGTTTGTAGCTGTTTGGGTTTGGGTTTTCCTCACTTGATGATTTTCGCCCAAAGTACTCAGAGGATGGGATGCTCTCAATGACAAGTGCTAGTTTCTCTCGGAGCAGCCAACCAGCTAGTGGTTGTAGGGGGCGGCTATTTATAGCCTAGGGAGCAGCCTGACATGATAAGACATAAATGCCCTTCAATGATATGACCGTTAGGTGGGTAAGATATTTTGGGACAGCTGGCACATAGCACAGCAACAGTCGGAAATTTGGGCTCTCAAATTCCTGAGGGCTATCATGTTCCTCACTTATAGGCAATCTGCACTGGCGAATTCCTAACTCCTCAGTCAATTCCTCAGAGACCAGAAGAACTTCGTCTCTGTCACTGAAGAAATTGACTGAACTGTATGAGATTTTCAATGGCTTCACTCGAAGGGATTGTTAGGTGTAGGGTTTTGAGATGAGCATCACTTGGAAACTTTTCCTTAGTTTTTCCTCGACCCCCTTTAACAGTACGGTGTTTCCTATGACTCAAGAAAGAGAAAATGAAACTACGAAAACAAAAGTCTTCACAGTTCATATTCCTCGCATGAATATCAAGTCTTCATGGTCACACCAATTTCTTCACTTTCAAAGTCTTCAGAAAGCCAAAGTCTTCAGTTGAAGACATTCATTTTTAGGGGTCGACTTTCTCTCTAAATAACAAACTCCTCATAGACTTATAGACCCGTGTACACTCACAAACTCATTAGTCCCTTAACCTATAAGTCTTCAATACACCAAAATCACTAAGGGGCACTAGATGCACTTACAATCTCCTCCTTTTTGGTGATTGATGACAATATAGGTTAAGTGTTCAACAGGGATAAACATATGATGTGTAAATACTGATATTGAGGAATTTGATTGCAAGATATAGAAACACCCCCTGAAGATGTGCATATGTGAGGAATTTGCTTTTGAGAAGCAATGCATATTGAAGAGTAGAATCATGGAGATCTTCCCCTATATCTTGTAATTCATACACGCATTTAACATATGATATGAAGAATTTGAAATGCATCATGAAATTTGGTGACTGATGTAATTCAGCATGCGTGCAATAACATATATGAGGAAATAGCATGCAGAAGAACATAGCGAAAGTATCAGACCACCATCAGAGTTAAGATTACTACTCGATCCAACAAAGTTTTCAAAAGAACGAGAGTTGTAACTTAGCAAAAAACGCCCATATATAGACCCGCTTGAAGACTAACTCACATTTCTCCCCTTTGTCATGGAATGACCAAAAGGGACGAAAATGAGGACTAACGCCCCTGAAGAATATCATCACGAAGTCGATGGATGAGCGCCAGCGTTGTTGGGGTCGGTTGTTGAAGTAGGGCCTACCGCAGTGTCGTCCAAGTCTTCATATTCATCATTCTCGTGCGATGAAGAATAAGAGCTGGCCACCAAGTGAGGAACTTTGACCTTCTTGAATTTCTTCGAAGGTGGCTGAGACCAGTCAAAGTCCTGCTTGAAGCCCATCTGCTTGAGATCTTCTTCACCGAGAGATGAGACAGTACAGCCCAGGTGCGATCAAAAACTTCATGGAGGTAGTAATGGTTCTTCTTCACTGAATTCTGAGTGATGGTCATGTTCCGAAGAATTGAACCAAACTGACGCTTGACCCACTTATGGTTACGATTTACCTTCTGATGAAGACTGAGGAGCAACTCACAATCAGTCATCACCCTTGGAGCCGTGCCTTGAGGATTTTGCTTTGAAGCATTAGCTGCAGAGTCATGAGTAGTAGAGTCATCATTGGTGGAGTAGGATGCAACTTTGCAAAACTGTCCATCCAGTGGACGAGTGCCTTCATCAATAATCGCAGCCTTGCCATTCTCATCAGATGAGGAAATAGGTCATTTGAGGACTTCAATGGGCGGCAAGTAGCTCAGATGATTTTGAAAGTCAGCCTTGTAATTGATTGAAGACCTTGATCTGAGGAATCTCATAATCCAAGGAGCGTAAGGCTTTAACTCAAAAGGTGATAGTGCAACATTTGCCATAGTCCTCATGAAGAAATCATGGTAGTTGATTGGAACTCCATGGATGATGTTGAATAGCAGATTCTTCATGATGCCAATGACCTCTTCTTCATTAGAGTCGTGGCCTTTGATTGGACTGAGGGTGTTGGTCAAAATTCTGTAGACAGTCCTTGGCACATAGACCAATTCCTTCATGAGGAATTTGGTTCTTGGGGCTTGACTAGGCTTCAGAGGCTTCATCAACACTTGCATGTAATGATCAGATAGCTCAGGTTCATGGTAGATGAGCCACGCACCTTCAAGGGGAGGACGGACTGGCAGGGCATGAAGTAATTCAGAGGCCGGTGCTTTGAAGTGAGTGTTCTCAGTCATCTAGTCCAACACCCAAGAGTTCACATCTTCAGCGTTGCCGGTGATGTGCAACATAGCATAGAACTGAAGAATTAGCTCTTCATTCCAGTCAACGATGTCGGTGCAGAAGTTGAGTAGACCAGCGTCATGAAGAACACTGAGGACTGGGGTGAAGCAAGGCAGCGACTCCATATCAACATGAGGAATATGCTCATGGTCGAAGATCTTGTCTTTGTCGAAAAGCAGAGAAGAATAGAAATTCATCTGACTTGCTGTCCAGAAACGCATCCTTCAAAGACGAGCAGAGTCATAAGGGTTGTAATCAGTGAAGAATACATGCTCATGAAAGAAGTCATCAGCTTTGAACTTCTGTTTCTTTGAGAAGGTATTATTCGGCTTGGGCTGAGGAGTATTAGTCAATGTCTTCATAGCCTCAAGAATCACAGTCTCCGGAGCTGCAGGCTGAGGAATTTCAGTAGCAATATCTTCAGTGGCAGCCTGGGTCTCCATTTCTTCAGCAGCATTGACATCAGCACTAGTGGCTGGTATTCCTTCAGGAATGGTGAGCAGTGAAGCTTGAGGTTCATCAGACCTTGTATGAATTTCTTCAGTCTGAACCGGGGACTGAGGAATTTGTTGCAGAAGAGTGAATAGTGGTGAATTAGGGTGATAACTTTCCCAGTAGTCATCATTCAGAATAGGAGTGGAGCACCCAATTTCCACGTCTTCATCTTCTTCATCAATTTCCTCGACGCCTGCCTCTTCAGATGTGAACTGAGGCATGGGCGATGATACCAATGGAGTGGACATAATGTTGTCCACTTCAATTTCCTCATCCAACTGCTCTGACGAAGCAGTAGAAGGATTTTCTTCATCTGATCCACTAGGGATTTCATAATCCTCACCAAAGGGAATGATCTCCTTTGATGGCATGCTAGACAGGAACAACATCTATTGGATTTTCAAAAGAGCTCGTCAAAGTCTTTACTTTCTTTGGTGCTGAAGACTCTGAGGCGGCGGATGCTTTCCTTTTCTTCACCGCTGCTGCTCGCTCCGCAGCTTTGGTTTTCTTCTCTTTTGATGCAGAAGGAAGAACATGACTGGGCGTTGGTGCAGGAGGAGCAAAGGAAATTGGTTCATTTACCTCAGGCACAACTGATGCAGTTACCCTGGCTTGTTCAGTGTCTTCAGGCTGAGCGACAGATGCTTCAGCTGGCCTGGCTTGTTCTTCAGGCACAACACAAGTGGTTGCCCTGGCAATTTCATCAGCGGATGGAATAGCTTCATCAGCCCTGGTACTTTCATTTTCATAAGCAGCCTGATTTTCATCAGCAGTGCTGGCATGTTCTTCAGTTGGCTAGGCAGACGCTTCAGCCTGAGGAGATTCATGTTGCGTCATGGCAGCAACATTTGAGGTGAATCTTTCAGTCATTTTCACAAATCTGACTTTAGCTCCAAGCCAATCTGCATGGTAGGCGTTGAATTCATCACTGAGTCCTTTGATATCAGTTTGTATAGCAACAAGTTCATCAGTTGTCATTTTCACAATGTTCTTCTTTAGAAAACGCTCCTTCTTGTACTGAGCTTTCTTTAGCTGCCCGGCCTTCTCAAATTTCCATTTTTCTTCGCCTATGAAGGAGGTCAGCATGTGACTTTGGCCACGAGTGAGCTTGAAATCAGGCATAGGAGTGTTGGGGTCCTTGTGCCAGAGATCAATGAAATCAAGGATCATCTTGGGATCCAACATAAGAGGTACATCTGTGCCTTTGGCTCTAGTGGCCCTTCGCTATCTATCTCTGATGATTTCAGTGAGTTCTTCATCATCAGCTTTGTCTTCACTGGACGACACATGAAAGGCAACCTGCTTCTTGTGAGGACTTGGTCTAGTGCCTCGTCCAGCAGTAGCCTTGGTCTTCATCAAGGTTGGGCCTGTTGAGGATTGCGGAGGAGCTGAAGAACTTGCAGAGGCTCCTGAGGCAATTGAGATGTCTGTGGTCCTTTGGCAAGTGGCAAGATGCACAAGTGCCGAGGACTTTGTTGGTGCAACTGAGGGCTTTGCAACAAGAGGAACTGGAGCAGCTTGAGGAATTTGCCTTGAGGGCATATATGAGCTTGGCCGTGAGGAAATTGCAGAGGAACTTGGTGGTTTGCGAGCTGGCTTCTTTGTCATAGCCTTCTTAGGCTTGCTTGCAGAGGCCTCAGCAGTGGCAGCAGCAGAGTCTTCGTTGAATTTCCTCACTTGTCTTAGCCATTTTGGCCAGTTTCGTTTGCCGCTTGGACCATTCATCAGGATAGTCCTCACTGCGCTTGAGGCTGGTGGGATCAGCAATTTGGCCAGGTGCCAATGGAGGTCTTGGGCAAGGAGGGTGTAGAGAAAATTTCTTCGTGTACTCAGGAGTAACATATCTGTACTCCCTCCATTCCCGTGTCCATCTCCTCTCAATCCTCTGTATGCGCACCTTGCGCTGATTCTTGTTCTCCTTGCCATGCTTGGCTTCATCAGGAGTGCAATATTCTTCATCAATGTCATCAGGGATCTCAAACGCTGTGTTCACTTCCAGTTTCTTGCTTCCCTTTTGAGGTTTCTTGCCATCTGCCATTTTCTTCAGCTGAGGATTTTGAACAATTGAGTTCTCTGAAGAGGTATGCAATTTGTCTTCGAGGAACGCTGCAAATGAGTGAAGTTGATGAAAACCTAGTGATTCAGCAACGGACATGTGTACCTGTGAACAGAGTATAGGTGCGAAGAATTTGGAGAGGTCATATGTGTTCTCAGAAGTTTTTGCAAAATGAACAAGTTTGAGGAATTTGACCAGAGGTGTCTTGAGGAATTTCACTAAGCGTTCTTTGACTTAGGTTCCAGAGTTGTATAGATTGAAAATCCACACAATTGAGTAATCTTAAAGAAAAATGTTGCTTAGAAAAACAGATCAAGAACAGATGCTTGTGTGAGGTATTTAAAGTGTGGAAGTTGAAGAATAAACACCTTTTGAAGATTTTGTAGAAATCATCAGAATCAACAAGGGCAGTAAAAGTAACTTTTAATTACCCTTGACGAAGAACACGACGAACTAGGAGTAGTAGATTAGAAGTTCGTCAGTCCAGATCTTCCACGCCCTAACTTGGCAGAGGAAGATAGCTACGACGACGGCGGAGAGAAGAAATCCGCGGCCGGCGCGAGTACAACGGCGATGAGGTCGAGGCAGTGAATCTCTTCCTCACTGACAACGATGGAAGTAGCGGCGGCGCTAGGTCTGGAAGCTCGAGCGAGGGGAAGTGAGGTCGAGCAGGATAAATGCAGTCTGAGGAGGGTGAGGGGTATATATAGCCGAGGTGAAAAATTACTCGCCCAAGGAAAATGGACGAACGTGCCCCTGACTCTTCTCATCCTAGAAACATGTGTCACCCACGTACAGAGCGATGGCAATCGTGTGAAATCGTGGGTGAATAGATAAATCCTATCGTGGGATGTGGAACGGTTTGGGCGGCAAAAGCCGAACATTCAGATAAGAATATTTTAACGGTTCGTTTGCAAATTCTTCAGCTGACAAGGACACAATGAAGATTTTGAACGGGTTTCAAATAGAACGCACATGAAGAATTTGTGAAGAGATTGGGTTGAGTTTAGCATAGAGGGGGAAGGGTCCGATCACATTCACTTAGATGAAAAGGCAACTTGAAGATTTAGCAATAAGTTAATGCTGTAGAGGACTAAAACTCAAATATATATATATATAGACAATGAAGAATAACGATGGAAAGAGTGAAGACTATGCAAAGTTGAAGAATTTTAACAACTGAGGAAATTCAAAACTGAAGAAAAACTCAAATTGAAATGTTTTCAACTTTTGTTGGTGGCGTGACCCACCGTATAAGAATGATGATTTCAGACGCCGCGTACAATTATCGTAGGGTTCTGAGAACCAAATTCTTCATTAATTTCTTCACACTTAGAGGGTTAGTCTTCATTGATTGAAGAAAAACGTTACTTCGTGTGTTGCACATCTAAGTCATCAATTTTGCATAAGTGTTAGGATGTGTGTCCTTTTCAAAGGACAGTCGAAGATTCTAAGATATTTAGCTAAAACCGCAACTTGCTAAATCTCTTCTTATCCAAGGGCTTTGTGAAGATATCGGCTAGCTGTTCTTCAGTCTTCACGTGCTCGATAGAGATGTCGCCCTTCAACACATGATCACGAAGTAAATCATGACGAATCTGAATGTGCTTTGTCTTCGAGTGCTGAACTGGGTTATGAGCAATCTTGATGGAACTCTCATTGTCACAGTAGAGAGGCACATTCTTCACATTGATGCCGTAGTCCTTGAGGGTTTGCTTCATCCATAGCAATTGAGCACAACACGAACCAGCAGCAATGTACTCAGCTTCAGCAGTAGAAAGTGATACGCAGTTCTGTTTCTTCGAGGACCAACATACCAAGGATCGTCCAAGGAAATGGCATGTGCCTGATGTTGACTTGCGGTCCACACGGTCACCAGCATAGTCTGAGTCTGAATATCCAATGAGATCAAAATCCGAGCCCTTGGGATACCACAATCCAAGTGTTGGAGTGTGAGCTAGATATCGAAGAATATGCTTCACAGCCTTATGGTGTGATTCCTTCGGTGTAGCTTGAAAGCGGGCACACATGCAAACACTAAGCATAATATCTGGCCTAGATGCACATAAATACAATAAAGAGCCAATCATGGAGTGGTATACCTTTTGATCGAACTCAATACCATTTTCATCAGTGCATAGATGGCCATTTGTGGGCATAGGGATTTTGATGCCTTTGCAATCTTGCATGCCGAATTTCCTCAATACATCCTTGAGGTATTTCTCCTGAGATATGAAGATGTCGTTTCGCTGTTGACGTATTTGAATACCTAAGAATTTCAATTCTACCGTCATAGACATTTGATATTCTTTACTCATCATATAGGCAAATTCATCACTGTAACGTTGGTCAGTACAACCAAAGATGATATCATCAACATATATTTGGCACACGAATAATCCATCATCATAGGTTTTGGTGAAAAGAGTTGGGTCAAGTGAACCGGGTTTGAAGCCTTTCTTCATGAGGAATTCCTTCAAGGTATCATACCACACCCGAGGGCCCTGCTTGAGGCCATAGAGGGCCTTATTGAGTCTGAAGACTTTGTCAGGATGCTTTGGATCTTCAAAACCTGGGGGTTGAGCAACATATACTTCTTCCTCAAGCTTACCATTGAGGAATGCACTTTTCACATCCATTTGATATAAGATGATATTGTGATGGTTAGCATAAGCATGTAATATGCGAATAGCCTCAAGTCTAGCAACAGGTGCAAAAGTTTCATCGAAATCAATTCCTTCAATCTGTGTGTAGCCTTGAGCTACAAGTCGTACCTTATTCCTCACCACAAGGCCATTTTCATCTTGCTTGTTGTGGTAGATCCATTTGGTGCCGATGATATTATGGTTGCGTGGGTCTGGTCGCTTGACAAGTTCCCACACATTGTTGAGCTCGAACTGATGTAATTCCTCTTGCATTGCTTGAATCCACTCAGGCTCCAGAAATGCCTCATCTATCTTAGTGGGCTTTGTAATAGAGACGAAAGCAAAGTGCCCACAAAAGTTAGACAAATGTGAAGCCTTTGAGCGTGTGAGGGGACCTGGTGCGTTGATATCACTGATGATTTTCTCGATCTGCACTTCATTTGCAATGCGAGGATGAGTGGGTTGGCGACGTTGAGTTGGCTCAGCATTTTCTTCAGAGCCATTTTCATCAGGAGCACCAGCTTGCTGTTCTTCATGTTCTGGAATGACTACTTCAGCAGATTCTTCAGTAGGAATGACATCCTTAGTAGCCTTAAACTTGATAGTTTCCTCCGATGACTTTTCATCTAGCACAGGAGGTTGGTGCTCTCTTTTCGAGCCATTAGTTTCATCGAACCGCGCATCTACAGTTTCAACAACCTTGTGGTGAAAGGAGTTGAAGACTCTGTAGGTGTGCAAGTCCTTTCCGTAACCAAGCATAAAACCTTCATGTGCTTTCGGTGCAAATTTAGAATTGTGATGAGGATCTCTAATCCAACATTTAGCAACGAAGACTTTGAAATAACTCACATTGGGTTTCTTGTCAGTGAGGAGTTCATATGAGGTCTTTTTGAAGAATTTGTGAAGATATACCCTGTTGATGATGTGGCACGCAATATCAATTGCCTCAATCTAGAAGTGACGAGGCGTCTTGTATTCATCAAGCATAGTGCGAGCCATCTCAACAAGAGTCATGTTCTTGCGCTCCACGACGCCATTCTTGTGAGGAGTATAAGGAGCAGATAACTCATGAGTAATACCAAGTTCATCAAGATAGTCATCAAGACCAGTATTCTTGAACTCGGTCCCATTGTCACTTCTGATGTGCTTGATCTTCAGACCAAAGTTGGTTGAAGCCCTTGAGGAAAATCGTTTGAAGACTTCCTGCACTTCACGTTTGTAAGTGATGATATGTACCCATGTATAACGAGAATAGTCATCAACAATAATAAAGCCATATAAAGATGCTTCATTGGTGAATGAGGAATAATGATTAGGGCCAAAGAGATCCATGTGAAGCAATTCAAATGGACGAGTGGTAGTCATGATAGTCTTTGAGTGATGCTTGGCCTTGGTCATCTTTCCAGCCTCACAGGCTCCGCATAGGTGATCCTTGAGGAATTTGACATCCTCGATGCCAATGACATGCTTCTTCTTCGCGAGAGTGTGCAAGTTCCTCATGCCAGCATGACCAAGTCGTTGATGCCATAGCAAGCCTTCTAAAGCTTTTGCAAGTAGACATGTAGCAGGTTGTGGTCCTGTAGAGAAATCAACAATATAGATATCTCCTCTCCTAAAGCCTTCGAAGACTTTGGAATGGTCAGCTTCCATGATCACAACACAACGATACTTGCCAAAGATAACACCATATCAAGATCACAAAACATTGAGACTGACATGAGGTTGTATCCTAAGGACTCGACAAGCATGACTTTATCCATGTGTCGATCCTTTGAGATTGCAACCTTACCTAGACCCAATACCTTGCTTTTGCCTTTGTCAGCATAGGTGATATGCTTCAGATGCGATGGAGATAAAGCAGTGTCCATCAATAAGTTCTTGTCACCAATCATGTGATTTGTACATCCACTGTCGAGGACCCACTTAGTGGCTTTGGGTTGATCATCCCGCAGATGAATTAGTGCAGCTTACGAACTCATATACTTCATAAGTGAAGAATATGACTCCAAATTCATCAGATCAATTTCATCACGCAATAGAACAGATAAACGGCATGAGGACGTGAGAAATGAAAATCCATTTCTTCATGATTAGCTTCCGTCCTTTCAAGCATATTCAGGTCTCCAGCAAATTCTTCAAACGTTTAGGTTCATCTGGAGACCTGACCCTGCATAAGAGATTAGTTCTTTTTCTTCACCACCCACATCTGGAGGGGTGGCAAAGAGTTCATCATTCTGCGAGCTCCATAAGAGAAAGGTGGCATATATGCCAATCCACTTTGTTTCACATAAGAGGGGTTAGGGTAAGCATATGAATAAGCAGAGAAATTCTTCGAGGACTTATGAACATAATGATTTGAAGAATAATGCACATATTCATAGTCCTTAGATCTTCCCTACAAAACAGAAGTGTTAGCACGATGACGTTCATATGAGGACTTTGATCCATATGAGGAATTTGATCCACGTGAGGAATGTGGTCCATACGAGGACTTGGATCCATATGAAGACTTTGATCTGGGGTTCCTATTCTTCACAGGTGGTGTCATGATGACATTCACCTGAAGACTTTCAAGGCACCTTTTGGGAACCCAGATTTTCTTCATAGGGGGACCGTTCCTGTAGTTAGTGCCAACATATCTAGCAAATACTTCACCATTGTGATTTTTGAACAGCTTATAGTTGGAGTCAAATGACTCATCAGAAGAATATGAAGATTCACATGTAAAGCCAGATAAAGTAGATGGATCTACTGGAGGTCCCTTTGCAGTAACCCATGAGGTTTTGGATTACTACTCAGGCTTCCAGTATGTTCCATCAGCATTGAGTTTCCTCTCAAAGGCAATACCCTCTTTCGTAGGGTTCCTATTGATGATCTTCTTTTTAAGCACATCACAAAGTGCCTGATGCCCTTTGAGGCTTTTGTACATGCCTGTCACATAAAATTCCTTTAGCCTGCATTGTCAGTGATACTAGCAGCATCCTCAGATGAGGAATTAGTGATAGCAGAGACAGGTGAAGAATTTTCAGCAATAGTAGCATTTGAACTTTCAGGTGAAGAATTAGCAGATTCACGTTCAATGCACTTCAAACATGGTGGAATGAATTCTTCCTGAGCAGCGCTGATCTGTTGAGCAAGTTATGAATCTCGCTCCTTCTAAAGATCTTCATAACTCACCCTTAGCTTCTCAAGATCTTGCTTTCTTTGAAGAAATTCATAAGAAAGCTAGATCAGATAAGAGAGTGTTATGATGACTCTGAAGGTTATCAAACTTGGACTGAAGTCTCTGAAGATTTTCAGCCAAAGTTTTTGTGCGATCCATTTCTTCACCCAACATATCATCGCTCTCATTAAGCATATTTTGAACCTTTTCCAAAGCTCTTTGTTGTTTAGTGGGAAGGGAAGCAAGTTTGGTATAGCTGGGTCCAAATTCATCACTAGATTCATCATCACTAAACTTAGATAGGTAGCATTCAGTTACCTTGGCACCTTTAGCCATAAGGCATGGTGCAGAGGATGATGATTCTGGATCGAAAGCCATCGCCTTGAGTGATTTCTTGAAATCCTCAAACCAGGGATCGTGACGAGTTCGATGACCTTCATAGACCTCAGAGAATCGGTCCCAGATAAGCTTCGCATGGCTGAGATGCATAATGTTCCTAAACTGATTTTGAGACAGACAGGAACAGATGATGTCCTTTGCCATGAGGTTAAGAAGAGTGTACTTGCGAATGTCATCAGCCTCTGCCATCTTGCATAGATCGCTAAGACCAATCCCAGTGACGGTCCACAGCTTGCTGTTCATCGCCATGAGGCCCTTCTTCATCATGGCCTTCCACTTGGGATAATCATGACCGTCAAAGATGGGGCATGACACAGTCTTCATTCCTGTGGTCGACATAACTAAAACTCCAGGCAGTTAAACAAATATCACACTGAATAAGGGAGTACCTTTCTCTGATACCAATTGAAAGTGTGTTAAGTCGACTAGAGGGGGGTGAAAAGGCGATTTTTACAAACTCGTCACTGAGAAATTTCAGGGTGAGGAAATTCCTAAGTCTCGAACGACTAGCAGCAGAATAAGTATTCAGATGCAAACATAACATAACAGAAGCCCAATCATCAGGACGAAATGAAAACAAGCACAGAGTACAGAAAGCGTAAACACAGGATAAGCAGGCTGAAGACAAACTAACTGAAGAAATTGAACTGAGGAAATTGAGAAAGTCTTCAATCAAAGTCTTCAAACAGTAGCGATCAAGTACATAACACAGTAATGAGGAAATGAAAGGGTTGAGGAAATAGAACTAGTTAGCTCGGTGAAGACAGTGATTTGGTAGACCAGTTCCAACTGTTATGACAGTTGTACGTCTGGTTGGAGCGGCTAGGTATTCAAACCTGAGGACACACAATCCTCACCGTATTCTCCTTGAGCTAAGGTCACACAGACCTCGCCCAATCACTTGTGGTAAGTATTCAGGTGACTTCCAAACCTTCACAAACTCGGTCACTCGGCGATCCACAATTTCCTCTTGGATGCTCTAGACCATGATGCCTAACCGTCTGGAAGATGCACAGTCTTCAAAGGTAACAAGCGTCGGATGCACACATGAACAATCTCTTCAGTGATGCTCAATCACTTTGGGTTTGTAGGTGTTTGGGTTTGGGTTTTCCTTACAAGATGATTTTCGCTCAAAGTCCTCGGAGGATGGGATGCTCTCAATGAAAAGTGTCAGTTTCTCTCGGAGCAGCCAACCAGCTAGTGGTTGTAGGGGGCGGCTATTTATAGCCTAGGGAGCAGCCCGACATGATAAGACATAAATGCCCTTCAATGATATGACCGTTAGGTGGGTAAGATATTTTGGGACAGTTGGCACATAGCACAGCAACTGTCGGAAATTTGGGCTCTCAAATTCCTCAGGGCTATCATGTTCCTCACTTGTAGGCAATCCGCACTGGCGAGTTCCAAACTCCTCAGTCAGAACAAATTCCTCAAAGACCAGAAGAACTTCGTCTCTGTCACTGAAGAAATTGATAGAACTGTATGAGATTTTCAATGGCTTCACTCGAAGGGATTGGTAGATGTAGGATTTTGAGATGAGCATCACTTGGAAACTTTTCCTTAGTTTTTTCCTCGACCCCCTTTAACAGTACGGTGTTTCCTATGACTCAAGAAAGAGAAAATGAAACTACGAAAGCAAAAGTCTTCATGCTTCATATTCCTCGCATGAATATCAAGTCTTCACTGTCACACCAATTTCTTCACTTTCAAAGTCTTCAGAAAGCTAAAGTCATCAGTTGAAGACATTCATTTTAGGTGTCGACTTTCTCTGTAAATATCAAACTCCTCATAGACTTATAGACCTGTGTACACTCACAAACACATTAGTCCCTTAACCTATAGGTCTTCAATACACCAAAATCACTAAGGGGCACTAGATGCACTTACAGCAAGTGCCAATGTCGGAGCCACGGCTCTTGTTATTCGCAGAGGAGGACGACCGTGTGTTTTTCTTGGTCGGCGGCGTGCTCAACATTGGCACGCCTATCGCCGTGTCGGTCGTCTACATCAGAGCGGGGGCGTCCCCACTGCCGCACTACGCGGCCAAGCTGTGGGCGAACGGCCCGCCGGGGGAGCCCAAAGGCAGGACCGATGCCGTCAAGGTGGAAATCGAGGTGACAAGCAACAAGGATCCCGGCGACGTCACCATGCAGGAGCTGACCTTCTTCACAGTTCAGCCAAAGCTGCTGGCGGGGGCTGGGTTGTCGAGGACGGTGTCTATCCACATTCAAATTGGGAAGCCCGCCTCCGAAATGAATTACAGTGTCATCTATTTATCTTAGTAATATGCTAATATAGGGGTTACCTCAGTGTACTTTAGCTTAAGAGATGGTCGGTTTTGGTGGAGATGCAACAATTACTTCGACATCAGATCAGCAGTAAAAGTAATTTCCAATAGTCGAACGGATATTTTGTGTCTGTTGGATATAAAGATCCTTTGGGTAAGAAGTATAAGCAGCTTAGTATATGCTTGTTTCAGAAAGTGTTGCATACTTGTGCGAGTTTAAGTGACACATCAAAGTACTGCTGCTACTAGTAGTACTCACCCGACTACGCACCAGGCAGACAAAGCTCGTGTCGTGTTGGTGCCGTGTGCGATCTGCACATTAACCAAAACCTCGCGCCTCTAGAGTACAAGTGTATGTGGGTGGCATCGACCTAGGGAGCTAAAGATGGTGCATGCGAGAAGTCCCGAGAGACTAGGTGTGTGCGTGGGAAAGAGGGAGAGAGATGATATGTCTCGATGTAATGCGTGTGAAAAAAAGACCAGTCTATAGCTCTCCACGAGGATATTCCTATCGAACGCCCCAAGAACCGTAAGATATGTATCCGACGGTGCCAGTTATTGCACATACACAGCAGTAGAAAAAAGTACCATGGCATATTACAAAACTGCTACACCACTGTCGAGAACACGTGCCCACGTTACGCCATCTGGGAATAGTGCCGCACTTCGAAACTAGAACCATCAATAAATTTTGAGCTTGCGTCTCATCACATTCCAAATTACTACCACACTATATTTAATTGCAAACCTGCTCACACCGATCACAACCTAAACGGTTTCCCACTTAGGAGCATATTAGTACTCGGTTATAAATACTACTATGCCAAGATGACTGCACATTCCTCCTCAACTCCTCATCCACAAAACAAACAAGTCATTCAGCATCCTTCCCTTGCGTTTGCCATGGCCAGCATGAGTTCTGGGTCGTGAGATTACCACCAGGGAGAAGCGAGCATGGAAACGGAAGCATGAGAGATGTCCCGCCTCGCCACGAAAGCAGCCGACATGTCCCACCACGCGGAAGTAGCAGCACGGGGGTCCCACTGCGCCGCCGAAGAAGCACGGAGGTCCCGCCGTGCCGTCGATGCAGCAGACCGTTCCGGCCACACCGTGGAAGGAGCAGAGATGTCCCGCCACGCCACAAATGCAGCAGAGATGTCCCGCGCGCCGCGGCGGCTGAGAAAATGTCCCGCAAGCAGGCGATGACTCTTATAGGCGCATGCATGCGATCGTCCATAGACAGATGGATCAAATCTCCGGCTGGGCGAGGTTGCAGAATGACATGAAAGACTCGTTTCAATAGGCTACCGGTGTCATCCGACAACTACGGGAGGGCAATGCGAAGCTCCGGGCCGGAAGGGCGAAGCAGGCGGAGGAGACTACTACCTTGTTGAAGAGGAGAGGCATCATCGTCAAGTAACGTATGGACGAGAATGCCATGCTCCGCATCGAGCGCGAAATGCCGGTGAAGTAATCTGTGGATGCTACCAAGCAGTGTGTTAAGGACATAAAACTAATGAAAGAGATCATCGCCGCTCACCGCGAGAACTAGTCTCCGCGACCTGCAGCGCATCAAGAAAGTAGAGATCAGCGACCCAGGTCGTTGTATGCGTCTTCCATCTTCTTTTGCCCTTGTGTATTTCGGGCGTAGCCGCATGTGGCTTTTTTAATTATCTTCCTAATTATGTAAGACAATTATTATCCACTATCATCGTCCTTATATATTCATCAGTCTTGCTATAAGTCGCAGTAGATGCTATATATGTCCGTCAGATCTTACATCAAGATCCGTGCAAAATTTTCTTTTCATATTTTCTTTTTTCTCTTAAATCTCAGTCGAGTGAGACATAGCCACGCCATGGCTCGGCCGCCATTAATGGAGACCTTGGGAGAGAGGTGGGTAGCAGATGGAGGTCAAAGGGCTCTCCTCCCAATAAGCACGCGTAGGGGTCTGATCGCACACCTCCTGTACTCTAATAGCTACCCTACATGGCGCCTGCTAGCTAATAAAAAATGGTGGCACGCAAATGGTAAGTAGAAAGCCCACGGTTTCAATAATATTACTTGTGTTTCTGATTGTAACATGACAGCGCTTGTTCCAACATGACTTTGTTGATTGTTAATGTGTGCGCCTTCGCCAATCAGACAACAAAATTACCACAGCATGTTGGTGCCATGTCATGACACCAAGCCAAGTTTCATGATTTTCATGCGAGTTTTGGATTTATAGGAATTAAAAAACAAAGTTTCTCAATGTTTCCGGCCGAGCCACGACGCCCAGATGTTTGAATTTCATTCCCATTTCTTGCATGGGATCTAGAAATTTACCCGAGGACACACATGTGATTTTTCAACCAACTTTGCTGCACTGGAGCATGTGCTTATAGTTGAAATTTGAATTATGCACATTAAATGACCAGAAAATCAATGAATGTATAGAAAAGGCCAAACGGACCCGGAATAATTCCAAAATTTAACACGACACTCATATAGTTCTATGTCGCCTCTGTAAAGAAAATCAAGGGGGGCAGCGTATATTGTTTCGCACACAAAGGTGACATGTTCCCTCTCGGAACCCACGAGCCTTCTTGAGAGAAGCTCCGATTTGCAAGAAGCTTATACCAAAACTTGTGCCAATTCGGCCAAGTTTTTTACCACAACATGTTAGTGCCATGACATGACACCATGCCAAGTTTCAAGATTTCCAGGCGAGTTTTGGATTTACAGGAACTTAAAAACCAAGTTTCTCAATGTTCTCGGCCGAGTCACGACACCCAGATGTTTGAATTTCATTCCCATTTCTTGCATGGGACCTAGAAATTCACCCGAGGACACACATGTTATTTTTCAACAAACTTTGCTGCACTAGAGCATGTGCTTGTAGTTCAAAATTGAATCATGCACATTAAATTACCAGAAGCTCAATTAATGTATAAAAAAGGCCAAATGAACCCGGACTAATCCAAAAAATTGACATGACACTAATATAGTTCTATGTTGCCTCTGTAAAGAAAATCAAGGGGGAGAGCATACATCGTTTCACACACAAAGGTGACACATTCCCTCTCAGAACCACGAGCCTTCTTGAGAGAAGCTCCTGTTTGCAAGAAGCTTATACCAAAACTTGTTCCAACTCGGCTAAGTTTTTTACCACAGCATGTTAGTGCCATGATATGACAGCATGCCAAGTTTCATGATTTCCAGGCGAGTTCTAGATTTACAGGAATTTAAAAACCAAGTTTATCAATGTTCTCAGCCGAGTCACGACACCCAGATGTTTGAATTTCATTCCCATTTCTTGCATGGGACCTAGAATTCACCCAAGGACACACATGTGATTTTTAACCAACTTTGGTGCACCGGAGCATGTGCTTGAATGTCAAATTTGAATTATGCACATTAAATGTCCAAAAACTCAATTAATATATAAAAAAGGCCAAACGAACCCAGAATAATTCCAAAATTTCACAAAATCTAAACTTAATTAATATCTTCTCTATGTGGGGCATTTAATAAATGTCTATTATATATGTTTTCTACCCTATTCAAATTTAGTAGATATGATAGTTTGATGCTCTCTCATAATCTATTATTGACACTATAGGGGATGTTGATTCCTATCTACTACCATATCGTAAAGGTTAAAACAGGTACATAATCATCTTCTCCGTTTTGCACAGTGCACTACCAACCCCTATAGGATGATGCACATTAAACTATTGATACGAGTTTTATGTAAACCAGTGGCTTAAAGTTGATTTTCATATTGTTTGAAGTTGTGTCAATAAAGAGTTTTTTAAGAATATTGTTTGTTGATGTTGTCGGATGTGTGTATGAAAGATGCTTTCTTTTCCTCCCATTGCAACGCACGGGCATGTTTTGCTAGTGTATAAAAAAGGACAAACGAGCTGGGAATAATTTCAAAATTTAACAGGGCACTCATATAGTTCTATGTTGCGTCTGTAAAGAAAATCAGGGGGAGGCATCGTATATCATTTCGCACACAAAGGTGACACATTCCCTCTTGGAACCACGAGGCTTGTTGAGAGAATCTCCGGGTTGCAAGAAGCTTATACCAAAACTTGTCCCAATTCGGCCAAAAATTATACATATGAAAATAGGGTTTAGATTATCCCGAACATCTCGCTACCTAGACCAATGTACTGTGATTTGAGTTAATCATAAAATGGATACAAATATTTGAATTGGGGATCGTATGGTACATGTAGTTCATAGTGAAATATGATTACTGCTATATGCATGTTTTCTGTTATCAAGATAATATTTAAATGATGGTATAACTTGACAACAATCGTATTCAAATAAGGAAAATTGATTCAAATTTAGTCCATATGGTAGACGACAATATATATGTTCATAGGGTGGAGTAAAATGTTCATATAAGATGGAAGATCAAAATGTAGGACTACATCCATTATAAACCACAAGGTCACCTAACGATATATTCGAATTCAACATAACATGGATTCAAAAATTGAAATTCGAGATCCTCGCATTTTTAATCATATAAAAAGGGACATGACTCTTTCTTGTGGTCGGAATTGATTTGATTTTTTGTTGTTGTTGAGGGAAGTGCGAATTGATTTGGTACTGTACAGGGTAATATTGTTTGACCGATTTTTTTACATTTTTCTTGTAGTTTTTTCAATGGAATTTATAGCAATATAGTAAAAGGGGACATGACTCTCTTGTGTCTTGTATGAATTTTTTTTTGTACACGTTAAGTTTGTTCTACCGAACATGGAAATCCACGCCTTGTTATCCCGAAATTTTCAAGCTCGAGTATCTTTTGTCTCTTCTGCTGTGAAACTTCCGCCTCTTCAACCCGCATCGCGCCTTGTTATCCCGAAATTTCGACGCGCGCAAAAACTCCCTCCTCATCCAAAATTGGTCCCGCAGCCCAGACACGCAAAATCCCCCTTCTACCCCTCAGTCGGAAATCATGCGTCGATGTCGCTTGGTAAAAACCAGTGGGGGTACGTTCGTAACTTACCCTACATTTCAAACAAGCGCGTCCCTAAGCAATGGCTCCCCCTACCTTCCCCTTCGCCCCCATTTGTACACCGTGGCCACCAAAACCCGCGAAACCCCACACTCCTCCATTGGCCTCCCGACCGCCGCGCAGTCGGAGACTCTTCCCCGATGACGTCGTCCACCGCAACAGCTCGCCGTCCCTCATCCACCGCACCGGATGAGGATCCGTCGTCGATCTCATTGTCCCGCCGGATCAGCCGCCCCGTCCTGCACCTCCAAGGAGCTTCTCCGATGTTCGCATCGTCTATCGTGCCACCTCCATCCCCACAGAACCGTCTTGACCTACCCCACTGAAACTGCAGCACCCTCACCAATTCCTCCGATGAAGCCGAGGCCTACTCGGCGCCACCAAGGAGGTTCTGCACCCACTGCTGCATTTTATCTTTTATTCGATCTCACGGGGCTGCCGTTGCTCGATACCGAGCAACCATGGTGGGTCTCCATCGACGGTGCCCCCGCCGACCACTTCATCCACGGTGTCTCTCCCCCATGTCATTGCTTCATTAGCGGCGACTTCCACACCAGCACTAGCTGGAGCTGATCCGGCCGTCGCTCGCACTGCTGCTGCTCCGCCTCTCGCTCGCGCTGCGGCTCTATTCTTGCTATCGGTCGTGCTGCTGCACTGCTCTTGCTTTCCTTTGTGCTGCTGCTTTGCTCTGCTATTACTGTCGGTTGCGCTGCTGCTCCGCTCTTGCTCTCGTTCGTGCTGCTGCTCTGCTCTTGCTCTTGCTCGCGCTGCTGCTACTGCTGCTGCTGCTGCATGACCTCCGGCAGCTACAGGAGTTGCTGCTTTAGCACTCGCTCGCGGTGCTGCTGCACGACTTGCTCTCTGCTAGTGCGTTCCTTGCTCGAGCGGCTGCTGATTTAGATCACTCCTTCTCTGCTACTAGTGCTCGAATGCCCTAAACATCTATTGCAATGCTCTGCTACTAGTTCAATCAGTTTTGACAGTAAAATTCAGTTTCGACTATAACGTTCAGTTTCTTCAGTTAAGTTCAGAGTGAACATTATTTACAGCATCTGTCGGAGCGGCCGTGGCACGGCTAATGCGTTTTACATCTAGCACTTTTTGGTGATGTATTTTACATCATCTATTGCATATAATATTAGAGTCCCACTTCAGATTAACGTTGTTTGTCTTGTCCTGCTTCAGCCTCGCCGCCGTACACCTCACCGGAGCTGCTCCAATGATGGAACCGTCCATCACAGCGGAGCAGTACCCTCGGCGCCGTTTCCAGAGGCCTCATATCTTCTTCCCCGCCTCTGACAGTCACACCAGCACCACCATCCTCCACGTCCAACCCAATGATGCTAAGGTCGACAAGGCTATCCCAAAGAGGTTGTACACTCGTCGCATCACTTTGTTACTCTGCATTCATGTCGACCCTTCAGGGATCCTTTGCTATGGAATACTATGGTACTACTATTCATGCATTTGGTTAGAAGGAGTGGAGCAAAGCAAAACTGGAGGATTTTTTTCCTTTGGTGTCTCTTTTAAAGAAAAAACGTAGGAATTTTAATATCCACTTGGACGTCCTTTTCAAAGCAATATGCATGAAGATCATGACTAATTGCATTACTGGCATAATAAGATTCTTATTTTTTCATTTTCACATGGTTTGACTTTAGTTTGACCATGTTTCTCCATTCCTGTGTTCTTCCAATTCATGTGAACCAAACGCCCAGGTTGACAGGAATCCCATGTTTCCAAATGCTCTATTTTGCACGTGCATTCCTATTCTATTCCTGTGTTTTTCCTATCCCTGCGTTTATAGAATCCTCCAATTCTAAGGAGCCCTTACAGATTTACTTCATTTTCAGATAGGCGTCAAAGAAAACTATGTGTGTTATGTCCAGCTCCAGCCGTGCCATCATCCACCCCACCTGAGGTGCACCATCGACGGAAGCATTCACTGCAGCAGAGATTCCCTCTTCAGACTTTCTTTCGCCGCCTTAGATCATCTTCCCCGTTGCCGGCAGCCACACCAACTACATTACCATCATCGACTGAGCAGATGAACCTGAAGACTACACAGTTCCGGAAGAGAGGTCGCACTCTTTCGTGTCTGCTTACATTATACATCGGTTATTATTACCTGCTACTTTCTCGTTCAAACTTGAGTATTAAATGCCCATGGGGCACATATCGAAGCAGTAACAAACAGTATATGTCTACTATCTGGTTCATCTGGGGTCTTGTATGTGGTTCATGTTGGGTGGGCAATAAACAGTAGATGATCCATTGTCTATCTTTTAAACTGAAGCTATCATCTACCTGCTATCATTAGTTTTGGATCTTTTCATTCGTTTGCTACCATCAGTCTTGATTTCTGCATGCACCACTTAGGCCTTACATAATCTAACTATGTTTTTTATTATGCATGTCAATTATTGTACATAATTATAACGAACATGTAGAGAAAAAGAGAAGACCGTTGCGTGGGAATATAATGTCATGCAGATACCGCTCCATGGTGGGCGAAGTGGGCCCCCCTCCCGCCATTCCAGATTGTATTCCGGAGGAAGATAACTGTTCAGAGGGGGATTCAGAGGGAGCCGACCACTCCTATTTACCCCCTGAGGTGTTTGCTCTAACCTGGCATGCTGAAGTTGGTCATATCATGCATATGGCTCCTCGCATTGCTTACATTATACATCTTATACGTCATTAGCTTAGTTTAGATTTGCTTTATGTGAATGCCACCTATTTGGTTTCTATATCATACTCCCACCATTCCTAAATATTTTTCTTTTTAGATATTTAAACAAGTGACTACATACGGAGCAAAATGAGTGAATCTACACTCTAAAATATGTCTATATACATCCGTATGTGGTAGTCCATTTGAAATCTCTAAAAAGACAAATATTTAGGAACAAAGGGAGTATATGGGAATTATGCAATGCCATCTTCTTTAGCCAGTCATCATATATGTGAATCATGCAATGTCATCCTGTTTGGCCAGTCATCGTATATGTGAATTGTATCGTGCCATATTTTTTTCATAATGTATTCCATTTGTCAACAATGTTTATACATTCATCTACTCTTCCTGTTCATCAGCCATTTGAGTCGGTCATGGGAAAATCTGGAGTGAAAACAAGGTCTTCTGAGCAGCCAGTGCTACCTGTGATGCAGATTTCTTGCTGGTTACCAATAGCACCTCTGAGCAGGATTCAAAGACAGATGACCAGTCGTATTCCCTCCCCCCGAGGTGCATGCTCTAACTTGGCAGGGTTATATTGCTCATATCATGCACATGGTGTCTTGCATTGCCATGCCGTCTGCTCAGATTAGACATGCTTTGTGTGAATGCCTCCTGTTTGCTTTCCATATCAGATATGTGAATTGTGCAATGCCATGTTTTTCAGCCAGTTAGCATATATGTGAATTATGCACCACCATGTAGCCAGACATCATATATGTGAATTATCTCATGCCATCTTTTTTTCATTACATATTCCATTTGTCGAAAGTCCATGTATATTGAACTACTCTTCATGTGTATCAGCCATTTGAGCCGGTTATCGAAAAATCAGGAGTGAAAACAAGGTCTTCAGAGCAGGCAATGGTACCTGTTGAAGCATATTTCTCGATGGTTACAGGTAGCTCCTCAGAGGAGGATTCAGAGACAGATGACCAGTCCTATATCCCACCTGAGGTGTATGCTCTAAGTTGCAATGTTTATATTTCTCATATCATGCATATGGTGTCTTGCATTGCTTAGTTTAGACATCATATGCACAATATTGAATTCCATTTGCTTAGTTTAGAGATCATACATGCGAGTGCTAGCTACTTAGTATATGAATCAATTATGTCAATTATATCATGCCATCCTGTATACTTAGACAACATGTATGTGAATTGTTTCAGCCCAACCTATTTTAGAAAGACATCATATAGTTTTGTCATGTCATCCTGTTTAGATACTCATCATATGTTGAATTATGCCATTATATCTTGTTAAGTTATCCATCATATATCTAAAACTGTGTCATGCTATCCTGTTTAGTTAGGCATCATATATGTGAAATTGTGTCATGCTGTCCTGTTTGGTTAGACAACATATATGTGAACTACCACATCTGTCTATCCTACAATGTCTGTACATTCAATTTCTTTTCTTGTTTATCAGCCGTTTGAATTGGAGGGGGTGATGCCAGTATCTAAGGGAGCAAAAACCCGTTCTTCACAAAAGACGGTGCTACCTGTTGATGCAGATAGAACCATGGTTGTACTGGCCCACGAACTAGCCCCACCTCACATAATAGAGACTCTTCCAGATTGCACACTTACACCATTGGACAGAGAACCAGCTACAACCCATCTAACCCCAACCCCAGAGGATAGTAACCCACTTATAGTTGACACATCACCATGTCCACCATAGAGTACCCCCACACGAACAGTTTGTAAAGCAACTACAGTGCCCAAAGCACGAAGACCACCACAGCGAACCCAAACTCCACGTTTAAAGTAGAAGAGCAAGTCAGATTCCGTATCTACTGTCCATACTCCATTACTGTTGCATCACTGTATTTACTCATACCAACTACTTTCGAATTTGAAGGATCCAATTGAAACTCCAATGGCGCAACAGGTTTGTTTGAAACCTAATTCTTTAACTGGATTGTTGTTCTAACTTCTTGCTCTATGTTGACTTTAGTTTTAGTTGTATGAACAGTTATGTTCTCATGTGACGCACATTACAAGTGTTGCCAATGCTGTGTAGTTTCTCACACTTATATTCTATCTATGCTGCTGTGTCTTAAAAATATATGATTTGAACTATGTCTCTATCTTGATTTGGTAACATAAACTAGAATGATATGGACAATACAGTGACCATAGTACATAGATATATGTTTGTTTCATGTTGTTATCCTATCCACCTTACTACTGAACTGGTTTACCAAAATGAGTTTCATATACTACATGCTAAACATGTGATGTGCCTGCTTGTTTCTCTTGTAGAATGCGAACAGAATATTGGAGAAGAGCACCCCACTATGCAATGGTAAAGAAAGTAATGCAGATAAGGTTTAAGATAGTGTGATAACCCTGTTGGTCTCCAAGAAAGGTGATAAAAATGATCTTGTAGACAGTGAGACAACCCCACAGTCCTGCGTTGACATAGTGTTCGAGTAATTGGCCAGTACCACTGGCACAAGCTCTTCGAACTCGCTGCCTGAATCACTTCAGCTTCTTCAGTCTCAGCTACAAGCTCAAAGGCATCAGCAGCTGTGCTGCAGCAAGAAGCCAAAGGAGTGAGGAAGTCCCTGCAGAATTCAGATGCATACATTCTGATGCAACAGCAAGCGCTGGAGGATTTAAGTGCCAAACAAGAGAAAGTTAATAAGCTTGCTAAGCATCTTGCCAGCATTATGGGTACCCAGGATATTGTTTCTTGAGCTCTTCTAAAGTGGTTTCAGTTCTGGACTTGTTTTGCTGCGGCGTTTATTTGCATTGGTCGCCAACTTTGACAACCAGTGTATGTGATATGCTGCTTTATTCCCTATATTTGCACTGGTGGCAAACTTTGATGCCTAGTGGATGTAATATGTGTAATAGCCGTGATAGCCTAGCGTAAGTTGCTTGCTTATTTATTTCCTTGTTGTCTTGTTTATTTGTTTGCTTGTAGTCAGTGCAATTCTTTTTCCGCGGTTTGCTAGTGGCCGCAATAACCTATTTTTTAAAACTAGGCCACAATAATCATGGGCTAGATATTTACTGTAGTGACCATGGGCCTCCTACGGGCCGTAGAAACAATGGGCCTTCTATGGGCCATAGAAACAATGGGCCTCCTACGGCGCGTAGCATCAATGGGCCTTATACGGGCCGTATGATCGATTGGCCAAACATGGGCCAATAACGGACCGCATTATGGGTCGTAAACGGGATAGAATTGAAATCGTCCGTTCATGGGCTGACCATAACGGGCCATCATTAATCGGCTGTATTTCATGACGCTATGAAAATGGCCCAACGGATTAACGGGCCACAAACGGGCTGACTGTAACCACAGGCTGAATTTGGCCCACAAGCAGAAAAGGCCAGTAACAAGCCGTAAGTAACCGAATGCTGGAAATGAGCCCAAGAATAAATGGGCCTTGAGAAGGCCGAAAGATAACATGGGCTTGAAATGGCTCAATGGAATAATGGGTCGTTAATGGGTATAAAGCGATATACTATTCATTACGGGCCAGTTTCACCATGGGCCATTAATGGGCAAAGAGTTACAAAGGGCCTCATATGGGCTGAAAGACATCATGGGCCATACATGGGCCGGAAGTTACAACAGGCTAGAATCATATTGGACCGCCCAAATGATGTTACTGGGCCTAATTCGGATAGGCCGTAACGGGCCCTGGGTTAGCGGGCTGTAAATGGGCTATATGCGAACAGGTCGTTAACAGGCTTTTTGTGGGCCGGCCCGCTACCTTTTGATCAAGTCAAACGGGCCAGCCTTTTCATAGGAATGGGCCTCTGTTGGGCCGTGCCAAGTGTCGACGTATCATAGGCGCCATCGGTCCATTGAGTGGATGACATCTGTCCCAACGGTGAGCCGACACGTGTTTCATCCAGCCAATGATGATTTTACACGTGGAAAATCCCCATTGGTCCGGGTTGTTAACGGGTTACCGGATCCAAACCGGAACCCGATAGCTTAACGGCGACCCGTTACGGTGGATGCCACGTGCCGGCCACCCTTGATGAAAGCACTTCCATGACGCGCCATTTATCGTCATGGAAGTGGACACTTCCATGATGATAATTTTGGTATTGTCACGGAACACTTCTACGACAGCACAGGTATGGCTATCTTGATTCTGTCATAAAATCGTCATGGACGTACATGCATGACAAAAAACATGACCTACTGTGACAAACACATATCATCACGGAAGTGTATTTTTTTGTAGTGCGTCGTCGCTGCCGTATCGTACCGCGCCACTAGTGTCTGCGGTGGCCACGCCTCCCGTGTCTGTGGGCTTGCCTCCCATGCCTGCGGTAGTGCCATGTAGGCAGAGACAGAAGCCGGGTGCATGGAAAGCGACGAGTCGGTGGCCAGCTTCTCCGTGTCCGCCGCCATCATCGAGGAGAAGTAGAACACGGGAGGCCGCCGCCACTTGGGTCCCATGAAAGCCACCGCCGAGGCGATGACTATGTATTCAGGTGGTTTCTTTGCTGCTTCGTCTCATCCAAGGACCTTCGTCGACCTTGCAAGTGTCTACCGGACATGAGGAAGACAAAGGGATCCGTGGGCGGCCATTTAGATTACGTATTAATTATACCACAAGAGCTGGATTAGCACCATTTAGTTCATGTCAACATAATGAAATCCGTCATGTTTATATGAAGATCCGGCTTTTTTATACAAAATCCTTCATGCTTATATGAAATCAGTCCGTGTTTGCACGAATTTCCTCTGGTTGGTTAGAGTTGTGAAAATGTATGCCGCAGGCATTGGATGTCGTCCTCCGCGGAAGGAAGCGGGAGGAAATTTGCCGGCTGCCATTGGAGATGCTCTTATGCTGGAAATAATAGTCACATCCAATCCATTTAAGTTAATTGCGTGTATGATTCTCCCTCTATAAAAAGTTAATTGCATGTACAGTGTACATGACTTGCAGGGTGGCTACAGCTTCGTACAGAAAGTTAAAAAGAAACAAATCCATCCTTAATCTTGTATTCTAAGTACTCTGTGGGTTCCACTGTCAGTAGAGTAGCAAAAGAAGTATATATATTAAATAATATATTATATAAAAATCTAAAGTTAAAGACTGAATTCGAACTCAGGTCATCGCGTTGCGAGCATCCGGCGTTAACCAGCCCAGCACATGTTCGTTGTGGACGATGCTGGAGATATCTCTCTATGTCTACTCTTATACTCCCTCTATTCCTAAATATTTGTCTTTTTCAGATTTCAAATGGACTGTCACATACGGATGTGTATATAGACATATTTTAGAGTATAGATTCACTCACTTTGCTCCATATGCAGTCACTTGTTGTAATCTCTATAAAGACAAATATTTAGGAACAGAGGGAGTAGAAAACAGAGTTGGTGATGATGGTGTGCATGCCATCCTGCAATATAGGTCGTCGGATTTATATCTAACGGATAGGAAGGAAACTATGGCAATTTTGCAAAAAGATAACCACACCCCTCTCCACATCTGCAAATAAGGCCTTCCCTCGTTCATCATTTTCTCTCACAAGATAAACTACTCATACAAATGCATCTTGATGTTCCGTGCAACGCATGGGCATCTAGCTAGTTTCTTTTAAAATAGTTACTGCGATAATTGGGTTGAAGTGATATATTTTATGTCTGCCCCGAATGATCTTAGATTCATTAGTAGTAACAAAGAAAAGGTTGCCTTGTTAATTAATAGAATATAGGGTGAAAACTATCACATGAGGCCGGTAAAAACAAGGCACACTGGGTTCAGCGTCATCATCACTACAGCTGTGCGCGTGATACGTCTCCAACGTATCTATAATTTTTGATTGCTTCATGCTATATTATATTCTGTTTTGGATGTTTAACAGGCTTTATTATACACTTTTATATCATTTTTGGGACTAACCTATTAACCAGAGGCCCAGCCCAGAATTGCTGTTTTTTTTGCCTATTTCAGTGATTCGCAGAAAAAGAATATCAAACGGAGTCCAAACGGAATGAAACCTTCGGGAACGTGATTTTCGGAATGAACGTGATCCAGAGGACTTGGACCCTATGTCAAGAAAGAAACCAGGAGGGCACGAGGTAGGGGGGCACGCCTACCCCCTGGGCGCGCCCTCCACCCTTGTGGGGCCCACATTGCTCCACCGACGTACTTCTTCCTCCTATATATACCTACATACCCCCAAACCAACAGAAGCATCCATGAAAACCTAATTCCACCGCCGCAACCTTCTGTACCCGTGAGATCCCATCTTGGGGCCTTTTCTGTCGTCCTACCGGAGGGGGCATTAATCACGGAGGGCTTCTACATCAACACCATAGCCTCTCCGATGATGTGTGAGTAGTTTACATCAGACCTTCGGGTCCATACTTATTAGCTAGGTGGGTTCTTCTCTCTATTTGGATCTCAATACAAAGTTCTCCACGATTCTTGTGGAGATCTATTCGATGTAATCTTCTTTTGCGGTGTGTTTGTTGAGACCGATGAATTGTGGGTTGATGATCAAGATTATCTATGAACAATATTTGAATCTCCTCTGAATTCTTTTATATATGATTGGTTATCTTTGCAAGTCTCTTCGAATTATCAGTTTGGTTTGGCCTACTAGATTGATCTTTCTTGCAATGGGAGAAGTGTTTAGCTTTGGGTTCAATCTTGCAGTGTCCTTTCCCAGTGACAGTAGGGGCAGCAAGGCACGTATTGTATTGTTGCCATCGAGGATAACAAGATGGGGTTTATATCATATTGCATGAGTTTATCCCTCTACATCATGTCATCTTACTTCAAGTGTTACTCTATTCTTTTGAACTTAATACTCTAGATGCATGCTGGATAGCGGTCGATGTATGGAGTAATAGTAGTAGATGCAGGCAGGAGTCGGTCTACTTGTCTCGGACGTGATGCCTATATACATGATCATACCTAGATATTCTCATAACTATGCTCAATTCTGTCAATTGCTCAACAGTAAGTTGTTCACCCACCGTAATACTTATGCTCTCGAGAGAAGCCACTAGTGAAACCTATGGCCCCCGTGTCTATTTTCCATCATATTAATCTTCCAACACTTAGCTATTTTTATTGCCTTTTATTTTACTTTGCATCTTTATCATAAAAATACCAAAAATATTATCTTATCATATCTATCAGATCTCACTCTCGTAAGTGACCGTTGAGGGATTGACAACCCCTTTACCGTGTTGGTTGCGAGGTTCTTGTTTGTTTGTGTAGGTGCAAGGGACTCATGCGTGGTCTCCTACTGGATTGATACCTTGGTTCTCAAAAACTGAGGGAAATACTTATGCTACTTGACTGCATCACCCTTTCCTTTTCAAGGGAAAACCAACGCAGTGCTCAAGAGGTAGCAAGAAGGATTTCTGGCGCCGTTGCTGGGGAGGCGTACACCAAGTCAAGTCAAGATTTGAGTCCCGACAACGAGCGATTTCTGGCGCCGTTGCCGGGGAGATCTACGCCAAGTCAAGTCAAGTCAAGACATACAAAGTACCCATCACAAACTCATCTCCCTCGCAATACATTATTTGCCATTTGCTTCTCGTTTTCCTCTCCCCCACTTCACCCTTGCCGTTTTATTCACCCTCTTTTTTCCGTTCGCCTCTTTTTCGCTTGCTTCTTGTTTTCCCGTGTGTTGGATTGTTTGCTTGTCACGATGGCTCAAGATAATACTAAATTGTGTGAATTTACCAATAGCAACAACAATGATTTTCTTAGCACTCCGATTGCTCCTCTTACTGATACTGAATCTTGTGAAATTAATGCTGCTTTGCTGAATCTTGTCATGAAAGATCAATTCGCCGGCCTTCCTAGTGAAGATGCCGCTACCCATCTAAATAGGTTCGTTGATTTGTGTGATATGCAAAAGAAGAAAGATGTGGAAAATGATATTGCTAAATTGAAGCTATTTCCTTTTTCGCTTAGAGATCGTGCTAAAGCTTGGTTTTCATCTTTGCCTAAAAATAGTATTGATTCTTGGAATAAGTGCAAAGATGCTTTTATCTCTAAGTATTTTCCTCCTGCTAAGATCATCTCTTTTAGATACGATATTATGAATTTTAAGCAACTTGATCACGAACATGTTGCACAAGCTTGGGAGAGGATAAAATTAATGATACGTAATTGCCCTACACATGGTTTGAATTTGTGGATGATTATACAAATTTTTTATGCCGGATTGAATTTTGCTTCTAGAAATCCTTTAGATTCGGCCGCGGGAGGCACTTTTATGGAAATCACTTTAGGAGAAGCTACTAAACTCCTAGATAATATTATGGTTAATTATTCTCAATGGCACACCGAAAGATCTACTAATAAAAAAGTGCATGCGATAGAAGAAATTAATGTTTTGAGTGGAAAGATGGATGAACGTATGAAATTATTTGCTAATAAAAGTGTTTCTTCTGATCCTAATGATATGCCTTTGTCTACTTTGATTGAGAATAATAATGAATCTATAGATGTGAATTTTGTTGGTAGGAATAATTTTGGTAACAACGCGTATAGAGGAAATTTTCCTAGGCCGTACCCTAGTAATTCCTCTAATAATTATGGTAATTCCTACAACTATTCTTATGGAAATTTTAATAAGATGCCTTCTGAATTTGAGACTAGTGTTAAAGAATTTATGAATTTGCAAAAGAATTTCAATGCTTTGCTTGAAGAAAAATTGCTTAAAGTTGATGAATTGGCTAGGAATGTTGATAGAATTTCTCTTGATGTTGATTCTTTGAAACTTAATCTATTCCTCCTAAGCATGATGTCAATGAGTCTCTCAAAGGCATGAGAATTACCATTGATTAGTGCAAAGAAAGAACCGCTAGGATGCGTGCTAAGAAAGATTGTTTTGTGAAAGCGTGTTCTTCTAGTTTCTATGAAAATAAAGATGAAGATATAAAAGTTATTGATGTGTCCCCTATTAAATCTTTGTTTTTCAATATTAATCTTGATAATGATGGGACTGAATATGATCCACCTTTACCTAGAAGGGTGTTCCAAAAATTTGGAGTTGTTAGATCATGATGCAAAAATTGGTAAAAGTGGGATTGAAGAGATCAAAATCCTAGATATTAATGAACCCACTATTTTGGATTTCAAGGAATTTAATTATGATAATTGCACTTTGATAGATTGTATTTCCTTGTTGCAATCCGTGCTAAATTCTCCTCATGCTTATAGCCAAAATAAAGCTTTTACTAAACTTGTCGTTGATGCTTTGATGCAATCTTATGAAGAAAACTTGAGTTGGAAGTTTCTATTCCTAGAATACTTTATGATGAGTGGGAACCTACTATTAAAATTAAAATTAAAGATCATGAATGCTATGCTTTGTGTGATTTGGGTGCTAGTGTTTCCACGATTCCAAAAACTTTGTGCGATTTGCTAGGTTTCCGTGATTTTGATGATTGTTCTTTAAACTTGCACCTTGTGGATTCCACTATTAAGAAACCTATGGGAAGAATTAATGATGTTCTTATTGTTGCAAATAGGAACTATGTGCCCGTAGATTTCAATGTTCTTGATATAGATTGCAATCCTTCATGTCCTATTATTCTTGGTAGACCTTTCCTTAGAAAAATTGGTGTAATTATTGATATGAAGGAAGGGAATATTAGATTCCAATTTCCGTTAAGGAAAGGCATGGAACACTTTCCTAGAAAGAAAATAAAATTACCTTATGAATCTATTATGAGAGCCACTTATGGATTGCATACCAAAGATGGCAATACCTAGATCTATCCTTGCTTTTATGCCTAGCTAGGGGCGTTAAACGATAGCGCTTGTTGGGAGGCAACCCAATTTTATATTTACTTTTTTTTAATTTTTGCTTCTATTTAGGAATAAATCTTTGATCTATCCTCTGGTTAGATGTGTTTTTATGTTTTAATCAGTGTTTGTGCCAAGTTAAACCTACAGGATCTTCTTGGATGATAGTTATTTGATCTTGCTGAAAATTCCAGAAACTTTCTGTTCACGGAAACAACTGTTACAAAACACCAGAACGTTATAAAATATTTATTCCAATTGATGATGATCAATAAACAAATTGTCTAGGTCGTCCTATTTTTGCAGAATTTTTTGAGTTCCAGAAGTTTGCGTTAGTTACAGATTACTACAGATTGTTCTGTTTTTGACAGATTCTGTTTTTCGTGTGTTGTTTGCTTATTTTGATGAATCTATGGCTAGTAAAATAGTTTATAAACCATAGAGAAGTTGGAATATATTAGGTTTAACACCAATATAAATAAAGAATGAGTTCATTGCAGTACCTTGAAGTGGTGTTTTTTTTTCTTTCGCTAACGGAGCTCACGAGATTTTCTGTTAAGTTTTGTGTTGTGAAGTTTTCAAGTTTTGGGTAAAAGATTTGATGGATTATGGAACAAGGAGTGGCAAGAGCCTAAGCTTGGGGATGCCCATGGCACCCCAAGATAATCTAAGGACACCAAAAAGCCAAAGCTTGGGACTTCCCCGGAAGGCATCCCCTCTTTCGTCTACTTCCATCGGTAACTTTACTTGGAGCTATATTTTTATTCACCACATGATATGTGTTTTGCTTTGAGCGTCTTGTATTATTTTGAGTCTTTATGTTTTAGTTTGCCACAATCATCCTTGCTGTACACACCTTTTGAGAGAGACACACATGATTCGGAATTAAATAGAATACTCTATGTGCTTCACTTATATCTTTTGAGCTATATAGTTTTTGCTCTAGTGCTTCACTTATATCTTTTAGAGCACGGTGGTGGATTTGTTTTATAGAAACTATTGTTCTCTCATACTTCACTTATATTATTTTGATAGTCCTAAAAAACAGCGTGGTAATTTGCTTTAATTATGATAGGCATTCAAGATTAGTAAAAAAAATCTTATGAGTGTGTTGAATACTATGAGAAGTTTGATGCTTGATAATTGTTTTGAGATATAAAATGGTGATATTAGAGTCATGCTAGTTGAGTAGTTGTGGATTTGAGAAATACCTGTGTTAAAGTTTGTGGTTCCCGTAGCATGCACGTATGGTGAACCGTTATGTGATGAAGTCTGAGCATGATTTATTTATTGATTGTCTTCCTTATGAGTGGCGGTCGGGGACGACCGATGGTCTTTTCCTACCAATCTATCCCCCTAGGAGCATGCGCGTAATACTTTGCTTTGATAACTTGTATATTTTTGCAATAAATATATGAGTTCTTTACGACTAATGTTGAGTCCATGGATTATACGCACTTTTCTTCCTTCCACCATTGCTAGCCTCTCTAATACCGCGCACTTTTCGCCGGTATCATACACCCACCATATACCTTCCTCAAAACAGCCACCATACCTACCTATCATGGCATTTCCATAGCCATTCCGAGATATATTGCCATGCAACTTACCACCATTCCGTTTACTATGACACGCTCCATCATTGTCATATTGCTTCGCATGATCATGTAGTTGACATCGTATTTGTGGCAAAGCCACCGTTCATAATTCTTTCATACATGTCACTCTTGATTCATTGCATATCCCGGTACACCGCCGGAGGCATTCACATAGAGTCATATTTTGTTCTAAGTATTGAGTTGTAAGTAAATAAAAGTGTGATGATCATCATTTTTAGAGCATTGTCCCAAGTGAGGAAAGGATGATGGAGACTATGATTCCCCCATAAGTCGGGATGAGACTCCGGACTAAAAAAAAGAGGCCACAAAAAAAGAGAAAAGGCCCAAACAAAAAAGGAAGAAAAAAATGAGAGAAAAAGAGAGAAGGGACAATGTTAATATCCTTTTACCACACTTGTGCTTCAAAGTAGCACCATGATCTTCATGATAGAGATTCTCCTATGATATCACTTTCATATACTAGTGGGAATTTTTCATTATAGAACTTGGCTTGTATATTCCAATGATGTGCTTTCTCAAAATGCCCTAGGTCTTCGTGAGCAAGCGAGTTGGATGCACATCCACTTAGTTTCATTTGTTGAGCTTTCATATACTTATAGCTCTAGTGCATCCGTTGCATGGCCATCCCTACTCACTCACATTGATATCTATTATTGGGCATCTCCATAGCCCGTTGATACGCCTAGTTGATGTGAGACTATCTTCTCCTTCTTTTTATCTTCTCCACAACCACCTTTCTATTCCACATATAGTGCTATGTCCATGGCTCACGCTCATGTATGCGTGAAGGTTGAAAAAGTTTGAGAACACCAAAAGTATGAAACAATTGCTTGGCTTGCCATTGGGGTTGTGCATGATTTAAATACTTTGTGTGGTGAAGATAGAGCATAGCCAGACTATATGATTTTGTAGGGATAACTTTCTTTGGCCATGTTATTTTGAGAAGACATAATTGCTTAGTTAGTATGCTTGAAGTATTATTATTTTTATGTCAATATTAAACTTTTATCTTGATCTTTCGGATCTGAATATTCATACCACAAATAAGAGAATTACATTGAAAATTATGCCAAGTAGCATTCCGCATCAAAAATTCTGTTTTAATCATTTACCTACTCGAGGAAGAGCAGGAATTAAGCTTGGGGATGCTTGATACGTCTCCAACGTATCTATAATTTTTGATTGCTTCATGCTATATTATATTCTGTTTTGGATGTTTAACGGGATTTATTATACACTTTTATATCATTTTTGGGACTAACCTATTAACCAGAGGCCCAGCCCAGAATTGCTGTTTTTTGCCTATTTCAGTGATTCGCAGAAAAAGAATATCAAACGGAGTCCAAACGGAATGAAACCTTCGGGAACGTGATTTTCAGAATGAACGTGATCCAGAGGACTTGGACCCTATGTCAAGAAAGAAACCAGGAGGGCACGAGGTAGGGGGGCACGCCTACCCCCCTGGGCGCGCCCTCCACCCTTGTGGGGCCCACATTGCTCCACCGACGTACTTCTTCCTCCTATATATACCTACATACCCCCAAACCAACAGAAGCATCCATGAAAACCTAATTCCACCGCCGCAACCTTCTGTACCCGTGAGATCCCATCTTGGGGCCTTTTCTGTCGTCCTACCGGAGGGGGCATTAATCACAGAAAAAGAATATCAAACGGAGTCCCAACGGAATGAAACCTTCGGGAACGTGATTTCCGGAACGAATGTGATCCAGAGGACTTGGACCCTACGTCAACAAAGCAACCAGGAGGGCACGAGGTAGGGGGGCGCGCCCTCCACTCTCGTGGGGCCCACGTTGCTCCACCGACGTACTTCTTCCTCCTATATATACCTACGTAGCCCCAAACCAACAAAAGCATCCACGAAAACCTAATTCCACTGCCGCAACCTTCTGTACCCGTGAGATCCCATCTTGGGGCCTTTTCCGGCGTCCTGTCGGAGCGGGCATTGATCACGGAGGGCTTCTACATCAACACCATAGCCTCTCCGATGATGTGTCAGTAGTTTACCTCAGGCCTTCGGGTCCATAGTTATTAGCTAGATGGCTTCTTCTCACTCTTTGGAGCTATTCGATGTAATCTTCTTTTGCGGTATGTTTGTTGAGACCGATGAATTGTGGGTTTATGATACAGTTTACCTATGAACAATGTTTGAATCTCTTCTGAATTCTTTTACATATGATTGGTTATCTTTGCAAGTCTCTTCGAATTATCAGTTTGGTGTGGCCTACTAGATTGATCTTTCTTGCAATGGGAGAAGTGTTTAGCTTTGGGTTCAATCTTGCGGTGTCCTTTCCCAGTGATAGTAGGGGCAGCAAGGCACGTATTGTATTGTTGCCATCGATGATAACGAGATGGGGTTTATATCATATTGCATGAGTTTATCCCTCTACATCATGTCATCTTACTTAAAGCGTTACTCTGTTCTTTTGAACTTAATACTCTAGATGCATGCTGGATAGCGGTCGATGTGTGGAGTAATAGTAGTAGATGCAGGCAGGAGTCGGTCTACTTGTCTCGGACGTGATGCCTATATACATGATCATACCTAGATATTCTCATAACTATGCTCAATTCTGTCAATTGGTCAATAGTAATTTGTTCACCCACCGTAATACTTATGCTCTCGAGAGAAGCCACTAGTGAAACCTATGGAACCCGAGTCTATTTTCCATCATATTAATCTTCCAACACTTAGCTATTTTTATTGCCTTTTATTTTACTTTGCATTTTTATCATAAAAATACCAAAAATATTATCTTATCATATTTATCAGATCTCACTCTCGTAAGTGACTGTTGAGGGATTGACAACCCCTTTATCGCGTTGGTTGCGAGGTTCTTGTTTGTTTGTGTAGGTGCGAGGGACTCGTGTGTGGTCTCCTACTGGATTGATACCTTGGTTCTCAAAAATTGAGGGAAATACTACGCTACTTTACTGCATCACCCTTTCCTCTTCAAGGGAAAACCAACGCAGTGCTCAAGAGGTAGCAGCGTGCACGAGAAGTCTACATATTGAGGGGCTACAGAGAGAAAGATGTATCGAGTGTGTGTGAGTGAGGCATAGAGAGACAACTAACGTGTATATGTGTGTGTGTGTGTTTGCGAGAGAAGCCAATCGATAGATTAAGATCAAGATCGAGTTGTCACCCTTCTGCTGTCGTTGTTGGGGGTGGGGATGGGGAGGGGGGAGGGAGAGAAAGACGTATCGAGAGTGTGCGCAGTGGGCACAGAGGCACAACTAGCGTGTGTGTGTGTGTTTGAGAGAGAAGCCAGTAGATAGATTACTATCAAGTTCGAGGTGCCACCCTACTCCTTCGGTGTCAGGTAGTGTGTGTGTGTGTGTGTTTGAGAGAGAAGCTAGTAGATAGATTAGTATCAAGATCGAGGTGTCACCCTACTCCTTCGGTGTCGGGAAGTGTGTGTGTGTGGGTGTGTGTGGGGGGGGCAGTGACACTTAGATATAGGGAGAAGGAGTTTGTGTGACACATATCTATATTAAGGGATAGGTAGATAGCATGTGTGCGAGGGCGGTGTGCATGCAAGTGCCAAAAAAATGAAGAGAGAAACAATGTGTACGCGCGCGTGCGTGTGTGTGTGTGAGAGAGAGAGAGCGAAATCTCAAAACAAAAGGTCGTCTGCTGGAATCCCATTGTATGCATTCATATGGTTCCGAGACTCAAGTTAACCTTAGGCATATGTGTGCGAGACATAATCATACTTTGAGACATTAGTGGTGGTGGGTGGGCGGAATTAAAGGGGTGGGCGTGTTCGACGGAGAGAGCGTGTGTGTTTCTATGTGAGAGACTTGTAGGACGGGGTAGAAAGACTAATTCTAACCTTGACGGAGGGAGAGAAATACACGAAGTGCGCGTGTGTGATTCCGATGCCCACGGAGAAATGAGATATATATGCGTGTGAGAGAGATTGCACAATTCATTCACGTATCACTATCTACCGATTGTGGACGTGCATCGCTTGAACATAAATCTATATCTACTTCGTATCGTGGCCAAAGAAACAATATCGATCCAACGCTACAAAGATTGGACACTCACATATCACATTTTTTTTCCAAATAATCCTTTTCAATTGTGCATGCCAAAGTTACAGTGACGTTTCTTCAAACAACCACTGTAGCTATCATGTACATGCACCATTGTTAGTCTTGCATTCAAATTCATTAGTCTAGGATGATTTAAGGTTCTATTATGAAGTAATATATGTAATATTCATATATGAATTCAACGGGTACGCAATTTATGAACTTGAGGCTATGTAATCATATGAGGTAATACTTTTAAGTAGCGGACTACAATATCCATTTCCTTTGTGGGACTACAATATCCATTTCTTTTTGTGCGCCTCTACAATAACATGTCAATGCATTATGTTTAAAGTAAATAACCAATGTCACTAAATTATATATTTACACGAGAAATACATAGGCTGAGCGTTTGATCCCTTTTTGTGAACGCGCCTCTACACCCATACGATTGGCCGTGTGAACATCGAAGTTATTAGTGCATCATCCCGAGTTATTTTCTTTTTTCTGTGGTGGACTTCACACCAGTTATTAACTGCTGACTTGTGCCCCGTGTACACAGTCTCACATGACCTTCCCGCTAGCACTGTCCAAAATTAGTTGAAACTGGATACGAACGATCCCGTGGACGGCAAAATCTCCCGCCTCCTTCTAAAATTTCCGCCACCTAGTCTTTAGCATGCAAAATTCCTCTTTTGTCCTTGGTGCACGGAGAACAATAGTTACAATACGGCCCTCATTTACATAATAGGTCGGGGCTGCTTTGGTAACTTCCGGTTCCACCCACCACACGACACCCGCATTTCCTCTCCACCTCCCGTAAAAAAGACTAACTCCAGAACACCAGAGCATCTTACATCACGCCATCCGTACTTCATCGGCCTTTCTACCCCTCCCCTTTCAAAACCCTAGACTGCTCATCCACCGGTGTACCAGAGCCCATTCATTGCCAGCAGCGTCCCCCTCGCCGGATCTTCTTCTGCGGCCGCATCTACCCCTCCCACCTCCCCTAGAAACAAGTAGACTGCTCATCCACCACTGTACCATAGCCCATTCAGTGCCGACCTTGTCCACGGTGCCGGATCTGCTTTGCCGGTACTCTCATCAACCGCAACGCATCTGCGGCGGCCCCTTCGTACTCCCCACCGGAGACGATTCGTCCACACCACCGGAGCCGCCCCACCGACACCCCCGTCGATGGCCTCTGGCCTCTTCACCGACACCTTCCTCAACCCTACCGGAGCCGCTTCGCCGGCACCATCCTCAACCCTATCGGAGTAGCTTCGCCTATACCATTCTTAACCCTACTGGGCCGCATTGCCAACGCACAAGTCCACGGCCTAAGATCCGCTTCATCGCACCCTTGTACAACCTACCGGAGCAGCTTCTGACGCCCCATCCATGATCGCAGATCCGCATCGTCGACACCATCCTGAACCCAACCACCTAAGCAGCTTCACCGATGCCCTCGTCCACGGCCTCAGATCCGCTTCGCCCACACCGTAGTCCACCCTACCGGAGCCGCTCCACAAACACCCTACTCGACGGTTCTAGATCTCCTTACCAGATCCTGACAGCTAGTGCAGCGTCATCACCCTTGATGTTTCTAACCTGATTCCCTCCGTCTAGCAAGATGCCGAGCACCCGCCACGTCCTAGGTACTTGTCACCATTAAACCCGTCCAACATCACCTGCCCGATGTACTTCAAATATACTAACATGTCGCTGTTACATGTTATGCAGCTGGCAAAAACTACAAGGACGATGTTTCTTCTGGATCTAACAGCTTGGCCAACCAAGATCGTGGGCTGAGGCATTGCTATGATCTTGTAAGTGCGTGTCTCTCCCTTGTATTGTTGTGTGCCTCCCAACGTGCTTTGATAGGATTTTCGACCAGTAATCCCTTTGCGCAGACAATGATTTCCACTACTGGCTGCTAAATTAGATATGTAGATGTCATACATGATACTCCCTCCGTTCGTAAATATAAGTCTTTCTAGAGATTCCACTATAGGCTACATACATAGCAAAATGAGTGAATCTACACTCGAAAATGCATCTATATACATCTCTATGTGGTCCATATTTGAATCTCCACAAAGACATATATTTAGGAACAGAGGTAGTACATTACACAAAATCGTAGGTGGCATGTAGGAATTCCAGTGCACTACATTAGGCTCCCTTAGAGTGCCTGCTAGTCCAGCACACAGAGTTATGGCTAGTTTATGCTATGCACACAATCGTTAATTGGTGGTTTAAATATGAGCAAGGGATATGCAATGTATTATCATGTAGAGATATTTGAAATTAGCCGTGTCAACTTGCAGATAGGGTTATGCCATAAAAAGTACAAGATGTATGTGGCAATTTCATGGAACATTGCAAAAAAAAGGAGAGGCAGCGGTGAGCCTATATAGTGTGCTATGGTAGGTCACTCCGGTCCAGTTCTTTTGCAGGATTCTCCCAGAATCTACCCCTCTCTAGCTTCTCCTAGAATATTTGACCCCCTTTTGTCTTACAACCCTACCTAATTAGACCCTAGCTAGATAGGATTGTAAAACAAGTGGGGCTCAAAGATTCTGGGAGAATCTAGGTAGGGGTCAGATTCTGGGAGAATCTGTAAAAGAACTGGGCCTCCATTGCAATCACCGTGACATGTTATTTGTATGTCAGTTCTATTGGCCAAGTTTCTTAGGGACAATTATTTCGAGTTATGCTAAGAAAATAAGCACCTTTGAATATAAGCTCCCGATAATAAGCCAACCAGTTCTTTTCATTGCCTGCCTTTTCGGCTTATCTGTGGTATGATCAGTGAAAAGTCTAGATTGCATTATATTTTGTCATTTTGTTGCCCATATGAAAATTAATTTGACTGGCAAACATCACAAATTGAACCCAGTGCAGTAATTAATATGATAGGAAAACAGACCATCAATATTTGTTCAAAATGCAAATACAAAGATACCATCTACTTGGCACAACCTACTTTCGTCAATGTCTTCCATAGAGATCCCATTGCCTAATTTAAATGAGGAACACATGACCTAAATTTAAATGAAGAACAATTATTTATCAAAATTCGATGGTCCAAGTGGATGGTTATTATCATATAGCAGCACCACCTGAAAGCATCATATAGCAGCAGCAGCAGCTCATAGCAACTCATCATACAGCAGCAGCAGCATGCAATTCATCATATACCAGTAGCAGCTCATAGCAATTCATCATATAGCAGCAGCAGGAGTAGCTCATAGCAATTCATCATATAGCAGCAGCAGGAGCAGCTTATAGGAACTCATCATATAGCGGCAGCAGCTCATAGCAATTCATCATATAGCAGCAGCAGCTCATAGAAATTCATCATATAGCAGCAGCTGGAGCAGCTCATAGCAATGCATCATATAGCAGCAACAGAAACAGCTCATAGCAATTCATCGTATAGCGGATTAGAATGAAAATTTGGCAAAAAATCAGAGGAGATCCTCACCTTGTTGGATGAGCTCATCCTTCAACAGCACCTCAAGGCCACGGCCTGGGAGGAGGGGAGGGGGAACGAGGTGCATTTTGCCGTAGTGGGGCATCGGCCGTAGTTGTGTGGCTCCCACCGGAGTAGTGCGTTGGACGGACCACAAGGGAGCTGCTGCTAGAGACCATGAGAATGAGGGGCGACGCTAGAGTGAGGAGCAGCCGGGGAGATTTGGCTCTACCCGCCGGCCATGTAGCCTAGCTGGACAGAGCATCGTCGAGGACCAGGCCAGATGGGACTAGTGGCGACGGCTCGCTGGAGGAACCCTTGCGCTGAAGGCAGGGGATCGAGGTAGAGGGAAAGGGGAGAGGAGTTGCAAGCGGGCAGGGCAATGAATGCTTGCATGTTTGTTTTAGTTGAGGGTCAGGTATGACGCGGGCGTGAGCAGTGGCATTTTGAGTGTAATATAGGCAGACAACAGAGTCATTTCACTATTCCCCTTTCCTTCAATTTTTAGTGAGGTTCTACCTAAAACACCCCCCTCCAAAGGGAAATAAGTTAAGCCCAAGCCCATAACTAAAAAAAGACTTCTTTACATCTTTTATGGCTTATTTTGACAATAAGCTCTAAAAAGGCACAATAGAACTGGCCCTTAACGCGCAATTCAATTGTGCGTGCAATGATGAATCACTCATGCATGCTATAGTGTACATTTAAGCATCATCATACATGGCATAACCTAATACATGTGCATTTCATTATAGAATCTATAATAGGCAATGTTTATGTTTGTTCATACGTTGCACATGATGTTTAAATGCCCCTTAAATCTGGTCAGTCAAGTGATGGTCTTTAAGTCTCCTTCTATGCTTCTTTTCTTGATATGTAAGATTTGCACACACATCTGTTCAATTGCTTGTTTGTATCAGCCAGCCATACTAGGACTGTTTTCTTTGATTACTTTCTGTTCTTGACCTAACACTCTAACAGGGCTTGTAAACGATTTAAACACTAAGGGTTGCTGTAGTGGGGGCTTGTCTAACTCATAGGTGACATAAATGTTTGGCTGTACACTAAAGTGGGCTCTCCAAGAGTACCTGGAGATCCACTTCGAAGGTATGCCTAGTTTTTACATAGTGCACACATAGTAAATTCTAATTTCATTGTGTGCAAGAGATGTGGCATGTTTCATTATGTCGTATTGTTTTGTTATAATCTCATCCTTTTGTGTTATTCACATACTGGAAAGTATGCATATTTATATTCCAAGGAGACCAGTAACTAGTTTGTGTCACCTTGCAAGTACAAGATGTTACGAAGGAGCCTTGCAAGAGAAGGAGGAGCAGCGCTGAGCCTGTTCAACCAGTTAAGGTAAGTCACTGTATTACAATTACCAGTACATCCTATTTGTCTGACATTGTGCTTGCGTAGGGTTCTTCACCTGTAACCCAATCATTGGGCCATTGATTAAAACCCACTAGACTCACTACTACACTACTGCAGGATGCTGCTAATGCGACACTACAATCAGTGACCCTTCGAGAAACTGTGTGCGATGCCATAATCGCAAACGGTGCTGTATGAAAACCGTTAGAAATGTATAAAATGTTTGCGATGACGGATGCATCAAACACGGTTTAGGTTTTAGTTTCATGTGTGATGAAGGGCATACGGTTCAGTTCAATTAACTGTTTGCGATGAGGAGGAACAAAAGAAACGCGCAGCCAGATGAAGGCGTGTGAGATACACAACATACGGTTCACTCGGATGAACTGTTTGTGAATAGTCAACACAAAAGAAATGTGTAGCCAGATGAAGGTGTGTGCGATATACAGCATACAGTTCACTCGGATGAACTGTTTGTGATTAGGCAAGAGAACAAAAATGGTTCAATATAACAAGATGTGTGTGACACGCGGCAAACAGGTCTGTAATCAGAAATGTTTGCGAAGACCGATAATAACACAGACGATTGCTTCTAATAAGATGTATGTGATATGCTCTGTCTACGCAACATCTATTGGCAAGGATGTGAAGAGGCATTGCTGTGGGACAGGCGGTCATCCGGATACGCCATAAGGATGTGAAGAGGCATTCCTATCAGCAAGGACTAGCTGTTCCACCAGTAGCTCATGTAAGAAAACTATCAATTTAAGTGTGCTCAGGCTGGAGCAGCCATCGGATGGGTGACTGGATGGGAAGTTGTGTCGATGTTAAATTAGGTGATGGGATGGGTCATTTCGGTCAAAAATGACCGAAATGCCCCATTCCCTCAGCTAATTTAACCTCTAGGTCCTTGTTATTTATTTATTTTTATTTTTAACACACGTTAAAGAAGGTCTACCGCATTACTTTTTGACAATGTGCGATACGTGGCATACGGTTGATCCATCCGATCTATTTGTGATGGAATAGGCCGTGTGTGTTGTGGGCAAACGCTTGCTAGTATTCAACTATTTGGGATTGATGAATTCATCACCGACGGGTTCCCTGGTGTGGTCCGTGTTCATATGATCATCATCTACGACTTGTGCTAGCTCGATGCTAAGTTTCCATTAATTGATGGCGTTTTATGAACACGCCACCGTTTCCCGCCATTTCCTCACCTGTTTCCCGCCACCCTACTATATTGCGCAGAGGGGGCATGCGACATACGGAGGAGACAAGCGCAGCCTGTAGCACATCCACCTTTTCCAAGCATGCCAACCCACCAAAGCACCGCCTCTGCCATCAACCTCATTGAAGAGGAAAACGAGCAGGCGCCATGGCCCGTCGAGGCCGAGGCGCTCCCCGGCAACGTGATGGACGACGCCGTGATGCGCGTCATCGCCAGGGTTGAGCGGACCTTTTGCGCATGGCGCTTGAGCTCCGCGGATCAAGATAGGCATGTCAGCGCCGACAGGCTGCAGCTCACCGCACAACATGATCGATGGTGCACCGCAGAGCAACCTAGGCGCGTCCGCGCTGATAGGCTGCGGCTCGCTGCACGGTGAGACCGTTGGAGCGTCACAGAGCGAGAGGCGCGGCGCGCCGCACAGCAACAACGGATCCATCGGCGCTTGCCTGCTGTCGACACGACGTCGCAGTAGGGTACACGTCCCGTCAGTACCCCCATTCCTCGCAAGGAGTGGGCAGAGGCCCTCAACGCCGTACTTGCACCAGAGGCCGGCCACGCCGTACTTGCACCGGCTCCCACCACGCCATTCACGTGGGTGCCGCCATTCGCCCTGTCCGCGGCCCGCTGGATGCCAACACGCTGGTCCGTAGGCTCGACCGCCTCCTTGGCCCAGGTGTCCACCTGGGCGCAGAAGAGGAACATGGCCGTCGCATCCTCGAGCTGGTGATCTCTGATGAAATAGCCAACTTGGAGCTCGAGATCGCACTCCAGATGTACCGCGAGCGTGTCAACCGCTTGGACGAACGCCTACACGAGTTCAGGCAGAGCCAAGAGCTACCCTAGGCAAGCGCTGCTGGTCATGGTCTCATGGACACGTTCTATTTTGGAAAGTCGTTTCGATGTGGATAGCTATGTATTCACAGCAATCATAGTATTGCTCTATTTATTGCTCTGTTTCAATGTGTGTACTCTGTTTTCCATTCTTATATGTTCTGTTTCAATGTGTGTACATATGCTTTCCATTCTGTATATGTGGATGATAACAGCTAGATTCAAATGAGTATACAAAAACAGATAGAAAATGGCATTCATAATATATATATATATATTATTTGTTCATTAGATCATCACAGAATATATATATATAAATAATATTATCACATATACGTGATGATACTTAACTACTAGGTACAATGCATAAAATTGAAAACGAACAATACTAAAACTAATAATCCCTCCTGGGGCTAGTATTCCGGCAGCCCCTCGCCAGCAGCTCCCTGGTGCGCGGCGTCTTCCCAGTGCGGAGGCAGTACTCCGACTCCTCCACCTCGCAGCGCTTGACGTACCGATCTACCTCTTGCTGGAGGACGCGCGCGGATGATCTTGCCATTTCGTTGGGCGCCCACCGGAGCTCCCCGCCGGTGGCACGCTCGAGCTTATCGGCCCACCTCCACGCAGAGACGAGGCGCCTAGCGCCTATGACCTTCCTCGCGAAGTACCCGTCTTCGTACACCTCCTCGGCACGATGACGCGCCCGCCCCCAAAGCTCTGCCGCCTCCTTTTTCCAAGCGGCATCACGGGCTTCACAGGCCGCCTGGTACCTGGCTTCCTCCTCCGCCATCTCATTCTTGAATGCCACTTGCCTGGCTTTCTCAGCCGGCGGCAGCGACTTCCACAGACAAAGATTGTACCGGCCCCAAAACCAATCCAAAGTTGGGGGGTACGACGCAACCTCGTCAGGCGGCGCGTAGGGGTCCTCGTCGCTGCTAATCGAGTGAGCATCCTCGGGGGGCGGCGACTCCTCGTCGGCACATGGGCAGACCGGCGGTGCCATGGCAGAGATTTGAGAGAGAGAGAGAAAGAGAGAGAGAGAGAGAGAGAGGGCGAGCGAGGGGAAGATGTAGATGAGAATGCAGGCGAGACGACATGAGCAAGGTAGTATTTATTGGAGGCCGGAATTTAGATCGACGGGGACAGTACACACGCCAGTCGCCGGAATTTACGAGTACTATAGTTTGAATTACACACAATTCCCACAGCAAATCCGTGTGTGAACATAATAGCTGACGGTTTCCAATACAGAACCGTGTCTGATTAACGATCCCCGCCAATCACCTACCAAACCTCGAGCCGCGAGATAGAGTGCCAATCGTGTGGGGGCCGGTTGTCTTGCCAGATCTTTACATTTTCTTTTTTGAACACCAGATATTTACATCGTCTGATGATTTTTTAACTCGCACACAAGTACACAAAAATATGATTTTTCAAACTGTTTTGGTTAGGCGTTGCATGTAGATGTAGTTCAAATTTGAATTACGGTCATTAAATGGTTAGAGAATCACTTAAATGTCTTTAAAAGGTCAAATGACCCGTGAAAATTTCCAAAATTTCACATGATAGTTGTATTAGTGCACTTTAAACGTAGGAAAAAATTTGAAGGCCGTAAGAGGAAGCTATCTCCCGTCCGTCAGCAAACATGCATTGTTCCCTCTCGGAAACACAAACCTTCTAGTGAGTTGCTCCAGTTTGTGAGGGATGTGTGTCCAAACTTTCGTGAAACAGGCCAATTTTTTTACCACATCATCTTGGTGGCATGACATTAAATCAAGCAAGGTTTCATGTTTTTCTGATCATTTTTTTAATTTTTTGGAATTAAAATGCCATGGCATGCAGTCCATGCATGTGCCCATGCCTTTACACCAATATGTTTGAAAATTCCTTCGAATTTACTGCACATGAAATTAACTCGCACACAAGTGCACAAAAATATGATTTTTCCAACCGTTTTGGTCAGGCGTTGCATGTAGATGTAGTTCAAATTTGAATTACGGTCATTAAATGGTTAGAAAATCACTTAAATGTCTTTAGAAGGTCAAATGACCCATGAAATTTACCAAATTTTCACATGGCAGTTGCATGTTAAACGTAGGAAAAAATTGAAGGCCGTAAGAGGAAGCTATCTCCCGTTCGTCATCAAACAAGCATTGTTCCCTCTCGGAACCACGAACCTTCTAGTGAGTTGCTCTGGTTTGTGAGGGGCGTGTGTCCAAACGTTCGTCAAACATGCCAATTTCTTTACCACAACATCTTGGTGGCATGACATTACATCAACCAAGGTTTCATGTGTTTCTGATCATTTTTCTATTTTTTTAATTAAAATGCCATGTCACTCCAGGCATACGTATGCATGTGTCCATGTCGTGAGACCAATATGTTTGAAAATTCCTTCTAATTTACCGAATATGGAATTAACTCGCACACAAGTACACAACTATGATTTTTCAAACCGTTTTGGTTAGGCGTTGCATGTAGATGTAGTTCAAATTTGAATTATGATCATTAAATGGTTAGAAAATCACTTAAATGTCTTTGAAAGGTCAAATGACCCCTAGAATTTTCCAAAATTTCACATTACAGTTGTAGTGGTGCACATTAGACGTAGAAAAAATTTCAAGGCCGTAAGAGGAAGCTATCTCCCGTCCGTCATCAAACATGCATTGTTCCCTCTCAAAACCACGAACCTTCTAGCGAGTTGCTCCGGTTTGTGAGGGGTGTGTGTCCAAACTTTCGTCAAACATGCCAATTTCTTTACCACATCATCTTGCTGGCATGACATTAAATCAAGCAAGGTTTCATGTTTTCTGATCATTTTTTAATTTTTTGGAATTAAAATGCCATGGCATGCACTCCATGCATGTGCCCATGCCTTGACACCAATATGTTTGAAAATTCTTTCTAATTTACTGCACATGGAATTAACTCGCACAAAAGTACATGAAAATATTATTTTTCAAACCGTTTTGGTTAGGCATTGCATGTAGATGTAGTTCAAATTTGAATTACGGTCATTAAATGGTTAGAAAATCACTTAAATGTCTTTGAAAGGTCAAATGACCCCTATAATTTTCCAAAATTTCACATTACAGTTGTAGTAGTGTACGCTAGACATAGAAAAAATTTCAAGGCCGTAAGAGGAAGCTATCTCCCGTTCGTCATCAAACATGCGTTGTTCCCTCTCGGAACCACGAACCTTCTAGCGAGTTGCTCCAGTTTGTGAGGGGTGTGTGTCCAAACTTTTGTCAAACATGCTAATTTCTTTACCACATCATCTTGGTGGCATGACATTACATCAACCAAGGTTTCATGTGTTTCTGATTTTTTTTGGAATTAAAATGCCATGCCACTCCATGCATACGTATTCATGCATATGTGTCTATGTCGTGATACAAATATGTTTCAAAATTCCTTCTAGTGCACTGCACATGGAATTAACTCGCACACAAGTACACAAATATGATTTTTCAAACCATTTCGGTTACGCGTTGCATGTAGATGTAGTTCAAATTTGAATTACGGTCATTAAATGGCTAGAAAATCACTTAAATGTGTTTAAAAGGTCAAATGACCCCTAGAATTTTCAAAAATTTCACATTACAGTTGTAGTAGTGCACGTTAGACGTAGAAAAAAAATTGTAGGCCATAAGAGGAAGCTATCTCCCGTTCGTCATCAAACATGCATTGTTCCCTCTCGGAACCACGAGCCTTCTGGTGAGTTGCTTCGGTTTGTGAGGGGTGTGTGTCCAAACTTTGGTCAAACATGCCAATTTTTTTACCACATCATCTTGGTGGCATGACATTACATCAACCAAGGTTTCATGTGTTACCGTTTTTTTTAATTTTTTGGAATTAAAATGCCATGTCACTGCATGCTTAATTGTGTCATAGCTGTTAGACTAGTAAGTTTGAAAATTCCTTCAAATTTACTACACATGGAATTAAATCGCACACAAGTACACGAAATATGAATTTTCAAACCGTTATGGTTAGCTGTTGCATGTACATGTAGTTCAAATTTCAATTACGGTCATTAAATGGCTAGAAAATCACTTAAATGTCTTAGAAGGTCAAACCACCCCTGAAATTTTCCAAAATTTGACATGACAGTTGTATTAGTACTTCAAAATTTCTCGTTCATTTAAAACACCATCCATTGGCAGTTTATTCCAAATTCGTCTTTCACATCTAATAAAAAATATCTACAACATCACACAGTTGTTTTCTAGGAACCGTTTGCGATGAAAATATCTGGGTCTATTTAAGTCTCCCTCCTTAAGCTTCGCCGGCTCGTCTGCTCTAGTGCCGGCAACCCCCGAATCCACGAATCTCGATCCCCATTCCCGCACACCTTCTTGCAAAGATGAGGCCGTGGAAACGTTTCGTGAAGGCCCGTACGATGGCCGCGTGCCCCCCGAGCGCACCGCTTGCGCCGAGAGCGCGGCCGCCTACGCCGAGAGTGCCGCCGCATCCGCATCGAGCGCGGCCGCTTTTGCCGAGAGGGCGTCTGCGGCAACCAACATGGCAGCTGCAACAGCCGAGATTGCTGCAACTGCTGCTGCAACGGCGGCTGCAAACGCCGAGAGCGCTCGAGCTGCCATCCGTGCCGCTGATGTCGCCCTGGTCTGGGTCGAGGCCATCCACGCCAAGGTCGAGGATGCACACTCCAAGATATTCCAGGCCACCTCGGACTCCAGCATGCAACCCACGTCTGAAAAAGGCAGCGGTGGCCATGGAGCACCTGCTTCCTCATGAGGTAGCCGAGCGGGAGCGGGAGATGTAGGAGGCAGCGGAGATTGAGGAACGCCGGGAGGAGGAGTTGCGCGTGGCCGAGGTTGAGGTAGAGAAGAGTCTGTCCGTCGAGGAATCGGCGGTGGAGTACCAACGCGAGCTCTGGCGCAGCCACTACTATGGGTACTACAACCTCGAGGGCGGCGCCTAGGACGAGGAAGAGGACGAGGATGCAGTCGACTTCAGCAGGGGGACGCGGAGTCCACCAACAGCGGCATGTCACTAGGACAAGTCATCAACGTCTCATCTAATACCGGCGATGCATAGGCCGGCGCGGCGGAGGATTTTTAATTATGCGTACTTAGGCTTTGTTTTTAATGCTGGTCTTTTGTTAGAGCAATGTTTAGGTCAACTCGCTTGTGTAATTACAAAAATTTCTCGATTCACTAAGTGTGGTCTGTCTCCTGTACGCTCTTTTGTGTGCCCAAATTAGCAAGCAATGTTGAATTATGCAATGACGTACCCGGGGAAATTTCCACCAAAATTTGAATTATCAAACTCGTCCCATGCGCGTAAAGCAGAAGAATCGTTTGTGATGCACACAACCATTCAAAGTGAATGGTCCGGCGGCACCGCGCGCATTCAAAGTGAATGTGCCCATGCCTTGAGACCAAAATTTGAATTATCAAATCATCCCATGCGCGTAAAGCAGAAGAATCGTTTGTGATGCACACAATCGTTCAAAGTGAATGGTCCGGCGGCACCACGCGCAAAGTTTCCCTTCACATTTCCAAAATTTTGTACCACCGCCAAAATATCTACCCCCACCCCCTTTTCTCCCTGACCACAAGTCACATTTCTCCTGTTTCCTCCTTCCTTGCTAAGCTATAGCCGCCTCCTCGCTCTCGCCGTCTCGCATCCTACCGCCAGGGTCGCCATGGTCTTCTTCAAAGACATCTCTAGAGGTTCCTCCTCCGGAGACTACTCCTTCACCACCCGGGTATGCCTCTCTTCTCTCTCTCGGGCTATGACTTGGAATGAAGGATTTTTACCCGGAGGTCGATTTGAGTAATTTCTTCCTGTTGTAGCTCCCTAAGACCATCAGTGACAACGAATGGAGCGGGGTGGCTGAAGATCTATCTGCTCGTTGTCACCATCAATCTCCATGCGTGAAGCTACTTGTGTTTGATTCTGTGGACACTGGGAGGAAGTTCCTGGCATGTGCAGAGAAGGTTAGACCCTCTTCCATTGTTACAAATCATTAGTTAGATGTGATTCAGACACTGTCACGGTCCCAACCCATTCATACCACACCTTCAACCAAACGCATCCTAAGACAGTGTCACAGTTTGTACCTAGTATCTTAAATTGTTTCCATCTCATCAGCGGTGCCATTAGAAAATTATTTGGCACCGCTTCAACAGTTTGTGCAGCCAACTTTGGTCCACACATCCGAGCAGCCAAGCAGTAAAATACTAAATCTTTATGGCACGAAGGAACTAGGCATCGGAGCAACTACGTGCTCCGGAGTCCGGGTCCCTGATTGTTTCTCCGCTGCATCGGCTCGCCAGTTCAGGGCGCCGGTGCGAGATGTAGCAACAGTTGTCTTTACACCAGTTTTGGCATACATAGTGGACGGCCTTAGTGCTATTAGTTCTATGTTACTAAATTTGTGCATGTACACACCTGTTAGTATCAATTTGCTGTCATCCAAACACTATTGCCATGATGTTGTGGTTATATTTACCTTCCTCATAAAATGTTCAATTTGTTATTTATTGTACATGAGTAAGAACTTGTAGCGTCGTTGTAGTTAATTATAGCTTCTGATGTTCCAGAATTTGGTTGTTGTCTCAGTACCAATTATTTCATTTGCACATTGATCTTTTTGAGAAGATATGTCATAATTAACATGTTTCTTCAGTTTTTCAAAATAAGAATATGTGATTTTCTATGTTGCTATAAACCCATTTCCCCTACAATTGTTACTGATCTAGTTTTAAATATTATAGGATGAACGGAAGTGTTCTTACTTGGAGTGGGTTGATCAAGAGTGGCCACAGTCTTTGAAGATGCGCCTAACGAAGCTCTGGAGCATGTATGAGGAAGTGAACATAGCTAGGCTTAGAGAAAGTCTTGTCAACGCTGAAGCATATTTCAAGATGCGGGATAAAAAGTTGAAGGTGGAGAATGAGCTCAGATTTTTTAAAAGACTTTGCTAAGATGGTGTTGGCGAAGGAGGAGGCACTTTCCCAGTTGGCCCGTGCAAAAAGGGTTCTTACTGAACTGAAAGCAGAGGTGGATAAGATGAGCCTGGATGATCTCGATTAGGGAAATGAATATATTGTTCTTATGAAGTTGAACTAGCTATATGTTGTACTGTGTTGTTTTCATGTAGCTACCGTACTGTGATGTTATAATATATTTATGTGCCTGATATGAAATTGGCAAACAGCTATTCGATATGAAATGTGAATTTGTGTAATGCTAGAATTATTAATTGTTAACTGATAAACCTGCTAAATGTGTTATGGACCTTTGCAAACGGTTCAAGCAGTAAAAGCGCTTGCGATGGATAGCCCAATGCCACACAGTTTTCTACATCAAATCGTGTGTGATGTAGTTAATGAAAGCAAACAGTTAACCAAGGCAGAGCGTGTGTGATAGTTACACCTTTCACACACGAGCGTATACATAAAACCATGTGGGATGTACATCCGAACGGAAACGTTTTCCCTGGATTGACTGTGTGGGATGTACATAAGAACGGAAACATATTCCTTGGATTGACTGTGTGTCATATACATATGAACGGAAATGATTTTCTGGGATTCATTGTGTGGGGTGTACATACCTACGGAAATGATTTCTAGGATTTACCGTGTGGGATGTACATACCTACGGAAATGATTTCTGGGATTCACCGTGTGGGATGTACATACCTACGGTAATGATTGGGTTTCGATGCCTTGCCCGATCGCACACGGCCCCAGCCTGGGTCCCAGGAGGGCCTATCCCCGATGATTTTTGGGTCGTGTGGGAAGGACACCCTATCGCACACACTCACTTGGCGACGGTTCCAAATGCCGTCGCGGAAAGGGGTAAAAAACCATTTGTTTAGGACCGACGCGCACCAGTGCTATATGATGTTCTAACTTTTTTGTAAATCAGATGTATGTAAACACATTTTAATGTGTCTGTTCACTCATTACGGATGTAGTCTACTTTTAAATATCTAAAACATCTTATAGTAGTGAATAGTGTGAAACTGCTTCCTGCCATGGTAGAGTTTCCGATGTCATAAATGTCATAACCAAACACATATTCACACCATTAGCCTCCCTATCATTACTAGGATATTGACTACATACTAGTCGAGATACTTCATAGGTGGCAAACAATATTACATTACTTGTCCTTTATATAGTAAATGTAGCTAGGCCATGGATGTTATCGAGGCGTGCATGTATGCATGCTGCCAACTCAACAGTTCAATTGCTTGTTTGTTTCAGGCATAGTTAAATTGCTCTTTTCAATTGCTTTATTTGTCCTCAGTTAATGAGATGCTCAAACAATGATGCCTGATGTTGGGTACTTGTATAACTATTAGTTGACATAATTAAAGCCCTTACCATTTAATTACTCTGGTGAAGTGTGCATGAAGCTTGGAAGTCTATTAACCAACTATTACTGCATGAGGCTCACAATCTAGTTTATACTAGGCTAATGATTGCACTGTTTTGCTTGCTGTAGTAGGTTTGTATGAATCCCTCTGATGTTCATTATGCTCCCTAAGACTTTAATTGAGCTACAGAATGGCCAACTTCTTGCTTACTTATACGCAACATGCTGTCTAAATTTGTAACCTGTTTGTGTTTTGGATTTGGCCCCAACATCATGCTCCTCTGGTGAGCTAAGAGAGATTTCTGTATGCGGGCTGCACACACTACCATTTTTATATTTTTGAAATATCACCTGCTTATGCTTCATGAAATGTAACATTATTGTTAGTCCTGTTTTTCCATGTACAAAATAGTCTATCTCGCTCGCTTCACTGTTGTAACTATTTTTTTGCCCTAGTCATGTGTACTTATAGAAACATTTCAAGATGAAGTGACATCAACACAAAGATTTGCGAGCATCAACTAGAGGTGGCAAGACAATGTGTACATGATTATGGATTGGAATTGGAATGTGCTGATGTTCTCGAGCATCAACTAGAGGTGGAAAGACAACGTGTACACGATTCTCAACGTGCAATCAACAAGTTGAGACTGGACTTGTAGGTATTAGATGCAGGAGTCAAAAAACGAAACGAGACACTGAGGTAACCATGAAGGAATTGGAGATTTTGCAGACTGAAATTTGTGCTATCTGAATCCGAACGATAAGTTCAAATGGTAAGTTAACTAATAATCCTATTTTCTAAAGAGATTATAGTTCAAATGGTAAGTTCTGTTGATGCGCGTCCATGATGTATGAGTTTTATTTGCCCAGTGTATGTAATTTGCTGTTTGTGTACGCTTTATTATCACTAGTGCCGAACTATAATGCCCAGTGGGTATAATCGGTTGTAGTTTCTTTATTGTATAGTGTAGGATTATTCTACGTTTCTATGCCTTATTCTCTTTATTGTATAGTGTATGTTTTTTAGAGGAGATAGTATAGAGTAAGATAATTCTTTGAATATGCTATAGCGTTGAAACGGGGGCCAACACGCCCAAAAATTTCTTGGACGCCATCCGAACGAACAAACATGTGTAGTCAAAAAGGGCCTTAATTGGGCTGGTCAAAATAATATTTTAGTGGATCCCAAATGATGTGGCCCACCGTAACAATGGCTCTTAGCAGGCCGTTAACATGCCGAAAGCTCGATAGGGCCGTATAAATGGAAATGGCCCACGGGCCTCTAACAGGCCGAAATAAATGTCAATTTTGTCTTGGTCCTTTTATTTTACGGGCCAGTAAGAGGCCGAAAGTGTTTTGGGCCAGAGGAGGGCCAATTTGCAAACTAGGCTTTTAACAGGCCGATCGCGTCGGGCTGAAATTTTGCCCTGCGGAATGTGAGCCGCTAATGGACCCAAAATTAGGTTGCACAGCCGAAGGTATAACTGTTGTGCGGGCCGTTAACAGGCCAAAAGACAAAATGGGCTAAGAATTGGCCCATTTGCCGAATTGGCCGAGGACAGGACTAAAGTCACAACAGGCTGGAAGTTGGCCCAACTGCAGAATGGGTCGAGAAAAGATCGAAATACATTCCGGGCCGTTAACGGGCTGGAACTGACGATGGGCTGCTAACAGGCCAAAAGAAGCTCGGGCCGTAATTGGGCCCAAAGATGTAGCGAGCCATTAACGGGCTGGAACTGACGATGGGCTGTAAATTGTCAAATCTAGAATGGGCCTTTGAAGGGCCGATTGTGCGTAATTTGTATAGGCCGTGCTTGCGAATGGGCCTAACTCAAGTAGGCCGCTAATGGGCCGGCCCGCTTATTTTGACAGGCCCAGCCTTTTAACCTGAATGGGCCACTGTTGGGCTGAGACACGTGTCGACGCATCATAGGCGTGTCCTGTGCATTCGGTGGATGACAACTGTCCGAACGCTCGGCCGACACGTGGATCTGTCGGCGAATGAGAATTTTACACGTGGAAAATCCCCATTGGTATGGGCTGTTAACGGGTTATCGGATCCAAACCAGAACCCGATAGCTTAACGGCGACCCATTACGGTGGATGCCACGTGTCGGTTACCCTTGACGAAGGCACTTCTATGATGCACGATTTATCATCATGAAAGTGGACACTTCTGTGATGATAATTATGGTAATGTCATGGAACAGTTCTACGACAGTGCAGGTATGACTATCTTGATTCTGTCATAAAATTGTCATCGATGTACATGCATGACAGAAAATGTGACCTACTGTGACAAATATGTATCATCACGGAAGTGGTGTTTTTTGTAGTGCATGTGCGTGGACATGTAAGGCTGGTCTGGGCTGCTTCATCCCACAATACCGCCGAATCAAAATAAGACGTTGGTGGGAAGCAATATGACTATCACCGCCTATAACTCTTTGTGCTCTACTCGTGCATATCATCTACGCATAGACCTGGCTCTGATACCACTGTTGGGAAACGTTGCATGGAAAACAAAAAAATTCTACACACACACAAGATCTATCCATGGAGATGCATAGCAACGAGAGGGGAGAGTGTGTCTATGTGCCCTCGTAGACTGTAAGCGGAAACGTTTGACAACACGGTTGATGTAGTTCAACTTCTTCGCATTCCAATCTATCGAGTACCGAACGTGCGGCACCTCCGCGTTCAGCACACATTCAGCTTGGTGACGTCCTCCGCTTCTTGATCCAGCAAGACGACGAGGTAGTGGATGAGTTCCGGTAGCATGACGGCGTGGTGATGGTGAAGCTATCTCTTTAGGGCTTCGCCTAAGCACTACGAAAATATGACCGAGGGTGTAAACGGTGGAGGGGAGCGCCGCACACGGCCAAAGCAATGTTGTGGTTGTGCTAGGCGCCCCCTCCCACATATATATAGGTGGGGGAGAGGGGAGAGGCCAAGGGGCTCCCAAGTAGGGCCGAATCCTACTCGGGGACTTCCCCAAACCGCGCCCCCCTTTCCATATATGACTGCGGGAGGAAGGTAAGAAGAGGAGGCGCCCCCCCTTTCCTTTCTCTCCCGAGGAGGGAAAGGCAAGAGGCGCCACCCCTCCTCTTTCCTTCCCCTAGGGCCGTCCTGCAAAGGAGAGGGGTGCGCCAGCCCCCTAGTGGGCTGGTCGGTCCCCTCCTTTTGCCCATTAGGCCCATACACTTACCGGGGGTGTCCCGAACCCCTTCCGGCGACCTGATGACTATCTGGTGCACTCCGAAACTCTTCCGGTGTCCGAATACCATCGTCCTATATATCAATCTTTACCTCTCGACCATTTAGAGACTCCTCGTCATGTCCGTGATCTCATCCGGGACTTTGAACAACATTCGGTCACCAAATCATATAACTCATATAACGTTATATCGTCAAGGAACATTAAGCGTGCGGACCCTACGGGTTTGAGAACTATGTAGACATGACCAGGACACCTCTCTGGTCCATAACCAATAGCGGAACCTAGATCCCAATATTTGCTCCTACATATTCTACGAAGATCTTTATCGGTCTAACCTTATGACAACATACGTAATTCTTTCTTGCCCGAGATTTGATTGTCGGTATCTTCATACCTAGTTCAATCTCGTTACCGGCAAGTCTCTTTACTCGTTCCGTAATACATCATCTTGCAACTAAATCATTTGTCACTTTGCTTGCAAGGATTCTTATGATGTGTATTACCAAGAGGGCCCAGAGATACCTCTCCGATACTCGGAGTGACAAATCCTAATCTCGATCTATGCCAACTCAACAAACACCTTCGGAGATACCTGTAGAGCATATTTATGATCACCCAGTTACGTTGTGACGTTTGATATCACACAAGGTATTCCTCCGCTATCTGGGAGTTGCATAATCTCATAGTCGATGGAATATGTATTTGACATTAAGAAAGCAATAGCAATAAACTGAACGATCAATATGCTAAGATAACAGATGGGTCTTGTCCATCACATCATTCTCCTCATGATGTGATCCCGTTATCAAATGACAACACATGTCTATGGTAAGGAAACCTTAACTATCTTTGATCAACGAGCTAGTCTAGTAGAGGCTTACTAGGGACACGGTATTTGTTTATGTATCCACACATGTATTTAAGTTTCTGGCCAATACAATTCTAGCATGAATAATAAACCTTTACCATGATTTAGGAAATATAATAATAACCATTTTATTATTGCCTCTAGGGCATATTTCCATCAAAAACATGAGCGCAAGAAGGTCGAGGAACAAGCGACCAAGTTCTGTTAGCAACAAGAGCATCAAATTCCTCGAGCATGGCGCGATGCCAGTGAGGGTTATGGAGAGCACCCCGGAATATTTTGGGAATGGGAGAGGGAGTGGAGTGGGATGCCGTGATGTTTAGACGATCTGTGGGTTGGAAGAGCCCCTGTTTGGCACGTGTGAGCATAGTGTGTGTGTTACCCGGCGACGGCGGGCGGTGAATGATGACATGCGGTGACAAGTCGGGAGACACGGGGGAAGGAGAGGAGGATGGGTCGACCGTGAGAGAAGGGGAGGCTGTCGGGCCAGGTGGAGTGGCGAGCGAGTGCAATGGCGGGCTGGTGGGCGGTGGTGACACCGTGGGAGGCGGAGAGACATTGTGCATGGCTGGAGACGGGGCTGCATGCAGGTCTAGAGAGTTGGCACGGGCCGACGTAGGGGTGAGTGGAGCCCCATCATGCATGGTGGGTGACGGATATGCATGCAAATGGGTTGTGCATGCCTAACGGGTTGGGTGTGGGTCGGTTCATGATGTGTGGCCGCTAGGTGTAGAAGGAGATCTAGATCGGCGAGTGTAGTTTTTGGGTGATCATGGATACGACTAAAAGGAAAGACATGTTCGTCGAAAGTGACGTGACGAGAAATGATGACTCGTCGGGTGGTAAGGTCGAGACAGCGATAGCCCTTGTATTGACTAGGATAGCCAAGAAACACACACGCGATAGCTCGAGGAGAGAGTTTGTCCTTGGTGGTGGAAGATTGATCGTGGTATTATAGACAACCGAAAACACGAAGAGTTGCGTAATCCGGTGGAGAGTCGTATAAGCGAATATAGGGTATGACTAAGTCTATGGCTTGGGAAGGGCGTATGTTGACGAGGTGGGTAGCAGTTGCAAGGGCCTCTGCCCAATAAGATGGCGGCATGGATGACTGAAACAGAAGGCTCTGGACCACGCCATTGATTGTATGAATGGCGCGTTCAACCAAGTGTAGGGGCACGAGAGACGAAGGTGAATGCCGTTAGAGGAGAAGAAGGTGGTGACTATGGAGTTGATAAACTCGATGCCATTGTTGGCTTGCATGGCAACGAGGGGACGAGAAAATTGTGTGCGAACATACGCGACAAAGTTGAGCAGAATGGCAGCGGTGTCAGACTTTTCATGGAGAGAAAAAGTCCACATAAAATGTGAAAAATCGTCAACAATAATGAGGTAATATTTAAAGCCTAAATTACTCAAAACCGGAGAGGTCCAAAGATCACAGTGTATCAATTAAAAGGTTCGACGCTTATTGAAGATGACCTAGCAAATGGCAACCGTACGTGCTTGCCAAGATGACAAGCATGACAAATACATATAGCTGCCTTATTACAAGAAATAAAAGACTGTTTATGAAGTTGGGACATGGCGTCACGTCCTGGATGTCCTAAGCGGCGATGCCAAAGCTCGGTGGTGGTGGTGGCGAGGAGTCCATGGGCGTGGTGATTGATGACAGACGATGGGAAGATGTAGAGATCTCCTTGGCTATTGCAACAAAGGATCACGACCCTGGTGCGAAGATCCTTCACAGAAAATCTGAACGGTTCAAATTCAATCGAACAAAGATTGTCAATAGTGAAACGACGAACAGAGAGTAAATTTTTGACAATGTGAGGAACAAGCAGGACATTGTTAAGCAATAGTGTGCGAGCGGAGGTTGGTATGGACGTGTGACCAATGTGTGGTATGGGCATGGTGGAGCCATTGCCCACGGTAATGACAGAAGAAGAATTAGAAGGAGCTAGGTGTTGAAGCATACTGGGGTCGGAGGCCATATGTGCGGTGGCTCCGGAATCCATGACCTACTCACCAACAGGCGAGGGGGTGGCGGCGTTGTTGAGGGCGGCCATCAGCGTGGTGCAGTCCCATGACGGAGTGCCTCGATAGCCGGAAATCGGCGGCTATTTGGTGCTGAACGCCTATCCATGGAGAGGAGCCAAAGACGTGAAATCTTGCGCCGGCGGGAGTGCCGGGGGTTGCGGGCCTTGGAGGCCAACCCTGGTGTTCTACCTAGCCATCGGAGATGCCTGCAGCTGCTGACCCGTGAGAGGGTTGAAGCAGACCCACGGGCCAACGGATGAGGGGCCGCCGATGTTTTTATTTCTGCTGTTCTTCTTCTTCTTGTGACAATTGCCACCATTGCGGTTGCCGCCGGAGTTATTCCGGGTGCCATCAACACGGTACTGGCCGGAGGAGTTGGAGCTAGCAGCGCCATGGGAACCACCGGAACCACCAGTGCGTTGGGATGGGCCACCACCATAGAGCACGGTCAGGTTGCCCATCGCTGAGGAGTTTGCGAGCTGTGTCTCGCGCAAAGTGAGAAGGGAGCGTGTCTGGGTGAACGACGGTAGGGGGCTCTGCATGGTGACAATGGTGGTGATGTCGGCGAAGCGCGGGTTGAGTCCATGGAGGCAGTTGAGGACGAGGGTTTGGTCAGAGACGAGGGTGCTGGCGTTGCCGAGGGTGTCCGAGAGAGCCTTGAGGTGATGGCAGTAGGCGGTGATGGAGAGATCGCCTTGTACAAGACCGTGGAATTCCGCCTCGAGGTAGACAACGCGGGTCATCTGATTGTCAAGAAAGAGGTTTGTGATGAGCGTCCATGCCTCCTGCGCCGTTTGGTCCTCGGCCATGATGATGTCGAGGATCTCGTCAGACATGGACCTGTAGAGCCATGACCGGACGACATAGTCCTCGCGAGTCCATTCCAGTGTGCGGTCCGCCGCCATGGTGATGGTGTTGACGTGAGGAAGCAAGTCGTACTTGCCAAGAAGAATGCGAATGAGCATCCGCACTTGGTGAAGTTGGATGCCTGTAGGTCGAGCGTCACGGGTACATGCGTGCGTACACTGGCGACCTGGATCGTAGAGGAGGTGGAGACAGGCATGGCAGTGGTGATGAGGGTGTCGGAGGTGGCGTGCATGGTGGCAGGCATGGATGGGGAGGAGAGGGTGGAGTTGGTAGCTGCCGCGGTGCCTGGAGTAGTCGACTTGGGGTTGGATGGTGGCAAGATCGAATTGGGGCTGCAGGGTGTCGAGCGTAGGAGAGGCCGGATCGAAGGGTTTGTCTGATACCAAGTAAACACGTATATTTGTGTTATGCACACCTCTCGTAGGTGATCATATGCTTGATCATCCATATATATAGATTACAATGCTTGATCATCAAGGTAGATCAAGAGAATCCCTAGCCGAATCAGTACATATCCGGTAGGTGATCATATGCCTATACAAAGTCATCTATACAAAAGGAATACGTTAACACATACACTATCAGGTTGTTGGCGGGGCCTAGGTACAGTCACATCCTGTCGGCAGAATTCTTGTATTCCCAAGCAAACCTGTCCCTCTTCTGCAGCGGTGCAATGCGGCGCCGGAGGAAGCCGGCCCCCACAAGTTCAATGGTCAGCCCGGCAGCTTTGAGACGGGCGATCCTGTTCAGCGCCGGGCGGAGCCTATCGTCAGTGAGGCCCAACATGTTCCAGTCGCTCCCGCGTGTGACGCATCCAGTCCGCGTCGAGCAGAACTCAGGGGCCTCTTTGTCCTTGATCCAAAACCAGTCAACCCTCCATTCCTCCCATTTACCGCAGTGCTGTCCAGGGAGATAATCCCAATCTTCCTTCTTGCCCCGTGGGAATCCAACTTATGTTCCCCAAGCGATGAGATTTATCTTCTATCCGTGGGAAGAAGAAGTGCCCGAACAAATCAACACTGGGGACGATGCCAACGAAATTCTTGCACAAGTGGACGAAGCTTGCCATGCACGCCATGGCATTGGGCGTGAAGTCCAGGAGGTGAAACCCATACACTATCATCATGGCGCAAAAGAAGTCGGAGAAGGGGGAAGAGAGGCCGCCAAGAAAGTATGTGCAGAAGAAGCGGTACGAATTTGATGGAATCTTGGTCCCCTCCGTCAGAACTTTGGGCTTGCCATGCCCATTCCTAGTTTCCTCCCCCACATATAGGCATACCTTGCGATTAAGGTATTGCCATCCATGTATGACGGGGAGAAAACCACATCCTCCTATCGCCGCCTATCCAGTTCTTCTGCTTTCCTCCTCCTCTCCTTCGCCGTGGGATCCGTGGGGGCGGCCGCCTGCTTCTGCTTTACGATGCCCGTGTTTCGCCCCATCTCTTGGACTCACAGGAGAAGCAAAAGATCTAGCAGAGTTCCGGGTGGATAATGGTGGCGAAGGCGGTTTTTTTGGCTTGAGGAGGAAGATGAAGGGAGAAGAAACAAATGCGAATCAGCATCGCCCCTTCGCGTTGCCTTTTTATTGGGAACATGCACGGGGGCTGGCTCTTCGCTATCTTTTTTGGGAAGGTACCGTGTTTGCACGCGCATTACTCACTAATGGCTACTATTCCATGACCCCATGACCTGCGGTAATTACATGGAGTCGACGTGGGATTGACGGGTCATCATGACCAAAACTGCATGGATAACACTTCTTCGACGTGTGTCTGTGCACTGTTTGGGGCATGAGCCAAACGTGTCACATGTCGTGGGCGGACACGATCACCTATGGGGCCATAGGCCCCTTGTGGCTCGGCAGGGGAGATCACGTTGCACAAAGTGCGGAGGCCATGAGGCAGCACGACGACGAGACTCTGGTGGTTTTACCCAGGTTCGGGCCGCTAAGAAGCGTAAAACCCTCCTCCTGCTTTGGTGGATTGGATGGAGGAACACGACGACACGCAACGCTCAAACCCAGCAAGGTGGCCTCGGGGAGAGCTGCTACGTGAGTACAAGTGTGAGAAGATTTGCCTCCTTCTCTAGGTTGCCTTGGACCTCCTTTTATAGCTCAAGTGGTAACCATAGTGGCAAAAACTGACATTAGCTTGTGATTAGATAGCCAACAGTGCTATCATACCTAACTATGGCACTTAGGACAAAATGCCATAAATGCTACCTTAGGTGGCGTGCGGGGGTGCATCCCCGGCAAGCTTATATCGCTGCTTAGCCAACATATGCTTATCATCTTGACACGCCCCTGGACGGGTGTCAAATGGGTGTGATCTATCTTCCAGCAAACTGCCACGTGTTTAGTGAGTGCCACTTAGTCACCTGCGGGGCTCGACACCGCATCGATTAAGTGACTGGCGTTGTGGTGCAGTGGAGCGGTGGTAACTGGACTGTGCCTGTCGGGGGCAGGGCTTGTCGGGCCTTCTTGGAGGGGTGTGTGCTTCGGTCTTCGGCCGTCCCGGAGACGGGGGTGGTGCGACTTGTTCCTGCTCTTATCTACTGCATCACCCTTACCGGCCTCGTCTGATCAGCAAAGAACAGTTCCCTTGGAATATTTTCCTTGTATGTTGGCTTGTCTTCCTGATACGCTCCTTGATCTCAGGAAGAGCGGCTTCTCTGGCTCGGCCTTGCATGGACTTGACTGGGCTTGTACTGACGGGTTCGGCTATATTGAGGCAGTTGTTCCCCCGGCAAGCCCTGGTCAACGGGGCAGGAGGCTTTTTTGTCCGTGCACAAGTCAGGGGAAATGAACACCCCTATTTGTGTACCCCGACAAAAATGGACATAGAAATGCGCATTTCGATCGCAAAAGATCACCAACGGGTCTCCAAAAGGCTGCCACAGTTCACATAATTGTCACAGCCCTAGAATTGCTTGTAGTTAATTGCATGAAAGCATTCATGTCATCATGTTTAATTCAAATGAATTTGAATTGGGGATGACCAAACCCTAGCACCAAATGAATTCAACTAGGTTCAAAATAAAAATATTTTCATTAAACCCAAAATGCCCTTCAAAAATGTTCATTGTTTATGGAAAAAGGTTAAAACCTTTACCAGAGGTCATGCACATTTTTCCAAGGCATTTATGGTCTTTGAATTAATTCAAACATATTTGAATTGGAGCTATTTGAATGCTATATATATTTCAGATGCTCCAAAAATGTTGGAAATTGTTAAGGGTCACTAGAATAATTCAGAAGTCACCCATAATTATTTCCAGGATTTTATGAAATGGTTTAGTATTATTACTAAATCAAAACAGAGCAAAAGAAATAGAAAATAGAAAGAAAAATAAAGGCAACAGGAAACCTACCTGGCCCCAAACCTACCTGGCGGCCCACTTACCTGGCCCAGCCCACCAGAGCTGCCACCGTCTCCCACCTCGCGCCAGAAGGACGCGAGGCGTGTGGCCACCGCGCGCGGGCACGCGCCCGAGCCACCTCCTGCTTCCGCCGCTTCTGGAGCCAGCCCCGAGTGCCACGCACTCCCTCTTGACACCCTCGCTCTCTCCCTGGTTCCCCCTCCCCCTCCTCTGCTCTCTCCCGCAGCACCACCGAGCGCGTTCGCCGCCGCCGCTCGCCGTAGCCATGGCCACCACCTCTCCCACGCCCCCTGGAGCTGCCCACGAGCTCTGCCTCGTTCCTCTCTTCCTCCTCACCGAGCCTCCCAACGCCAGAAGCCCCGAAAACGTCGCCGACATCGTCGTGTTCACCGTCGGGCACCGGAGATCGTCGCCGCCGATTTGTCGTCCACAGGGCTTCCCCGAGCACGCTGGCCATCCCTACAGCACCGCTGTGAGCCCCCGAGCATTTCCCCCCTCTCCCCGCAGTCAATCCCCTCCTCTAGCCAGCCTAGCCACCCGAGCCGAGAGCTCCGTGTCGCCGGCCATGGCACCGCCATGGCCAGAGCCCGAACCAGCCGCTCCCGCATGCGTCGTCATCCTCCTCACCTCTCTAGAAGCCGTAGCCACCACCAGATCCTTCCCATGTGCCCTACAGCCACCGCCCGAGCTCACCCGAGCTTCGGCCGCCGCCGCGAGCTCGTCTCCGGCGAGTATAGTGCACCCCAGCCGCTGCTGCCTACTCCGTTGGATGCGGACAAGCATGGGCTCCCTCCTGGTGGTCGCACCGCACCTAGCTGCAGCTCCGTCGTGCGGAATGGTCACCGCCGGCCTGAGTCCGACGATGATGACGTGGCACCATCATTAGCGCCTAATTAATCACCTAGAGTCACTGACAGTGGGCCGTAGTGCCTGCTAATTAGTTTTGTTAGGTTTAATTAATCACTGTTTAGCCACCGTGTGAATGACAGGTAGGACCCCCACGTCAGGTTTGACCTAGACAGGGTCAGTTGACCTGCTGACGTCACACTGACGTCAGGCTGACGCAGAAAATCATTTTCTGGATTAAAAATAATTCAGGAATTCCAGAAAATCCTATAAACTTCTAAAAATCATAGAAAATAATCTATAGCTCAGAATGAAAAGATTTATATATGAAAAATGATCAGAAAAATCCAATCTATCCATCTCTACTGGTTTCATGCATGTTAGAGCAACCTAACCATGCTGTTCAGATGAAGCAACATAATGCACTTATATGACTCTATAAAATGGGTTTGCATTTGAATCTTTGGTTCAAATGGACTCATCTCAATCTGTTCTAGCTTGCATTAGCCCAAAACACATTCATATTGCCATGTCATGATCATGCATCATATTGTGCATTGCATTGATTGTATTTCTTCTCTGTTGCCGGTATTTGTCCCCTCTCGGTAGACGATGTTCTGGCGTTGTGATCATTGACACTAATGAAGACTCAATGCTATCTTCAGAAGTGCCAGGCAAGCAAAACCCCCTTGTTCATTCAGATACAATCCCACTCTCTCGCTCCTGCTCTCTTTTATTGCATTAGGACAACAACGATTCATCTGTTACATGCTGCGGTAGTTGAACCCCTTTCCTCTGCATGACCTGTCATTGCCACAGTAAATAGATGAAACCCACTAGCATGAGTAGGAGTTGTTTGAGCCCTGATGTGCCTACTCATTCATGCTTGTTGTCATGCCTGCTACTGCTTAGAGTTGAGTCAGGTCTGATTCATCGGGGATGAATTGTAATGTGGTGAACATGTCCTACTGTTGAGAGCTAAGTGTGTGAACACGATTTGGTAAAGGTAGTGGTGAGAGGCCATGTAGGAGTACATGGTGGGTTGTCTCATTGCAGCTGTCCTCAGGAACTGAGTTCTGTGTTTGTGATCCATGAAACAACTACTACCATGCATTGGAATGCTTAAGTGCCCCTCTCGACTTATTAATCAACCTGATCTCTGTCCAGGAGTTGCAACTAGTTTCTGGTGTTTGTAGGTAGTGTTATTAGTCTACCAAGTGGTACCCGGTACAGGTGGGCTTGGGACAGACTAGGCACCGTGGCATGGTGTACCAAGCATAGATCCATCCGTCGAGGTGGGCTTGGGAACCCTGCACACATCGTTTGGGGCTGTGAGCGACACCCCGGCCGGATCTCCTTGCGGATGGAACCTGAATAGGCGATAAACCTGGACGAGAGACTTGTGTGGTTAGTCAGGTCGTGGCCGACTCCCTCGCCAGGCTTCCGCTTGAAGGTTGCTGAGGTACACGACGTGTACATGGTGGTAAGTGGCGAGAGCGTGTGTGATGAAGTACACCCCTGCAGGGTTAATATGATCTATTCGAATAGCCGTGTCCGCGGTAAAGGACTTCTGGGTTGCCTATAACAGTTCATAGACAAGGGAAAGTGGATACTCTAAAACTCGCAAGATAAGCGTGAGTACTATGGATGGCCTTCTCGTAGGGAGACGAGAGCGGATCCATAGTGGTGTATTGATATGGTGAATATGTGGACTCGTGTGCGCCACCTCAAAAGAGTTACTTGCAGTCGTAGTTCAGGATAGCCATCGAGTCAAAGCTGGCTTCCTGCAGTTAAACTCCACCACCCCCTTGGTTGATACCGATGCATATGTAGATAGTTCTGATGTAAGTCTTGCTGGGTACATTTGTACTCACGTTTGCTTATTTTATGTTTTGCAGAGAGACATCAGTCTCGCTAGTAGTTCCGTGTGGACTTCGACGTTTAGCTTGATACCTCAGCTACGATCTTATGCCCTCGGTAGGATCTGGTAGATAGTCAGGCTTCGCAGCCTTTTTCTTTTGTAGTTGTCTGTACTCAGACAAGTTAAGCTTCCGCATGTGCTTGTTGCTTGTATGCTCTGAATGTTGGGTCATGAGACCCATGTTTGTAATATCTCGCTCTCCGGAGCCTAATGAATAAATACTCTGAGTCGTAGAGTCTTGTTGTGATGCCACGTTGTATTTGCACATATCGAGCATATTGTGTGTATGATTGAAATGCTTGGTATGTGTGGGATCCGACAACCTAGTTGTTTATCCTTGGTAGCCTCTCTTATGGGGAAATGTAGTCTTGTGCTTCCATGAGCCATAGTAGTCCGCTACAGCCCGGTTTACCGGAGTCCTGCTAGCCCAGCACTACTGCTCCGGAACACTTGACTGGCCGGCATGTGATTCACTTTGTTCCTGTGTCTGTCCCTTCGGGGAAATGTCACGCGGTGACATCCGGAGTCCTGCCTAGCCTGCTACAGCCCGGTTCACCGGAGTCCTGTTAGCCCGTGCTACAGCCCAGATTCGCACGCTGCTGACTGACATGCTCAATGTTGATTCATGTATGCCTGTCCCCGTAAGTTAGTGCCACTTTGGGTTCACGACTAGTCATGTCGGCCCGGGTTCTCCGTCATATGGATGCTAGCGACACTATCATATACGTGAGCCAAAAGACGCAAACGGTCCCGGGCCATGGTAAGGCGACACCCGTGGGAATACCATGTGTGAGGCCGCAAAGTGATATGAGGTGTTACCGGCTAGATCGATGTGGCTTGGAATCGGGGTCCTGACAGCTTTGGTATCAGAGCCTGACTGCCTGTAGGATTACCAAGCCAAACTGGTCGAAGTTGAGTGTATAAATGCTTTAGTTATATAAGGGAATTGATTGTGGAAGGGAACGTAAGGCTCTTTTTACTCCTTTACCTTATGCCTTCTGATTTGAGTCAACCTCTTCTTTTCTACGGGGATTAAGAACTAGGCTTCTCATCTTTCTATTAGGATGACGATTTACTATGATAGAGACTTATAGGATTGTTGGTTCCAGGCCTCAATTCAGTTTCTACTACTTTAGTATGTTGTCAGCTGAACCAGAACCTTGGTATGATGTGTTGCCAGGATCCTCGGCACGGATGTTGGTAAAACCTTGATGAATATGGAAATGCTCAAGTTCTTGAAAGCACGCTCAGTCACTAGGTTATATCCTTGGTATCAACTGGAATGTGCCTTCCATTTGCCGAGTTGCTCTATAACCATAGTTTCCTTTCCAAATTGAGTGTGCCATTCTTTTGAATTCTTTCAAACGATCATTTGTAAATTGCCTTACGCTGGTACGAAGAGTTTCAATGATCTCTGAATCAAAAGTAATTCTTTTTGCCACTTAAGGGATATTTCTACGAGCCACCTTCCCTAAGGTGCCCCGTTATGGAATCGTGGCAACTATCTCCTCGCTACTTTGAAACCATGCACCATCCTACCTAAGCGTGGGATTGTTGCCCACCAAATCAAATCTCATCGTTTGCTCTTCCATCCCTCTCGATGTGTTTTGTGTCTCAACTCGAGATGTTTCAACATCTCATTCCGCGAGTTGATCTTGTATAGCTCGATCTTCGAGAAGATCAATCCTGTAGAGTTTCCCTCTCTTCCGTCATCATAGTTGGATGAAGCTCTCGAAAGAAAAGATGTCAAGATCAAGATGATGCAATGAATCAACATCTTTGAGAAGAACAATTGGATCATGAAGATTATGTTACTTTGCGTTCCCCTTTCATCTTACCCTACGCTTAAATCTCGGGACGAGATTTTTGTTTAGTGGGGGTGAGTTGTCACAGCCCTAGAATTGCTTGTAGTTAATTGCATGAAAGCATTCATGTCATCATGTTTAATTCAAATGAATTTGAATTGGGGTGACCAAACCCGAGCACCAAATGAATTCAACTAGGTTCAAAATAAAAATATTTTCATTAAACCCAAAATGCCCTTCAAAAATGTTCATTGTTTATGGAAAAAGGTTAAAACCTTTACCAGAGGTCACGCACATTTTTCCAAGGCATTTATGGTCTTTGAATTAATTCAAACATATTTGAATTGGAGCTATTTGAATGCTATATATATTTCAGATGCTCCAAAAATGTTGGAAATTGTTAAGGGTCACTGGAATAATTCAGAAGTCACCCATAATTATTTCCAGGATTTTATAAAATGGTTTAGTATTATTACTAAATCAAAACAGAGCAAAAGAAATAGAAAATAGAAAGAAAAATAAAGGCAACAGGAAACCTACCTGGCCCCAAACCTACCTGGCGGCCCACTTACCTGGCCCAGCCCACCAGAGGTGCCACCGTCTCCCACCTCGCGCCAGAAGGACGCGATGCGTGTGGCCACCGCGCGCGGGCATGCGCCCGAGCCACCTCCTGCTTCCGCCGCTTCTAGAGCCAGCCCCGAGTGCCACGCACTCCCTCTCGACACCCTCGCTCTCTCCCTCGACCCCCTCCCCCTCCTCTGCTCTCTCCCGCAGCACCACCGAGCGCGTTCGCCGCCGCCGCTCGCCGTAGCCATGGCCACCACCTCTCCCACGCCCCCTGGAGCTGCCCACGAGCTCTGCCTCGTTCCTCTCTTCCTCCTCACCGAGCCTCCCAACGCCAGAAGCCCCGAAAACGTCGCCGGCATCGTCGTGTTCACCGTCGAGCACCGGAGATCGTCGCCGCCGATTCGTCGTCCACAGGGCTTCCCCGAGCACGCTGGCCATCCCTACGGCACTGCTGTGAGCCCCCGAGCGTTTCCCCCTCTCCCCGCAGTCAATCCCCTCCTCTAGCCAGCCTAGCCACCCAAGCCGAGAGCTCCGTGTCGCCGGCCATGGCGCCGCTGTGGCCAGAGCCCGAACCAGCCGCTGCCGCACGCGTCGTCATCCTCCTCACCTCTCCAGGAGCCGTAGCCACCACCAGATCCTTCCTATGTGCCCTACAGCCACCGCCCAAGCTCACCCGAGCTTCGGCCGCCGCCGCGAGCTCGTCTCAGGCGAGTATAGTGCACCCCAGCCGCTGCTGCCTACTCCGTTGGATGCGGACGAGCATGGGCTCCCTCCTGGTGGTCGCACCGCACCTAACCGCAGCCCCTAGCGCCGCCGAGCTGCAGCTCCGCCGTGCGGAATGGTCGCCGCCGGCCAGAGTCCGGCGATGATGACGTGCCACCGTCATTAGCGCCTAATTAATCAACTAGAGTCACTAACAGTGGGCCCTAGTGCCTGCTAATTAGTTTTGTTAGGTTTAATTAATCACTGTTTAGCCAGCGTGTCAATGACAGGTAGGACCCCCACGTCAGGTTTGACCTAGACAGGGTCAGTTGACCTGCTGACGTCACACTGACGTCAGGCTGACGCAGAAAATCATTTTCTGGATTAAAAATAATTCAGGTATTCCAGAAAATCCTATAAACTTCTAAAAATCATAGAAAATAATCTATAGCTCAGAATGAAAAGATTTATATATGAAAAATGATCAGAAAAATCCAATCTATCCATCTGTAGTGGTTTCATGCATGTTAGAGCAACCTAACCATGCTGTTTAGATGAAGCAACATAATGCACTTATATGACTCTATAAAATGGGTTTGCATTTGAATCTTTGGTTCAAATGGACTCATCTCAATCTGTTCTAGCTTGCATTATCCCAAAACACATTCATATTGCCATGTCATGATCATGCATCATATTGTGCATTGCATTGATTGTATTTCTTCTCTGTTGCCGGTATTTGTCCCCTCTCGGTAGACGATGTTCCAGCGTTGTGATCGTTGACACTAATGAAGACTCAATGCTATCTTCAGAAGTGCCAGGCAAGCAATGCCCCCTTGTTCATTCCGATACAATCCCACTCTCTCGCTCCTGCTCTCTTTTATTGCATTAGGACAACAATGATTCATCTGTTACATGCTGCGGTAGTTGAACCCCTTTCCTCTGCATGACCTGTCATTGCCACAGTAAATAAATGAAACCCACTAGCATGAGTAGGAGTTTTTTGAGCCCTGATGTGCCTACTCATTCATGCTTGTTGTCATGCCTGCTACTGCTTAGAGTTGAGTTGGGTCTGATTCATCGGGGATGAATTGTAATGTGGTGGACATGTCCTACTGTTGAGAGCTAAGTGTGTGAACACGATTTGGTAAAGGTAGCGGTGAGAGGCCATGTAGGAGTACATGGTGAGTTGTCTCATTGCAGCCGTCCTCAGGAACTGAGTTCGGTGTTTGTGATCCATGAAACAGGTACTACCATGCATTGGAATGCTTAAGTGCCCCTCTCGACTTATTAATCAACCTGATCTCTGTCCAGGAGTTGCAACTAGTTTCTGGTGTTTGTAGGTAGTGTTATTAGTCTACCAAGTGGTACCCGGTACAGGTGGGCTTGGGACAGACTAGGCACCGTGGCACGGTGTACCACGCGTAGATCAATCCGTCAAGGTGGGCTTGGGAACCCTGCACACATCATTTGGGGCCGTGAGCGACACCCCGGCCGGATCTCCTTGCGGATGGAACCCGAATAGGCGATAAACCTGGACGAGAGACTTGTGTGGTTAGTCAGGTCGTGGCCGACTCCCTCGCTAGGCTTCCGCTTGAAGGTTGCCAAGGTACACGACGTGTACATGGTGGTAAGTGGCGAGAGCGTATGTGACGAAGTAAACCCCTGCAGGGTTAATATGATCTATTCGAATAGCCGTGTCCGCGGTAAAGGACTTCTGGGTTGCCTATAACAGTTCACAGACAAGGGAAAGTGGATACTCTAAAACTCGCAAGATAAGCGTGAGTACTATGGATGGCCTTCTCGTAGGGAGACGAGAGCGGATCCATAGTGGTGTATTGATATGGTGAATATGTGGACTCGTGTGCGCCACCTCAAAAGAGTTACTTGCAGTCGTAGTTCAGGATAGCCACCGAGTCAAAGCTGGCTTGCTGCAGTTAAACTCCACCACCCCCTTGGTTGATACCGATGCATATGTAGATAGTTCTAATGTAAGTCTTGCTGGGTACATTTGTACTCACGTTTGCTTATTTTATGTTTTGCAGAGAGACGTCAGTCTCGCTAGTAGTTCCGTGTGGACTTCGACGTTTAGTTTGATACCTCAGCTACGATCTTGTGCCCTCGGCAGGATCTGGTAGATAGTCAGGCTTCGCAGCCTTTTTCTTTTGTAGTTGTCTGTACTCAGACAAGTTAAGCTTCCGCATGTGCTTGCTGCTTGTATGCTCTGAATGTTGGGTCATGAGACCCATGTTTGTAATATCTCGCTCTCCGGAGCCTAATGAATAAATACTCTGAGTCGTAGAGTCTTGTTGTGATGCCACGTTGTATTTGCACATATCGAGCATATTGTGTGTATGATTGAAATGCTTGGTATGTGTGGGATCCGACAACCTAGTTGTTTATCCTTAGTAGCCTCTCTTATGGGGAAATGTAGTCTTGTGCTTCCATGAGCCATAGTAGTCCGCTACAGCCCGGTTTACCGGAGTCCTGCTAGCCCAGCACTACTGCTCCGGAACACTTGACTGGCCGGCATGTGATTCACTTCGTTCCTGTGTCTGTCCCTTCGGGGAAATGTCACGCGGTGACATCCGGAGTCCTGCCTAGCCTACTACAGCCCGGTTCACCGGAGTCCTGTTAGCCCAGTGCTACAGCCCGGATTCGCACGCTGCTGACCGACATGCTCGATGTTGATTCATGTATGCCTGTCCCCGTAAGTTAGTGCCACTTTGGGGTCACACTAGTCATGTCGGCCCGGGTTCTCCGTCATATGGATGCTAGCGACACTATCATATACGTGAGCCAAAAGACGCAAACGGTCCCAGGCCATGGTAAGGCGACACCCGTGGGAATACCGTGCGTGAGGCCGCAAAGTGATATGAGGTGTTACCGGCTAGATCGATGTGACTTGGAATCGGGGTCCTGACAATAATCCACATAAATGACAGAAATGTTTAAACTAATTACTAAATACTTGAAATTAAAGACAGAGATGATGGAGATTCACCACTTCCTCGCTGGCCCTTTGCCCTTTCGGTCACCGGCACTGCTGTAGGAGTCGAGGAAACGAGGTGGGTCATCGAAGCCGTCAGAGTTGGAGTCATCGGAAGAAGAGAAAATGATGATGTAGCCCGTCAGCCGTCAGACAGCCCGGTCCTGCTTCTTCTTGAGCTTGGCCACCCTCACCGCCTCTGCCGCTGCCTCTGCCACCTCGCGCTCGGACTGCTTAATGCCTAGCCAAAGTGCCTTGGTGTTCTTCCTCCGGAGCTGGCGAGCATCCGCCTTCATCATTGTTAGTGACCGACGGTACACCCACGCGAGGAGACGCTCCTCCTTGTCGAGCACTGTCGGCAACCTGCGTCGGCGGCGGGAAGACTACGTGACGACATTTGATGCGGCCACCCTCTCTCTTGCCCACTTCCTTTCACGACGGGCGGCACGCACCTCCGACTCCGGCATGTGTGCCCGTGGTGCCGGTGGAGCAGGCACTAGAACCCACCATTGCCCTTGAGGAGCATCTTTCGGCGGAGGAGGTGGTCGATTGAGGGGCAGTGCGGATTGAGCAGCCCATGTGGAGCTACGTGTGAGGCGGGAAGGGCCAGCTCTAGCGTCGTTTTTGCGCCGGTTGGCGACAGGTGATGGATTAGATCCAGAACTGCCTCCCCTGTGTCCACCCATGGGCGCTGCAACACGATACAGAGGGCGAGCTCGTCCTCATCGCCGGCTTCCTTGTGGAGGAAAGCGTCCCAGTTAACGCCGGAGTCATCTGAGCGGCTCCCGGAGCTCAACACTGTGGACGGAGATGGGATTTATTTGTGGAATTGCTTCATTAATATTTGAAATAGTTTCGAGAGGAACCGGAAGCGTTTTGGGGTCACCGAAAGGGTTTCGGAGTTTATTAGGCAATACTGTGTATTACTGCTACCTCTTGAGCACTGCGTTGGTTTTCCCTTGAAGAGGAAAGGGTGATGCAGTAAAGTAGCGTAAGTATTTCCCTCAGTTTTTGAGAACCAAGGTATCAATCCAGTAGGATACCATGCTCGAGTCCCACGCACCTACAACAAACAAATAAGAACCTCGCAACCAACGCGATAAAGGGGTTGTCAATCCCTTCACGGTCACTTACGAGAGTGAGATCTAATAGAGATGATAAGATAATATTTTTGGTATTTTTATGGTAAAGAGTACAATTAAAGAAAGCAAATAAACGGCGCCAGAAATAGCTAGTTTTTGGGAGATTAATATGATGGAAAATAGACCCGGGGGCCATAGGTTTCACTAGTGGCTTCTCTCAAGATAGCATACGTATTATGGTGGGTAAACGAATTACTGTCGAGCAATTGATAGAATTGAGCATATTTATGAGAATATCTAGGTATGATCATGTATATAGGCATCACGTCCGTGACAAGTAGACCGACTCCTGCCTGCATCTACTACTATTACTCCACACATCGACCGCTATCCAGCATGCATCTAGAGTATTAAGTTCATAAGAACAGAATAACGCTTTAAGCAAGATGACATGATGTAGAGAGATAAACTCATGCAATATGATATAAACCCCATATTTTTATCCTCGATGGCAACAATACAATACGTGTCGTTTCCCCTACTTTCACTGGGATCGAGCACCGCAAGATTGAACCCAAAGCTAAGCACTTCTCCCATTGCAAGAAAGATCAATCTAGTAGGCCAAACCAAACTGATAATTCGAAGAGACTTGCAAAGGTAACCAATCATACATAAAAGAATTCAGAGGAGATTCAAATATTGTTCATAGATAATCTTGATCATAAACCCAAAATTCATCGGATCTCGACAAACACACCACAAAAAGAAGAGTTACATCAAATAGATCTCCAAGAGAATCGAGGAGAACGTTGTATTGAGATCCAAAGAGAGAGAAGAAGCCATCTAGCTAATAACTATGGACCCGAAGGTTTGAGGTAAACTACTCACACATCATCGGAGAGGCCACGGTGTTGATGTAGAAGCCCTCCGTGATCGATGCCCCCTCAGGCGGAGCGCCGGAAAAGGCCCCAAGATGGGATCTCACGGGTACAGAAGGTTGCAGCGGTGGAAATAGAGTTTTGGCTCCTCTGCTGATGGTTTGGGGGTACACAGGTATATATAGGAGGAAGAAGTAGGTCGGTGGAGCTACGAGGGGCCCACAGGGCGCGTCCAGGGTGGGTAGGCGCGCCCCCTGCCTCGTGGCCTCCTCGTTGATTGCTTGACGTCCACTCCAAGTCCTCTAGATCACGTTTGTTCCAAAAATCACGTTCCCGAAGGTTTCATTCCGTTTGGACTCCGTTTGATATTCCTTTCCTTTGAAACACTGAAATAGGCAAAAAAAACAGCAATTTGGGCTGGGCCTCCGGTTAATAGGTTAGTCCCAAAAATAATATAAAAGTGTATAATAAAGCCCATTAAACATCCAAAACAGAATGTAATATAGCATGGAACAATAAAAAATTATAGATACGTTGGAGACGTATCAAGCATCCCCAAGCTTAATTCCTGCTTGTCCTCGAGTAGGTAAATGATAAAAACAGAATTTTTGATGTGGAATGCTACTTAGCATAATTTTCAATGTAATTCTCTTATTTGTGGTATGAATATTCAGATCTGAAAGATTCAAGATAAAAGTTTAATATTGACATAAAAGTAATAATACTTCAAGCATACTAACTAAGCAATTATGTCTTCTCAAAATAACATGGCCAAAGAAAGTTCATCCCTACAAAATCATATAGTTTGGTCATGCTCCATTTTTGTCACACAAGAATGCTCTCATCAAGCACAACCCCGATGACAAGCCAATCAATTGTTTCATACTTTAGTAATCTCAAACTTTTTTCAACTTTGACGCAATATATGAGCGTGAGCCATGGATATAGCACTATGGGTGGAATAGAATATGATGATGGGGGTTATGTGGAGAAGACAATAAAGGAGAAAGTCTCACATTGACGCGGCTAATCAACGAGCTAGGGAGATGCCCATCGATTGATGTCAATGCAAGGAGTAGGGATTGCCATGCAACGGATGCACTAGAGCTATGAATGTATGAAAGGTCAACAAAAGAAACTAAGTGGGTGCGCATCCAACTTGCTTTCTCACGAAGACCTAGGGCATTTGAGGAAGCCCATTGTTGGAATATACAAGCCAAGTTCTATAATGAAAAATTACCACTAGTATATGAAAGTGACAAAACAAGAGACTCTCTATCATAAAAATCATGGTGCTACTTTGAAGCACATGTGTGGAAAAGAGGATAGTAGCATTGTCCTTTCTTTATATTTTCTCTTTTTTTGGACCTTTCCCTTTTTTTTATTTGGCCTTTCTCTTTTTTTGGGACAATGCTCTATGAATGATGATAATCACACTTCTATTTATTTACAACTCAATGGTTACAAGTCGATACTAGAACAAAGTATGACTCTATATGAATGCCTCCGGCGGTGTACCGGGATGGGCAATGAATCAAGAGTGACATGTATGAATAATATGCATGGTGGCTTTGCCACAAATACGATGTCAACTACATGATCATGCAAGGCAATATGACAATGATGAAACGTTTCATAATAAACAGAACGGTGGAAAGTTGCATGGCAATATATCTCGGAATGGCTATGGAAATGCCATAATAGGTAGGTATGGTGGCTGTTTTGAGGAAGATATAAGGAGGTTTATGTGTGATAGAGCATATCGTATCATGGGGTTTGCATGCACCGGCGAAGTTTGCGCCGACTCTCAAGGTGAGAAAGGGCAATGCACGGTACCGAAGAGGCTAGCAATGATGGAAGGGTGAGAGTGCGTATAATCCATGGACTCAACATTAGTCATAAAGAACTCACATAGTTATTGCAAAAATCTACAAGTCATCAAAAACCAAGCACTACACGCATGCTCCTAGGGGGATAGATTGGTAGGAAAAGACCAGCGCTCGTCCCCGACCGCCACTCATAAGGAGGACAATCAAAGAACACCTCATGTTTCAAATTTGTTACACAACGTTTACCATACGTGCATGCTATGGGACTTGCAAACTTCAACACAAGTATTTCTAAAATTCACAACTACTCAACTAGCACAACTTTAATATCACTACCTCCATATCTCAAAGCAATCATCAAGCATCAAACTTCTCTTAGTATTCAGCGCACTTATAAGAAAGTTTTTACTAATCTTGGATGCCTATCATATTAGGACTAATTTCTCAATTTAAGAAAATTACCATGCTGTTTTGTAGGACTCTCAAAATGATATAAGTGAAGCATGAGAGAACAAAAGTTTCTATAAAACAAAACCACCGCCGTGCTCTAAAAGATATAAGTGAAACACTAGAGCAAAAACTATATAGCTCAAAAAATATAAGTGAAGCACATAGAGTATTCTAATAAATTCCGAATCATGTGTATCTCTCTCAAAAGTGTATTCAGCGAGGATGATTGTGTTAAACTAAAAGAAAAGACTCAAATCATACAAGACGCTCCAAGCAAAACACATCTCATGTGGTGAATAAAAATATAGCTCCAAGTAAAGTAACCGATGGACGAAGGCGAAAGAGGGGTTGCCTTCCGGGGCATCCCCAAGCTTTGGCTTTTTGGTGTACTTAGATTTACCTTGGGGTGCCTTGGGCATCCCCAAGCTTAGGCTCTTGCCACTCCTTGTTCCATAATCCATCAAATCCTTACCCAAAACTTGAAAACTTCACAACACAAAACTTAACAGAAAATCTCGTGAGCTCTGTTAGCGAAAGAAAACAAAACACCACTTCAATGTACTGTATTGAACTCATTCTTTATTTATATTGGTGTTAAACCTACTGTATTCCAACTTCTCTATGATTTATAAACTATTTTACTAACCATAGACTCATCAAAATAAGCAAACAACACACGAAAAACAGAATCTGTCAAAAACAGAACAGTGTGTAGTAATCTGTAACTAACGCAAACTTCTGGGACTCAGAAAAATCTACCAAAATAGGAAGACCTAAATAATTTGTTTATTGATCTTCTTCAATTGGAATCAGTATTTTATCACGTTCTGGTGATTTTAAACAATTGTTTTCGTGAACAGAAAGTTTCTGGAATTTTCAGCAAGATCAAATAACTATTATCCAAGAAGATCCTATAGGTTTAACTTGGCACAAACACTAATTAAAACATAAAAACACATCTAACTAGAATCTAGATGGATTATTTATTACTAATAGCAAGGATAAATATTGGGTCGGCTCCCAACAAGCGCTTTTCTTTAAAGCCTTTTTAGCTAGGCAATGAGATTTCAATGATGCTCACAAAGAAGATAAGAATTAAAGCGCGAAGAGAGCATCACAAAACACGTGACAAACACATCTAAGTCTAACATACTTCCTATGCATAGTCATTTTATAAGCAAACAAATTATCATAGCAAGCAAAAATTAGCATATGCAAGGAAGAACAAAGATACGATAGCAATCTCAACATGACGAGAGATAATTTAGTAAGATAAAAATTTCTACAACCATATTTTACTCTCTCATAATAATTACATGTAGGATCATAGGAAATTTCAACAAAATAGCTATTACATAACATATTCTCAACACAATCCACATGCATGCGAAGTTGACACTCTTACAAAATAGTGGGATTATCATTAACTAAAGTCATGACCTCTCCAAACCCACTTTTATCAAAAATAACATAAGATTGAACATTCTCCAAATATGTGGGATCTAAAGTTGACACTCTTCCAAACTCACTTTAAATATTATTGCAAACACTATTATCAATCTCATATTCATCATGCGGCTTAAATAAATTTTCAAGATCATAAGAAGAATCACCCCAATCATGATCATTGCAACAAGTAGTAGACATAGCAAAACTAGCATCCCCAAGCATAGGGTTTTGCATATTATTAGCACAATTGACATCAATAGAATTTATAGTAAAATAGTTGCAATCATGCTTTTTATTCAAGGAGCTATCCTGAATCTCTTCATAAATTTCTTCATCACAATTTTCAGATTCACGAATTTCAAGCAAAACTTCATAAAGATAATCTAGTGCACAAAACTCACTAGCAATTGGTTCAACATAATTGGATCCCTTAAACAGATTAGCAAGCGGATGAGGATCCATAGATCTTAGGTTCTCTGTTTAGCAATAAATAAACAACTATTCCAACCAAACGAGCAAACGAGCCAAGTAAGACATCAAAGCAAACGAAAAAGACGAACAGAAGAAGGGCGAATAAAACGGCAAGGGTGAAGTGGGGGAGAGGAAAACGAGGCAAATGGCAAATAATGTAAGGCGAGGGATAAGAGTTTGTGATGGGTACTTGGTATGTCTTGACTTGTGCGTAGAATCCCCGGCAACGGCGCCAGAAATCCTTCTTGCTACCTCTTCAGCACTGCGTTGTTTTTCCCTAGAAGAGGACAGGGTGATGCAGTAAAGTAGCGTAAGTATTTCCCTCAGTTTTCGAGAACCAAGGTATCAATCCAGTAGGAGACCACGCTCGAGTCCCACGCACCTACACAAACAAATAAGAACCTCGCAACCAACGCGATAAAGGGGTTGGCAATCCCTTCACGGTCACTTACGAGAGTGAGATCTAATAGAGATGATAAGATAATATTTTTGGTATTTTTATGGTAAAGACTACAAGTAAAGAAAGCAAATAAACGGTGCCAGAAATAGCTAGTTGTTGGGAGATTAATATGATGGAAATAGACCCGGGGGCCATAGGTTTCACTAGTGGCTTCTCTCAAGATAGCATAAGTATTGTGGTGGGTAAACGAATTACTGTCGAGCAATTGATAGAATTGAGCATAGTTATGAGAATATGTAGGTATGATCATGTATATAGGCATCACGTCCGTGACAAGTAGACCGACTCTTGCCTGCATCTACTACTATGACTCCACACATCGACCGCTATCCAGCATGCATCTAGAGTATTAAGTTCATAAGAACAGAGTAACGCTTTAAGCAAGATGACATGATGTAGAGGGATAAACTCATGCAATATGATATAAACCCATATTTTTATCCTTGATGGCAACAATACAATACGTGTCGTTTCCCCTACTGTCACTAGGATCGAGCAGCGCAAGATTGAACCGAAAGCTAAGCACTTCTTCCATTGCAAGAAAGATCAATCTAGTAGGCCATACCAAACTGATAATTCGAAGAGACTTGCAAAAATTACGAGTCATACATAAAAAAATTCAGAGGAGATTCAAACATTGTTCATAGATAATCTTGATCATAAACCCAAAATTCATCGGATCTTGACAAACACACCGCAAAAAGAAGAGTTACATCAAATATATCTCCAAGAGAATCGAGTAGAACGTTGTATTGAGATCCAAAGAGAGAGAAGAAGCCATCTAGTGAATAACTATGGACCCGAAGGTCTGAGGTAAACTACTCACACATCATCGGAGAGGCTATGGTGTTGTTGAAGAAGCCCTCCATGATTGATCCCCCCTCCAGCGGAGCACCAGAAAAGGCCCCAAGATGGGATCTCACGGGTACAGAAGGTTGCAGCGGTGGAAATAGGGTTTTGGCTCCTCTGCTGATGGTTTGGGGTACGTAGGTATATATAGGAGGAAAAAGTAGGTCGGTGGAGCTACGAGGGGCCCATGAGGGTGGAGGGCGCGCCCAGGGGGGTAGGCGCGCCCCCTGCTGAGGGAGTCCTGGATTAGGGGGTCCTCGGCAGCCGGACTATATACTTTTGCCGGACTGTTGGACTATGAAGATACAAGATTCAAGACTTCGTCCCGTGTCCAGGTGGGACTCTCCTTTGCGTGGAAGGCAAGCTTGGCAATACGGATGTGTAGATCTCCTCCCTTGTAACCGACTCTGTGAAACCCTAGCCCCCTCCGGTGTCTATATAAACCGGAGGGTTTAGTCCGTAGGACAACAACAATCATAATCATAGGCTAGCTTATAGGGTTTAGCCTCTACGATCTCGTGGTAGATCAACTCTTGTAATACTCATATCATCAAGATCAATCAAGCAGGAAGTAGGGTATTACCTCCATCGAGAGGGCCCGAACCTGGGTAAACATTGTGTCCCCCGCCTCCTGTTACCATCCGCCTTAGACGCATAGTTCGGGACCCCCTACCCGAGATCCGCCGGTTTTGACACCGAGATTGGTGCTTTCATTGAGAGTTCCACTATGTCGTCGCCATAAGGCTTGATGGCTCCTTCGATCATTGGCAACGATGCGATCCAGGGTGAGGTTTTTTCCCCCGGACAGATCTTTGTATTCGGCGGCTTCGCACTGCGGGCCAACTCGCTTGGCCATCTGGAGCAGATCGAGAGCTACGCCCCTGGCCGTCAGGTCAGGTTTGGAAACTTAAACTATACTGCCGACATCCACGGAGACTTGATCTTCGACGGATTCGAGCCTGTGTCAGGTGCGCCGCACAGTCACGACGAGCATGACTTAGCTCTGCCGCCGGGCATTGTTCGGGAGATCACCCCTGTGGCAACTCCGGCCCTCGACCCGGAGCAGATCGCGCCGTCCGAGGATGGGTGGATGGACCCCGTCATGGAGGCCACACACTCAGCGGCGATAGAGCCGAATGCTGACTTTACCTCCTACGAGACATGTGTTGTTGGATCCTTGGATTCGTCCCCGGCCACGGGCTCCAAACCGCCTGCGTCCATGCCTATCGAATCTGATTGGGCGCCGATCATGGAGTTTTCCTCCACGGATATCTTTCAGCACTCGCCCTTGGGCGATGTGCTAAATTCATTAAGGTCTCTCTCCTTGTCAGGAGGCCCTTGGCCAAACAATGTCCGGCTCGAGCGGTAAGCGGATGACGAAGAAATTCGTTCCCCACCCACCACCCACTTAATAGCCACTGTCGACGACTTAATCGACATGCTCGATTTCGACTCCGAAGACGTCGACGGTATGGACGACGATGCAGGAGAGGAACAGGAACCACCGCCCACAGGGCACTGGACAGCCACTTCATCACACGATATATATATATGGTGGATACACCCAAAGAAAACAATGACGAGGAACGGAAGGATGCAGCAAAGGATAGTTCCCTCGGGAAACAACCAAAGCGACAGCGTAGGCGCCGCTCCAAATCCCGCCTCGGCAAAAACAGAGATAATAGCGCAAGGAAAAATAATACCCCGGTCGACTCTAAAAGAAACGACGACCACATGGACCCAGCGACAGAGCAGGACGAGCCAGCGGACGGCGAACATAGTACGGAGCCGCTGTCCGATCATGGCGACGCTGAGGATAAAGCTAATCAACCTGTCTCGGGAGAGGAGAACTATCCGGACGACGATGCACACATCATCCCGGGAAGGCACTTGGAACAAGAGAACCTCCATAGAAGGCTTATTGCCACCGCGAGGAGCCTAAAGAAGCAGAAGCAAAGGCTTAAGGCTGCACAAAATACACTCAGCAGTAGATGGAACAAAGTGCTCGACACTGAAGAAAAGTACGGTGGCAGTCGCCACACAAAGAGCTATCCAAAGCGCAAGCTGCTGCTCGAATTCGATGATGAGGCCTTAGAGCCTATACAGCCGAAAAATAAAACGGCCGATCAGCCGAATCGACCACCCCGCGGCCGCGATAGGGCGGCTAACGATGTCGCACATAAGTCAGCACATGATCTACGTGAGGACTTGCACCAAAACTCCGGTATAACCAGGTCCATCTACGGATCTAGGAAGCGAGCTCCGGCATAGAAGAAAAACTGAACACTACAACCGTCAGAATGCCATGACTCATCCAAATACAGGGGTGCCGCGCACCCCCTATGCTTCACCAATGAGGTGCTGGATCACGAATTTCCAGAGGGATTCAAACCCGTGAACATAGAGGCATACGACGGAACGACAGACCCTGGGGTCTGGATCGAGGACTTTATCCTCCATATCCATATGGCTCGCGGAGATGATCTCCATGCCATCAAATACTTGCCCCTCAAGTTGAAAGGACCAGCCAGGCACTGGCTGAAGAGCCTCCCCAAAAACTCAATCGGAAATTGGGAAGAGCTTGAGGATGCTTTTAGGGCTAATTTTCAAGGGACCTATGTCCGACCTCCGGATGCAGATGATTTAAGTCATACAATTCAACAGCCCGGGGAGTCAGCCCGAAAGCTTTGGAACAGATTCCTCACTAAGAAGAATTAGATTGTCGACTGCCCGGACGCCGAAGCCTTAGCGGCTTTCAAACACAGTGTCCGGGACGAATGGCTCGCCGGACACCTTGGCCAGGAAAAACCGAGGACAATGGCAGCCCTAACAAGCCTTATGACCCGCTTTTGCACGGGCGAATATAGTTGGCTGGACCTTAGCAGCACCAGCAACCCAGGCACATCCGAAGTCAGGGATGGTAATGGAAAACCACGACGCAATAAAAGTAAGCATCGAAACAATGAAGACAGCCCAGAAAACACGGCGGTAAACGCTGGATTCAGGGGCTCTCGACCCGGTCAACAGAAAAAGCCAATTAAGGGCAGCAGAGATGGACCGTCCAGCCTAAACAAGATTCTAGACAGATTATGTCAGATTCATGGCACCTCCGACAAACCTGCAAATCACACCAACAGAGAATGCTGGGTTTTCAAGCAGGCCGGTAAGCTAAACGCCGAACATAAGGGGAGGGAGACACCAAGTGAAGACGAGGATGAGCCTCGCCAGCAAAGCACTGGGGGACAGAAAAAATTCCCACCTGTCGGTGTACAAAAAGAGGGGCACACTTTTGTACCCCTTTACCTGTGCACGGGCAGTCGGAGCCGCGCCCACGGTGACACCAAGCAGAATAGGGGTGGTGAGCCAAGGTAAGACCGAAGCCCAAGATAATCAGAGCAACGCCAAGGCCGAGACCACAAGGAGCAGAGGGACGAAGCAGGCTCCCCCGGCAAGACCCTTGCCGGGGCAGCTCGCCCCACGCCAACAGAGCGAGCCACCCTTGAGCCCACGGTCCCCAACGCCATCGTCCATGTGGGGCCAGGGCTCGGGAAGGCACCTCTGTGGTGGCATGCAGATCTTTGTAAAAACATATTAAAGATCAGATGAGGATTAGAAGACGACGATCCTTGGCAAGATCCTTGCCGAGGGAGGCCACCAGCCCCCGGCAAGGCCCTTGCCGGGGACGACAGCGCGCGACGGCAAGACCCTTGCCAGGCCACACGGCAAGACCCTTGTCGGGCCACCCGGCAAGGCCCTCACCAAGGACACCAGCAGGGCCACCACCAGGCCCACGCCAACCAAGCTTCCACCGCCGTTCACATGCAGCTGCCAGCCCAACCAGCTGGGCGGGCACCTGCGTGGCAACATGCAGCCCCCAGGCCAACTCATCGAGCGCCTGCATGGCGGCATGCAGATCTTTGTGAAGGCTCCACCATCGCGCCACCTCAGCTGCCTGCCTTCCTACATGGCGCCGCACGCATCGCTGGCCAAGGCGTGTGTCGAAGCAAGGAGGAGCGGCGACGGACGGGACGGGCCTCGCCCCCGTCCCCGATAAAGCAGGGAGACACCTAAGCTACGCATTAAATGCGTCTTGTTCTGTAATACGAGCGATAAGCTCAGGGCATTGTGCGCCTTTCCACCTCCTGTGTGCCACTGTGGCAGCCCCTTTCGACTATAAAAGGAGGCCCATGGCATACTGGAGAAGTATTCGACTCTTTCGAACCACGCACTCACCACAGCTAGTTCGAGAGCTCAAGAACTCTCTGAAATACACCCACTAAAGCAGGACTAGGGTTTTACGCATCCTCGTGGCCCGAACCTGGGTAAACGCTCCTTGTGCTGGCTACTGCTCCTGCACTTCTTGCAACCCTGCGCCCCGGCAATCGTAGTAGGGATTCTCGTGATCCCATAGGTGTCGTTTCCCCCGACATCTTTGGCGCGCCAGGTAGGGGGCGCAATTGTGAGAATCTAGCCTAGTAGCTAACCTAGCGGTTCTTCATCACCCTTGGCTCCTGAGAAGAAGGTGGCCGGAGGAACGACGCCGGCGCAGCAATAGAAAAGCTAAGTTATTCAGAGCATTGAGTTATTTCCTCCTATATATATATGGTTATCATCCTCGGAGATTTTGCCTATGTATGAGAGATGTGACACCCAAGTTTTTATTTGGATTTTTCAAAAGATTTTATTTGACTTGAGGGGAGTGATTTAAATTTTTTCTTCAAGAGAACTCTCCCTCTCAAATATTTTTTTATGGCAAAAGTTTTATTTGGATTCACCCAAGATCTGTCTTTGGTCTTGGAGGTTCTTGCTTTTAATTGGACTCAAGACAAAATACTTTTCACTTGGGAAAATGCCTTTTGAAAATCTCTTGAAAATTTGCACTATAGCTTTTGGAATAATCCTTTGCCACTTTCAATAATTCCTTCTTGCCATGGCCTTAGTGCAAATACTCTCTCCTAACCCTTCCCTCACCTTTGGATCATGATTTGCATCAAATCCAGCAAGTTGAACCTCCCCATGTGATTATTTCCATTTAAATCTTATTCAAACAAATTTCTGCCTTCTATTCTAGCCATTGGTGATTTACAAAGGAACTCCATTCTCTGTTTTGAGTTTTGCCCCCAAACCTTTTTCCCCTCCTAGTCCTTTGAACCCTCAACCAAGATCCATTAAGATCCACTGGTCTTCAGTTCAAATTTTTCAAACTACACTTGCTGCAAGTTTGGACCAGATTTGTCAAATTTGGTGAAATTCATTCAAAACTTTCTCCAAAAATTCCAAGTAAAATCAGGCAGCCTCTGGGTGCATTGAGTGGTCACCTCACCAAGTTACAGCTCCAGAAAAAAATTTCTGCTTGCCTAATCATTCTGTCGAACACCTGCAGTGCTTTGTCAATGTCAAGTTCAGAGTTTCAGAAATTCAGTTCAGTGCCCTACTGTCGTTTTCTTCAGAGCATGTTGTCGATCTCGACAGTGCAGCGTTGGCACCTTGCTCCTCGTCCCCTCCCCCTTGTTCCTGCTCCGCACGAACGCCTGGCACCTTGCGGACGTCGGCGACGAGCAGCAGAAGGTGCGCCGCCCCGTGACCGACGCCCGCGGCGGCTTTGCGGCCGCCAGCGGGAGGCACGGCGCTGACGGCGCCACCCAGCGCCGCCCAAACCACCGGAGCTCGCCGCGTGGCCTTCCACTCCCCCAAACGCGCTGCCACCCTCGTCGTGAACCACAGGGCGCGGAGCGTGCTCTCTGCCGCCGTCGAGCCCGTGCGGCCATCTCACCGTGGTCCAACGCCATTACGCCAAGACCAACTCCGTTTAGCTGTGGAATGACACCAGTAACTTCCACTGATGCTGCCTGGCCACTCAAACCTCCTGCCAATCCACTGCATCGCCATAATCGCTCGCCGGAGATTCTCCGTTCACGGCCACCCTGTCGATCCGCCTATAAATAGAGGCCCCGAGCTTCAACTCGAGCACCCACCCTGCACTCTACCTAGAGCACGCCTAGCCACTGGAAGAGCCCCGAGGAGGTCTCCTTCCTCGACTCCGGCCGCCGCGACCCGCCATGGGATCCAGCTCGATTCGCCCCCGTGTGTGCACCTCCGCCTCCCTTCTCTTGCCAGTAGCTTCACTATGCATCCCTCTTTCTGACCCGCGCTTCAATTCGAAGTTTGCAGCCCTCCACCGGAGTTCTCCACCACCACCCGAGCCGCCGCCCGCCGGAGAAAGTGTCGCCGTCGACGTGGTGCTCCCCGTTGGTCGAGTCCACCACCCACCGACGCGGAAGAAGACGCTGAAACTCTTGGTACCCTCTGATCCTCCTAACTCGCCGTGGTTCGACGCCGGCGTCCACCGCAGTCTTCGGGCGCCGGCGAGCTTTTCAAACCTGACATGTGGACCCCGCATGTCAGCCTCTGTTCTATTCTTTCGCGAACCGTTTTCTGTTGGCGCCTTCGGGCAAAATACGCTTTCCCTCTTTAGCTAGCGCATTTCTTTCCGAAGCGTTTTCTGTTTTCTCAGTTTAAACCCTGGAACTTTTCTGTTTCATTACAGATAAGTCCCTGGACAGAAACCTTTATAACTTTTAAATGAAAAGGGATTTTTGAGTGATTCTTTTTCTGACAGTCTTAAAATTTTGTCTAGTTTTTTCTGGGATTTATTTGAAAAATATTTGGAGAAGTTTCTGTGCACCCATTGGTTTTCACGTTAGTGCCCGTTTTCGTGATTGCCGTAGGTTCCGGAAGAGGTAACGGAGCCGCGAACTTCGTCGAGCTAGACTCCGACTTCTCCGAACCAGGCAAGCATGTTTTGAACATTTGATATGACAGGTGTTTTGCATGTTTGCGTGAAAGTGTGTCCGTGGCATATGAGTGTCGGTAAATACCTCGTTGCTTGTAAGCAACTACCCGCATGTTCCAAAGTTGTGATGATCTCTGATGAGAGATGGCCTAATCATGTGGGGACATGAAGGGCAGCAAGGTGGTACTGTTGTAGCATACCAGCCTTGCGTCATCCGACTTTCTCCGACGTTAACGTGGACGGAGTCACGTTATCGTTCTTTTCCCCGCATGTTCCAAAGTTGCGATGATCTCTGATGAGAGATGGCCAAATCATGTGGTGACATGAAGGGCAGCAAGGTGGTACTGTTGTAGCATACCAGCCTTGCGTCATCCGACTTTCTCCGACGTTAACGTGGACGGAGTCACGTTATCGTTCTTTCCCCCTTCCGTGCTACCACATGTTTCATTTGCCAGGATGCGGTTTAGTAAGTTGGTAACCTCTTTCCGTGTACACACCAAACAGAGAGGCCGGGATGATGGTACCTTGGCCCAGGATTAAAGCCAGTCATCCGGTCAGGGGGCATGGGTGTTTCCGGTTGGGACCGAGAGGGGGGGCACCCCCTTAGAGCGCGCGTATCGAAATTTGATCCCATGCTACGCGAGGTTGTAGCCTCCCCGTCTCAAGGTTTTTCTTGAACGTTGCCGAGGGTGATCCCTGGCTTCGGAAGGTTGAATTGGGTGTGTACTGGTTAGACGTGTTTCTTCCAAAACACCGTAGACGGAACTAGTCCCCGTGACTACTGAAATCCGTTGGGTGTGGTTAAGTACAAACTCTGCAGAGTCAATTCCTTCCAAGTCATCGTATCCATGATCAAGTAGTGTAATCAGTATATCCATATCTATCCGCGTGGAAAACTTGTCCCCGGTGAACCAGCTCAAGTGGTAAACCCAGTTTAATTATTATTACTGTGGATGGACTAACCTTTTATTTGTCTCGTACTTGTAATAATTTATGTTCCCGAACTATTGAATTATTAAGCTACAATATAAGCCCTTTATGTGACGTCGCGCAGACGTCCGACTGTGGCGTGTTCTTGTTTCTTACTTTAAATATAAGCCCTTTATGTGATGTCGCTCAGACGTCCGACCGTGGCATGCACTGCCTTTATTTTCTGTTATAAGCCCTTTATGTGGTGTCGCCCCGACGCCCGACTGTGGCATTACTATTCTGCAGTTTCCGCTCGAGGAGTCATTCAGACCCTCGCTTCGCACCAGTATTACTATTCTGCAGTTTCCGCTCGAGGAGTCATTCAGACCCTCGCTTCGCACCAGTATTACTATTCTGCAGTTTCCACTCGAGGAGTCATTCAGACCCTCGCTTGGCACCAGTATTACTATTCTGCAGTTTCCTCTCGAGGAGTCATTCAGACCCTCGTTTGGCCCCCCGTATTTATTATATCTATGTCTGAACGCACTGGTTAATTGTTCATATGCTTCATGTTTACATTTGTTATATCTTATGTCCGAACTGTCTTGCGAGTACTTTCATAGTACTCACCTGGCTTGTTGATTTGGCCAGATGTTGACGAAGGCGATCTCTTGGATGAAGAGTTTGATAGCGCGTCCGACGCCTAGAGGAGTCCCAGTCAGTCCTGCGCGATCCCGGATATTGGTCACTTGTTTTATATACGCTTCCGCCACCCGCAATAAGTCTACTCGAGCTTCACTCCGACGCTCAAGAGCTGTAGTCTTCAGGAGTCATATCACTCGCTTCGCGGTGATATTTCCACCACCGTTATTATCGTGAGTTAGTAGTTTGCCACCCTATCCGCCGTCTTGTTTTATCGGCGTGCATGTAATAATTGTTGAGCAGTCTCCGCTCAACCTTGTATTATATTCAGTACTCCTGGTATTTTTCTTCTGTGACCAAGATATTGTCTACCAGTGAGAAGGAATTCTTCCTTACTGGTCCGTAAAAGGGATTGGTCTCTCAGTAATTATTTTATTGAAAAACCGGTCGTGACGAGCTTGGTACTAGAGCCAGGCTGACTGTTGGAAGCCACTAGGTGCGATCGCTAATCGGTTATTAGCGTCTTTTGTGCATTTTCAGCATTTTGCAATTGTAGCTATTTTCTGTTGGTCATCATAAATTTATGACATGACTACTCAGAAGTTTTGCCTACTTTTGTAGATGGCTGGCAGCAGCTGTGAGAATCGAGTGTTCACGAACGTGCCCGAGGGGTTTGTCAAGCTCCTCGTCTCCATCACCAAGCTCGCGATCGGGCCAGCAGCTCGCTCGGAGTTCACACTCTACCAGCACAAGCTCAGCGATGATGTGTCTATGCACCAAGCTGTGATGCAATTCAAGGGAGGACGTTCTGCAGCTCGCCACTTCCGTTTTGTGGGAAGGGCCATGCCTACGGAGAGGCATGCCATGCAGATGGCTGCCCGTGAGGCGATAGCTCGTCTTCGGGACATCCTTCCTACGATGAAGACTCGTCGCTACCGCTACCTCCCATGCCATGTGCCTTACACCAGCTACTATGCGTTCGCCTGCCATCGGGGAGAACGAGATGAAGCCATCGAGATGGTTGTGGAGTATCTCAAGGCTCTGGAGGAGTCTTTCGACAACCTCGTGGACGATCTTGTGGCTGCCCGCGTGGACTTAGTCCGAGGCGGTCCTGCCAGCAGGAAGGAGCTTCTCAACACGGCACCACCTCTGACATTCGTCTCGTCTTCAGCCTCGTATGCACCGGCCGTTTTGGCCACTGCTCGCCGTCTGCCTACCACTGAGGAGTTCGACCGAGTCATCGCTCCTACTCCAGTCAGAGCCGCACCGCCTGCCGCACCCGCTCTACCACCAGTCGCCCCCGCACCATCACCGCAGCGCAGCGTTACGCGTCAGGAGCCAGCTAGAGAGGAGGTGGAGGTTGATTCTCCTGGACCGCTGAGTCTTGCCATCGGCAAGGGAAAGGAAATCTTCACCATCTCCGACTGAGAGCGCCGAGTAGCCGCGCGTCATGTCTGCTTGTATGATATGCTGTTTTATCTGTTCACTAGTTTGTATTGGTGTGTTTGCTGCCTTCCGGAGTAGTACGCTAGTCTAAATAACATGTCAGGAATGTGTACGCGCATCCTGAGTGCTGTATCGTGTGTTTGCTTTTCGCGTGTAAGTTTTATGTTAAGCAGTTCTTCTCCGTGCAAAATCATTTATGTTTTCTTGAAAAACCTTGAAGTCTTTTAAATTGTTGCCTTTGAAAGATTTTCCTTGTGCTACATAGTTTTTCTCATGGGTTTTGCAAAATGATACCCCCAGACTGGAAAAATGTCTCGCCCGTGGACTCGCTCTATGCCCAATCAGCCAGAAGAGGTTTACGAGACACAGACTGGCAACAATTTCACTCAGGGTCAGTCCAGTCATCAAGACAGCGAAGCAGCCCTGTCTCAAGTATGCCGTCTCTTCGAGCAAAGTCAGCAACAGCACCAAGAGATGATGAATCATGTCATCAATATGGGAAACCACCATGAACCCTATCAACCACATTCCAAGTTATCTGAGTTACAGAAGACTCGCCCCTCAACTTTTGCTCACACCGATAGGCCGCTGGAAGCCGATGATTGGCTTCGTGACTTTGAAAGGAAACTGATTATTGCTCAGTGTTCAGATCATGAGAAGGTGCTTTATGCACCACACTACCTTACTGGAGCAGCTGCAGCATGGTGGGAAAACTTCCTACACATGCATCCCAGTGAACACAACATCACCTGGGAAGATTTCAAGGAAGGCTTCCGTGGGGCACACATCCCCAGGAGCATCCTAAAAATCAAGAAGAGAGAGTTTGATGACCTGAAGCAGAGAGGCATGTCAGTGACAGAATACAACGGTCAGTTTACCCAGCTGTCTCGTTATGCCTACGATGAGCTCATGACAGAAAGCAAGAAGATGGAAAAATTCCTAGACGGCTTGGCACCAGCACTAAGATGCCAACTGATTGTACACACCTTTCCGGATTTTAAAACTCTGGTTGACAAGGCCATCACCTTGGAAAATGAGCGCCGTAGTCTGGAAGATATCCGTAAGCGGAAGAGGGACAAGACGACTCTTGCCCGCAGCAACCGAAGCAAGACTGAGGTCCCAAGGACAGACGCAAGGAGATCCACGACTACTAATCCAAAGCCCTTCGGACAGTTTCATGCCAGGGACAAGGAATACACATACCGTCCAGGGGTCACCTGCTATGCTTGTGGTCAAGAAGGGCATTATGCTAAGCAGTGCCCAAAGCCAAGAAACTTGGCACCCAAGCCAAACAATGGTGGAAACAATCCAGCCCCCAAGCGCAACAATTTCAACCCCAACAACAACCACAGGAAGGGTCACCTGAACCATGTGACCAGGGAAGAAGCGCAGAATGCCCCAGACATCGTGCTCGGTACGTTCCCTGTCAACACAGTACCTGCCACGGTTTTGTTTGATTCTGGAGCTTCCCATTCGTTCGTTTCGAAGAGTTTTGTTTTGCAACATGGTTTTTCGATACTTCCCTTGGAAAAATCTATGATCATCAAGTCCCCCGGAAATAAGCAAATCGCTCAGGGTTACTGCCGAGGAGTGGTCATTGAGTTCGAAGGACTACAATTCCACGCGAATCTCATCGTGTTGGAGAGCAAAGGACTGGATGTCATTTTAGGGATGGACTGGTTGACCACCAACAAAGGATTCATCGACTGTTTCAATCGGACAGTGATTCTCACTCACCATCACGGCAAGACAATAAGAGTTTCCGCTCAAGAAAGGCCACGATCACAGCAACCAAAACTGAACAAAATGGACATTGCAGAACTGAGAAAAGTTCCAGTGGTATGCGAGTTTCCTGATGTGTTCCCTGAAGAACTACCAGGCATGCCACCAGACCGAGAGATAGAATTCAGCATTGAACTAGCACCTGGCACCGCTCCCATCTATAAGAAGCCTTATAGAATGGCACCCTCAGAATTGGTGGAGTTGAAGAAGCAGATAAAGGAGTTATTGGACAAAGGATTTATTCGAGCCAGCTCCTCACCATGGGGTTCGCCAGTGTTGTTCGCCAAGAAGAAGGATGGGACACTGAGACTATGTATAGACTATCGAGCCCTCAATATGGTCACCATCAAAAACAAATATCCGATGCCACGGATAAATGATTTGTTTGACCAGCTCGCACAAGCCATGGTATTCTCAAAAATTGATTTGAGATCGGGATATCACCAATTGAAGGTACGGACAGAAGATATCCCCAAGATAGCATTCACTTCCAGATATGGGTTATACGAGTTTACAGTGATGCCTTTTGGACTAACGAACGCCCCCGCATATTTCGTCCACCTCATGAACAAAGTGTTCATGAAATTCATGGACAAATTTGTGGTGGTATTCATTGACGATATTCTGGTTTACTCAAGGACACCAGAAGAGCATGCTGAGCACCTCAGAATTGTTTTGGGAGAATTGAGGAAACATCAGTTGTACGCCAAATTTAGCAAGTGCGAATTTTGGCTAAGACAAGTTGGTTTCTTAGGCCATATACTGAACCAAGAAGGCGTGGCCGTAGACCCAGAAAAAGTCAAGGCCATACTAGACTGGAAGCCACCCGCCAACGTTACTGATGTGCGGAGTTTCCTAGGAATGGCCGGATATTACAGAAGATTTATTGAAGGATTCTCCACTGTGGCAAAACCTATAACACAGTTGCTCAAGAAGGACAAGAAATTTGTATGGACGGAAGCATGCGAGAAAAGCTTCCAAGAACTCAAGAAGAAGCTGACAACCGCACCGGTCTTAACTGTGCCAGACATACACAAGAGTTTTGAAGTTTATTGTGACGCGTCCCGAAAAGGTCTCGGATGCGTACTAATGCAGGATGGCAAAGTTGTCGCATATGCCTCCAGGCAGCTTCGAAAACATGAGGAAAATTACCCAACACATGACTTGGAGCTAGCAGCAGTTATACATGCACTCAAGGAGTGGAGGCACTTTCTGTTGGGAAATCGCTATGAAATATATACGGACCATAAGAGCCTCAAATATATTTTCACACAGCCAGACTAAATTTACGCCAACGACGCTGGTTGGAACTGGTTAAGGACTATGATGTCGGTATTCACTACCATCCAGGGAAAGCAAATGTAGTGGCCGATGCCCTTAGTCGGAACCCCAGCCCGGACAATGACGGTCCGCAAAACTTGAGGCCTGAGTTTCAGAAAGAGTTCGCTAGGCTCAACATGATGTTAGTCGCTGAGGGCACCGTATCAAATCTGGAGATACAACCCACCCTGGTGGAACATATTAAGAAGGCTCAACAGGGACATCCCAGCATCGAAGGCATAAAGAAGAAAATGAACCTTGGTAAGGCTTCAGAGTTCGTCACAGACAGTGAAGGAACATTATGGTACGGAGACAGACTTTGCGTACCTAACATTGAGGAACTCAAGCAACAGATCTTGACAGAAAGCCACACCGCTCCATACTCGATCCATCCTGGAGGAACCAAAATGTACAAGGACATTCAGGAAAGATTTTGGTGGCACGGTATGAAAAGAGATATAGCCACATTCATTGCTTGTTGCGATTCATGTCAGCGCATCAAGGCCGAGCATCAAAAGCCAGCAGGGCTACTCCAGCCAAACAGGATACCGGAGTGGAAATGGGATGAAATAGGAATGGACTTCATTGTCGGAACCCCGATCACAATGCGGGAATGGCGCCATATGGGTCATCACAGACCGACTAACCAAGGTTGCTCATTTCATTCCCGTGAAGACTACCTACTCCACACAAAGACTGGCCAAACTTTATCTCTCCCGTATAGTTTGCTTGCATGGAGTCCCAAAGACTATAATATCAGACCGAGGCACACAATTCGTCTCCAAATTTTGAGATCACCTACAACAAGCTCTGGGCACGCAACTAGCTTTCAGTACAGCATACCACCCTCAGACTGATGGACAAATGGAACGTGTAAACCAAATCCTAGAGGATATGCTAAGAGTCTGTGTGCTCACCTATGGATCCAGTTGGGAAGAGAGTTTGTCGTATGCCGAATTTGCTTACAACAACAGTTACCAAGCCAGCTTGCAAATGGCACCCTTTGAAGCATTGTACGGACGGAGATGTCGTACCCCACTGAATTGGTCAGAAACAGGTGACAGCCATATCTTTGGCCCAGACATGCTTAAAGAGGCCGAGGAGAAAGTCAAACAAATCAGGGACAGACTCAAGACAGCACAGAGCCGACAAAAGAGCTACTATGATCAGAAGCATCATGAGGTCAGCTTTGAACCCGGTGATTCCGTATACCTCCGAGTATCTCCTATGAGGCGTCTGCAACGGTTCAAAATTAAAGGGAAGCTAGCCCCAAGATTTATTGGACCATTTTGTGTAAAGGCACGAAGAGGCACGGTAGCCTACCAACTAGACCTACCCAAGGAGCTGTCGGACGTCCATGACGTATTCCACGTCTCACAGTTGAGGAAATGTGTGAGTAACCCGGAGAAGCATGTACCTCATGAGAACATGGATATGCAACCAGATCTCACCTACAGAGAAAGACCAGTAAAGATTTTAGAAGAGTCTGAACGGAGGACCCGTCAGAAAACGATAAGATTTTTCAGGGTTCAGTGGAGCAACCACACTGAGGATGAAGCTACATGGGAAAGGGAAGATTTTCTCCTGGCAGAGTATCCATATCTATTTGAGGATCAGCAGAAATCTCGAGGACGAGATTTTTCCTAAGGGGGTAGGTGTTGTGACACCCAAGTTTTTATTTGGATTTTTCAAAAGATTTTATTTGACTTGAGGGGAGTGATTTAAATTTTTTCTTCAAGAGAACTCTCCCTCTCAAATATTTTTTTTATGGCAAAAGTTTTATTTGGATTCACCCAAGATCTGTCTTTGGTCTTGGAGGTTCTTGCTTTTAATTGGACTCAAGACAAAATACTTTTCACTTGGGAAAATGCCTTTTGAAAATATCTTGAAAATTTGCACTATGGCTTTTGGAATAATCCTTTGCCACTTTCAACAATTCCTTCTTGCCATGGCCTTAGTGCAAATACTCTCTCCTAACCCTTCCCTCACCTTTGGATCATGATTTGCATCAAATCCAGCAAGTTGAACCTCCCCATGTGATTATTTCCATTTAAATCTTATTCAAACAAATTTCTGCCTTCTATTCTAGCCATTGGTGATTTACAAAGGAACTCCATTCTCTGTTTTGAGTTTTGCCCCCAAACCTTTTTCCCCTCCTAGTCCTTTGAACCCTCAACCAAAATCCATGAAGATCCACTGGTCTTCAGTTCAAATTTTTCAAACTACACTTGCTGCAAGTTTGGACCACATTTGTCAAATTTGGTGAAATTCATTCAAAACTTTCTCCAAAAATTCCAAGTAAAATCAGGCAGCCTCTGGGTGCATTGAGTGGTCACCTCACCAAGTTACAGCTCCAGAAAAAAATTTCTGCTTGCCTAATCATTCTGTCAAACACCTGCAGTGCTTTGTCAATGTCAAGTTCAGAGTTTCAGAAATTCAGTTTAGTGCCCTACTGTCGTTTTCTTCAGAGCATGTTGTCGATCTCGACCGTGCAGCGTTGGCACCTTGCTCCTCGTCCCCTCCCCCTTGTTCCTGCTCCGCACGAACGCCTGGCACCTTGCGGACATCGGTGACGAGCAGCAGAAGGTGCGCCGCCCCATGACCGACGCCAGCGGCGGCTTTGCGGCCGCCAGCGGGAGGCACGGCGCTGACGGCGCCACCCAGCGCCGCCCAAACCACCGGAGCTCGCCGCGTGGCCTTCCACTCCCCCGAACGCGCTGCCACCCTCGTCGTGAACCGCAGGGCACGGAGCGCGCTCTCTGCCGCCGTCGAGCCCGTGCGGCCATCTCACTGTGGACCGACGCCATTACGCCAAGACCAACTCCGTTTAGCTGTGGAATGACACCAGTAACTTCCACTGATGCTGCCTGGCCACTCAAACCTCCTGCCAATCCACTGCATTGCCGTAATCGCTTGCCGGAGATTCTCCGTTCACGGCCACCCCGTCGATCCGCCTATAAATAGAGGCCCCGAGCTTCAACTCGAGCACCCACCATCCCTGTACTCTACCTAGAGCACGCCTAGCCACTGGAAGAGCCCCGAGGAGGTATCCTTCCTCGACTCCGGCCGCCGCGACCCGCCACGGGATCCAGCTCAATTCGCCCCCGTGTGTGCACCTCCGCCTCCCTTCTCTTGCCAGTAGCTTCACTATGCATCCCTCTTTCTGACCCGCGCTTCAATTCGAAGTTTGCAGCCCTCCACCGGAGTTCTCCACCACCACCCGAGCCGCCGCCCGCCGGAGAAAGTGTCGCCGTCGACGTGGTGCTCCCCGTTGGTCGAGTCCACCACCCACCGACGCGGAAGAAGACGCTGAAACTCTTGGTACCCTCCGATCCTCCTAACTCGCCGTGGTTCGACGCCGGCATCCACCGCAGTCTTCGGGCGCCGGCGAGCTTTTCAAACCTGACATGTGGACCCCGCATGTCAGCCTCTGTTCTATTCTTTCGCGAACCGTTTTCTGTTGGCGCCTTCGGGCAAAATACGCTTTCCCTCTTTAGCTAGCGCATTTCTTTCCGAAGCGTTTTCTGTTTTCTCAGTTTAAACCCTGGAACTTTTCTGTTTCATTACAGATAAGTCCCTGGATAGAAACCTTTATAACTTTTAAATGAAAAGGGATTTTTGAGTGATTCTTTTTCTGACAGTCTTAAAATTTTGTCTAGTTTTTTATGGGATTTATTTGAAAAATATTTGGAGAAGTTTCTGTGCACCCATTGGTTTTCACGTTAGTGCCCGTTTTCGTGATTGCCGTAGGTTCCGGAAGAGGTAACGGAGCCGCGAACTTCGTCGAGCTAGACTCCGACTTCTCCGAACCAGGCAAGCATGTTTCGAACATTTGATATGACAGGTGTTTTGCATGTTTGCGTGAAAGTTTGTGCGTGGCATATGAGTGTCGGTAAATACCTTGTTGCTTGTAAGGCAACTACCCGCATGTTCCAAAGTTGCGATGATCTCTGATGAGAGATGGCCTAATCATGTGGGGACATGAAGGGCAGCAAGGTGGTACTGTTGTAGCATACCAGCCTTGCGTCATCCGACTTTCTCCGACGTTAACGTGGACGGAGTCACGTTATCATTCTTTTCCCCGCATGTTCCAAAGTTGCGATGATCTCTGATGAGAGATGGCCTAATCATGTGGTGACATGAAGGGCAGCAAGGTGGTACTATTGTAGCATACCAGCCTTGCGTCATCCGACTTTCTCCGACGTTAACGTGGACGGAGTCACGTTATCGTTCTTTCCCCCTTCCGTGCTACCACATGTTTCATTTGCCAGGATGCGGTTTAGTAAGTTGGTAACCTCTTTCCGTGTACACACCAAACAGAGAGGCCGGGATGATGGTACCTTGGCCCAGGATTAAAGCCAGTCATCCGGTCAGGGGGCATGGGTGTTTCCGGTTATGACCGAGAGGGGGGGCACCCCCTTAGAGCGCGCGTATAGAAATTTGATCCCATGCTACGCGAGGTTGTAGCCTCCCCGTCTCAAGGTTTTTCTTGAACGTTGCCGAGGGTGATCCCTGGCTTCGGAAGGTTGAATTGGGTGTGTACTGGTTAGACGTGTTTCTTCCAAAACACCGTAGACGGAACTAGTCCCCGTGACTACTGAAATCCGTTGGGTGTGGTTAAGTACAAACTCTGCAGAGTCAATTCCTTCCAAGTCATCGTATCCATGATCAAGTAGTGTAATCAGTATATCCATATCTATCCGCGTGGAAAACTTGTCCCCGGTGAACCAGCTCAAGTGGTAAACCCAGTTTAATTATTATTACTGTGGATGGACTAACCTTTTATTTGTCTCGTACTTGTAATAATTTATGTTCCCGAACTATTGAATTATTAAGCTACAATATAAGCCCTTTATGTGACGTCGCGCAGACGTCCGACTGTGGCGTGTTCTTGTTTCTTACTTTAAATATAAGCCCTTTATGTGATGTCGCTCAGACGTCCGACCGTGGCATGCACTGCCTTTATTTTCTGTTATAAGCCCTTTATGTGGTGTCGCCCCGACGCCCGACTGTGGCATTACTATTCTGCAGTTTCCGCTCGAGGAGTCATTCAGACCCTCGCTTCGCACCAGTATTACTATTCTGCAGTTTCCGCTCGAGGAGTCATTCAGACCCTCGCTTGGCACCAGTATTACTATTCTGCAGTTTCCTCTCGAGGAGTCATTCAGACCCTTGTTTGGCCCCCCGTATTTATTATCTCTATGTCTGAACGCACTGGTTAATTGTTCATATGCTTCATGTTTACATTTGTTATATCTTATGTCCGAACTGTCTTGCGAGTACTTTCATAGTACTCACCTGGCTTGTTGATTTGGCCAGATGTTGACGAAGGCGATCTCTTGGATGAAGAGTTTGATAGCGCGTCCGACGCCTAGAGGAGTCCCAGTCAGTCCTGCGCGATCCCGGATATTGGTCACTTGTTTTATATACGCTTCCGCCACCCGCAATAAGTCTCCTCGAGCTTCACTCCGACGCTCGAAGAGCTGTAGTCTTCAGGAGTCATATCACTCGCTTCGCGGTGATATTTCCACCACCGTTATTATCGTGAGTTAGTAGTTTGCCACCCTATCCGCCGTCTTGTTTTATCGGCGTGCATGTAATAATTGTTGAGCAGTCTCCGCTCAACCTTGTATTATATTCAGTACTCCTGGTATTTTTCTTCTGTGACCAAGATATTGTCTACCAGTGAGAAGGAATTCTTCCTTACTGGTCCGTAAAAGGGATTGGTCTCTCAATAATTATTTTATTGAAAAACCGGTCGTGACAAGAGACCTGCACGCAAAGGGGCCCTCCCATAATTGGCAACGCCCTTGTTCTGTTTCGAGTCCGCTCAACAGCTCAAGCAGCCGCGTCGAGAATGGCGGGGTAGCCTTCCGCACCTGGCAATGCTCTCGATTCTGACTCGAGTCAAGCTCGACAGTTCGGGCGGCCGCCCTAAGGGCGGCAAGGTGGTTTGCCCGGCAGCAAGCACACCCGGCAGGCCAATGGGGATCCATCCCCAAGACGCCGCCCTGGGTTTACGCGCCGGCAAACCTACCCAGGTAGCATAGGGTGGACATACAAAGGAAAATCAAACAGGAAAATAACGTGCATGATACTGAAAGTGCAGCAGAGGTATATTACATCGAAGTGTTGCTAAGGTTCTAACTAGAGATAGCGATTGTCTTGGTTGTGAACCTGCAGCGGCAATAAAGAACGGGGTGCCTAATCCCGGCGCTGGCCCTCCACCCTCTGAATTTAGCCGACTCGGCTGACGATGGGCTTGATGCGCTCCTTGAGCGGCGCGAGGTCAGTACCCTCCGGCAAGCTCTACAGCGCAGCGTCGAAGTCGAGGTCGGGATACCAGTGCGCCACCTTGGTGAGAACCTTGGTCATGGCACCCTGGCAAAGCCTCCGGGACTCGTCGGCCAGTGAGGCCGCCCGGTTGGCGTGAAGCCGCTCCAGAGCGCCGATGACCTTCTCAAAGAACATGGTCAGGCTGCAATTGGCGCTCACGCTCCGCTCCGGGACATACCTCACGTCTGACAACCCCATGATGCCCAGCTGCGCGGCGGCCTGGTTGGTGACGGTGGCGAGGCGATCGAGCCAACGGTTCTCGCCCTCCTCGTGATCCGCGAAGTTGAGGCCCTCGTTCTTCCCTAACTGCTTCTTGGCCTCCAGCTCCTTGGCCAGGGTCCCCTCTCGGGTTTTGGCCTCCGACAGCACCTTCTGGAGACCCTCCAGCTTCAACTTGAGGTCTTTGATGGAGTTGTTGGTCTCGGAGAGCTCCCCAGCCTTGCTGACGACCGCGCCCTGCGCCTCTGTGAGGGCACTGTTAAGCGTGTCCTTCTCCTGGGACAGCTACAGAGCCTGCTCCTTCAGCCCGTCGCGCTCCGCCTCCAGCTCCTCCACCTTGCCGGCATGAACCTGGGCCTGGGCATTGAGTGCCTCTTTGTGCCTCTGCTCCAGCTCGATGATCCGCTGCAAGACAAGCTTCTCCACCTCTGCATCCTTGCCGTGAAGCATGGCAGCAAGCTTCTCCTCGCGTGCAGCGAGGTCCTCCTCCTGGGAGTTCAGCGCGGCCTCGTGCTGGGTCTGGGTGGCTTTGGCGGCCGCGGCCAAGTTCCTCGCCGTCTCTTGAGCTTTCTCGATGTCGGCAAGCTTCATGGTGAGCTCCACGTCGTGCTTGGCCAGCTCGCCCTGAGTAGCCTTGAGCTCCTTGTGGGCCTCGCGGAACCAGTCCTGCGTCTCGGCAACGCGCTTCTGGAGGTCCGCCTCCGCCTTCTCCACCACCGCCGTCCTGGACTTAGCCTTGTCCAGGCGGGCGCGGTGGAGCGCTTGGAGCTTCCGGAAGCTGGCGCCCATGGCATGGAGGAGCCGCTCTTCCTGCGAACCGTCGCCACCAACGATCGGCTCGTCGACGACTTCAAGCCCGGCAGCGGCAAGCACTTCGTCGTCGAACACCTCTCCCTCAACGGGTGTCCTGGTGCTCGACGTGCCTGGAAGGTGGACGAACAAGTCGTCGCTCACCCTCAGGTACTTGCCGGAGCCGGAAGCAGCAGAAGAGGAAGGCTGGTCATCAGCCACCTCCTCCTCCTCCTCGGCAGCAGCCCCGCCGGCCTCCCCGGCAGGCCCCTTACCGGTCTCCTTAGTGGAAGCCTTGTCGGCCTCCCCGGTAGGCCCCTTGGCGGCGTCCTCGGCAGCGCCCTTGGCGGCCTCTTCGGCGGTGATCTTCTCGGTGTCCGCCTCGGCGGCCTTGGCGATGTCCTCGATGACGACATCCACGTCCTCTGGGTTCACCGAGGGGGAATATGGACGCCGAAGAAGGGGGTGAGGCAAGGCCAGGACCAAGAGCCAGAAAGAAAAAGAAACAGGGACGAACGAGGAACGACTTACCTGTGCCGGTACCAGGCTAGGAAACGGAAGTCCCCTCCCCGCCAACATTTGGCGTCGAGGGAAAGCCGCCGGCGCCCAAGTTCTCCTCCTCCTCCTCCATGTGCGTGGGCTCGGTGCTTAGCGCCCTTGCCGGGGACGCCCCTCGGGGCGGCGTGGTCGATGGGGGCGGCGTGTTAGGCGTAGCCCTCCGCGGCTCCTCCTGCTGCTGCTCTCCTCCTGCATACCTGGCAAGGTCAGCACCAAAGTGTCGTGCCACGGACACATGTTGACGGGGGAAGAATGATGAACTTACACTGGGGGCTATGCCGGGGGCTGTTGTCCGGGCTGCTCAACACCACCAATGGCGCCCTCGAAGTACCAACCGGGGGCTGGCCACCCGCCGAGACCTTGGCCCTCTTCACTCTCTGGGCCAGCGTCTCCACGTCCCTGCAAAGGCGAAGACAAGTCAAGACGAGCAACACAGATTGAGGAGGCAGAGATAACAAAAAGAAACCAGATACTTACTCGTCGTCCGCCTCCTCCTCAGCTGTTTTCCTCTTCCTCCTCGGGCTGAGGGATCCATAATCGAAAGTAACCTCCGTGTCAACATCCGCCGGAGGTGGGGAAGGAGGTGGTGTCTCGACACGCGTGGATGAAGAAGGGGCGGCTGTCTTCTTCTTCACCGCCGCCTTCGTCGGCTTCTTTGCCGCCGCGGCCCTCGTGTGGCGCCCGGACCCCTCCAAGGTCAGCTGCGGCCGCGCAGCCCTGCCAGGCCAGACCAGCTTGCTGGAACTGGCCCGCCGCAGGACTCGCCCTCTTCCCATAGCCGGCGTTGGGCCGGCGGTCCTGGCCTCCTCCGACGATGACTCGCCGACCACATCTTCAACCAGAGGAGCCTCGGTGCCGGTGCTGCTGGCTTCCCCGGCAGTCGCCGCCCACCGGGCGAGCTCCTCCTCCTCCGCGGCCGTCGCGGCCTTGTCCTCCAGAATGTAAGCAATGCCGGCCTCCTCGGCAAGTTGTGCCTCCCTCGCCCTGGTGGCGATGTAGTCCAGTTCCGCCTGGGTGGTGTCCTGGACAAGCAGCCACTCGGCGTCGGCATTGACGTACCCCTCGTGCAGAGTATCAAAGAACTGCTGCACCTCGGCGTCCTCCGGCTCCTTCCAGCTCGGGTCAGGGCCATGCGCGTTGATGTCCGGCATCATGGCAATGATATCTAACCGGCGCGAGTTATTGCACAATGGGACCACCCCGTCGGCAGCTTGAACAGAGGCCCCTTGAGGACCTTGTCGGCCTTCGCGGCGGCCCTCGCGACCTTGCCGGTCCGCACGACCTCGCCGTCGTGGCCCACGTCAAGCTGGAAGAGCCGCTGGCAGAAATGGGCATGCTCCATCACCGTGAAATTGTGGTCAAGGCCGGGACGAAGCCGCATGATGTCGGCGGGGTTCGTGAAGAGCCAGGCTGGCCTCCGCTTGTTATGAAGTGGAGCTATCCGGCGGCGGATGAAGTCCGCCCCGATCATCTCAAGGGTGAGGCCGGCCTCGGTGAACCGGAGGATCCTGGTGGTGGCGACCGTGAGCTTCTCATCGTCAGCATTGACGTCGCTCCAATCGCTTCTGCGGACCGGCGGTGCCAGGCGAACTTCGCAGAACGCCGGCGGGTCCTTCTCCTTGATCCAGCACCACCAGCCCCACCATTCTTCCCACCTCTCCTTCATGGCGCCCTCCTGATACCCTCCCTTGGATCTTGAGACCCAGGCGATGCAACCGGAGATGGCGCCCCCTGGTTGGATCCGAGGGGAGAAGTAATGGCGAAAGAGCGCCGTGTTGGGGTGCACCCCAGCGAAGCCCTCGCAGAGATGCGCGAAAAGGGCCATGCACGCCACCGCATTCGGAGTAAAATCTAGGAGGCGGAAGCCAAAGGTATGCATGACGTCACTGCACAAATCGGAGAAGGGAGGACAGAGCCGACGGGAAAAATAATCGACAAAGAAGGGGTACCGATTTGGGGCAGCCTCGGCGCAGTCAGCAGGGATGACGCGCGTGGCTGGATGCCCCGAATTCTCTCGCCCCCCGTCTTGACTCCCCACATGGGCCTGAAGGAGTCCCGAAGCTCGAACACATCAACTGTCGAGGGGAAGAAGGCGGACTGCGTCCGCTGCACCGCCAGCGCACTCTCCGGCGGCTCCACGGTTCCGGCGTCCTTGGCCACTCCCTTGCCCTTGGTGGATTTTGGCACCATGGCGGCTGTGGGAGGAGGGCAGGACAGAGGGCGGCGGAAGCGCAACGGCGATGAGCAGGAACGAATCTTGGAGAAGAAGAGGAAGGCGAGCGGAGGTTTTCAAGATTGGAGTTGTGCGAAGGGTAAAAAGAGCAGTGCGCCCGCGGTTATCCCTTTTTTTGGGGAAGCCGCGGGTCGCGCTGCCCATTTACTGCGATGTGACGCATGCGTGCAGAAACCGCCCCACACATGCCGCCCACGTCACGCACACCCCTCCACACCACGCCGCGCGCGGGTCGTGGGAAGCGCAGCGCGCGAAAAGTCTTACGACGGTAAAAACCGCCCCACCTGCCCGCGCACCATTTTGGGCCTGGCCCAACAACGTGTCGCGCTTATGTGTGGCCCAGGCCCGGGCGCTCCTGTCGGTGTACAAAAAGAGGGGCACGCTTTTGTACCCCTTTACCTGTGCACGGGTAGTCGGAACCGCGCCCACGGTCACACCAAGCAGAACAGGGGAGGTGAGCCAAGCTAAGACCGAAGCCCAAGATAATCAGAGCAACGCCAAGGCTGAGACCACAAGGAGCAGAGGGACGAAGCAGGCTCCCCCGGCAAGACCCTTGCCGGGGCAGCTCGCCCCACGCCAACAGAGCGAGCCACCCTTGAGCCCACGGTACCCAACTCCATCGTCCACATGGGGCCAGGGCTTGGGAAGGCACCTCTGTGGTGGCATGCAGATCTTTGTGAAGACATATTCAAGATTAGATGAGGATTAGAAGACGACGATGCTCGGCAAGATCCTTGCCGAGGGAGGCCACTAGACCCCAGGCAAGGCCCTTGCTGGGGACAACAGCGCGCCACGCAAGACCCTTGTCGGGCCACCCGGCAAGGCCCTCACCAAGGACGCCAGCAGGGCCACCGCCAGGCCCACGCCAACCAAGCTTCCACGGCCGTTCACATGCAGCTGCCAGCCCAACCAGCTGGGCGGGCACCTGCGTGGCAACATGCAACCCCCAGGCCAACTCATCGAGCACCTGCGTGGTGGCATGCAGATCTTCGTGAAGGCTCCACCACCGCGCCACCTCAGCTGCCTGCGTACCTACATGGCGCCGCGCGCATCGCTGGCCAAGGCGCGTGTCAAAGCAAGGAGGAGCGGCGACGGACAGGATGGGCCTCGCCCCCGTCCCCGATAAAGCAGGGAGACACCTAAGCTACGCATTAAATGCGTCTTGTCCTGTAATATGAGCGATAAGCTCAGGGCACTGTGCGCCTTTCCACCTCCTGTGTGCCACTGTGGCATCCCCTTTCGACTATAAAAGGAGGCCCATGGCATACTGGAGAAGGATTCGGCTCTTTCGAACCACGCACTCACCACAGCTAGTTCGAGAGCTCAAGAACTCTCTGAAATACACCCACTAAAGCAGGACTAGGGTTTTACGCATCCTTGCGGCCCGAACCTGGGTAAACGCTCCTTGTGCTGGCTACTGATCCTGCTCTTCTTGCAACCCTGCGTCCCGGCAACCGTAGTAGGGATTCTCGTGATCCCATAAGTGTCATTTCCCCGACACCACCAGAGGTCAAAACGGTGAACATGATTCACGTAACAAAGAGGAGGAGCAAACACGCACTCCGAGACAGATGCGCCGTAGAGCCCGTCACCCCCAAGTTCAAACCTTGGTCGGCCTGCCCAATCAGTTTTGATCGCAGGGATAACCCGACCAGTATCCGGCATGGAAGATCGGATGCCTTGGTACTAGACCCAATAATCAACGGATACCATCTCACCCGAGTCCTTATGGACGGCGGCAGTAGTCTTAATCTGATATATCAGGACACAGTCCGCAAAATGGGGATAGACCCGACGAGAACCAGCCAAAGCAATACTACCTTTAAAGGAGCAATACCAGGCCCAGAGGCCCACTGCACGGGCTCTCTAGTACTAGAGGTTGTATTCGGCTCTCCCGACAACTTCCGAAGTGAAAAGTTAGCCTTCGACATCGCTCCATTCCGAAGTAGCTATCAAGCACTACTCAGAAGAACGACCTTCGCTCGTTTTAATGCAGTACTGCACTACGCTTATCTTAAGCATAAGATGCCCGGTCCACGCGGCATCATCATAGTTAGTGGAAACACAGAGCGTTCCTTCCGCGTGGAAGAATGTGTGGTGGCTTTAGTAGCCGAACACTGAACGACCTCTCCAACCAGAATAAATGATCGGTCGTCAAGACCGCGGACACGGCTAGACGAGTCCGGCGCACCACTAGCTGTAACAGCTCAGATAAACGTGAGATTGGGTCGACGGATATACCCCCATAGGTGGTGCTAGGGGCTTCCCACATGTAAAAAGGGCTACAGTTCGGCTTGACCTTACTTAGATTGAATTTTAATGGTTTATTAAGAATAACCAATTTTTTGCACGAAGACTTTCACCTAAGTTTTTCTCTTTTACAGATGATAATCGTGCTACACCCTTCCAGGATACGGCACAACGGAGACACAGGCGTAGACATGCAGCAGGGCCCCGCTCAAAGGTTTCTTTTTAGATTAAGACCCTGTGTAAACCTTTCTTACTGTCTCTTGTTGCTTCACACCCTCCGGATACTCAACAGAACCGAGAGGGATGCTGGCGTTATTGGCATTTCGCCACGTCAGACTAATGCACGTACCTGGAAATTCAGGGTTCATTACCAAGGGCGTTACTCAGGCCGGGAAATGTTGTAAAGAACAAATACCTTAGGGAGTGTTCGGCGTCGCGAGTTTGGCCTTATATGCATCCGCTCCGAATCATGTCTTTGGTCAATTGTTGGGTTTTCCCGGCTCCCGTGTTTTGCTACCTTACGTTCCGCTCTATCGGCTAAGGTGGCACCGGGAGAACAACTGCGATTGTGCCCTAGTTCATCTGGACGAGCACCTCAGTAGAGAAAGCCGAAAACTGACTGTCATGATAAAGCGCGAGACTGGTCAACCACTCGATGACTCATCGGAATCTTTGTGATTCCTCCGCATTAACGAAGGACCGGTTTCCCGGTCATGTATGTACGCGCACCGTATTCGGATAGACGCGGAAGTACCAGGGGCTATATAGTAGCCCCACCGTCAAACTGCTATGGCTAAGTGAAAGTGTTAAAGCAATATAGTCCAATTGCCTTGTTCGCCGCGCTATCACCTCCTTAATGGACCAAGACGTTGGATCAAGTGTGAATACGCGCTTTTCCTAACACCCCCGCATTATATGCGTGGGGGCTGAAGCCGACGACTGCAAACTTTCAGGTTATATACATACAAAAACGGCCGCACAGGAGGCATCATAATACTTTCAGGCAAAAGTATAAACACAGCCTTTATAATCATAATAGCAATGTTTTTACAATTGGGATACATGTCACTAGAACATGATACTTTTCGAGCACTGAGCCTCTATTAAACGAGCGCCTTCTAGGACTTCTTCAAAATAGTGCTCGTCCGATACCCGGCCTACGGACAAACTCTGGGTTGCAATAGCGGTGGCCTCCATCTCTGCCCAGTATGTCTTAACACTGGCAAGCGCCATCCGCGCACCCTCTATGCACGCCGACCTCTTTGCAACATCGATATGCGGCACAACACCAAGGAATCATTGCACTAAACCAAAATAACTATTCGGCCTTGGTCCTTCCGGCCAAAGATGATCCACGACAGACCTCATGGCAAGCCCGGACAACCTATGGAGCTCAGCCCACTCGGCCATTTGCTCATTTAACAGCAGCGGACGCGTTGGAGCACTGAACTGCGACCAGAACAACTTTTCCACTTCATGATCTTTTTGATGTTTGAAAAACTCAGTTGTGTCAGCAGCACTTGTTGCCAAGTCCAAGTACACGTCTGCAGCATTCCATAATTGATCCAGAGGGGCATACTTCGGATCTCCGAACTTCGTCCGCAACAAAAAGGGCTTCCCAGCCATGATATCTCCGGCTTGACGAAGCTCCTCCTTCGCCGCTCTGATTTTAGAGCGGGTCTCCTTGGCTACTACCATGGCTTTCTTCAGGTCCGCCGCTTTCGCTTGGCTTTCCTTTTCAAGAAGCTCATACCGGTCGGCGGCATCCTTCAGCTCAACAGCCATCTTGGCTATTTTATCTTCGCTCTGGTGATGAGCAACCTGTTCGGCTCTTAATTCTTCGACCGCCTTTAGGGCGGCCGCATCACTTCTCCTGGCTTGTTCCTTGGCTCAGGCAAGCTCCGCCCGAAGGGTTTCCACGGCGGCAGCTCCATCTACAGTCACATTATATTATAGATACTAGCATCATGCTCCTCTTAAATATTTGTTAACCACCGGAGAATACATACCCTGTGCCTCGTCAAGCCGCTTGTTTACAAGCACGATGTCAGCATATGCCGCATCAAGTTGCCGCTTCAGTTCGGCAAACTCACCAGTCCGGCCAGCCACCGGACCCTCAGCCGCCTGCACATGAAAGCAGCATGATCATTACCTGGGACTATGATCCTCTGTTTGCCGCCTTTGGACAGCAACCAGAGTCTCAGGGGCTACTATCTGCATAGGGCACTCCTAGCGTGTGCGGTACAGTCGAAAAAGAAAAATATATACATTACTTTGCGTGCCTCAAAGCCTTTTAGCAGGCTCATAAAAGCTTCATGCAACCCACTTTTGGCGGATGAAATCCTCACAACCACCATACCCATTAAAGTACGATGCGCCTCTGAGATAGCTGCTTGCTCCAGAAGACTCATCAGCGCGTCCGGTCGTGCACCGGACAGTCCCGAACTCTTTCTGTTGCTCTCCTTAGGAGCCGAATACTCCAGACTTCGGGTGGCCGGAGGGTTAGCTTCCGGCCTTGGCGGATCAGTAGAAATTCTCCGCGACGACACCTCAGGGTCGTCCGCCTCATGAGGCGAGGAGACAGGGGGAGGCGTCTTTCTCTCCATCATCTCCGAAAGAGGATCCCCCGAAGACGAACTCTGTCGAGAAGGGCTACGATCCGAACTGCAAGACATATGCCTCGGTTATTGTCCTCGGAGATGAAGCAGGATATATTTACCAAAAGTACTCTTGTTCACTTACAGCTCGGTGGAGGGCTGACCCCCTTGCGATAAGGACGCCCTCCGGGGCAGGGCCCCCTGGCGAAGGTTTCTTCCCTCATTTGGAAACCCTTGTTTCCAAATCTTCGGAGGCGGTCCTTTTCCTTCCTTGGGGAGAGGGAATTTCAGATTCTTCTCCCCGATTGTCCTCCTTCGCCGAAACACTAATTCCCCCGGTTCGGATGAGTAATGTGTGAGGCCTGCTTTCGGCTTCTTTATTCCACCCTTTATCTTCCCCTGATGGCCCTTGATAAGGTGCCAGCTCAAGCATCCTGGCTAGTACAGGATCTGGTGAGCCTTCGGGAAGGGGGGCCGAACACCTGATCATCTTCGCCTTTTTTATCCAGTCCTGGTCAAAGAGCGATTTTTCAGAATGATGTTGTAACAAATTAAAAGACAGCGTGTTTGGCCGTGGAATTACTTACGTGGGTATCTGGACGATTGCAGTTTAGACCCGCATCCTCGGTGGTGTTCGGACACTTTATTCGTGATCCGAAGAACAAACCATACATCCCTTCGAGCGTCACGCGAAGAATTGCTGAATAGTTCGCGGTCCTTCCGGGTTGAACTCCCACATACGGAGAGGTCGACGTTGACATGGCAGGACCCAACAAACTAACATGACTTGCATTACCTTGACAAGGCTGACATCTTTCTTGAGGCGGCACATCATTAATTGGCCCCCAGTCCAGCCCCTTGTTGACCCATGACACCAGTTGTGGCGGGGGGCCCGAATGGAAGGCGGAGGCAGCTACCCACTTGGTACTTCAGGGAGCTGTGATGTAAAACCACTCCTGCTGCCATAGGTCGGACGTCTCCGGGAAGGAACCCTTTGGCCATGGAGCATCGGCGCCTTTGCTTATTATGGCACCTCCGCATTCTGTGTGTCGTCCATCGATCATCTTCGGCTTCACATTGAAGGTCTTGAGCCATAAGCCGAAGTGTGGAGTGATGCGGAGGAAGGCCTCACACACGACGATAAACAACAAGATGTGAAGGATGGAATCTGGAGCTAGATCATGGAAATCGAGCCCGTAATGGAACAAAAGCCCTCTAACAAAGGGATCAAGACTAAAGCCTAGCCCTCGGAGGAAGTGGGAAACAAATACGACACTTTCATTGGGTTCGGGAGTAGGGATGACCTGCCCTTGAGCAGGCAGCCCGTGCCACATTTCGGCGGTCAGATATCTGGCTTCTCTTAGCTTCTTGATGTCATCCTCTGTGACAGAGGAGGCTATCCACCGGCCTTGAAGGTTGGATCCGGACATGATTGAAGGTCCGAAGCGCTTAGCCGGAGCCTCGGGTGTTGGAATTCGAGGTGGGGGAAGGGAAGGATCGAGCGCGAGAAGAAAAGGACAGGCCTTGGCCCCTTTATAAAGAGGGTGAATATCAAGCGTCCTCCGCGTGGCCGTTTGGAACTTGCCTAAGATCGAGGAGTCATACCAACGGGCATGATTGGGTTACCCACACCCGTATTGATGGGAATCCCGTGATAAGAGGAACACGATCTCTGCTTCGACAAGACGTGCCAATAAAACCGCCTCGCAACACATGCAATGGTAGGCTGGGAAAAACGGTTCATCATGACCAGACCACGGCAGAACCTCACGCTATGAAAAGTTGTCAGCAGATTAGATTTGTGGAAATTTTATACTCTGTACGGTGGTATGTGGAATTTGTTTTGGAGAGCCGGACATGATTCTTGTGTTCAAAATCTTCTATGGATCGGAGGAAGAACCCGCCTTGCAATGCCGAAGACAATCTGCGCGCCGGACTCATCATCATTGAAGCATGGTTTAGGGGCTACTGAGGGAGTCCTGGATTAGGGGGTCCTCGGACAGCCGGACTATATACTTCTGCCGGACTGTTGGACTATGAAGATACAAGATTCAAGACTTCGTCCCGTGTCCGGGTGGGACTCTCCTTTGCGTGGAAGGCAAGCTTGGCAATACGGATGTGTAGATCTCCTCCCTTGTAACCGACTCTGTGTAACCCTAGCCCCCTCCGGTGTCTATATAAACCGGAGGGTTTAGTCCGTAGGACAACAACAATCATAATCATAGGCTAGCTTCTAGGGTTTAGCCTCTACGATCTCGTGGTAGATCAACTCTTGTAATACTCATATCAACATGATCAATCAAGCAGGAACTAGGGTATTACCTCCATCAAGAGGGCCCGAACCTGGGTAAACATTGTGTCCCCCGCCTCCTGTTACCATCCGCCTTAGACGCACAGTTCGGGACCCCCTACCCGAGATCCGCCGGTTTTGACACCGACACCTGCCTCGTGGCCTCCTCGTTGATTTCTTATGTCCGCTGCAGGTCCTCTGGATCACGTTTGTTCCAAAAATCACGTTCCCGAAGGTTTCATTCCGTTTGGACTCCGTTTGATATTCCTTTCCTTCGAAACACTGAAATAGGCAAAAAAACTGCAATTTGGGCTGGGCCTCCGGTTAATAGGTTAGTCCTAAAAATAATATAAAAGTGTATAATAAAGCCCATTAAACATCTAAACAAGAATATAATATAGCATGGAACAATAAAAAATTATAGATACGTTGGAGACGTATCAATTACTGATAAATAATATATAGGTGGAGAATGTTTCCGATGATGATAAATCATATGTAAAATACTTTAGTAATTGTTAGATGGCTTATATATATATATTTAATTTAATATCAATGGACCTTAAAAGGCCTAGTGCTGGAAGACAACTTGGGCCACCAAGGCCCAAGTGGAGTTGTCGCCCCCTTTCCTTGGAGGGGAGGCTGAATTGGAGTGGGGGAGGGTATCCCTCCCCATAGGCCGGTGCACCAATGAGGGAAACCTTATCTCCTTGTGTAGCGCCCCTCCCTCTCTCTCCAACCTATATATACTAGAGGAATTTTGTCCAATGAGACAGAAGTTTTGGAGCCTCCTCTAGTTCAGCTAGTTCTAGTTGGTCCTAGTTGACTAATTAGAGCTAGAGCTAGTTCCTCTAATCCTCATAATTAGAAGCCCATTGTGGTTTTAATCTACTCCCTCTAATTCTTTAATGATGATTAGCTCTGGATGGCGAAAAGCTGCCGGATCGTGAAGACCGTATGCTTGCAACCAAGTAGTAGGCCGTGCTTTCGCTCTTTTGTTCGAGGCATCGTTCGAGGGCGGTTGTCGGGATCGTCATCAATGGTTCGAGGGACTCCAAGTATGATCTATACCAACTCGTCTACTTCCGCTGCAGTCCGGAGTCGGTAACGATTGTTGATCCAAACCCTATATGCATCTTCACATTGTTCCTAGGTGATTGTAGGGCAATTTTTTTCTACTACATTTCCCAACATAGGGGTGATGTGGGGGCGACGCGGACTGCGCAGCTCTCGTGGAGCTGTGCATGGACCAGGAGGGCCTAGCTCCAGCGTTCGTGCTGCGGCGGCGGGGGAGAGGTGAGGTGACAGGTCCGAAACTGCCCCATGTGTCCACCTTGGACCTCTCGAGGGCAATGCGGAGGACCAGCTCCTCGTTGACATCAAGGTTGGGGTCGGAGCGGTTGCCCGCGCTCGACATGGTCATTGGAGTTGTTGAAGTGGATCGGAATCAGAGTAGGAGGGAAGAAGAGACGAAGCGAGAGCGGAGTGAACTGAGCTAGGGTTTACGGATTGGGGTATTTTGTGGGGACGGAGTGGGGTCAGGGTTGGCCGGCTGACATGACGGATGCGCCCGGGCCACCCCATATCCATCCTACATTGGGGCTGGATATGAGGGCGCCGGACAGCTTGGGCGTTTGAGGCCGGTTTTAGGCGCCCGGGTGGATCAATTTTTTTGACCAGTTAGTGACCATGCCATCCGTCCGGGCGTTTGACGCGAGTTTGTGGTGCCCTGCTGTAGATGCTCTAAACATTCTTATATTACTTTACAGATGGAGTATTTTGGAACGAGGTAATATGTAAGATAATCTACAACTGGGCGCACGAAACCCGCCTCAAACGCCCGGGTGGACGGCTCGATCACAAAAAAGCGACCCAGACGAGTGCCTCAAACGGGCCTCAAACGTCTTGGCTGGTCGGCACCCCTCATATCGAACCCAAATGTAGGGCGGATATGGGGGCGCCCAGGTGAGCCAGGGCGCGTCTGCTGATACGTCCATTTTGCATCATGTTTTCCTACTATTATTTATAGTGTTTTTAATCAATATAACACTTTGTGGAGTAATTCTAATGCCTTTTCTCTCATAATATGCAAGGTTTACACAAAGAGGGAGATTACCTGTAGCCGGAATTCTGGACCTGAAAAAGCTATGTCAGAGATACCTATTTTGCACATCTCCAAATGAGCTAAAATTTCATGGAGATTTATTTTGGAATATATAAAAAGATTGGAGAAAAGAAATACCAGAGGGGGCCACCCAGGTGCCCACCAGGCACCAGGGCGCGCCTACCCCCTAGCGCCCTGGTGCGTGATACATCTCCAACGTATCTATAATTTTTTATTGTTCCATGCTATTATATTATCTGTTTTGGATGTTTTATACTCCCTCTGTTCCTTTATATAAGGTGTATTGGTTTCCGTGCAAGTCAACCATTTGAAAGTTTGGCCAAGATTTTAGAACAAAATAGAAACATTTGTAATACCCAATAGATAAAATATGTAACTACCTTTCATGATTGATCAAATGATATAAATTTCATATTGTGGATATTGATATATTTTTCTAAAAACTTGGTCAAACATGCAGTCGTTTGACTTAAAAAAACAAATACACCTAATATAAAGGAACAGAGGGAGTATGCATTAATATGCTATTTTATATCATTTTTGGGACTAATCTATTAACCTAGAGCCCAGTGCCAGTTTCTGTTTTTTTCCTTGTTTTTGAGTTTTACAGATACGGAATATCAAACGGAGTCCAAACGGAATAAAACTTTGCGATGAATTTTCTTGGACCAGAAGACTCCTACGTGTCTTAGAGAGAGGGCCAGAAGAGTCCCGAGGAGGCCACAAGCCTCTAGGTCACACCCTAGGGGGGAGGCGTGCTACCTCTTGAGCACTGCGTTGGTTTTCCCTTGAAGAGGAAAGGGTGATGCAGCAAAGTAGCGTAAGTATTTCCCTCAGTTTTTGAGAACCAAGGTATCAATCCAGTAGGAGGCTACGCGCGAGTCCCTCGCACCTACACAAAACAAATAAATCCTTGCAACCAACGCGATAAGGGGTTGTCAATCCCTACACGATCACTTACGAGAGTGAGATCTGATAGATATGATAGGATAATATTTTTGGTATTTTTGTGATAAAGATGCAAAGTAAAATAAAAGTAAAGTAAAAACTAACAGAAATAACTAAGTGTTGGAAGATTAATATGATGAAGTTAGACCCGGGGGCCATAGGTTTCACTAGTGGCTTCTCTCGAGAGCATACGTATTTTACGGTGGGTGAACAAATTACTGTTGAGCAATTGACATAATTGAGCATAGTTATGAGAATATCTAGGTATGATCATGTATATAGGCATCACGTACGAGACAAGTAGACCGACTCCTGCCTGCATCTACTACTATTACTCTACTCATCGACCGCTATCCAGCATCCATCTAGAGTATTAAGTTCATAAAAACAAAGTAACACCTTAAGCAAGATGACATGATGTAGAGGGAGAAATTCATGCAATATGATAAAAAAAACCCATCTTGTTATCCTCGATGGCAACAATACAATACGTGCCTTGCTGCCCCTACTGTCACTGGGAAAGGACACCGCAAGATTGAACCCAAAGCTAAGCACTTCTCCCATTGCAAGAAAGATCTAGTAGCCCAAACCAAACTGATAATTCGAAGTGACTTGCAAAGATAACCAATCATACATAAAAGAATTCAGAAGATTCAAATATTGTTCATAGATAAACTTGATCATAAACCCACAATTCATCGATCTCAACAAACACATCGCAAAAGAAGATTACATCGAATAGATCTCCACGAGAGAGGGGGAGAACATTGTATTGAGATCCAAAAATAGAGAAGAAGCCATCTAGCTAATAACTATGGACCCGAAGGTCTGAGGTAAACTACTCACACTTCATCGGAGGGGCTATGGTGATGATGTAGAAGCCCTCCGTGATCGATGCCCCCTCCGGCGGAGCTCCGGAACAGGCCCCAAGATGGGATCTCGTGGGTACAGAAGGTTGTGGCGGTGGAATTAGGTTTTTGGCTCCGTATCTGATCGTTTGGGGGTACATAGGTATATATAGGAGGAAGGAGTATGTCGGTGGAGCAACAGGGGGCCCACGAGGGTGGAGGGCGCGCCCTGGGGGGGGGGGGGTAGGCGCGCCCCCCTACCTCGTGGCCTCCTCCTTTATTTCTTGAAGTAGGGTCCAAGTCTCCTGGATCTTGTTCGTTCTGAAAATCACGTTCCCGAAGGTTTCATTCCGTTTGGACTCCGTTTGATATTCCTTTTCTGCAAAACTCTGAAATAGGCAAAAAACAGCAATTCTGGGCTGGGCCTCCGGTTAATAGGTTAGTCCGAAAAATAATATAAAAATGAATAATAAAGCCCAATAATGTCCAAAACAGTAGATAATATAGCATGGAGCAATAAAAAATTATAGATACGTTGGAGATGTGTCAAGCATCCCCAAGCTTAATTCCTGCTCGTCCTCGAGTAGGTAAATGATAAAAACAGAATTTTTGATGCGGAGTGCTACTTTGCATAATTTCAATGTAATTCTTCTTAATTGTGGTATGAATATTCAGATCCGAAGGATTCAAGACAAAAGTTTAATGTTGACATAAAAATAATAATACTTCAAGCATACTAATAAAGCAATTATGTCTTCTCAATATAACATGGCCAAAGAAAGTTATCCCTATAAAATCATATAGTCTGGCTATGCTCTATCTTCACCACACAAAGTATTTAAATCATGCACAACCTCGATGACAAGCCAAGCAATTGTTTCATACTTTTGAAGTTCTCAAACTTTTTCAATCTTCACGCAATACATGAGCGTGAGCCATGGACATAGCACTATATGTGGAATAGAATGGTGGTTGTGGAGAAGACAAAAAGGGAGAAGATAGTCTCACATCAACTAGGCGTATCAACGGGCTATGGAGATGCCCATCAATAGATATCAATGTGAGTGAGTAAGGATTTCCATGTAACGGATGCACTAGAGCTATAAGTATATGAAAGCTCAACAAAAGAAACTAAGTGGGTGTGCATCCAACTCGCTTGCTCACGAAGACCTAGGGCATTTTAAGGAAGCCCATCATTGGAATATACAAGCCAAGTTCTATAATGAAAAATTCCCACTAGTATATGAACGTGACAAAATGAGAGACTCTCTATCATGAAGATCATGGTGCTACTTTGAAGCACAAGTGTGGTAAAAGGATAGTAACATTGTCCCTTCTCTCTTTCTCTCTCATTTTTTTATTTGGGCCTTTTCCTCTCTTTTTTTATGGCCTCTTTTTTTTCGTCCGGAGTCTCATCCCGACTTGTGGGGGAATCATAGTGTCGATCATCCTTTTCCTCACTTGGGACAATGCTCTAAAAATGAAGATCATCACACTTTTATTTTCTTACAACTCATCAATTACAACTCGATACTTAGAACAAAATATGACTCTATATGAATGCCTCCGATGGTGTACCGGGATATGCAATGAATCAAGAGTGACATGTATGAAAGAATTATGAACGGTGGCTTTGCCACAAATACGATGTCAACTACATGATCATGCAAAGCAATATGACAATGATGGAGCGTGTCATAATAAACGGAACGGTGGAAAGTTGCATGGCAATATATCTCAGAATGGCTATGGAAATGCCATGATAGGTAGGTACGGTGGCTGTTTTCAGGAAGGTTTATGGAGGAGTATGATACCTGCGAAAAGTGCGCGGTATTAGAGAGGCTAGCAATGGTGGAAGGAAGAAGAGTGCGTATAATCCATGGACTCAACATTAGTCATAAAGAACTCATATACTTATTGAAAAAATCTACAAGTTATCAAAGCAAAGTATTATGTGCATGCTCCTAGGGGGATAGATTGGTAGGAAAAGACCATCGCTCGTCCCCGACCGCCACTCATAAGGAAGACAATCAATAAATAAATTATGCTCTGACTTCATCACATAACGGTTCACCATACGTGCATGCTACGGGAATCACAAACTTTAACACAAGTATCTCTCAAATTCACAACTACTCAACTAGCATGACTCTAATATCACCATCTTTATATCTCAAAACAATTATCAAGCATCAAACTTTTCTTAGTATTCAACACACTCATAAGTGAAGCATGAGAGATCAATAGTTTCTACTAATCTTGAATACCAAGCATATTAGGATTATTTAAACAAATTACCATGCTATTTAAGACTCTCAAAATAATCTAAGTGAAGCATGAGAGATCAATAGTTTCTATAAAACAAATCCACCACCGTGCTCTAAAAGATATAAGTGAAGCACTAGAGCAAAACTATATAACTCAAAAGATATAAGCGAAGCACATAGAGTATTCTAACAAATTACAAATCATATATGGCTCTCACAAAAGGTGTGTACAGCAAGGATGATTGTGGTAAACTAAAAAGCAAAGACTCAATTCATACAAGACGCTCCAAGCAAAACACATATCATGTAGTGAATAAAAATATAGCTCCAAGTAAAGTTACCTATGGAAGTAGACGAAAGAGGGGATGCCTTCCGGGGCATCCCCAAGCTTTGGCTTTTTGGTGTCCTTAGATTATCTTGGGGGTGCCTTGGGCATCCCCAAGCTTAGGCTCTTGCCACTCCTTGTTCCATAATCCATCTAATCTTTCACCCAAAACTTGAAAGCTTCACAACACAAAACTCAACAGAAAATCTCGTGAGCTCCGTTAGCGAAAGAAAACAAAAGACCACTTCAAGGTACTGTAATGAACTCATTATTTATTTATATTGGTGTTAAACCTACTGTATTCCAACTTCTCTATGGTTTATAAACTATTTTACTAGCCATAGAGTCATCAAAATAAGCAAACAACACACGAAAAACAGAATCTGTCAAAAACAGAACAGTCTGTAGTAATCTGTAACTAACGTAAACTTCTGGAACTCCAAAACATCAGCCAAAATAGGACTACCTAGATAATTTGTTTATTGATCAGCAGCAATTGTAACCAGTATTTTATCACGTTCTGGTGATTTTTAACAATTGTTTTCGTGAACAGAATGTTTCTGGAAATTACAGCAAGATCAAAGAACTATCATCCAAGAAGATCCTATAGGTTTAACTTGGCACAAACACTAACTAAAACATAAAAACACATCTAACCAGAGGCTAGAACAAATATTTATTCCTAAACAGAAGCAAAAAGCAAAATACTAAAAATATAATTGGGTTGCCTCCCAACAAGCGCTATCGTTTAACGCCCCTAGCTAGGCATAAAAGCAAGGATAGATCTAGGTATTGCCATCTTTGGTAGACAATTATTCAATGAGACATCTATCACCCTTTAGATTTTCTTTCTTTTTATTAATTATCAAACTTTTAGGAACAAGATCGAAAAATTCATTTGTAGCAAATGGTTCCTTAATGATAGCAAAAAGATTGGGATGAATACTTATAGATTTAAGATCCACAGTTTCTTTACTAGAGGATTCACCCTTATTTTTAGGAACATACATAAGCTTGGCAATTTTAGTGGGACGACTAGGAGTATTCTTTACGGAAGAAAGAGCGGTTCCCAAGTTGGCAATGATACCCTCAAGTTTATCGATTCTAGTGGAATCTTGATTTATTCTTTCATTAACTATGGGTTCCTTTTCCTTAATATTTTTCAAGGTGACTCCTACCTTAGATCCATATTGGGTAATTTGGTTGTGGATCTTTTTATCCAAATTTTCAATTAGCTCTACGGTAGCAACTTTATTTTTAATAATTTCAAGTCTTCGCATTACATGCTCCAAAGTTAAAATAGTTCCATTAACCAAGAGAGGTGGTGAGCCAAATAAATCTATCATAGCATTATAAGAATCAAAAGTATGGCTACCCAAGAAATTCCCTCCGGTAATGGTGTCAAGAATGTATCTATACCAAGGATTAGCACCTACATAGAAATTGCGGGGAAGAACGGAAGTAGATTGCTTCCTGGTAGACCTATTTTGAGCATTGCAAATTCTATACCAAGTGTCTTTTAGATTTTCTCCCTCCCTTTGTTTAAAATTGAGAACTTCATTTTCGGGAGACAACGGAGAAGATAAAGGACTAGCCATGATGGCAAGGCAAGCAAACGGAAAAGAGAGGGCGAATAAAATGGCAAGGATGAAGTGGGGGAGAGGAAAACGAGAGGCAAATGGCAAATAATGTAATGCGGGAGATAAGGGTTTGTGATGGGTACTTGGTATGTTGACTTTTGCATAGACCTCCCTGGCAACGGCGCCAGAAATCCTACTTGCTACCTCTTGAGCACTGCGTTGGTTTTCCCTTGAAGAGGAAAGGGTGATGCAGCAAAGTAGCGTAAGTATTTCCCTCAGTTTTTGACAACCAAGGTATCAATCCAGTAGGAGGCTACGCGCGAGTCCCTCGCACCTACACAAAACAAATAAATCCTCGCAACCAACGCGATAAGGGGTTGTCAATCCCTACACGGTCACTTACGAGAGTGAGATCTGATAGATATGATAGGATAATATTTTTGGTATTTTTGTGATAAAGATGCAAAGTAAAATAAAAAGCAAAGTAGAAAGCAACGGAAATAACTAAGTGTTGGAAGATTAATATGATGAAGTTAGACCCGGGGGCCATAGGTTTCACTAGTGGCTTCTCTCGAGAGCTTAAGTATTTTATGGTGGGTGAACAAATTACTGTTGAGCAATTGACAGAATTGAGCATAGTGATGAGAATATCTAGGTATAATCATGTATATAGGCGTCACGTCCGAGACAAGTAGACCGACTCCTCCCTGCATCTACTACTATTACTCCACTCATCGACCGCTATCCAGCATACATCTAGAGTATTAAGTTCATAAAAACAGAGTAACACCTTAAGCAAGATGACATGATGTAGAGGGATAAATTCATGCAATATGATAAAAAAAACCCATCTTGTTATCCTCGATGGCAACAATACAATACGTGCCTTGCTGCCCCTACTGTCACTGGGAAAGGACACCGCAAGATTGAACCCAAAGCTAAGCACTTCTCCCATTGCAAGAAAGATGAATCTAGTAGGCCAAACCAAACTGATAATTCGAAGAGAATTGCAAAGATAACCAATCATACATAAAAGAATTCAGAAGATTCAAATATTGTTCATAGATAAACTTGATCATAAACCCACAATTCATCGGTCTCAACAAACACACCACAAAAGAAGATTACATCGAATAGATCTCCACGAGAGAGGGGGAGAACATTGTATTTAGATCCAAAAAGAGAGAAGAAGCCATCTAGCTAATAACTATGGACCCGAAGGTCTGAGGTAAACTACTCACACTTCATCGGAGGGGCTATGGTGATGATGTAGAAGCCCTCCGTGATCGATGCCCCCTCTGGCGGAGCTCCGGAACATGCCCCAAGATGGGATCTCGTGGGTACAGAAGGTTGCGGCGGTGGAATTAGGTTTTTGGCTCCGTATCTGATCGTTTGGGGGTACGTAGGTATATATAGGAGGAAGGAGTATGTCGGTGGAGCAACAGGGGGCCCATGAGAGTGGAGGGCGCGCCCTGGGGGGTAGGCGCACCCCCTACCTCGTGGCCTCCTCCTTTATTTCTTGACGTAGGGTCCAAGTCTCCTAGATCTTGTTCATTCTGAAAATCACGTTCCCGAAGGTTTCATTCCGTTTGGACTCCGTTTGATATTCCTTTTCTGCGAAACTCTGAAATAGGCAAAAAAACAACAATTCTGGGCTGGGCCTCCGGTTAATAGGTTAGTCCCACAAATAATATAAAAGTGAATAATAAAGCCCAATAATGTCCAAAACAGTAGATAATATAGCATGGAGCAATCAAAAATTATAGATACGTTGGAGACGTATCAAGGCGCCATGAGGGCTTGTGGGCCCCTTGGGTGTCCTCCAACCCTAATTCCACCTCTATAAATTCCCAAATATTCCCCAAACATCAGAAGCGTCCACCAAAATAATTTTCCACCGCCGCAAGCCTCAGTTTTCGTGAGATCCCATCTTGGGGCCTTTCCGATGATCTGCCGGAGGGGGATACGATCACTGAGGGCCTCTACATCAACCTTGCTGCCCTTCCGATGAAGCGTGAGTAGTTTACCAAAGACCTACGGGTCGATAGCTAGTATCTATATGGCTTCTTCTCTCTCTCTGATCTTCAATACAATATTCTCCTTGATGTTCTTGGAGTTCTATCCGATGTAATATTCTTTTGTGGTGCATTTGTTAAGATCCGATGAATTGTGGATTTATGATCAGATTATCTATGAATATTATTTGAGTCTTCTCTAAGCTCTTTTATGCATGATTAAGATATCTTTGTATTTCTCTTCGAACTATCGGTTTGGTTTGGCCAACTAGATTGGTTTTCTTGCAATGGGAGAGGTGCTTAGTTTTGGGTTCAATCTTGCGGTGTCCTCACCTAGTGACAGAAGGGGTAGCGAGACATGTAGTGCATTGTTGCCAACGAGGACAAAAAGATGCGGTTTATATCATATTGCTTGAGTGTATCCCTCTACATCATGTCATCTTAATTAAGGCGTTACTCCGTTCTTATGAACTTAATACTCTAGATGCATGCTAGATAGCGGTCGATGTGTGGAGTAATAGTAGTAGATGCAGGCTGGAGTTGGTCTACTTGTCACGGACGTGATGCCTATAATCATGATCATTGCCTTATATATCATCATAACTTTGTGCTTTTCTATCAATTTCTCAACAGTAATTTGTTTACCCACCGTATGGTATCTTCAAGAGAGAAGCCTCTAGTGAAACCTATGGCCCCCGGGTCAATTCTCGATCATATATTTTCAGATCTATAAACCAAAAAACCCAAAAATACCTTTCTGCAATTTATTTATATTTACTTTAGTTTGCTCTTTTATTTATCTTTTAAACCTATCCCTATTAGATCTCACTCTTGTTCGCGACCGTGAAGGGATTGACAACCCCTTTTTCGCGTTGTGTGCAAGTGTTTGTTTGTTTGTGCAGGTGCACAGATTGGAGACTTGCTTATGCCTCCTACTAGATTCATACCCTGTTTCTTAACTACCGGAAATACTTATCTCTACTTTGCTGCATCACCCTTTCCTCATCAAGGGAAAAATCAATGCAAGCTCAAGAAGTAGCAGGAAGAATTTCTGGCGCCGTTGTCGAGGAGGTTCTACATCAATCCTACCTAGTAGCCATCATAAACTCTCATCTCTTGCACTTACATTATTTACCATTTGCCTCTCATTTTCCTCTCCCCCACTTCTAAAATGTTTAAAAAACAGAAAATATTTGCCTTTTTATTTTTCCCTTCTTTCGTTCATCCTTTTGTTTGCTTTTCGTTTGCTTGTGTGCTAGATTGCTTGCTTTGTCATGATGTCTCACGAGAATACTAAGTTGTGTGACTTTTCCAACACTAATAATAATGATTTTATTAGTACTCCGTTTGCTCCCGCCACTAGTGCGGAATATTATGAAATTAATCCGCTTTGTTGAATCTCGTTATGAAAGAACAATTTTCCAGACTTCCTAGTGAAGGCGCCGCATCCCATCTAAATACTTCGTTGAGTTGTGTGATATGAAAAAGAAAGAAGATGTGGATAATGATATTGTTAAACTGAAGCTATTTATGTTCTCACTATGAGATCGTGCTAAAATTTGGTTTTCATCTTTGCCTAAAAATAGTATTGATTCAAGGAATAAGGGTAAAGATGCTTTTATTTCTAAGTATTTTCCTCCTGCTAAGACCATCTCCATTAGGAATGATATAATGAATTTTGAGCAACTTGATCATGAACATGTTTCACAATCTTGGGAGAGGATGGAATTGATGATAAGAAATTTCCCGACTCATGGTATAAGTTTATGGATGATCATACAATTTTTTTATGCCAGACTGAATTTTGCATCTAAAAAACTTTTAGATTCCGCCGTGGGAGGTACTTTTATCGAAATTACATTAGGAGAATCTACTAAACTCCTAGATAATATCATGGCAAACTACTCACAATGGCATACCGGAAGATCTTCCACTATTAAAAAAGTGGATGCGATTGAAGAAATTAATACTTTGAGTGGAAAGATGGATGAACTTATGAAATTATTTGCTAGTAAGAGTGCTCTTATTGATCCTAATGATATGCCCTTGTCCACTTTGATTGAGAATAATAATGAATCTATGGATGTGAATCTTTTCTGTAGGAGCAGTTTTGGTAATAACGGGTATAGAGGTAATTTGAACCCTAGGTCGTTCCCTAGTAATTCCTCTAATAATTATGGTAATTCCTACAACAATTCATATGGAAATTACAGTAAAATACCCTCTGATCTTGAGAATAACATTAAAGATTTAATTAATTTTCAAAAGAATATCAGTGCTATGGTAGAAGAAAGATTGCTTAAGATTAATGATTTGGCTAGAAACGTTGATAAGATTTCTCTTGAGATTGATTCTTTGAAGATGATATGTATGCCACCCAAGCATGATGTTAATGAATCTCTGAAAGCTATTAAAATTTCTATGGATGAATTTAATGAAAGAACCGCTAGGATGAGTGCTAAGCGAGATTGGTTTGTAAAAGCGTGTTCTTCTATTTCTTGCGATAATAATGATGAAGATCTTAAAGTGATTGGTGTGACTCATATTGAATCTTTGTTTGCTAATATAAATCTTGATAAATATGGGACTGGAGATTAGTCAACTTTAGCTAGAAGGCGTCCCAATAATTTGGAGTTTAAAGATCTTAATGATTTTTTTGATAAAAGTGGGATTGGAGAGGCCAAAACTTTAAGTAGCGATGAACCCACCCTTTTGGATTTCAAGGACTTTATGATAAACTTTCTTTGATAGATTTTATTTCCTTGTTGCAATCCATGTTAAATTCACCTCATGCTTATAATCAAAATAAAGCTTTTACTAAACATATCGTTGATGCTATGATGCAATCGTTCGAAGAAAAACTTGAGTTGGAAGTTTCTATCCCTAGAAAGCTTTATGATGAGTGGGAACCTACTATTAAGATTAAAATTAAATATTATGAGTGTAATGCTTTGTGTGATTTGGGTTATAGTGTTTCCACGATTCCAAAAACTTTATGTGATGTGCTCGGTTTCCATAAATTTGATGATTGTTCTTTGTATTTGCATCTATCAGATTCGACTATTAAGAAACCTATGGGAAGGATTAATGATGTTCTTATTGTTGCAAATAGGAATTATGTGCCCATAGATTTCATTGTTCTTGACATACATTGCAATCCTACATGTCCTATTATTCTTGGTAGACCTTTCCTTAGAACGATCGGTGCAATTATTGATATGAAAGAAGTAAACATTATATTTCAATTTCCGTTAAGGAAAGGCATGGAACACTTTCCAAGATAGAAAATTTAATTTCCTTACAAATCTATTGTGTGAGCTACTTATGGACTGCATGCCAAAGATGACAATACCTAGATCTATTCGTGTTTTATGCCTAGCTAAGAGCGTTAAACAATAGCGCTTGTTGGGAGACAACCAAATTTTATTTTTTATGTTTTTTGTTTTTGGTTCTGTTTTTCAATAAATACACATTATTACTTCTGTAGTAACTGTGTTTTGGTGTTTTAATTAGTGTTTGAGCCAAGACCTTTGGGATGGTCTATGGTGATAGTTGATTTGATTTTGCTGAAAAACAGAAACTTTTGCGCCCAGTAACAGAATTGATCTGAGCTGCTGGAACATGATAAATTCTTGAATTTTTCACACAAGTTTGATATACAAATTTCCCAGACTTTCCTAATTTTTCAGAATTTTTGGAGTTACAGAAGTATACAACATTTCCAGATTACTACAGACTATTCTGTTTTTGACAGATTCTGTTTTCTATGTGTTCTTTGTTTATTTTGATGAATCTATGGGTAGTATAGGGGCGTATGAACCTTGGAGAAGTTGGAATAAAATAGATATAACACCAATATAAATTAAGAATGAGTTCACAACAGTACCTAAAGTGGTGATTTATTTTATTATACTAACGGATCTTATGAGTTTTCTGTTGAATTTTGTGTTGTGAAGTTTTCAAGTTTTGGGTAAAGATTTGATGGACAACGCAATAAGGAGTGGAAAGAGCCTAAGCTTGGCGATGCCCAAGGCACCCCAAGGTAATATTCAGGGAAACCCAAGAATCTAAGCTTGGGGATGCCCCGGATGGCATCCCCTCTTTCGTCTTCAATCCATCCGTAATTTTACTTGAGGCTATATTTTCATTCACCACATGATATGTGTTTTGCTTGGAGCGTCTTGTATGATATGAGTATTTTACTTTTAGTTTGCCAAAATCATCCTTGCTGTACAGACCTTTTGAGAGGGGCACACATTAATCATGAATTTATTATAATACTCTATGTGCTTCACTTATATCTTTTGAGCTAGGCAGTTTTGCTCTAGTGCTTGACTTATATCTTTTTAGAGCACGCCGGTGGCTTTATTTAATAGAAATCAATGAAATCTCATGCTTCACTTATATTATTTTGAGAGTCTTTAAACAATATGGTAATTTTCTTAGCTTATGAATTTAGTCCTAATATGATGGGCATCCAAGAGGGATATAATAAAAACTTTCATATAAGAGAATTGAATAATATGAGAAGTTCGATTCCTTGCATATTGTTGTGAGATATAAAGATGGTGATATTAGAGTCATGCTAGTGAGTAATTGTGGATTGGTAGAAATACTTGTGCTGATTCCGGTAGCATGCACGTATGGTCAACCGTTATGTGATGAAGTCGGAGCCTGATTTATTTTTTGATTGTCTTCCTTATGAGTGGCAGTTGGGAACGAGCGATGATCTTTTCCTACCAATCTATCCCCCTAGGAGCATGCGTGTATTACTTTGTTTTGATGGCTAATAATTTTTTGCAATAAGTATGTGAGTTCTTTATGACTAATGTCTAGCCCATTGATTATACGCACTCTCACCCTTCCACCTTTTCTAGCCTCTCTAGTACCGCACAACTTTTACTGGTGCATTAAACCCACCATATACCCTTCCTCAAAACATCCAGCATGCCTACCTATTATGGCATTTCCATAGCCGTTCCGAGATATATTGCCATGCAACTTCCACCGTTCCATTTATTATGACACAGACAATCATTGTCATATTGCTTTCCATGATGGTAAGATAGCTAGCATGATGTTTTCATGGTTTTCTTGTTTTTGATATCGTTGCTACGCCAGATCATTGCATATCCTGGTACACCACCGAAGGCATTCATATAGTCATATGTTGTTCTAGTATCGAGTTGTACTTCTTGAGTTGTAAGTAAATAAAAGTGTGATAATCTTCATTATTAGAGCATTGTACCATGTGAGGAAAGGATGATGGAAGCTATGATTCCCTCACAAGTTGGGATGAGTCTCCGGGCTTTATAAAAAGTAAAGGAGGCCAAACAAACCCAAATAAAGAAAGGCCAAACAAGCCCAAACAAAAATAAAAAATAAAAAATATGAGAGAAATGAGAGAAGGGACAATGTTACTATCATTTTTCCACACTTGTGCTTCAAAGTAGCACCATGATCTTTGTGATAGAGAGTCTCCTATTCTATCACTTTCATATACTAGTGGGAATTTTTCATTATAGAACATGAATTGTATATTCCAATGATGGGCTTCCTCAAATTGCCCTAGGTGATCATGAGCAAGCAAGTTGGATGCACACCCACTTAGTTTCTTTTTGAACTTTCATACACTTATAACTCTAGTGCATCAATTGCATGGCAATCCCTACTCACTTGGATCGATATCAATTGATGGGCATCTCCATAGCCCATTAGTTTGCCTGGTTAATGTGAGACTTTCTCCTTATTTTTGTCTTCTCCACAACCACCATATTCTATTCCACCTATAGTGCTATATCCATGGCTCACGCTCATGTATTGCGTGAAAGTTGAAAAAGTTTGAGAACATCAAAAGTATGAAACAATTGCTTGGCTTGTCATCAGGGTTGTGCATGATGAAATACTTTGCGTGGAAGATGGAGCATAGGCAGACTATATGATTTTGTAGGGATAACTTTCTTTTGCCATGTTATTTTGAGAAGACATAATTGCTTTATTAGTATGCGTGAAGTATTATTGTTGTCAAGTCAGTATCAAACTGTTGTTTTGAATCTTATGGATCTGAATATTTTCTTGCCACAATAAAGAAGATTGCATTGATAAATATGTTAGGTAGAATTCCACATCAAAATTTTTGTTTTAATCATTTACCAACTCGAGGACAAGCAGGAATTAAGCTTGGGATGCTTGATACGTCTCCAACGTATATATAATTTTTTATTATTCCATGCTATTATATTATCTATTTTGGATGTTTTATATGCATTAATATGCTATTTTATATTATTTTTGAGACTAACCTATTAACCAAGAGCCCAGTGCTAGTTTTTGGTTTTTTCCTTGTTTTTGAGTTTTACAGAAAAGGAATATCAAATGGAGTCCAAATGGAATAAAACTTTATGATGATTTTCCCAGGACCAGAAGATACCTACGTGTCTTGGAGAGAGGGCAAGAAGAGTCCAGAGGAGGCCACAAGCCTCTAGGGCGCGCCCTGAGGGCTTGTGGGCCCCTCGGGTGTCCTCCAACCCTAATTCCACCTTTATAAATAACCAAATATTCCACAAACATCATAAGCATCCACCAAAATACTTTTCCGCCACTGCAAGCCTCTGTTCTGTGAGATCCCATCTTGGGGCCTTTTCCGCGCGAACTGCCGGAAGGGGATTCGATCACGGAGGGCCTCTACATCAACCTTGTTGCCCTTCTGGTGAAGCTTGAGTAGTTTACCACAGACTTACGGGTCCATAGCTACAAGCTAGATGGCTTTTCTCTCTGTTTGATCTTCAATACAATGTTCTCCTCGATGTTCTTGGAGTTCTATCCAATGTAATTCTCTTTTGCGGTCCGCTTGTTGACATCCGATGAAATGTGGATTTATGAGCAGGTTATCTATGAATATTATTTGAGTCTTCTCTGAACTCTTTTATGCATGAGTAATATATCCTCGTATTTCTTTTCAAACTATCGGTTTGGTTTGGCCAACTAGATTGGTTTTTTCTTGCAATGGGAGAGGTGCTTAGTTTTAGGTTCGATCTTGCGGTGTCCTCACGCTGTGACAGAAGGGGTAGTGAGGCACGTATGTATTGTTGCCATCGAGGATAAAAAGATGGGGTTTATATCATATTGCTTGAGTTTACCCCTCTACCTCATGTCATCTTACTTAAGGCGTTACTCCGTTCTGATGAACTTAATACTCTAGATGCATGCTGGATAGCGGTCGATGTGTGGAGTAATAGTAGTAGATGTACGCAGGAGTCGGTCTACTTGTCACGGACATGATGCCTATATTCATGATCATTGCCTTAGATATTGTCATAAGTTTTTTCTTTTCTATCAATTGCTCAACAATAATTTGTTTACCCACTGTATGCTATCTTCAAGAGAGAAGCCTCTAGTGAAACCTATGACCCCCGGGTCTATTCTCCATCATATATTTTTAGATCTATAAACCAAAAAACCCAAAAATACCTTGCTGCAATTCATTTATATTTACTTTAGTTTTCTCTTCTATTTATCTTTTATACCTATCTCTATTAGATCTCACTCTTGTTTGTGACCGTGAAGGGATTAACAACCCCTTTTGTTGTGTGCAAGTGTTTGTTAGTTTGTGCAGGTGCATAGATTGGAGACTTGCTTGTGCCTCCTACTGGATTGATACCTTGGCTCTTAACTGAGGGAAATACTTATGTCTACTTTGCTGCATCACCCTTTCTTCTTCAAGGAAAAAATCAACGCAAGCTCAAGAAGTAGCAGTGGGTAGTGGGCCCCCTGGCTAGCCTCCAGTGCCCATCTTCTGGTATATAAGGTCGTTTGCCCTAGAAAAAATAAGGAGAGGACTTTTGGGATGGAGCGCCACCGTCTCGAGGCGAAACTTGGGCAGGAGCACTTGTTAGGGCATGTCTCTCTCTAAGTAGTTTTGGTGATTGATGACAATACATTTGCGGACTAATCGTGTGCATTGAGAATTTTAGATATTCATTCATTAGCAGGAGACAATTCTTTCCCCTCAAAGCTCAAAGTGAAGATGGTGTAGTCTCTTTCGTTTCGGTTTTGGTGGACTTGGGTCGTAGGAGACACCGTACCATCAAGAGGGGGTCCGTATCAGAAAGGCTAGGGTGGAATCAACACGTGCACATATATCTCGCACCCGCAGCTCCCTCTTCCTTGGAGTTTACCTATATCGTGGAAGTGGCACTTGGGAGGTGCCCGCGGCAGTACTGCCGGGCCGGAGCGGTAGTACCCTGACAACCTCAAGCGGTAGTACCGCTGTTTCACCGCGGTAGTACCGCTCATGGCCATCAGCGGTAGTAAAGCTCTGGCTCCGCGGAGTTCCGCCTTGACTCAAGACCCGCACGTCTCATGTTGGGTTCTGCGGTAGTAACAGTGGCAGTAGGGGCGGTAGTACTGCTCGTGAGCGGTAGTACCGCACCTACCACCGCTGCTAGTGCCGCCCGGGCACTCTCTCTCGTGCCCCTTCGCCCTCTGAGGCTTCTGCTCAGAGTCTCCGCGGTAGTACCGCGGGGTCTCACGGTAGTACCGCTCTGTGCGGGTTGTAGTTGGTATAATGGTTGGATTGTCTCTCCCACTATAAAAGGGGGTCTTCTTCCCCAAGAAGACCTACCACATTTCCCCCAAGCTCCATTGTTGCTCCAAAGCTCATTTTCGCCCGATCTCTCTCCCTAGCCAATCAAACTTGTTGATTTTCTAGGGATTGGTTGAGAAGGCCCGAATCTGCACTTCCACCAAGAGAAATTTGATTCCCCCACTAATCCCTTGCGGCTCTTGTTACTCTTGGGTCTCTGAGCACCCTAGACGGTTGAGGTCACCTCGGAGCCACATGCCATTATGGTGAAGCTTTGTGGTATCGTTCGGAGCCTCCAATCAATTTGTGGAGATTGCCCCAACCTTTTTTGTAAAGGTTCGGTCGCCGCCTTCAAGGGCACCACTAGTGGAATCAGGACATCTCCCATTATGTGAGGGCGTGAGGAGAATACGGTGGCCCTAGTGGCTTCTTGGGGAACACTGTGCCTCCACAGCGCTCCAATGGAGACGTACTTCCCCCAAAGGGAAGGAACTTCGGTAACACATCCTCATCTCTACTGGCTCCACTTGTGGTTATCTCTTTCCTTTACTTTGTGCAAGCTATTATTGTGTTGTATCCTTTGCTTGCACTTGTTGTTGTTGTTTGCATCATATAGGTAGTTCACCTAGTTTCACATCTAGATAACCTATTTGTCGCTAAACCTAATTTGTTAAGAAAAGCTAAAAATTGGTAGTTGCCTATACGCCCCTCTAGTCAACCATATCGATCCTTTCAATTGGTATCAGAGCCTCGTCTCTTTATTAAGGGTTTCACCACCCCAAGAGTATGGTTGACACCGGGGAGGAAGTGCCTGAGGCCGTGGAATTAACTTCGATCACTCGAGATGACTTAAATGAAGCTATGGCTTCACTTAAGACGTCTATGATGAACGAAGTCAAGTCCATGCTTAAAGAATTACATGAGGGGATGAAATCCACTCCCAATCCCTTGCTTGTGGTTAATCCAACGACATCGGAGTCGGAGGCCAATTCTTCCAAGGAAGCGACTAAAGGTACTCATGTTCCTCCCCCTCATGACAAGAATGGGATGGGAACCTATGCCTCGGTTCCCCCTCCCCCGGTCTATGGAGGACCGGTCCCCACAGCTCGCATTAAGAATCATGGTCCTCCTCCCAAGCTTGTTAAGGGTGATTTTTCTAGTTGGGTCTTCCACATTAAGTCTCATTTGAATCATTGCTCAACTAACCTTTGGAGAATCATTGAGCAAGGTTTCTACCCGCATGATCCAAACAACTTCACCCCAAGAGAAGAAGTGGACAATCAATACAATCACTCCGCTTTGTTCATCCTTCAAGAAGTGGTCCCTCCTGAAGACCTAGCGCACCTATGATCTTTCACTCGTGCAAAGGATTGTTGGGAGCACATTGTTTCTATGTACAAGGGGAGTTCAAGCATCCAACGGTCAAACTTTGAAGTGGTCCTTGATCAGGCCGATGAATTTGTGATGCTTGAAGATGAGGATCCGCGTGATGTTTACCGGAGGGTGACTATTCTTGCGGTTGCTCTCCAAGACCACGGAAGCCGGGATACGGATGACACTTGGATCAAGCGCAAGTTCCTCAAGGCCATCATGCCATTTAACAAGGCCATGTCTTCCGTGATTCGTCAAAGGCCGGACATTCACACCTTAACCTCAAGTGAAGTGTTGGATGAGTTTGTTGCCATGAACATCATGAACAAGACCGCCAACAATGCTCTTGCTCGTGTCCGGTCAAAGAAAAGCACTCCCACTGTTGCTTTGAAGACCAAGGACATTCCGAAAGAAGAAGAGGAGTGTGGCCCCGAAGACACCAAATATGCTTACCATGAGCATATGGCTCTTGCGTCAAGGCAATTTTGGAGCAACAAGAAGAACTCAAGGCCCAACTTCACCAAGAACAACTCAAATGGGTAAAAGAACAAGCAACATATAAGAACTTGCTACAATTGTGGCAATGTGAGTCACTTTGTGGTGGATTGCACCTACGAGAAGTGGGAAGACAATGGTGGCAAACTCATTCGCGAAGATAAAGCCAAGTCCTTCCCTAGCAAGAACAACTTCACCAAGAAGACTCCTCCAAAGGGCTTGGTGGCACATGAAGAGTACCCCTCCGATGATGATGAGGAAGATACAAGTGGAGAAGGAATGGCAACGACAACCATTGCCATTGCTACATCTTCTCCCTCCAAGGTGTCTCTCTTCGGCGCCCCCAACGAAAACACCATTGCCAAGTGTCTCATGGCTAAAGGTATCAACAAGGTAACTCCTAACATCAAAACCACCATCATTACTACTCCTTCATTGTTAGATTGTGTTGATGATAGTGATGTGGAGAAAGTTGATGAGAATGAGTCCACCAAGTTTGTGAGCAAGCTCAAGGGTGAGTCCAAGAAGCACTTTGTTTCTCTCCTGGAACAACTTGGTGATGCCAACGATATCATTGAGTCGCATAGGGATACTATCTCCAAGTTGGAGGGGCATAGTCGTGACTATTCAGAAGAGATTGTGGATCTTTCCATTGCTCTCGAGGAAGAGCGAGATCTTCGTTTGACTCTTGAGGAATCACACAATGTTGATCATGCTAAATTAAAAAAAGATCTTGATCATGCTATTGTTCTTACTCGGGTACTTAAATCTGAGAAAGTTGCACTTGGGGTTTGCCATGATAGACTCAAGGAAGAGTTTGATACACTTGACAAGGCTCACAAGGTCTTGAAGGGTGCTCACGCTTCTCTCAAGGAGTCTCATGATCAACTCCAAGTGAAACTAACTAAGGAGATTTCCACTTGTCCTCCTTTCATTCTAATTGATAATCTCCATGCTACTAACCCTTGTTGTGAGCATGTTCATCTTGTGTGGGAAAATGCTAAGTTGAAAGAGCAAATTGAGAAGGGCCTTGTGACTTGCATACAAGGCGAGAAAAACCTCAATGACCTTTTGAGTAATCAAAAGTAAGTTGTAGGAAAGGAGGGACTTGGGTTTGTACCCAAGTCAAAGAAGAAGAAGAAGAACAAGACCAAGCAACCTCTTCCGCTCAATGACACTTTTGTCAAGGCGAGTGAGGGTGCTCATGAGAAGAAGAAGACGAAGGAAGTGGGTGGTAATGCCAAGAAGGGAAAAGCCACCCCTAGCAACAAAGCCGACGACTTTAACCCTTCTTCTTTTTTGTGTCATGTTAGTGATGGACATGTTTATGCCAAATCTGTTGGTTCTTCTTATGAGTACATTGAATGGTCTATTTGGGTTCCTAAGACCCTTGTTTCTAACATCAAAGGACCCATTCAAAAATGGGTACCTAAATCCAACCATTGATCTTAGTTTACTTCCAGTGGGGTGTCATGGTTGCTCGATAGTGGAGCAACAAATCATTGACCGGGAGCAAGGACTTGGTGGTGGATGTGCATCCAATTCCATCTATGTCCACCTATGTCCAATTCTGTGATGCTTCAACTTCTAAGGTATTGGAGCTTGGCAACGTGGTCATCTCTCAGAATTTATCTATTGAGAAGGTCATGCTTGTTGAGTCCCTTGCAAACAATTTATGTTTGGTTTGTCAACTTGAACTTATGGAATTTGCAACATTATTTGATCTTGATACCAAGGCCCTTTTGTGGAGCAAGACTCTTAAAGTATCCTTTTTTGGGCATGTCGAGAACGGTCTCTATGTGGTGAACTTTTCGGAGCGACCCACTAAGAACGCGACTTGCCTAATTGCTAAAGTTGATGTGGGTTGGCTTTGGCATCACCGTCTAGCCCATGTCAATATGAGATATTTTGCAAAGTCCTCAAAGGGGACACGTGAATGGACTAATGTCACGCCCAATATGCGATCCTATCCGAGAGGAACTCTAAGGTTCCACCAAGGATAGAGCTGCATATTGAAGACGCTTTGCAAGGTGGATATCATTACATCGTACCATTACATAATAGTTGGGGATACATACAAAGGCATACAAATGCCACATGAATACATCAAACATCATACAGAAGAGAGGCATCCGACTACGGAAGAAATCTAACAGAAAACGTAAACGACATCCACCCTGCTAGCCCAGGCTACCGACCAGGAGCCTATCCCTTGATCGAAGAAGCAGAAGAAGAACTCCAAAACAAGCAAACGTCGCTCGCACGTCAGATCATCGCATTACCTGTACCTGCAACTATTGTTGTAGTAATCTGTGAGCCACGAGGACTCAACAATCCCATTACCATGGGTATCAAGACTAGCAAAGGTTAATGGGTATGGAATGGATAAGTGGTGAGGGTGGAGCAGCACTAAGCATTGTATGGTGGCTAACTTACGAGTACAAGAGTAAGAAGAGAAGCTACGCAATGGTAGCAAACTAGTAATGATCAAGAAGTGATCCTGAACTACTTATGTTCAATCATAACCCCACCGTGTTCTCTTCTCGAACTCACTCGAAAGGAAACAGTCACAGTTACGCACGCGGTTGGTGTCTTTTAATCCAGATCTGGTGTCAAGTTCTCTACAACCGGATATTAAAAATTCCCATCTGCCACATAACCGCAGGCACGGCTTCCAGAAAGATTAAACCCTGCAGGGGTGTCCCAACTTAGTCCATCACAAACTCTCATGATCAACGAAGGAAAATCCTCCTCCCGGAACAACCCGGTCAAGCTCGGAATCCCGGTTCACAAGACATTTCGACAATGGTAAAACAAAACCAGCAAGACCTCCCGATGTGCCGACACCCTGATAGTAGCCATGCGTATCTCGTCTCAGGCCACGATCGGATGAACACTACGTACGGCAACCGAAAATCCTAGTTGATGGAGTGGCACCGCAAGTGGCTCTGTTTTGGAGCAACACTCATGAGGAGCACTGGCATGAGTCGTTGATTAATTATCGTCGGGGCCTGGGAAGTCCCTATGCAAGTTTTAGTTGTTATTAGGCAAATGGGGCCTTGCTGGAAGAGTTTTATTCAAAGCGAACTGTCGAGGGGGGCCCATAAACCCCGACCGTGTTAGGAACGCAAAATCAAGGAACATAACACCGGTATGTCGGAAACTAGGGCGGCAAGAGTGGAACAAAACACCATGCAAAAGGCCGAGCCTTCCACCCTTTACCAAGTATATATGTGCATTAATTAAATAAGCGATATTGTGATATTCCAAAATATCCATGTTCCAACATGGAACAAACTACAACTGCACCTGCAACTAGCAATGCTATAAGAGGGGTTGAGCAAAGCGGTAACATAGCCAAACAAAGGTTTACTGGGTTGGTGAAAAATGTTAGAGGCAGTTTCATGGCATATTGGGAGGCTTGATATACAAGTGGTGGGTAGCGCGACATAGTGATAGCATCAAGACAACTAGCATAGAAAAGATAGTAGTGGTATCCAGGGTAACGGTCATCTTGCCTAAGATCCCGCTAGGAAAAATACCGAGTCCATGAAGAAGATGAACGGGTGTAGACGAACCAAGCTAGTAGAACGAGTCCTCACAATCGCAACGAAACCGGGACTATCGAGAAGAAGCACAACCGGAAAGAAGCAAATAACATAGGAAACACACAAGCATAAACATGACATGATGCTCAACCAAATATGATCCATAACAAGGCTACATGATGCTACACATGGCAAGAGATGATGCATACAAGAACATCACATCAAAGCAAGTTTAAATGAGGCCGGAAACAACATATAACAATTCTGGTAAGACCTCATATGAAAATTTTGAAATTGGTCCTGATCTGAATAAACATTATGTTCGAGTGGTTAAACAGCAAGTTAAGATGAACCATGATGATCTACACGTCTTTCCTGTCAAGTTACATATAAAGTTCATTTAATTCGGAGCTACGGCCTAGATGATATGAGAAAAACAAGTTAAACATGGCATTGATGCAAAATTCATTCAAACATCAAGCACACATACTCAAATCAAGGATGCAACATGACGTGACGAAACTACATGCAAAACCAAGCAAGTTTCATATAGATCATGCTCCAAACGGAGCCACGTTCAACAAATACACACTAGGCAAGTTTAAATAACAAACTGTCCAAAACAGCAACTAGGCATCTTGCAAGCATCGACACAACAAGCTACAAGAATAAGATTGGCACAAACATGATATGCACTTTAAGTACAGGTTACATACTTCAAATAAATTTAAGGTTCAGGTACATAGACATCAATATTAAACCTATATGATCAATGCAAAAAAGCAACTTTCTAACACAGATTAGGACTCAGTGAAAAACTAGGCATACATGTGAGCACAGTTAACATGATGACATGTTGGAGGCATGAAACAAAGATGCTACAGTGCAAGATCATGGCAAACAAAAGCATGGCATGAAAGTACAGGTTATACATGGCAAATCATGCTTACTAAACATGTTCAAACAACCTCCAGATCAATGGCATTCATCAAGACAAGTTGTCAACTTATATTAGATTCTCAGACTTGGAGAAACAGAGTTTGGCATTGAACAGATTCATGACGCGTACTTAGAGGCAACACAAGTATATGCTACAGGAACTGTTCATGGTAAAAAATAGCATGGCAAGCTGGTACTAAACACCCTTAACAAAACATCCTCACTGAACATGTTCCAGAGACCCTTAGATATGATGATAGGATCAATGCAAAATGACAAGTTGTATAGGCAGTTTCAGACTTGGTGGAAAACACATGGCATGGCATAAACATATTTGAGTAGACTTGTTTGCAAGCTTGTTTCACTCACTACCAAGCATTTCATGGCATGCAATAAAAACTATCAGCAAGAAGACACGATGTTGAGCCTATCCATGTGCAAAACTACCACATAGCATGTTTGGATTTAAATACACAAAAATGACAAAAAAGTCATATACTGCATATATGACATGTTCATAAACTTGCTCAAATGATGAAATGGATACCACGGATGGATTGGTGGGATTTTTCTAGCCCAAAAACATATATAATAAGTTGGGGTCACTATGGAAAAATCAGCACAAATGCATGAAATAAAACCCTGCCTAAATTGGAAATTGACAGAAAAGGAAATGTCCAGAACAGGAACATCCAAATTTAAATATGGCCAAAAATGGAAACCTAGAACTTTGTAGAACTGGAAATATGCTGGGGTAATATTAAAAAAATAAAAGAAATGGGTTTGTGGGTGTATCACAGTGGGTCTGTGTGCGTGTGTGCATGACACGCGGGCCCGATTGCCATAGAAACAACAAAAGAAAAGAAAGAATAAAGGGATGTGCTTGGAATTCGAGCCCAGGTCTCCGGGTTGGAGAAGCAGGGGCGCAACCAGTCCGGTGCTGCTGCGTTGGTGGCAAGGAAGGGGCGCTGGGCATTTTCGCCTAGCTCCAGGCGAGGCTGGCTGGTCCTGCCGGAGGCAGAGAAGAACGGCGATGCTGCCAGCGAACATGACGGGGACCACCGGAGCAGAGGATCACCGGCAGGGGTAAGGAAATTGAAGGAGGATCCGGGGTGTGCAAGCAGAGGGGCTTTGGAAGGCGCGCACATGGGGTGCTTGAGGACGAGCTCGTGCTCGTCTCAGGTACGTGAGGTTTGGCGAGGCAAGGCAGGCAGGGAGCGAGCATGGTTGCTGCACTGCAGGGCGTGCGCGCACGGCGGGTGAGGCAAGGCTGTAGCGAGGCGGTGAGGGGTGCAGGGCTAGTCGCGACGACGATAGGAACTAGCCAAAAGTTACAGACTTCGCCGGAGCATGACAAAGTCATGGATCGGGCGAGTCCTACAGGGGTCTACACCCTAGGACATGAGGAGGTCGACGGAGACGCGCTGGAGGCGATGAGAGGGAGCTCTGAACCTGGCGGGCCTTCGGGTCCGCGAGGTAGAAGCAGCAGAGAAAGAAACCGGGGTCGGGGAGGTCATGGCGGTGCGGGCGTGGTGGCAGGGGACGAAGAGGTACTTGGCGTTCCTCTCCACGGCGACCAAGGGGGTCGGAGGCGCGGCGACGAGCTTCTTCGAGCTCAAGCTCAAGCTCGGCCGAAGCATGGTGGGCAGGGCGACGGCGTGGGCGTGGAGACTTACGTATGCTGCGGCGAGGGAAGTAGAGGGTTCGAATGGATAGAGGAGAGGCCGGGGTAGGGTTTGGACATGTTTTATAGGGGCTAGGGATGAGCCCGGCCGTCAAATCATCGGGCGTGCCGATGTGGCTCCTCTGGATGGTCTGACGTACAGGAGGAAGAAGTTGCTGTCACTTGCGGGCTAGCTAGGCTGAGGGAGGCTGGCTGTGCCGGTTCGGGAGGTAAGAGGCCCAGGTGAGCTGCAGTGGGAGGGCTGCTGCTTTTCTATTTCTTCAAACAGAAACGAAGAGCAAAATGCACAGAGGTAAAGGGGAGGAGTTTGAGTAATATACAAGTATTCTCATGACCCTGGAATTATGCCCTATTTAGTAAAATTTGTTTCGACACTTCTAGAGGTATAAAAATAATACAAGTTTGAACAAAATTCAAACTTGGGCTATTTTTGAACCTAACCAAATCAACTCCAAATAAGGTGAATTTTGGCAGAGAGGGTGTAGGCATGGAATAAGATTATCAGGAAATAAATGAACATTAATGGAGGAGGGAATAATGTCACTTGCAAAAAACATGAAAGAAGAAGGAAGGGAGATGTGATGATGCATGGCCATGGTTTGAGAGAGAGATGGCAAGTGGTGATGAACACACATCAACTAGAACAACACACAACATATATAAGGGGCAATGCACAAGATGATCATGGAAACAACGTAATGCAATATGACAATGAGATGGGCATGGGAATGCAATATGACCAATGATGAACATGATGCAAGAAGAGAAAATATGGCAAGGCACTCAACATGGTCATGACAACAAACGACTGAAACAGATGGCAACAATGAAAACAATTGGAAGGCAACTAGAGCATCGGTCTCGGGGCATCACAACTAACAAATGTGAGTTTTGCCAAAGACTGTGCTTGCAGTGCATGTATCGAAGGAAAGCTTCATGAAACGGCTCACCGACCATCGACTATCATCTAATCAAAGAGGCCCTTGGAGCTCCTTCACATGGATCTCTTTGGTCCTCCATCCTTTGATAGTCTCGGTGGAAGAAAATACTGCTTGGTAATTTTGGATGACTACTCAAGATACACATGGGTATACTTCTTCAAGAGGAAGTGTGAGACTCAACAAACCGTCATCAACTTTACAAATGAAGCTCAACGTCAACATGATGCAAAGATCTTGATGATTAGAAGTGACAATGGCATTGGGTTCAAGAACTAGACCTTGGATGAGTTTCTTAGTGACAAGGGGATCAAGCACCAATATCCCACACCGTATACCCCTCAACAAAATGGTATGGCGCAGAGGAAGAACCAGACGTTGATGGATGCGGCAAGGACCATGATTGCGGAATTCAAATCTCCGTACAACTTTTGGGCCGAAGCCATCAACACTACATGTCATGCTTCCAATAGGCTCTACCTCCGCAAAGTCTTGAACAAGACTCCATATGAGATACTTACCGGCAACAAGCCCAACCTCAAGTACTTCCGGGTGTTCGGTTGTAAGTGTTTCATTCTCAAGAAAGGTGTTCGTTTGTCTAAATTCGAACCTAGAGCTCAACAGGGCATATTTGTTGGTTATGCTACAAACTCTCATGCATACCATGTCCTCCAGAGGTCCACCGGACTCATTAAGGAGACGTGTAACATGGAGTTTGACGAAAATAACGGCTCCCAAGTGGAGAAAAGTGGCCTTTGTGATGTAGGTGATGAAATTCCTCCTCAACCCATAATAAGAATGGGGATTGTTCAAATACTCCCCATTGAGGAACCCCTTGTGGCCGACGGAGACGGAAAATTCTCTACTCATGTGAAGCCATCACCTACGCTAGACCCACTTCTGAAGAACAAAATGAAGTCCGTCAACCCAATGAACAAGATCAAGGGCAAGATCAACTCCATGGAGATGGTGATGCACCAAATGATTCCCAAGATCAATTTCATGCCCCAGAGTGCCCTCAAGATCAAGAGCAAACTCAAGGTCAAGAGCAAGCTCAAGACGGTGCTCAAGATCAAGAGCAAACTCAAGACGGTGCTCAAGACGTGTAAGATGATCCTCAAATGCCAATAGAGGAACTCTTGGAGCACCATGCCACTAAGGTGGCTTCCAAGCTCAAGCATCAACAACATGTCATGGAGAATGTGCTTGGAAGCTTGAGAAAAGGGGTAACTACTCGCAAACAATTGTCAAACTTTTGTGAGCATAATGTGTTTGTTTCGTGTGTTGAACCCCAAAAGGTACATGAGGTGCTTGATGATGAGGATTGGCTTGAAGCCATGCACGATGAACTCAACAACTTCGAGCGCAATCAAGTTTGGGAATTAGTGCCAAGGCCAACAGAGGAACATAATGACATTGTAACCAAATGGATCTTCAAGAACAAGCAAGATGCAAATGGTGTGGTTGCTCGAAACAAGGCAAGATTGGTAGCACAAGACTACTCCCAAGTCGAGGGTATCGACTACGGTGAAATCTGTGCCCCTTTGCTCGTCTTGAATCTATTCGCATGTTGCCTGCATATGCATCTCATCATGACTTTAAATTGCAACAAATGGATGTGAAAAGTGCAATCCTTAATGGTACTTTGAATGAGTTGGTGTATGTCAAACAACCTCTGGGATTCGAGGATCCCAAGTTCCCCACTCATGCATACAAATTCAAAAAGGCGCTCTATGGCCTTAAACAAGCCCCACGTGCGTGGTATGAGCACCTTACCGAGTTGTTGCAAGATTGTGGGTTTGAAATTGGGAAAATTGATCCCACTCTTTTTTCTAAGAGGGTCAAAGGGGATTTGTTCATATGCCAACTATATGTTGAATATATTATTTTTGGTTCTCCTAACAAATCTTTCAATGATGAGTTTGTCGCACTAATGACCGAGAAGTTTGAGATGTCTATGATGGCAGAGTTGAAGTTCTTTCTTGGGTTCGAAGTCAAGCAAAGAAGAGAAGGAACTTTCATCAACCAGGCCAAGTATACCCAAGACAAGCTCAAGAGATTCAAGCTAGATGATGTCAAGCCGGTCAAGTTTCCAATGCCCACCAAATGCAAGCTTGACAGTGATCCCAACGGTAAAGCAGTGGATCAAAAAGTATATTGTTCCATGATTGGATCCTTGCTTTACCTTTGTGCATCTAGACCGGATATCATGTTGAGTGTGGGAATTTGTGCACGGTTTCAAGTCACACCTAAGGAAAGTCACTTTGTGGCGGTTAAGCGAATCTTTCGATATTTGGCTCATACCCCAAACTTTGGCTTATAGTACCCCAAAGGAGCAAGCTTTGATCTCATGGGTTACTCGGATTCGGATTGGGCGGGAGATTGTGGGGATAGGAAGTCAATTTTTGGAGGGTGCCAATTCCTTGGTTTCGCTTAGGTAAGTTGGTCTTCAAAGAAGCAAAATTGTGTGTCTCTCTCGTCTACCGAGGCCGAATATGTAGCTGCCTCAAGTTGTTGTGCAGAATTGCTATGGATGAGGCAAACTTTAAAGGATTACGGTGTCACTTGTGAAAAAGTGCCTCTTCTCTGTGACAACGAAAGTGCTATCAAGATTTCTCACAATCCGGTGCAACATAGCAAGACGAAGCATATTGAGATTCGTCATCATTTCATTAGGGATCATATCAAGCGGGGAGATATTGATATCATCTACATCAACACTCAAGAGCAACTAGCGGATATTTTCACCAAGCCCCTAGATGAAGCAAGATTTCGGGAGTTAAGGCATGAGCTAAATATCATTGATTTGAGAAAAATGTGGCTTGAATCTAGGCACACTCCACCACACTCATCATCATATCTTGTTCTAGATGTAGGCATGGACATAGGGGGAGTGTTGTTCTCTCAATGAACTCTCCCTCCCCCATTATGAATAAATCAATCACGTCTTTCACATTAGCCATTTTTTATGGTACTTGTGCTTCAAAGATGAGTTTTTGGTCATGGGACCAAGGTTAAAATCTTCGTGGTGCCATACCTCTTGACTCAAACATAGGTGGCCTCAGCCGCTACCATCTCTTTGAGAGTTGTGTGGTTTTTCTCTTGTTTTGTTCTGTGTTGTTTGGTGTTTCGCCTCCACCCTCTTCGTGGGTGCATCTCTGGTTTTTGGTGGTGTTTTGCTCTTTAAGGTGCTCCATCGGCTCATTTTGGTGTTTATTTTTGTTGGAGCTAAGCCTTCTTTTTGTCTTCTGGTTCGTCGAGTTTCTTGCTGGGCGGTACTACCGCTGAGGACGGGCAGCACTACCACTTAATGGCATCAACCGGTACTACCGCCCGCCCGAGCGGTACTACTGCTGCTGGGCGGGACTGGGGTTATGTTGGGCAGGGGGAGTTTCTTTTCTCCCCCATACCCATTCGACTCGCCCCGCCCATTCCTCTTTTGCTCCAGCGATTAACTCGCCGTGGGAGGCCGCTGCCGGGCCGCCTTCTCTGAGCCATCCTTCGCTCCAACCGGTGGAATTGATCCCCACACCTTCCTCTTGCCATGGATGCTGGTATTGCCCCCGTTCTTCTCTTCGTTGCTTCTAGTTTTCAGATCTAGGCTTTTGGGGCAATAGTCTTTGCATTTATCGATTTTTGGCCAAATCGAGGCTTGAGTAGGATGTTGTAGGCTGCTAGACTAGTTGGATTGAAGTTTGGTAGGAGTATTTTTGAATTTGGCACCCCCAGTAGTACCGAATTTGGCCGCGACAGTAGTCAAACCGTCGTCCCCCACCTCGGGCGGTACTACCGCTCCCCTGGAGAGGTGGTAGGCAGTACTACCGCTGCGTGGTAGCGGTACTGCCGCTAGGATGCCAGCCTCCATCTTTCTCATACCATACTTTGATCTCTGTTGCTTTTTCTGCTGGCTTATGCTTGTTTCCTCTCTTTGCCTTCTTTGTTCGTGTGTTTGGTTCTAGGTGATGGTCCTTCGAAGCACCCTGTCTGTCGTGTCAACCCCGGGCGTCCGGGAGGATCAATGCGCTATCGCACTAATGTCTACTACGCAACTTTATTCTTGTAGACTCGTGTTGGGCCTCCAAGCCACTACAAAAAAAGACACATCCGTGAGATTTTGGGCCGAACGAAATTTTTTTCTGTCATACATATGACACTTCTATGATGATAATTGTGACAAAACCCGGTATCATCATAGATGTGGTGGGCTCCTACTTCTATGACAAAAAATGATGACAGAAAATAAGCTTTTTGTCCTGGGCGGGCCGGAGACGCAGCTGCATGACATTCTTTGGGCCGTCCATGGCGGAAAAAACCGTAGTAGAAGCGAGGGCGAGGAAAATTTCGGGGAGTTCCCGGTTACGGTGGGAGGTCGGGGGCCAAGCGATGCGCGTTTCTCTTATACACGTACGCGCGTGTGTGCGAGGCATTGGCTCTAACTGAACCCGAGCGAGGCGTTGGGCTCTAACTGAACCCGAGCGATTGCACTGCAGGCTACGCGTTACTGAACCCGAGCGATCGATCGATGACTGTTAACTGAACCCGCTCGAGCGATTCCTTCGGTACTGCTGCTAACTGAAGCCTATCGATGCTGCCTCTGGATGAACAGTGAGCATTGCTGGGGGAGGGTTTGGATGAACAGTTCCCGGTGGGGGTGGATGAACAGGACCCCGTGGTGTTGCCTCTGGATGAACAGGACCCCGATCGATCGAGCCGGTTGGGGCTGGATGAACAGGACCCCGTGGAGGGCAGGATGAACAGGACCACCCCGTGGAGGGCAGAATGAACAGTAGACGGTGGAGGGCTGGATGAACAGTAGCCCGTGGAGGGGTGGTTGAACAGGAGCCCGTGGAGAGGGCTGATTGAACAGTAGCCGATGGAGTAGCGCGTCGTGGAGGCTGGATGAACAGGAGCCCGTGGATGAACAGTCGCAGGTGGAGGCTGGAGGAGGTCGACGGTCGATGAACAGTAGCCCGTGGAGGCTGGAGGGGGTCGGCGGTGGAGATGAACAGTGTCCCGTGGAGTCCCATTTTGCGGTACGCCACACCCCTCCCGATGAACAGGACCCCTGTTTCGACCGTAGCGCTCCAACACAAGTCCGTTTCCTCCGTTTTGCGGTACGCCACACCCCTCCCGATCAACAGGACCCCCGTTTCGACCGTAGGAGGTCCGTTTCCTCCGTTTTGCGGTACGCCAGACCCCTCCCGATGAACAGGATCCCGTTTCAAACGTGGCCGGTCGAACACAAGGCCGTTTCCTCCGTTCTGCGGTACGCCAGGCCTCGTTTCCATCGGCTGTTCCGTCCAAGCCCTCCCGATGAACACGACGACGCATTCCGTTCCGACCCAGCCGCTTGGCTCCCCATCAACACGACGACGATGTTGTTTCTCCGTTCCGACCCAGCCATGTACACGAACCCTGGCCGTATGTATGCGCGAGTAGGCGTTTCAGACACTGCCCGTATGTACGTTTGTGGCCGTATTTTCTTTCTTGCACACTGGCCGCTGTACGTATGTGTACATGCTACGTGCGCGCCTCTACTACGACACGTGCGCGCCTCTACATCGACCAGTATGTACGTACACGTTCGCGACCAGAATGACAATGCTACGTATGCTCCGACTAGGTGGGTCCTGACTGTCAGGCACTTCCTTGCCTGCGAAGATGTAGCTGGTGGGTCCCAGCAGTCAGGGGGCAAATCGTTTTTTTCGGACGCACTTCCTTGCGTGCGAAGATGTAGCTGGTGGGTCCCCGCAGTCAGGGGGAAACGTTTTTTTCACGAAATACGGTGGCCCGTCCGGTGGGTCCCCGCTGTCAGGTGGAGGAATCATTATTTTCCGCGTAATAAGGAGGCACTTCCTTGCTGCGGCCGTGGACCCAGCTGTCAGCCTCTCCACGTACAGTCCACGTCCGATGAAAGTCATTCCTTGACCATGTTGACCACGCCGCGCCGAGAGCACCAGGGCGGTGGACGACGGCGAGGCCTAGGAAGGGGACAACGGGGAGCCGGGGAAGACGCGACAGTGGAAGCCCGCGCGGAGAGGAGTACGAGGGTTCACTGGTTCGGCTGCGGTGTGAGGCTGCCGTCGCCGCAAGGCCTGGCTAGCGGTGGGAATAGTTGGGGGCGGTGAGGCCTCCGTGGCAGCATAGCCGACCACGGGAGGCAGGAGCATGCGGCACGACCGGCGCTGGTTTGGGCGGCTGGAGCAAGAAGACCAGATGTTTAAGAAGCACTACGGCCGTTGGATGGACATCGTATGGTCACTGGAGCTAGAATCGTTCATATTGACTAAAGTTGACAAAGGGCCCCGTCCCAGTCAACTTAGTAGACCCACAAGTCAGCCTCCCACCATGGTGGGTCCCAGCTAGCAGGGGGAGTATTCATTTTTTGTGCGTAATAAGGAGGCACTTCCAGTGGGTCCGAGCTGACAGCGGGGGGAACGTTTTTTCGCGAAATACGCTGGCCCGTCCGGTGGGTCCCAGCAGTCAGGGGGGAAACGTTTTTTCGCGAAATAAGGTGGCCCATCCGATGGGTCCCTGCCGTCAGGTGGAGGAATAATTATTTTGCGCGTAATAAGGAGGCACTTCCTTGCAGCCGCATGGACCCAGCTGTCAGCCTCTCCACGTACAGTACTCTTCTGATGGAAGTCGGTCGTTGACCATGTTGACCACGCCGCACCGAGAGCACCAGGGCGGTGGTCTGGACGACGGCGAGGCCTAGGAAGGGGACGACGCGGAGCCGGGGAAGACGCAACAGTGGAAGCCCACGCGGAGAGGAGTACGAGGGTTCACTGGTTCGGCTGCGGTGTGAGGCTGCCGTCGCCGCAGAATAATAGGGGGTGTGGGTGAGTAGAGGGATGGCCTGGCTAGCGGTGGGAGTAGTACGGGGCGGTGAGGCCTCCGCGGAATCACAACTGGCCACGGGAGGCAGGAGCACGCGACACGATCGGCGCTGCTTTGGGCGGCTGGAGCAAGAAGACCAGAGGTTGAAGAAGCACTACGGCCGTTGGATGGACACCATACGATCACTGCAGCTAGAATCGTTTATATTGACTAAGTTGACAAAGCCCTTGGTATGCGTCAACTTAGTAGGCCCACAGCTCGGATTTGGCAGAGAACATATAGCCCATTTGCGATTTGTAAGAATGTACAACCCATTTTTTAATTCTAATGGAATTTACTATAGCCCATTTACAGTTTGTTAAAAGTACAACCCAACTTCTAGCTAGGACAACGATTAATAATTTGAAACAACCGCTCAAAACAGAATTAAAAAAAAATTCCCACATTTTGATGGGATCCGAAATATTTTTATCTGAAATTTCTAGTCAGGTTAAATATAATTTCAAAATAAAGTTGTATTATGTTAAAATCCAACGAAATATTGCGCGCGCAACAAGTAATGAAATTAAAATTTTCAAATTCCAGAAATAATATATTTTTCAAACTAATTACGTGTTTGGTGCATAGTAATTTCTAGTTATTATAATTACATCCCATTTATTATTTCTTAAAGTCCATTTTCTAGTTAAACCTAATGCATACCTCCTAGGAAAGTTTGCAGCCCAGCGGGGCGGAGAATAACAAGTTGACCCGGATATTGTGTACAACTGTCGGCCCAGTTGCATTGCTGATGTTGAAAAAAAGGCCTGTGTAGTACAGTACAACCTAACATGGTTACTCAGCCCACATTCAGCGACGGCAGAAAGGCCCAAACAAGGCTTCTGTACAACTTTTTGAAGTCACTGAGCTCAATTAATAACTTAAGAAAAAAGTTAGATTACAGTGGAACCTAATTAAAAGCTGTCACGAGCAAATAAATAATTCAACGGGTCCCACTTGTGCGTGTGCGTGTGTGTGTGTGTGTGTGTGTGTGAGAGAGAGAGAGATAGAGACCCATCGGTCGATGCTCGTAAATACATCTTTCAGCCATATGCATTGCTGATGCTCAGTAAAAACTTATATAGTTGACACAATCATATAGAACATCATAGCACACTGAACTTGCATACAAAAATTTCACGCAGGCGGCACAATCAGGATGGAAGCAGTGGATCGCTACGGGAAGGGCTATGTTGAAACCAACGAAGTCATACATAACGGTTCATCGTCTTTATCAATGACGGGGAAATATCTTGAATGTTGTGCAAAGAAAACAGACAAACAACACAATAAGTTCTGCTAGCACATTAAGTTGACGTACAGTCCTTTCTAAAAAAAGTTCAGGTACAAAATTAGAATATGTCACAATCAAATGTACTGGCATATCAGTGCTTCACACCCATAGCTCGGATTTAACTAGTATCTGACAAGATTCAGTTGTTACCTCAAATTAGAGCACATCCAGGCAGCCAGCCCTACCTCTTCTCCCAAAGAAGCAGTGGCCTCCGTCGCGCGATGGAGTAGGCCCTGTGCCATCCATCGTTCCGAGCAACACGGGGAAAGTCTGACGTTGACTCCTGCAATGTACGTCGTCGACGGACCCTGGCACCAGCGGCGGCGGTAGGACTTCGATTGATGGATTGACCACTTCTTCGACATGCACGAACACTCGATACAGGTACATCCCTAACGTGGTCCGCGGCGGCCTTGGTGGCGACGAATAGTACAACCCCGGTTCCTGCACCGGTATCTCAACACCAATCACCTTCGGTATGGTGGACGGCTTCTTCATCCATGCCATAACCGTCAGAGCCCAACTATCTGGAGGAACAAACATACTTACGAGCTCACCTCCAAGGTCGTTGATAAGCTCGTTCATGGACTCGCTGTTCCAAGCACGTCGATGCATGCCGTGGAAGGAAAGCTTTGTTAAAAACTCAAGCTCAGAGGGCACCGAGCCCCATCCTGGGTGCCACCGATCAAAGCTCACCAGCGCGCCATCGAAGAACAAATGCCGGGAAGATTCGAACACACGACTACAGTCGAACGTTGTCCGGAACCTGACAAAGAAATCAGCCGGTGGCGGACAGACTTCGACGAGCAAGTCACTTATTTGGATGCCGTGCGCAATGCCAAGAGCTTTGACAAGGTCGTCCGGCGAGACGGGAGGCCGGTCGCCGTTGATGGTTACCATCAGCACTTTTGTCGGCAAACTGGTCATCAAGTGCCGCCATGCCACTTTTGAGCGACAGCACGCAGCGACCGAAGGCAGGACGGACCTCAGGATCTCCGGCTCGGAGATCCGCGTTGACTGGCGACATGATAGTGCGCTTGAGTACAGGGAGTACAGGAGGGGGATTTGGGGGAACTGGAGTAGGAATCGAGTTTCCAGAGGTGGGGGAGGGGCAGGAGACCGGGGATGAAAAGGTAGCATGAATTTCGAGCACGCGCCAATATGCTCTCGGCGCGCAAGCGCACGAAAACACCGGTGGCGCCCACATGTCGGCCTAAGAGTCCTTATTCTTTCTTTTTTGGAGAGCCCGGCCTTTTTTTTCAGGATCTTTTGAAAGCCCGGCCTGAGAGACATAATTGACCTGTTTGGCATTGCGTTACTACTCGGCCCATATTCAACGACACCTCACTGGCCCAAACAAGTGTACATCATCGAAAAGACACTGAGCTCAAATTATATAACTTGAAAAAAGGAGATATACTCTGAACACTGGAGAATGGTGATGCCCTCATTTAGCCCACCAGTAGTTCGAGACAATAAACAGTTCAAAACAACACTATATACAACATTCAAACACTGACTGGTGACTACTACTGACATAAATAGCAAGACATGATAGTTCATAAGAAGTCTTGCTACACCACCAAAACGCACCCATCTGCAGTGCTCAGACTCTCGTGATCCAGACGAGAATGACATTCTAAACAGAAGCAACGATTACATAGTAAGAGTGACATAGACGAGGATGAACAAATGACAAGGAATATGCATAACAAAAGAAAGAACTACCCATCCAGAACCAGCAGCAAAGACAACAAAGTCATTCGAAGAGATGATCCAACACCATCATAATTTGCAGCCCCGCTTCAGCGACCAGTGATCCGGAGACACCGGTACTCCACCCTTTCGATGCAACAACCCAATTACCTATCAACCTGAAGGCTTGAATCACATCACTGCCTGTCGTAATTGAGACATCCAAGGATCAAAGTTAATCTGGATGCCTTTGTCATTCTCACCTTCTTTTGGCTGCAGGCTGTATCGTTGACAATCAGGGGAGTTTGCTCCCGAACTCCTAGGGCTCGCCGTGTAGACACATTTTTCCATAGCAAACAGAGCCTCTCTGCCATCAAGGTCCTTGCCAACGGTGATCTCCTGGTTAATCGGATAATTGAGTCCGAGAAACAGAGAGTGTGAACCAAGGCTGTTTACCCGCCTCCAACTAAAAAATCCTAAAGGCCCCAACAAGCTGGTATCCTGCTCATAGACGTAACAACCACTGTCCGGATACTCACGTATTACACGGTGCTTGTATACAGTGGGGTTTTTGCAATATAACTTTTTCGGCTCATGTGTCCGAATGATCATCAGTCTTTTGCCGTCGTCTGATCGAGCGAGGAGCCAGTTGTGCTTCCCTGTTTTTGGCAAAGGTGGTGTGATTACAAAGGGTAGTAACTATAGGGACACTACATCATATCAAAAGGATAGGCATTGTTAATGTAAGATCAACATTGTTCAGAGTATGAGTAGGATAATGCAAGAAACAGCATTTATATCTCCGTGTTGGAACCGGGAGGAAAATACAGGGAAATGTATACTGAGTTCGAAAATATAGAATTGCCATGCATGGTTATACTCATGTTATCTCGCAATCAATTCTTCACAGGAAACTACCATGTCATGCATGTTATGTACTCCCTCCGTTCCCAAATATTTGTCTTTCTAGGCATTTCAAATAGACACAACATACGGATATATGTAGACATATTTTAGAGTGTAGATTCACTCATTTTGCTCCGTATGTAGTCACTTGTTAAAATCTCTAGAAAGACAAATATTTGGGAACAGAGGGAGTAATCATGTTTTGTCCTCACAAACAAATTCTTCAAGGTAACTAACAGACTATGCATTGTTATATACTCGTGTTCTGTGGGCAAAAATTTTGTGAGGATATTATTCTAGCTATTGATTGCTGAAGGGCGAATATAGGTATGTACACATGGTAAGCATTGCAGGATTTCACTACTTCCAAATATAGAGTTCTCCATATGCACATTTACTTCCCTAATGTATGGTTAGATGAAACCAACAGTGTGGTGCATGTTTCTACATCATGAAAATGAGGAAACTAACATGGCCATTGATACACACTCATATTTAGTAGTAGTATATAGATTACTGTAAAATAAGGATAATATCCGTATATTCCTAACCGTTTGATTATTCAGGGTACAAATTGGCTGTAATGACATGGTCACAATCGCATGAATTAACTCATTCCAAATATAGCTGATTTACGGCGTCTCTAATACATTGCCATAGTTCTACTCAAATTCTGCTCAAACAGGGATATGCCAATCATCACAAAAAGTTCAAACAGTGTCATGGCGTCTTCATTAACATGAGACGGAAACAACTTACACGCGCCGTCCCAGCAATACGTGGTGCCATCTGCTTTGTCGATCGCGTAGATGATGCCATTGTGTTCAATAGCATCATAGAAGTGTGTATTAGCTTTGACGATGATCCACTGCGAGCCGAGTTGTCTCGAGCTAAAGAAGGCACCGGCGTAAAGATAGGCGAGTCCACGGTCGAACAAGGCAATTAGCTTGAAGTTTGCGTAATTCGCATGTCGTGTGGGCACTTGGCAGATTACAATCTTCTGCAAAACAAGGTCCGTCCAACTGACGCAGTAATCTAGATGACTTGGACCGCGATGGTAATACTCTATATAATCCAACGGAGGAAGGATAATCTCTTGGGAGGTCTGAAAGTTCACGAGCACCAACTTTTTACCGTCTTCTCTGAAGGCAGCCATCCAGTGGGAGTTCATGCCGACCCAGTACATACCTGCCAAGAAGTTTCGGGCGATGGTGATCGGATCGATGTCGAGGGAAATGATGTACGGCGACCCACTACATACCTGCAAAGAAGTTTCGGCTAATGGAGATCGGATTGAAGTCGAGGGGCATCATGCATGCCTCCGTATCATGGTGAGCTAATCTCGCAAGACCAGATAGCAGCAAGCAGGGTGTCTTGAAAAGCTTAGGCCTTGCTTCGACGATGGCCGTGTGCTTGTCCCTCGAGCATGCAGCCAGCCGCAGGGCGCTCAACATATCCATACACGAACAACAGAGGTCGAGGATGTCACTGGGGAGATTGATCCAATTGCGGCTCATATGGATGCTGCGCGGTTCGCGTTCGGCCATGGTGGAGTTTGGAAGGGGGCTTGATTTACGGGGGAGAAGGATGTCGGTGCTGGAGCGGCTAGCGAGGGAATAGTGGTACTGGGGGAGGCGAGTGAGGCGATGGTACACGGGGGCACAGTGAGATGGAGACGGAGACGGAGACAGAGAAGGAGATGGAGATGGAGTGGTGCTATGGGAGCGGAGAGGGAGACGAGGCAAGGCGCCAATGTGCTGTACAACGGCGGTGACAGACTGCACAGTGCACAGGGTGAGGCTGACTTTGGTAACCCGAACACGCCGCCTGGACTAGTGTTAGGTGCAGGGTGTTGTCACTTCACTGTGAGGACCGGATGAATAGTATTTTGATCATCAAGTGTACCACAGTTGTACTACTACTACTACTAGTAGGAACATGAGTACTCCAGTATTGTATAGCAGAAATAGGTCTCCCGTGATGGCATGCCTGTTCACTTCATCGTTCAGGTATCATCCATATTGCGAGCAGAACCAAATTCTCGTGCATTCCCAATCAACGCCCTGCCGCGATGCATGCAGTGGTCGTTCTGGTGCATCAAGGACGGCATGCAGATCGTTCCACGCTTGAGAAGAGGAAAAATGGAAAGCTAGAACGCGGCAGCAGAGGAAGAGAATGCTGGCTAATGAGGCTGGGAGGGGATCGAGCAGGAAGTTAATGCTCCACGCCTAAAGGTTTTGGGAAAACCTGATTTTCATAAGGTGACTTATACTCACCTAAACGGAGGGAGTATTCCTTAACAAGAGAATGTTGTGTCTCCCACTCATGCGCTCAAAAAAAAACTACAACACATTTTTTTATCTGTTTGCATAGGTCCCACCTATCAGGAAGGATGGGCACGTACACAAACAGGTACAACTCATCAGACTACCCACATAGCCTTTTCGTTTAGTCTACCTAGCCGTCTAATCAACTGCCTGCACGCCACTTCTCCCATTTACTTCTCCATCGGGAACCGATTCTCCTCGGCTTCTTCACCTCCCCTTCGTCTTCATTTGCATCAAAACCCCACTGCGTTCACATTGTTTTAACCTCTTTAAATAATCATCTACTACTTCAGTTAGACTAGCCATCTAATCCTAATTCTCCAAACCATAGCCCTCCGTTCCAGTGGTTCCAAATGGCGAAAGAGATCGAGATGCAGGTTTTTAGCGTCCAACATGTCCTCGTCGAAGGCTCGATGCGCATAGTTGCCACCGTCACCGTCCACCCAAGGGTTGTTCGGCAGTGGATCAACAATGTATTCAACTCCCTTGAAAAGGTAGAGACGAGGGTCATCGGTCTCGACGCAGAGTACACGGAGCGTGCCCCTGGGAAGATCCAGCGCGCCACCGTCCTTCAGGTGTGCCTCGAAGATGATGTTTTGGTGTACCACATCATACACTCGCCCTCCATACCAGGTGAGCTTCACGATTTCTTGTCTCTGGAGGACGTATACTTCTACGGGGCAGCCATCGAAGGGGACAAACAGAAGTTGGAGCCGTACAACCTTGATTTGAAAAGCATCGCTGACCTACAAACCAGAATCAAAATTCCTGTAGAAGATTGTGATAAACAGACACCATCCCTATTTGACGTAGCAAATTTTGTGCTCGGTACAAATCTTCAGAAGGGTGACGAGACAGTGGCATTAAGGTCGTCTGGATGGGAGAATTATCCCTTGACGTACGAGCGGATAAAATATGCTGCCCTCGATGCCCGTGTGAGTTTCAAGATAGCTGCAAGGTCCAAAGAGCTTGTTGCGAAGCCGTCTCCCACAGAGAATGAGAACAAGAAGAAGAAGAAGAACAAGAAGAAGAAGAAGAAGAACAAGAAAAAGAAGAAGAAAAGGCTGCACCAGCAGGAGGGCATTATGGATGGATGAACTACTTCCTCTCTTGTAAAAAAAATTATTCCCTCTCGGTGTATATTGATATAGATGGACTATTTCGATGGTGTGCATGTCTTTGGAATAGAGTAGTAGCGTGGGTCCGCTTGACTATAAGGAACTATTTATCCGCATATATAGCTTTCTCTGCTACTCCTTCTAGTGATCGTATGCAGTGAATGTGTCCGTAGACATGACAGCTTGTCCATGGAAGATCAACTACGGCGACCATCACGTTTCATCTCGCGATTCCCACGACGCCTCTCCAACCCACGGCACCACGCCCCCTGACGTGCGCCTCACCCCTCTCGGCCGCACCGCCCCTCTGCCTTTGTGTGCATGACATGTGGGCCACCTAAAATGCGGCGAGCATCAAGTTTCTACCACAGCCACCCGCAATTCCCACGACGCCGCTCGAACCCATGAAACCACACGTCCCCTGACCTGTGGCTCACCCCTCTTGGCCCCACTGCCCCTCTGCCTACGGGAGCATTACATGTGGACCAGTCACCTATCGGGTCCACATGTTATTGACTCAAAGGTAGGTGTAGTAAGGCCCTGAAGCTCAGTCCCGATGGCCCTGAGAGGGAAATGTAACTCCTGCGCCAGGGCTTGTGGTGCTCTCGCAGCATGAACTCGTACCAAACTCGAGACTTGTTTCTTTACTATACATGCACGCAACGATTTAATGGACATTGTAATCTCAACATGTGATGGGGAGCTCTAAATTTGAATTTGAAACTTATAAAACGAAAAGATTCAAAACAAATAAACTGGGAGAGAGGGAGTATATCATAGGATGTGTCCCATACAAAATAAGTCCCCTGGTTTGTCACCGCGAAGATGCGGTTAGAAAGGAGCACGGCGTCTTCCTACTCGTACGGCAACAAATCGGCCGCAGACAGCATGGTCCGCCTTTGACCGCCATGTGCAAGGTTCGTGCTATCTTATTCAATCTCGCCATGGTTCCATCGTACCAATTCATGCGGTGGCCCGTTGCATGGCTGATCCCAATGTTGGACAAAGGTTCTACGGGAATGGTGTCACCCTTGTAAATGTTGTGCAAATTGATGTTGGTACCCTCCCGTACATATGCAAGCCAATCTCCACTCGCACCAAGCCTAACCTGTGAAACAGTGGGCAGGGGGAGAATTAGGAAATGGACACGGAAGTAGTCTTTAGAATGCATTTACTACGTGATCAAACTCATCTTACCTGCTCATCGGAGGAAATCTGAGTGCCCCTCAACGTCGGCATCTCAAGGGGCGTCAACTTGCAACTACGGCCACGCCGCACTGGAGAGACCCCCAAGGAAACATCCTCGCGAGTTCCACGGAACATCAAGATGCATTTGTATGAGTAGTTTATCTTGTGAGAGAAAAGGATGAACGAGGGAAGGCCTCTAGAGATAGAGATGGACACTACTACTACCAATGTGCTGGCCCGTGCGTTGCAATGGATCCAAAGTAGTAGAATAATACTTGTTCACGTGCTTGAAATATAAACACTCTAGTTTTGATATACATGTGTCAGCAGACATGACAGCTTGTCCATGGAAGTTGAACCACGGCGACCATCACGTTTCTTGTTTCTACCACTGCCACACCCACACGCGATTCCCACGACGCCGCTCCAACCCACGGCACGACGTCCCCCGACGTGGACATGGATCCTCTGACGTGGCTATCACTGCCTTGCCATGCCTTTCCTTCGCTGACAGGTGGGACCCACGCTTATGGGTCCCACATGTCAGTGACAGAATGGTAGGATTGTTCGCGTCAGGGGATCCTCATCGCCCCGACGTGGCCCTCATCCCTCTCGGCCCCACCGCTCCTTCGCCTTTGTGTGCATGACATGCGGGCCAGCTGAACTGCGGCGACCATCAACTTTCTACCACAGACACACCCGATTGGACGCGGTTTGCTTGCTCCGCTGCTGTGCTCCGATCCGTACTCCCGCACCATCGAATTTTCATCCAGTGGCTGTGACACATTTCATCCCGGTCATCAATCCTCATCTGGAGTACTTATGTACTACAGGTAGTACCCGCCGGTGTGGCCATCTACGCCTCGTAACGCCCCGACGCCCAGCTGTGGCACCCTCGCCACGGCCACGCCACCACCGGCTGGTTCATCTCGAATGAGTGAGTCGCAAACCACGCCACCACCATGAGAATGACATGTGGGCCAGCCGCATTTAAGGTCCGCATGTCATTGACTCATAGGCCGGGCACTAAGCCACTGAAGTTCGGTCCCGTGGGCCCCGAGAGGGAAATGTAACTCCTGCGGCAGGCCTTGTGGTGCTCCCGCAGTACGAGCTCGTGCCAAAACTGGAATTTGTTTCTTACTACTACCAACTAGTACTAGTAAGGTACACGTGCATTGCACGCATGAGATTCTGGTGGTTTGTGCATTATGCTTCTACATGTGGAGCTTTCTGGATTCTAACATGGCAAAATCTGGTGGAATGTAAGGTTAGGCAAGTTTGATTAACTTAGGTGAGTGTTTGGTTCAAGCCACACCTTAGGCAAGCCACTCTAAGGCCCCACATGAGATACACACAAAAAATGTGGCAAGATTCCCTTAGGCTTGCCAACTTGTGGCTCTCATTTTGAAGAACTAATAACTTTGCCTAAGCTTAGTTGTGGCAAAGTTAGTCATGAATTAAGTTCAACCATGGAGTCTTCTAGATTATACATGTGGCAGAATCTGGTGGATGATATCCAACGGCCAGTAGTGCTCGGATTTGCCATCTTTGTACCGTCGGATTGGCTTCATCCAACGACCAACTTTCAAAGTTTTTCACACATTATATAGGGGGTATAGATATAGATGTGCCGGTCAGTTGCAATGGATCCAAAGTATATCTATTTAGTGGAGTGCACTCTAAACACATTATCTATTTATTTTTCTCTAACCTTCCGTAGCCATGCAACCAAGCTACATAAGCTTCATGGGTTCCCCCCACATCATATTATTCATACTACGTTGATTGAAAAAAAAAGATTAATCACCCAAAACAAGATCTAACCGTTTTTTGTTCCTACGATGTTGTGCCATGCACGTACCTACTAGTTGTATAGTGGTAGTACTAGTAATATAGTATTAGGAGTATAAACTTGGTACTAGTAGGAGTAGTACTAGTACGGAATGCTCCTACTCTATCAACGAGCCCCGTCTGACACCAAATTTCTTGGCTTCCGTGCTACAGCTAGATCTTCCCCTCGTTTCTGTTTTCCAACCCGGCAGCACGCGGGGTGTCGGTTTGCTCAACGGCGGTCCCACATGAAAGTGAAAATACTAGGCAACACGCCTTCCCTAAGCTATGTGTCGTGCCGGAAGGGCCCTGTTGTACTCCCGATTCCTGGGCGTGTGGGGGTGCGACGCGAACGCGGCAGGCCTTTTCCTTTTACCAGCAATGTGCCCGTGCGTTGCGACGGATCCAAGGTAGTAGAATAGTAGTATTTTTTCACAAACTTGAAAGAAATCACTATTGTTTTGATATACTCCTAATATATTACTCCCTCTGTACCTAAATATTTGTTTTTTTGAGATTTCAAATGGACTATCACATACGGATTATATCGACATATTCTAGTGTTTCTAGCAAGATGCCAGCGCGTTGCACAAAGTTGATGGAAAAGGTATGCGCAACTTATAAATTGACGGATGGAGTACTAGTTACAGTGATGCATATAATTAAGCAAAGGGATCGCACATGTCGGTATTGACTGGAACGACAATTTAACAGCACAATAAGAATTAAGGCCACGATGATGCGATCGCAGTGGTGGTTACAGAAGGCAAGAAGAAAGATGGATGCACGAACGTACGACCTCCTCCTCCTCCTCAACTTAGTGCGCCGGGCCACCGACCGGCGGCTAAAGAGCGGCGGCTTTTGTGGCGAGGTCGAGGTGCTTCTCAGCAAAGGCATCCAACGCTTCCAGCCGGTTGAGGAAGGCCAACGTCGTAGCGTCCTCATTGGCCTTGTAGATACCTATGTACACGATTTGCTCGTACATGTGAATGTGTAGGCCGACGAATTCTTGCAGGGCGAGGCGCCGCGCGGCGAGCGCGACCTCCAGGTAGACATTCTTCGTGGCGTCGGCGGGCAGTCGCAGGGCCACCAGTGCTTGAAAGAGGTTCCGGCCATGGAGGCCGATTAGGGTGGCAGGCAATGAGGAGCCCGGGCGCGCGGGCTGGAGGAGTACGGCGATGTCATCCGCGAGCTTCTTGAGGACGGTGAACTTGTTGCTGGTGGCAACGATCATCTGGTCCAACTGAGAGTCGTAGTTGGCGTCGACGGCGGCCATCCACCAGCCGATCTCCAACACCGTCTAGAGACGATCCTCGGCGCCATGCCGCAGGCCGGCGTCGTGGACCATCTGGTGCAGCTGCTGGCCGCTCACGCGCATCGACGCCATGGGTCTGGAGTGAGCTTGTTTGCGCTTAGTGTAGGTGCTTAGGCAAATGCTTAGGTGCGTACGATGTGGTAGATGCATTGGAATGGAGGGGCGCCTTTATATGAGGGCAATGAGGGCAAACTGCGTTGCATTCACATTGTGCAGCCTCTTTTCCCGGACCTCCTCCCATTACTTCCCTCATGCATTAATTGAAGGAGGATGCATTGGCCGTTCAACATATCGGGAACCGCTACTCCCTCCCTCGTCTGCATTAAAGACGTATCGGGAACTGTGCCGCCCGCTGTCAAATCGAATACTCCCTCCGTCTAGGTGAGTATTAAGTCATCTTACGAAAACCAAATAGTAAACACATAGGCGTGGTGCATTAACTCTCACGTTGTTTCGTATTTTTGACATAAATAGAGGAATCAACCAAGAAGAGATGTGGGGCTTGTATGCTTTTAATGACTTGAGACTATCAAACATGACATGCAGTGGTCTGTTCATTGCACAAGAACAAATACAACCCACGTCAGCACACGCGCATCTTATATAGCATCACATCCAATGGCTATAAAAGATGAATGAGACCAAATTATATCTCATCTAGATGAGTTCTAGCAAAACTGTATTAATAATACTTAGTACTCCTGCGCCATGTATCATATATTAGTATCATGTAGTACTTTATTTATTGCCATGTATGACACATAGTACTCAACTCTCTCTCTTTCTTCATTTAATTCTATGACACCTCATCAAAATTGCTAAGGCTAGTACCATTACAACCAACCTTAGCAAATACTAAACATTAAGTTCTCTCGTTTTCCTCTCCACCTTGGTCACCTAGACGGAGGGAGTATACTGCGCGGGCTTTTCCTACGCGGTAGGCGGGGCAGTTCCGCCTAGTCGGTTCGACAGAGATGCGAGAAGATGAGGGAGTAGGCTGCTGCAAACGTAGGGCTGTGTGATTTGACAGCGAGTTACTGCTGGACAGGTGGGGCCCCGTGATTTGACTTGCCATTATCATTTTAACTGCGGCGCTACAACCGGCGTGAGTCTCCCGATTCCTGACCACCTCCATACAGGTGCCTCTCCCAATGCTCCACCATGTAGTAGAGGCTGGCTCTTGCATGAGAGCCCACTTCTCCACTTTTTCCTTGCCTCTCTTTCCTCCACATATGCAAAAATGCCATGTAAAGCGCACTATTGTACTTACTTGCTCCTACAGGTGCTTAAGCTTGCCACATAGCCATAAAGTCTGATGTGGCAAGTTAATCAAGAAGAGAGAGACTAGTTTGGTGACCCAAGGAAGAAACAGTGCTAAGCACGTGTACCTAGGTGAAAAGACAATTTTGAGTCTATAGCTAATTAAATGAAGCAAACTTAGCAACACCATTTCATTGGAAGAGGTCATTCCTTGGCAATGCAATAAATACTAGTACTCCCAGCGTCCCATAATATAAGAACGTTTTTGGCACTACACTAGTGTCAAAAACGTTCTTATATTATGGGACGGAGGGAGTACGAAGAAAGAGATAGAGAGAAGTAAAAAAATAAATACACTTATAGCCAACCTTATAGCCAAAACCTTGTTGTAGTATGAGTGACTAAGTGATGACTATGTATGACATGCCAACATCAGATAGCCTAACGCACCGTGTTAAATCTCCAAGGGCGCGACCGCATGAGCGACGCGACGGTCGTGGTAGGCGCGACCACGATACGGGCTGCTAGCAGCCCTTGGATCTAAGATCAAACAGTCGCATGCTAAGTTGCTGAAAATTTGTAGAATAACCCTCCAGGATAGGATATTCACCCATAGGTCTAGAATCACGCCATGCAACCGTTCGATCTCAGATCCAAGGGCTCTCAGAAGCCCGTATCATGGGAGAATGGAAAGCCACTACCTGCCGTTCGCACACTGGCAGTTCGCTCCTACTCGTCCCCGCACGTCCTTCAATACTACGGCGGTTCGCTCCTAGTCGTCCCGTCCATTCACATTACGGCAGTTCCACTAATCCTAACCCTCCTCCCAAATCCATGGCGTCCCAAATCTCCCCGATCGATGGTGAGTACAAGGTTAGAACCATCACCGGCGATGAGTTCGACATCATCTACACCCGTTCTTCTGCGACGGTGAAAGGATGCCTTTCTCGCTTCAGACGCATGTTCGAAGACTCAGATGATGAGTGGGTCGCTGGGCTAGATGTTGAGTACACCACAGTCCTGGGACGAGAGAAGGATCTAAAGGACGAATAGAGGAAGAAGCCCGCCGTGATCCAGGTTTGCGTGCATGACTTATGCTTGGTCTACCACATATGCCATGCCGACGTTGAGTGCAAGGATTTTAAGGACTTCCTCGAGAGCAACCTAGTCAAATTCGTTACTGTAGACTTTGGTAACGACAAATAAGTCCTGCGTCGGATAGGCCTCGTTGTAGGCAACACCTTCGACCTCCAGAAGAATCGGCTAGTGTCCTCTCGTCAGCCTTCAATGCTGACCCTGCTGGCAGGAGCCATGGTTCATCCTTCGTACGGTAAACTGGAGAAACCTCCATACACGTTTCATCGTCATGCATGGCAGCGGAATGTACTAGATATAGACCACATCCACTACGCTGCAATGGATGGCTACCTTTGCTTCAATATCTACAAGGGTTGGATGAAGAGCAACAGCCAAGTGTGCGGTTCAAGCAAAGAAGTATCGGCCAAGAGGAAGAGGGACAAGGACGAAGTCGAGGACGTGGACAAGGACTCCGAGTAAGGTGGCAATGTCGTTGCTCATGGTGGTTCTAATGCAGTGTCTACCGGAATAGTTGCAAAGTTTAATTTCAGGTGTGCTTAATTTAATTTGAGGGGTGTGTTGTGTTGATCCCCCAGCAGAACTATGTTATGTTTCTTCTTGTTACTTTAACTCTTCTGTACGTACATACTATCATCTTTTAGTTGGTATAGTACTACCACTCGTTTCTTCACATTATATACGTACAATATATATGGCCAACATCATATAGCCAGCAGTTTAGATGTCAAAGAATTTCAGGGTGCTTAGTTTTGTCAAAGAATTCCAGGGTGCTTAGTTTTATTTGAGGGGTGGGTTGTGCACTTGTGCTGGACACCATTATTGTGACAAGCCTTTTTAATAGTACTATATGCATAATTTGGCGACGAGCGCTCTCTATATGTACCACCTTTTTTTTAATTTCAAGTTTTGCTCCATGGCGCAATCCATCGATACTACTACTGTACAAAAGTGGAGTATATACATTTTTAAAAGGCTAGAGGGCGGGGCCGTCTAGCTCGGTCGGTTTCACGAGAGGCGAGGGCCTTTGTGATTTGACGGCTCATTACTGCAGTCAAATCGAATAGTACTGGCCGCCCGCTGCACCCCCGGCGCCTCCATTAAACCCCTCCGTTAAACCCGCATGGAAACCGAGAATCCTACTCCTGCCACACGTCCGTTCATGAGCGGGCCGGAATTAAACGCAACACCGGCCGAGCTCCTCCCGTCCGCTCTCAGTTTAAACGAGACCAGATGCCGGCCAAGCTCCTACCGTCCGCCCTCTATTTACACGAGGCCAGATAGACAGCGGGCAAGAATCGCACCCCTCCGCCGCTCCCCCATCTCCTCCTTCACCATTTTCTCCACTCTTTCGATGGCTTCCGATGAGCCGTTCTCCGGCATATTTCCCGGCCGGGTGGCCCGCCGAGCCCTCCGGATACGGGCGAGGCCGCTCGGTGCTTCACCAACCTCGCTTGGCCCGACGGAGCCAGTTGCCGCCCCAAGCACAGGCGCGTGGTTCAGCAACTCGCCGCTCCAGTTCAGCTCGATGAGGAGTGGCGAGTTGCTCCATGCCGGCACGGCGGCTAGCACGCCGGTACGGGCACCGTCGCTGCCGCGTCGTACCGCGCCACCAATGTCTGCGATGGCCGCGCCTCCCGTGCCTGCGGCAGTGCCATGTAGGCAGAGACAGAAGCCGGGTGCGTGGAGAGCGACGAGTCGGTGGCCAGCTTCTCCGTGTCTGCCGCCATCATCGAGGAGAAGTAGAACACGGGAGGCCGCCGCCACTTGGGACCCATGAAGGCCACCGCCGAGGCGACGACCGCGGATTCAGGTGGTTTCTTTGCTGCTTCGTCTCTTCCGAGGACCTTCGTCGACCCCGCAAGTGTCTGACGGACATGAGGAAGACAAAGGGATCCACGGGCGGCCATTGAGAACTAAAATAAGTCTAGATACATCCATTTCTAGGACAAGTATTTCCGGACAGAGGGAGTATTAATTATACAACAGAGTCGGATTGGCACCTCTTAGTTCATGTAAATGTAATGAAATCCATCATGTTTATATGAAGATCCGGCTTTTTTATACGAAATCCTTCATGCTTATATGAAATCAGTCCGTGTTTGCACGAATTTCATCTGGTTGGTTAGAGTTGTAAAAATGTATGCCGATGGCGTTTGATGTCGTCCTCCGCTTAAGGAAGCGGGATGAAATTTGCCGGCTGCCGTTGGAGATGCTCTTTATGCTGGAAATAATAGAGTGACATCCAATCCATTTGAGTTAATTGCTTGTATGATTGTCCCTCTATAAAAAGTTAATTGCATGTACAGTGTACACGTGACTTGCAGGGTGGCTACAGCTTCGTACAGAAAGTTAAAAAGAAACAAGGCCATCCTTAATCTTGTATTCTAAGTACTCTGTGGGTTCCACTGTCAGTACAATAGCGAAAGAAGTATATATTAAATAAGTAGAGTAATATATAATATAAAAATATAAAGTTAAAAAACAGAATTCGAACTCATGTCATCGCGTTGCGAGCATCCGGCGCTAACCAGCCCAGTACATTTTTTTGTAGACCATGCTGGAGATATATCTCCATGTCTACTCTTATATATACTCCATTCGTTCCTAAATATTTGTCTTTTTCACATTTCAAATGGACTACCACATACGGATGTGTATGTAGACATATTTTAGAGTGTAGATTCACTCATTTTGCTCCGTATGTCTTTTCAGGAAGGGGTCAGATTTGTCCTTGATTTATTTATGAGGTATCCAGATGGCACTGCACCGCCAAGAAAAGAGGGTAACATCAAATTTATGGACTACTTTTTTGAGTACGTTGGTAAGGTCCGGTCATAGTCACTTGTTGAAATCTCTAAAAAGACAAATACTCCCTCCGTCCAGAAATACTTGTCATCAAAATGGATAAAAGGAAATGTATCTAGACGTATTTTAGTTTTAGATACATCCCTTTCTATCCATTTTGATGACAAGTATTTTCGGACGGAGGGAGTAGAAAACAGAGTTGGTGATGATGGTGTGCGTGCCATCCTGCAATATAGGCCGTTGGATTTATATCTAACGGATAGGAAAGAAACTATGGCAATTTTGCAAAAATATACCCACATGTCCCTCCATGTTCGCAAATAAGGCCTTCCCTCATTCAACCTTTTCTCTCACAAGATAAACTACTCATACAAATGCATCTTGATGTTCCGTGCAATGCACGGGCGGTTAGCTAATTTCTTTTAAAATAGTTGTTGCGATAATTGGGTTGAAGTGATATATTTTATGTCTGTCCCGAATGATTTCAGATTCACTAGTAGTAACAAAGAAAAGGTTGCCTTGTTAATTAACAGAAAACAGGGTGAAAACTATCACATGAGGCCGGTAAAAACAAGGCACACACGGGGTTCAGCGTCATCGCCACTACAGCTGTGCGCGCGCGAGAAGTCTACATATCGAGGGGGCTACCGAGCGAGGCACCGAAACACATTGTTTGAGAGAGAAACCAATTGACAAATTATGATCAGATCGAGTTGTCACCCTTCTGCTATCATTGTTGGGGGGGAGGGAGAGAAAGACGTATCGAGAGTGTGCGCGGTAGGCATAGAGGCACAACTAGCGAGTGTGTGTGTGTGTGTGTTTGAAAGAGGAGTAGATAGATTATTATCAAGATCGATGTGCCACCCTACTCCTTCGGTGCCGGGTAGTGTGTGTGTGTGTATGTTTGAGAGAGAAGCCAGTCGATAGATTAGTATCAAGATCGAGGTGTCACCCTACTCCTTCAGTGTTGGGAAGTGTGGGTGTGTGTGGGGGGGGGGGGCAGTGACACTCACATATCTCTACTCTTATATAAAAACAGAGTTGGTGATGATGGTGTTCCTGCCATCCTGCAATATAGGCCATCCGATTTATATCCGACGGACAGGAAGGAAACTATGGCAATTTTACAAAAAGATACCCACACCCCTCTCCGCATTTGCAAATAAGGCATTCCCTCGTTCATCCTTTTCTCCCATAAGATAAACTTCTCATACAAATGCATCTTCATGTTCCGTGCAATGCATGGGCATCTTGCTAGTAGGGAGAAGGAGTTTGTGTGACACATATCTAGCTATATTAAGGGATAGGTAGATAGCATATGTGTGAGAGACATTATTATACTTTGAGACATTAGTGGCTGTGGGTGGGCGGAATTAAAGGGGTGGGCATGTTAGACATAGAGAGCGTTTGTGTTTTTGTGTGAGAGACTTGTAGGACGGGGTAGAAAGACGAATTTGACCCTAACGGAGGGAGAGAAATACACGAAGTGCGCGTGTGTGATTCTGATGCCCACAGGGAAATGAGATATGTATGCGTGTGAGAGAGATTGCACAATTCATTCACGTATCACTATCTAGCGATCGTGGACGTGCATCGCTTGAACATAAGTCAATATCTACTTCGTATCGTGGCCAAAGGTACAATATCGATTCAACGCTATAAAGATTGGACACTCACATATCACATTTTTTTCTATTTAAATAAACCTTTTCAGTTGTGCATGCCAAAGTTACAGTGATGTTTCTTCAAACAACCAATGTAGTTATCATGTATATGCACCATTGTTACTCTTTCATTCAAATTCATTAGTCTTGGATGATTTAAGTTTCTATTTTGAAGTAATATATGTAATATTCATATATGAATTCAACGGGTACGCAATTTATGAAATGGAGGCTATGTAATCATATGAGGTAACACTTTTAAGTAGATGACTACAATATCCATTTCTTTTTGTGCGCCTCTACACTAACACGTCAATGCATTATGTTTAAAGTAAATAACCAATGGCACTAAATTATCTATTTACACGAGAAATACATAGGCTGAGCGTTTGATCCCTTTTTTGTGAACGCGCCACTACACCCGTACGATTGGCCGCGCCCGTGTGAACGTCCAAGTTATCGGCGCATCATCCCGAGTTATTGTCTTTTTTTCTGGGGTGGACTTCACACTAGTTATTAACTGCTGACGCGTGCCCCGTGTACACAGTCTAGCATGACCTTCCCGCTAGCACGGTCCAAAATTAGTTGAAACTGGATACGAACGATCCCGCGGGCGGCAAAATCTACCGCCTGCTTCTAAAATTTCCGCCACCTTAGTCTTTAGCATGCGAAATCCCCCTTTTGTCCTTGGTGCACGGAGACCAACAGTTACAATACCGCCCTCATCTACATGATAGGTCGGGGCTGCTTTGGTAACTTCCGGTTCCGCCACTACACGACACCCCCATTTCCTCTTCCCCTCCCGCAAAAACGACTAACTCCACAGCACCAGAGCATCTTACATCACGCTGTCCGTACTTCATCGCCCTTTCTCCCCTCCCCTCTCGAAACTCTAGACTGCTCATCCACCGGCGTACCACAGCCCATTCACTGCCAGCGGCGTCCACCTCGCCGGATCTGCTTCTGCGGCCGCAACTACCCCTCCCACCTCCCCTAGAAACAAGTAAACTGCTTATCCACCAGTGTACCACAGCCCATTCAGTGCCGGCCTTGTCCACGGCGCCGGATCTGCTTCGCCGGTACTATCGTCAACCGCCGCGCATCTGCAGCGGCTCATTCGTACTCCCCACCGGAGACGCTTCGTCCACACCCCCCGGAGCCGCCCCACCGAGGCCCCCGTCGACGGCCTCTGATCCTCTTCGCCGACACCTTCCTCAACCCTACCGGAGCCGCTTTGCCGACACCTTCCTCAACCCTACCGGAGCCGCTTCGCCGACACCATCGTCAACCCTACCGGAGTAGCTTCGCCTATACCATTCTCAACCCTACCGGGGCCGCTTTGCCAACTCACAAGTCCACGGCCTCAGATCCGCTTCCTCGCACCCTCATCCAACCTACCGGAGCAGCTTCTGACGCCCCGTCCACGGCCGCAGATCTGCATCGTCGACACCACCCTTAACCCAACCACCGGAGCAGCTTCTGACGCCCCGTCCACGGCCGCAGATCCGCATCGTCGACACCATCCTTAACCCAACCACCGGAGCAGCTTCTGACGCCCCGTCCACGGCCGCAGATCCGCATCGTCGACACCATCCTTAACCCAACCACCGGAGCAGCTTCTGAAGCCCCGTCCATGGCCGCAGATCCGCGTCGTCGACACCATCCTTAACCCAACCACCGGAGCAGCTTCACCTATGCCCTCGTCCACGGCCACAGATCTGCTTCGCCCACACCGTAGTCCACCCTACCGGAGCCGCTCCACAAACACCCTACTCGACGGTTCTAGATCTCCTTACCGGACCCTGACAGCCAGCGCAGCGTCATCACCCTCAACATTTCTAACCTGATTCCCACCGTCTGGAGAGATGCCAAGCACCCGCCACGGCCTAGGTACTTGTCACCTTTAAACCCGTCCGCATCACCTGCCCGATGTACTTATACTAACCGGTCGCTGTTACCTGTTATGCAGCTGGAAAAAACTACAACGACGATGTTTCTTCTGGATCTAACAGCTTGGCCAACCAAGATCCTGGACTGAGGCATTGCTATGATCTTGTAAGCACGTCTCTCTCTCTTGTATTGTTCTGTGCCTGCCAGCGTGCTTTGCTAGGATTTTCGACCAGTAATCCCTTTGTGCAGACAATGATTTCTACTACTGGCTGCTAAATTAGATATGTAGATGTCATACATGATACTACCTCGTACCTCCGTTCCTAAATATAAGTCTTTCTAGAGATTCCACTATAGGCTACATACGGAGCAAAATGAGTGAATCTACACTCGAAAATGCATCTATATACATCTGTATGTGGTCCATACTAGAATCTCTACAAAGACATATATTTAGGAACAGGGGCAGTACATTACACAAAATCGTAGGTGGCATGTAGGAATTCCAGTGCACTACATTAGGCTCCCTTAGAGTGCCTGCTAGTCCAGCATACAGAGTCATGGCTAGTTTATGGTACGCACATAATCGTTAATTGGTGGTTTAAATATGCGCAAGGGATATGCAATGTAGTATCATGTAGAGATGTCTGAAATTAGCCGTGTCAACTTGCAGATAGGGTTACACAATGAAAAAGTACAAGATGTATGTGGCAATTTCATGGAACATCGCAAAAAAGGAGAGGCAGCGGTGAGCCTATACAGTGTGCTATGGTACCTCACTCATCCATTGCAATCATCGTGACATGTTATTTGTATGCCAGTTCTATTATCCAAGTTTCTTAGGGACAGTTATTATGAGTTATCCTAAAAAAATAAGCACCTGTGAATATAAGCTCCATGTAATAAGCCAACCAGTTCTTTTCATTGCGTTTTCAGCTTATCTTTGGTATGATCAGTGGAAAGTCTAGACAGCATTATATTTTTTCATTTTACTGCCCATATGGAAATTAATTTGACTTGCAAACACCACAAATTGAACCCAGTGCAGTAATTAATATGATAGGAAAACAAACCATCACTATTTGCTCAAAATGCAAATACAAAGATACCATCTACTTGGCACAATCTACTTTGGTCAATGTTTTCCATAGAGATCCCATTGCCTAATTTAAACAAAGAACGCATGACCCACATTTAAATGAAGAACAATTATTTATTGAAATTCGATGGTCCAAGTGGCTGGTTATTATCGTATAGCAGCACCACCTGAAAGCATCATATAGCAGCAGCAGCTCATAGCAACTCATCATACAGCAGCAGCAGTCTGCAACTCATCATATACCAGTAGCAACTCATAGCAATTCATCATATAGCAGCAGCAGGAGCAGCTCATAGCAATTCATCATATAGCAGCAGCAGGAGCAGCTCATAGCAATTCATCATATAGCAGCGGCAGGAGCAGCTCATAGCAATTCATCATCTAGCAGCAGCAGGAGCAGCTTGTAGCAACTCATCATATAGCAGCAGCAGCTCATAGCAATTCATCATATAGCAGCAGCAGCTCATAGCAACTCATCATACAGCAGCAACAACTCATAGCAATTCATCATATAGCAGCAGCAGGAGCAGCTCATAGCAATGCATCATATAGCAGCAGCGGAAGCAGCTCATAGCAATTCATCGTATAGTGGATCAGAATGAAAATTTGGCAAAAAATCAGAGGAGATCCTCACCTTGTTGAATGAGCTCATCCTTCAACAGCACCTCAAGGCCATGGCCTGGGAGGAGGGGAGGGGGAATAAGGTGCCTTCTGCCGCAGTGTAGCATCAGCCGTAGTTGTGCAGCGCCCGCCGGAGTAGTGCGTTGGACGAACCACAATGGAGCAGCTGCTGGAGACCATGAGAATGAGTGGCGGCGCCAGAGGGAGGTTTGCCCCTACCCGCCGGCCATGTAGCCTAGCTGGACATAGCATCATCGAGGACCAGGCCAGATGGGACCAGTGGCGATGGCTCGCTGGAGGAACCCTAGTGCTACAGGCAGGGGATCGAGGTAGAGGGAAAGGGGAGAGGAGATGCAAGCGGGCAGGGCAATGAATGCTTGCGTGTTTGTTTTTACTTGAGGGTCAGGTGTGACACGGGCGTCAGCAGTTGCATTTTGAGTGTAGGCAGACAACAGAGTCATTTCACTATTCCCCTTCCCTCCAATTTTTAGTGAGGTTCTACCCGAAACACCCCCCTCCAAAGCGAAATTAGTTAAGCCCAAGCCCATAACTCAAAAATGACTTCTTTACATCTTTTATGGCTTATTTTGACAATATGCCCTGAAAAGGCAGAATCGAACTGGCCCTTAACCTGCAATTCAATTGTGCGTGCAATGATGAATCACTCCTGCCTGCTATCTGTACATTTAGGCATCATCATACATGGCATAACCTAATACATGTGCATGTCATTGTAGAATCTGGAATATGCAATGTTTATGTTAGTTCATACGTTGCACATGATGTTTAAATGCCCCTTAAATCTGGTCAGTCAAGTGATGGTCCTTAAGCCTCCTTCTTTGCTTCTTTTCTTGATATGTAAGATTTGCTCACACATCTGTTCAATTGCTTGTTTGCATCAGCCAGCCATACTAGGACTGTTTGCTTTGATTACTTGCTGTTCTTGACCTAACACTCTAACAGAGCTTGTCAACGATTTAAACACTAAGGGCTGCTGTAGTCGGGCCTTGTCTAACTCATAGGTGACATATAGGTTTGGCTGTACACTACAGTAGGCTCTCCAAGAGTACCTGGAGATCCAGTTCGAAGGTATGCCTAGTTTTTACATAGTGCAGACATAGTAAATGCTCATTTCATTGTGTGCAAGTGCAAGAGATGCGGCATGTTTCATTTTGTGGTGTTGTTTTGTTATAATCTCATCCTTTTGTGTTCACAGACTGGAAAGTATGCATATTTATCATCCAAGGAGACGAGTAACTAGTTTGTGTCACCTTGCAGAGGGGGTGCAATGAAGATAAGATTGAGGATTTCCAAGTACAAGATGTTAGGAAGGAGCCTTGCAAGAGAAGTAGGAGCTGCGCGGAGCCTCTTCAACCTGCTAAGGTAAGTCACTGTATGCAACTCAACAGTTCAATTCCTTGTTTGTTTCAGGCATAGTTAATTTTCTCTTTTCAATTGCTTTATTTGTCCTCAGTTAATGAGACGCACAAATAATCATGCTCATGTTCGGTACTTGTATCACTATTAGTTTACATAATTAAAGGCCTTACCATTTAATTACTCTGCCGAAGTGTGCCTGAAGCTTTGAAGTCTATTAACTAACTATTATTGCATGAGGCACACAATCTAGTTTATACTACGCTAATGATTGCATAGTTTTGCCTGCTGTAGTATGTTTGTATGAAACCCTCTGCTGTTCATTATGCTCCCTAAGACTTTAATTGAGGCACAGAATGGCCAACTGCTTGCTTACTTATACGCAACGTGTTGTCTAAATTTGTAACTTGTTTGTGTTTTCGATTGGGCCCCAACATCATGCTCCTCTGGTGAGCTAAGAGGGATTTTTGTATGCAGGCTGCACAGACTATCTTTTTTATAATTTTTAAAATATCACCTGCTTATGCTTCATGACGTGTAACATTTTTTTTAAAGTGACGTGTAACATTATTGTTAGTCCTGTTTTGCCATGTAGTACAAAATAGTGTCTTGTTCGCTTCACTTTTGTAACTATATTTTTGCCCTAGTCATGTGTACTTATAGAAACATTTCAGGATGAAGTGACATCAACACAAAGATCTGCAAGCAGTGCGGCATGGCCGTTACCGAATGATTATGGATTGGAATTGGAATGTGCTGATGTTCTCGAGCATCAACTACAGGTGGCAAGACAACGTATACATGATTGTCAACGTATAATCAACAAGTTGAGACTGGACATGCAGGTATTAGATGCAGGAGTCAAAAAAATGAAACAAGACACTTAGGTAACCATGAAGGAATTGGAGATTTTGCAGACTGAAATTTGTGCTATCTGAATCCGGCCAATCCTATTTTCTGAAGAGATTATAGTTCAAATAGAGTTAAGTTGATGCGCGTCCATGATGTATGAGCTGTATTTGCCCAGTGTATGTAATTTGTTGTTTGTGTATGCTTTATTATCACTTGTGCCGAACCATAATGCCCAGTGGGTATAATCGGCTGTAATTTCTTTATTGTATAGTGTAGGATTATTCTACCTTTCTATGCCTTGATCTCTTTGTTGTATAGTATTGAGTAGGATAATTCTTTGAATATGCTATATCGTTCAAATGGGGGCCAACTCGCCCGACCATGGCCCTTCACGGGCTGTCGGATCCATGGGCCTTCTACGTTCCGTAGGATCCATGGGCCTTCTACGTCTCGTAGGATCCATGGGCCTTGTACGTCTCATAGGATCCATGGGCCTTCTACGTCTCGTAGGATCCATGGGCCTTCTACGTCTCGTAGGATCAATGGGCTGCCGACTCATTTATGGGTCTTGTACGGGCCTTTAATGGGCCATAGACGGGCCTTTAATGGGCCATAGACTCATTTATGGGTCTCGTAGGATCATACGTTTTATGGGCTGACCATAACAGGCAGTTAATAGGCCGTATTTGGTGATGCTATGAAAATGGCCCAACAGACTAACGGTCCACAAACGGGCCGACTGTAATGACGGGCTGAATTTGGCCCACAAGCAGAAAATGACAGTAACGGGCCGTAAGTAACCGAATGCTGCAAATGAGCCCAAGAATAAATGGGCCCTCAGAAGGCCGAAAGTTAACTTGGGCTGGAAACGGCCCAACGGAATAACGGGCCGTTAATGGGTATAAAGTGATACACTGTTCATTACGGGCCAGTTTCACCACGGACCGTTAATGGGTGTAAAGTAATACACTGTTCATTACGGGCTAGTTTTAGCACGGGCCGCTAATGGGCCAAGAGTTACAAAGGGTATGGGCCGAAAGACGTCATGGGCTATACATGGGCCAGAAGTGAAAACGGGCTGGAATCTTATTGGATGGCCCAGATGACGCTACTGGGCCTAATTCGGATAGGGCGTAACGGGCCTTGGGTTAGCGGGCTGTAAATGGGCTATATGCGAACAGGCCGTTAACAGGCTTTCCATGGGCCGGCCCGCCAGCTTTTGACCAAGTCAAACGGGCCGGCCTTTTCACTGGAATGGGCCACTGTTGGGCCGTGCCACGTGTCGACGTATCATAGGCGCCTTCTGTCCAGTGAGTGGATGACATCTGTCCCAACGATGAGCCAACACATGTTTCCTCTAGCCAATCATGATTTTACACGTGGAAAATCCCCATTGGTCGGGGCTGTTAACGGGTTATCGGATCCAAAACCCGACCCGATAGCTTAACGGCGTTCCGTCACGGTGGATGCCACGTGTCGGTCACCCTTGACGAAAGCACTTCTGTGACGCGCGATTTATCGTCATGGAAGTGGACACTGCCGTGATGATAATTTTGGTAATGTCATGGAACACTTCTACGACAGCACAGGTATGACTATCTTGATTCTGTCATAAATTTGTCATGGATGTACATGCATGACAAAAAACACGACCTACTATGACAAACATGTATCATCACGGAAGTGTATTTTTTTTGTAGTGAGCGCAGAGTTCTGTAGGACAGTAGAAATTATCCCTCAAGTAGATGACCTAAGGTTTATCAATCCGTGGGAGGCGGAGGATGAAGATGGTCTCTCTCAAACAATCCTGAAACCAAATACAAGAAATCTCTTGTGTCCCCAACACACCGACTACAATGGCAAATTGTATAGGTGCACTAGTTCAGCGAAGATATGGTGATAAAAGTGTAATATTGATGGTAGAAATATATTTTCATAATCTGAATAAATAAAAACAGCAAGGTAGCAAATAGTAAACGGGCACAAAAACGATATTGCAATGCTTGAAAATAAGGCCTAGGGTCTGTACTTTCGCTAGTGCAATCTCTCAACAGTGCTAATATAATTGGATCATATAACCGTCCCCCAAAGTGCGATGAAGAAATCACTCCAAAGTTCATATCTAGCGGAGAACATAAGACAAAATTGTTTGTAGGGTACGAAACCACCTCAAAGCTATTCTTTCCGATCAATCTATCATAGAGTTCATACTAAAATAACACCAAGCTATTCCTTTCGATCGATCTAACCAAGAGTTTGTACTAAAATAACACCAAAGCAAATTCAGATGCATAATATTCAATCCAACACAAAGAACATCAAAGAGTGCCCCAAGATTTCTACCGGAGAAACAAAGACAAGAACGTGCATCAACCCCTATGCATACGTTACCCCAATGTCACCTCGGGAATCTGCGAGTTGAGTGCCAAAACATATATCAAGTGAATCAATACGATACCCCATTGTCACTACGAGTATTCAATTGCAAGACATATATCAAGTGTTGTGAAATCCATAAAGTATTCAATCAGATAAAACAAAATCTAAAAGGGAAAGCTCAATTCGTCACAAGATAGAGTGGGGAAAACACCTTATCATCCGACTATATTAACAAAGCCCGCGATACAGCAAGATCGTGACATCTCAAGAACACGAGAGAGAGAGAGAGAGATTAAACACATAGCTACTAGTACAAACCCTTAGCCCCGAGGGTGGACTACTCCCTCCTCATAATGGTGGCCGCCGGGATGATGAAGATGGCCGCCGGAGATGATTCCCCCTCCGGGAGGGTGCCAGAACGGGGTCTAGATTGGTTTTCGGTGCCTATAGAGCCTTGCGGCGACGGAACTTCTGATCTAGGTTAAACCCGAAGGTTTTTGGAATATTTGTGAATTTATATGGTAAAGAGGGGGGTGCGGGAGGCCACCGAGGTGGGCACAACCCACCTGGGCGCGCCTGAGCCCCCAGGCATGCCCTGGTGGGTTGTTCCCCCTTGGGGCACCCCCCAGGTGCTGCTCTGGCCCATCTTGGGTGTTCTAGTCCATAAAAAATCTCCAGCAAGTTTCGCAGTGTTTGGACTCCGTTTGATATTAATTTCCTGCGATGTAAAAAACAAGCAAAAAACAACAACTGGCACTGGGTCAATAGTTTAGTCCTAAAAATGATATAAAGTTGCTATAAAATGATTGTAAAACATCCAAGAATGATAAAATAACAGCATGAATACTTCATAAATTATAGATATGTTGGAGATGTATCAGCATCCCCAAGCTTAATTCCTACTCGTCCTCGAGTAGGTAAATGATAAAAATAATAATTTATGAAGTGTGAATGCTAGCAAAGTGCACAAGTTTGATCAATGAAAATTTCAATCACTTTTCCTAGCATCATAATAACAATTCTTTCTTATAAAATTTCTCATGTTATAGTAGCAACCAATTCACATGTTAAGGTTCAAACAATGAACTCTCTTGAAACTCAACAACCTATGTTCTTAGTCACCAAGCAATTGCAATTCAACTTATTCAACAGAGTTTAAGTAAGAGCTCTACATACTCAACCATCATATAGTCTTTTATGATTGCTAACACTCACCGCATACACATGAGCAAAACGTTTCAATCGGACACATAGAAAGATAGGGGCTTATTGTTTTGCCTCCCAACGTATTCACCTCAAGGGTGATGTCAACAATAGTAACTCATGCTACCCATATTCAACTGGACATATGTGCCTAGATCTTTCCTCACCACATGATGCTTGTCAAAGGAGAAAAATAAAAAGGAATAGAGAGAAAAACTTTGACTCTTTGCATAAAAGTAAATACTGAAAATTAAAAGATAGGCCCTTCGCAGAGGGAAGTAGAGGTTGCCATGCGCTTATTTGTTTGTATGCTCAACCCCTTAGTGCAAAAGAACATCACGTTATATTGCCCCTTATGATAGCAACCTTTATTATGCAGTCTGTCGCTTTTATTACTTTGCCATCACAAGTTCGTACAACGCTCAATTTTCTCTTACACTAAATGATCTAACACTTTTAGAAGCAATTTTTATTGCCTTATTGCACCGATGACAACTTACTTGAAGGATCTTGCTCAATCCTTAGGTAGGTATGGTGGACTCTTGAAACTAAGATCTGGGTTTTTAAGGGTTTTTTGATCCACAAGTAGTATCTCTACTTTGTGCGGAATTTTTGGCTAGCAAAGATGGGGGGCAAGCACCACATGTTGAAGGATCTATGACAATATAACTTCTATGTGAATATGAACAAACATAAATCATTACGTTGTCTTCCTTGTCCAACGTCAACAATTTTGGCATATAATATTTTGATGGGGGCTCACAATCACAAAAGATTTCTAGGATAGTGTATTTGCATGTGAAAGTTCTCTTCCTTATATTAATTATTCGTGAATTGCTTGTATGACCAAAATTGTGATTGAAAAGCCTCAAAATATTTCACTTTATAAACCCAATGTGAAGCTACCACTAGGCATGATATGATATCAACTTCATGACATTCCATTTATTCAACAATTTACTCATAGGATATAAGTGAAGCACAAGAGCAATTCCAAAGAAAAGAGCTTCGTTGACGGGATGTGAATGCCGCTTACTTAGCCTCCTTGGCAACTATTTGAGGACTCTATTTTATTTAAAAAACTTTCAGATCTAAGTATTTTATAAAAACAGCAAGTAAAACAAAAATAAAATGACATTCTAAGAATAGCACACATCATGTGAAGAAGCAAAAACTTGGGCTCAACCAATACTAACTGATAATTGTTGTAGAAGAAAGGTGGGATGCCTACCGGGGCATCCCAAAGCTTAGATGCTTGAGACTTCTTGAATATTATCTTGGGATGCCTTGGGCACCCCCAAGATTGAGCTTTGGTGTCTTCTTAATTCTTCTCATATCACGGTTTTCCTAAATCTCAAAAGCTTCATCCACACAAAACTCAAAAAGAACTTGTGAGATAAGTTAGTATAAACCAATGCAAAAGTTTTATCATTCTCTACTATAGTGAATCACTTAAATTATTATTCAACATTGCATACTAAATGCCTCTGCATATTTAATACTCCTATCCTCAAATAGAATCATTAAACAAGCAAACATATGCAAACAATGCAAACATAACAGCAATCTGCCAAAATAGTACAGTCTGTAAAGAATGCAAGAGTATAAATACATATTCAACTCCAAACATTATGAAATTATACGACACCGTAGAAAATTTATCAGAGCTTATTTTTGCAAAAAGTTTCAACATTTTATCACATTCTGACTTTTCTAGGGAATTTTTGCAACATCGATAAACTTTCTGTTTTGAAACAGCAACATGTAGACTTGCAAAATAAGCATAGTAAAGGCTTTCAATGCCACTTTTATTGAAATAAAAGATGCAAAAAATTAGTCTAAATAACAGCAAGCAAATCCTAACAAAATAAAATGATGCTCCAAGCAAAACTCATATCATGTGATGAATAAAAATATAGCTCCAAGTGAGGTTACCGATAATGTTGAAGGCGAAAGAGGGATGCCTTCCGGGGCATCCCCAAGCTTAGTTGCCTGGATATTCATTGAATATTACCTTGGGGTGCCTTGGAAATCCCCAAGCTTAGGGTCTTGTCACTCCTTATTCTCCTCAAATCAATATCTCACTCAGAACATGAAAACTTCAATCACACAAAACTTAACGAAACTTTGGTACTGTCAAAGACAAGATTCATAATTGTTCTCACACAATACCTACTGTACCTCATCATTTCCACAATTCATATTGAGCAATATAAGCTATAGAAACTAGAAAACAAGCAAACTATGCATTGACAACAGAATCTGTCAAAAACAGAACAGTACGTAAAGATCTGAATATTAGTCATACTTATGCAACTCCAAAAATTCTGAGAAATTAGGAACACGTAGAAAATTTGTCATCAATCATCTGTAAAAAATTCAGAATTTGTCGACGCTCCAGTGAATTTAAACAATTCTGTTTCCGGAAGCAAAAAAATTTGTTCTTGCACAGATTCAAGTCAACTATCATCCACACTATCCCAAAGGCTTTACTTGGCACTTTATTGAAACAAAAGCAATAAACACATGGTTACTATAGTAGACTAATCATATGAACACACAAAAGCAGTAGGTAAAAGTGTTGGGTTGTCTCCCAACAAGCGCTTTTCTTTAATGCCTTTTTAGCTAGGCATGATGATTTGAATGATGCTCGCATAAAAGATAAGAATTGAAACATAACAAGAGCATCATGAAACACATGGCAAGCACATTTAAGCCTAACCCACTTCCTATGCATAGGGATTTCGTGAGCAAACAATTCATGGGAGCAAGAATCAACTAGCATAGGAAGACAAAGCGAACATAACTTCAAGATTTTCAACATAAACAGAGGAAACCTAATATTATTGCGGTATGTAAAAGCATAAGTTCCTCCCTCATAATAATTTTCAGTAGCATCATGAATGAATTCAACAATATAACTATCACATAAAGCATTCTTTTCATGATCCACATCCATAAAAAAATTATTACTCTCCACATAACCAAATTTATTCTCATGAATAGTAGTGGGAGGAAACTCAACAAAGTAACTATCATGGGATTGAAAATTAAAATCATGATGACAAGTTTCATGGTTATGATTATTCTTTATAGCATATATTTCATCACCATAATCATCATAAATAGGAGGCATGCTTTCATCATAATAAATTTTCTCATCAAAACTTGGGGGAGTAAAAATATCATCTTCATCAAATATAGCATCCCCAAGCTTTTAGCTTTGCATACCATTAGCATCATGGATATTCAAAGAATTCATACTAACAACATTGCAATCATGCTTATCATTTAAATATTTTGTGCCAAACATTTTATTGACTTCTTCTTCTAACAATTGAGCAAAATTTTCCTTTCCATCATTTTCACGAAAGACATTATAAAGATGAATAATATGATGCAACCTCAATTCCATTTTTTTAGTTTTCTTTTACGAACCAAACTAGTGATAAAACAAGAAACTAAAAGATTCAATTGCAAGATCCAAAGATATACCTTCAAGCACTCACGTCCCCGGCAACGGCGCCAGAAAAGAGCTTGATGTCTACTATGCAACTTTATTCTTGTAGACTCGTGTTGGGCCTCCAAGCGCAGGGTTTTGTAGGACAGTAGCAATTTTCCCTCAAGTGAATTACCTAAGGTTTATCAATCCGTGGGAGGCGTAGGATGAAGATGGTCTCTCTCAAACAATCCTGCAACCAAATACAAGAAATCTCTTGTGTCCCCAACACACCCAATACAATGGCAAATTGTATAGGTGCACTACTTCGGCGAAGATATGGTGATAAAAGTGTAATATTGATGGTAGAAATATATTTTTATAATCTGAATAAATAAAAACAGCAAGGTAGAAAAAAGTAAACGGGCACAAAAACGGTATTGCAATGCTTGAAAATGAGGCCTAGGGTATGTACTTTCGCTAGTGCAATCTCTCAACAGTGCTAATATAATTGGATCATATAACCGTCCCTCAAAGTGCGATGAAGAAATCACTCCCAGTTCATATGTAGCGGAAAACATAAGACAGAATTGTTTGTAGGGTACGAAACCACCTCAAATCTATTCTTTCCGATCAATCTATCATAGAGTTCGCACAAAAATAACACCAAGCTATTCCTTCCGGTCAATCTAACCAAGAGTTCATACTAAAGTAACACCAAAGCAAATTCGGATTCATAATATTCAATCCAATACAAAGAACTTCAAAGAGTGCCCCAAGATTTCTACCAGAGAAACAAAGACAAGAACGTTCATCAACCCCTATGCATAGATTACCCCAATGTCACCTCGGGAATCCACGAGTTGAGTGCCAAATCATATATCAAGTGAATCAATACGATACCCCATTGTCACCATCAGTATTCAATTGCAAGACATATATCAAGTGTTCTCAAATCCATAAATTATTCAATTCGATAAAACGAAATCTCAAAGGGAAAACTCAATTCATCACAAGATAGAGAGGGGAAAACACCATATGATCCGACTATATTAACAAAGCCTGCGATACATGAAGATCATGACATCTCAAGAACACGAGAGAGATTGATTAAACACATAGCTACTGGTACAAACCCTCAGCCCCGAGGGTGGACTACTCCCTCCTCATCATGGTGGCCGCCGGGATGATGACGATGGCCACCGGAGATAATTCCCCCCTACGGCAGGGTGCCGGAATGGGGTCTAGATTGGTTTTCGGTGGCTACAGAGCCTTGCGGCGGCGGAACTTCTGATCTAGGTTAACCCCGAAGGATTTTGGAATATTTGTGAATTTATAGGGTAAAGAGGGGGTGCGGGAGGCCACCGAGGTGAGCACAACCCACCTGGGCGCACCTGGGCCCCCAGGCGCGCCCTCGTAGGTTGTGCCCCCCTCGGGGCACCCCTAGGTGCTGCTCTGGCCCGTCTAGGGTGTTCTGGTCCATAAAAAATCTCCAGCAAGTTTCGCGGTGTGTGGACTCTGTTTGATATTGATTTCCTATGGTGTAAAAAACAAGCAAAAAACAGCACCTGGCACTGGGCACCGGGTCAATAGGTTAGTCCTAAAAGATGATATAAAATTGCTATAAAATGATTGTAAAGCATCCAAGAATTACAAAATAACAGCATGAATACTTCATAAATTATAGATACGTTGGAGATGTATCACGCACTTCTGAGACAGCGGCTGCTTATTCAAGTTTTCCTCCAACTCAGCCCAAGCCGCCCTCCAAGAGTGTTCCCAAGAAGCCCAAGACGAAGCCCAAGTCTGTGACAGAGATGACTGCTAAGGAATTATGTGCCGCTCATCGCCGCAACCCCTATAATCAAGATCAAGATCCAGCTCTTGTCAATCGTCCTTTCTGGAACTGGTTTCAGTGGTCTGTCTACTTTGATGTGCTCAAAGCAAAGAAGAATCTCTATGTTGATGTTCGCTCCATCGACATTTTGTTTTTGGAGAAGGATCGTGCTTACTTTGGAGAGGCACTGGATATGTGTGCTCAGTTGAACATTCTCAAGCTCATGGAGTTCAACAAGGATTTTGACGCGGACATGGTGGCTCAGTTTTATGCCACGGTCCACCTTGGCATTGATGAGGAAAGAACTTTGACATGGATGAAAAATGGCAGACTTCTCTCAGTCAAATGGAAGGTGTTCATGGAACTGTTGGGTGTTGAAGACCAAGGACTTGACAACCCGGTTGGCTTTCGTCCTCACAAGAATGTCACTTCTACTCACAAGCAATCTCCCTAGCCTTACATCACTGTGAAGATTCACCCCGTGATGGAGAAGAAGACCTATGAGTTGTTTCCTTTTCTGAACATGCTTCATCACATCTTCAAAGAAACTCCGTTTCCTCGCATTGGAAACTTGGATATGGTCCATTCGTACCTTGTGGATATGTTACTATTTTGCCAGCATGAGAAGGACAACAACACATGAGAGTCCTTGGATATTTCTCATGTCATGTGGTCAGAGCTCCTCTCTGCCATCAGTGAGCGCAAGTGCCCCATCTATGCCCCCTACCTTATGTTGCTCATTGATAAGGCATGGGCACACACTTATCCTGGTGTCTTGCTGGAGACCAGTGACATGATCTCTCACGAGATCAAGCGCTTGAGACAGAAGGAGCACTGGGGCGCTCCTATTCCGGAGTCTGGGATTCTGTCAGGTGCTGACAACGTTGAGGTTGAGGCTGAGGATGATGAGGACTATGAGCCCTCTGGTGTGGAGCCCTCTTAGGTAAAGAAGCTAAAGCACAAGATGATGAAGCTTTTCTGCATGGAGTCTCATGGGCAGTATATGGCTCATGTGTCTGAGAAGAAGCCAAGGAGTCATCAAAAGGAGCTCATGTGTCATCTTGGTGCTACAGTCAACAGTGGGTCTGTAACATCCCAAATTTTCAATTTGGAATGTTATACATAGATCATCATTTGCATATCATGTTTTGTTGCATTTTGACAAATCCTCGATAAATCCTAAGCAACTCAAGGACCCTCGGAGAGAGTTGGGGATTTTCTCGAATTTTCTTATTTGATTTTTCAAACGAGGATTGGGATTTTTAATTATTTTCCCTCCGGAAAAATATCTCATTTTTATTTTAAATAAACGAGAGGAGAAAATATGACTTCTCCAAAATATTGAAATACTGGAGGAAAAATGTTAAAATCATTATTTGGAATTTATTTGGATTTTATTCACAATTTTATTGCATTAAAAAATATGCATGTTTTCAAAATATTTATTTTTGATTTTACAAATGTTCACCCTATTCTAGATTTTCTAACAAGACCGGAAAAATTTATTTCATATTTTTTTGATTTTTATTTATTTTTCTACGCAATATTTTTCGCGGCACTTATTAAAAAAAAAATACGCGCCCGCGCCCACTGCGCCGAGCCCAGCCGACGGCCCGCCCGCGACCTCTCCTTCCTCCCCACGACGCCGCCGGAGTCCGGGAGCGCCACCACGCCGCCGCCGCCTCGGTAGCCCCTTTCCCAAGCCCCCTAGCCCCCCCTCCATATATACCCCCCCTCCGTTTTCGCCACCATCGCCGCCGGAGGAGCCGCCCGCCGCCGCCCGCCTTTTGCCTCGCCGCCGTCGCCGGAGCCCGCCCCCTCGCCGCCGGAGCCGCCCGCCCCCCCCCCCCCCCCCCCCCCCGAGCCCGCACCCCGCCGCCCCTCGCGCCGAGCCCGGAGCCCCGCCGGAGCCCCTCGCCGGAGAAGCCCGACGAGGTACTGCCCGTCCGTTGTGACCGGTTTTCTGAAAAAAAAACTTTTGTTTTTAAAAAAAACCCTAGATCGGTTTTTTTTTTCGGTTTTCTTTTCGCGAGCGTTCACCGAACCGTTCGTTTTAACGAACGCGTTCGTCGGTTTTTCTCTGTTAACGAACGTCCGTTCTTTAACCGTTCGTCCGTTTTTCTTTTTCGTCGGATTTTCTCGTTATTTTCTCAGATTCGATTTCCGCTGGAATTTTTGAATCTGTTTAACTTTTCGCTCGTTTATCGGAATCAGGTGATTCAAGCGCCTAGAGTTTCGTCTCGAAATTCTATTTCCGTTTAACCTACTCAAACAAGTTTTTGCTACAGTAAAATTTGACCTAGATCCAGATTAGCAAACGAAGTTTCTTTCTTTCGCCGTTTGACTTTCGTTGCTTCTTTCGAGTTGATTCTTTTTGCAAACCGGAGTTCTTAAGCTGAACTTTCTGGTTGGATCTTCTTTCGAGTTTTACCTGTGCATTAGATGAGTACTGATTGTATGCTTGTTTGTTTGCGATAGAGTACCCGGAGTGTGCCGCTTGTTACTTCGACTCGCTAGGTTTTGCGGATCATCAGCAAGGCAAGTAACACTTTGATCATACCCCGTTCATACCCAGTTTTATTGCATTAGATCTATTTCCTCAAACACATTGCATGATTAGGATCTAATTAAACTGTGGGTTTTGGGAAGTAGTTGAGGTAGTACCTATTACCTGTTCTTTATCAAACCCTTGGGAGTTACTTCTACGTTGCTATTATTGCCATGCTATGCTCGTAGACGTGGATTGGGTTTGAGTGATATTCATGACAGATGTGAGTTGATTAATAATGGTTCAACTTAAGGTGGCAACTAAAACTCACATCTGGGTGGATTGAGGCACCTGGAGAACCCAGTGTTGTCTGTATGTATAAGGTCCGCCACCCAGGCTCAAAGGGATCATAAGATTATTCATGCTAGAAACTTCCGTGTGCAGCCGCAGCTATTATGGGCTCTAGCATAGCTGAGTAGGTTACAGGATCTCTTGAAGAGGTGGACTAGCAGATGTAGGGGAAAGTAGGTGTACCGGTCCATCCAGAGTAGAGAGTGACTGTTTCTGAAAGACTGTGTCTCGGTCATCCGTTTCTCAAACATCATGCAGTGCGAGAATCAAGCGGAGGCGATCGAGTCTTGTGGCGAAAAGTGCACAAACCTCTGCAGAGTGTACAAACTGATCATGATTAGCCGTGTCCCCGGTTATGGACAACTTGAGTATCTAGTACCTGGATTATCATTTGAATCTCATCACCGTGATACTTATAATTAATTTTGTTGGGTTAATGATGATACTTAATTGGGATTGAGTTGGAGGTACCTTCTCAATGTTTCAACCACCATGATAGTTAAATAAAATTTATTCCTTTGCAGTAGGATAAAATTGGCTTTTCTCAAAAACTGTAACCATAGAGCCTTTCCACCAGCCATATATGCATATAGTATAGCCTTATCATTGTTCATTGCTCTCTATGTGTTGCTTTGCCAGCATATTCTATGTGCTGACCCATTTCCGGGCTGCAACGTTTCATGTTGCAGACTTTTCAGACGACGAGTAAGGTGCCTTAGGTCGTGGTCTTATACTCGGTGATGCCGCTGGAGTTGATGGACTCACTTATCTTCCAAGTCTTCCGCTGTTATCGTTGTTAGATGGCCTTAAGCCATGTTTATTATTCTTAATCTCTTCGGAGATATTCGATGTAATAAGTGTGTGATTGCTACTCTGTTATAAATCCTCCATTTGTACTGTGCGTGTCAGCATTACTGATCCAGGGATGACACTGGTGCACAGCAGCACAGGCCATTTGAGGTCTGGTCGCTACAAAGTTGGTATCAGAGCACACGCTGACTATAGGACACGACTACTAAGCTTAAGCCCTAGAAAACTTCTCTCTTCTCATTTCTGACTCCTCTCCACTTTCTACTCTTTTAGGAATGGCGAATGCAAGGAGCAAGTTCATGCGACCAGATGAAGACACGCCGTTTGGACGACACTTGAAGGAAGTCACCAAGTACTTGAACATAGGAATACCAAGCGTCACCGGAACCTACAATGCCACATTACCTGAAGAGGAGAGCTGGAAGATTCAAGTTATCATTCCAGGAAGAACGTTTGCGCCAATTACGGAACCCATGAGATTGGTTTTCGAAGCACCAACTTGGAGCTTAGGGAAGAGCATGGCCGCACACATCGCCATGGGACGCATTGGAGAAGTCTATCACCAGGAGCTTAAGGATACCATTTATCAAATTTGTGGACGTCGAGACGCGCAATGGGAGATGATCAAGACCAAGAAGGATGGATCAATTGCAGCTTTCATCCAGGAGCAGAACCAACATATTCGACGCCAGGAGAACCAGATATGCACGGACAAGGAAGAACTGAAGAAGGCATTCACGAAGATCAAGGAACTCCAAGAAGAACTCAAGACTACACGCGAAGATTATTTGGAAGAAATCAACGCACTAGTCGGGAAGATTGACGACCTGGAGAATAAGATTGGAACATTCGTGGGAAATCCAGTGCCAAAAGCAGAAGTCGACGAATGCACTTGTCCGGATAACTACATCATCATCGACGACACCGACTCGGAACCAAGTGAAGACGAATGGATTGATGAAGCTGGAGCAGACATCATGGAGTCTTCAACGGATCAGAATTTTTAGTAGACTACCATATCAGTAGTAGTTTTTCCCCCATTTAGTAGAATAGCTCAAGCACTTTGTAACGCTAGTTAGACCGATTGTTTTGCCTTGTTTGGATTGATTGAGTGATATTGATTGAATTTGTCTCATGAGCATATGGGTAGTGTTTTCTCTCTAGACCTTATTCTATTCTTAATTCTCATCTTTTCTAAACCTATCAGATGCCTCCGAGACGCGACACCGGATTTGTTTTCCCGCCAGAGATCACCCAGTTGATTCAGCAACAGAATGCCCTGATGCAAGTGTTAGTTCAGAACCAAGGCAACAACAACAACAACAACCCACCGCCACCACCACCTGTTGATCACTTAGCCCGTTTCTTAAGGCTAAACCCGCCGGTGTTTTCCAGTAGCACCGAGCCAATTGTTGCAGATGATTGGCTCTGCAAAGTTGGAAGGGAGTTAACCACTGCAGGATGCACAGATGCGGAAAGAGTGCGTTTTGCCGCACATCAGCTTGATGGACCCGCAGCATCATGGTGGGAGAATTATACAGCCACGCACCCTATTGACACTGTCACATGGGACCAGTTTCAGCAAGCTTTCCGTACAGCTCATGTTTCAGCAGGAGCTATGGCTATGAAGAAGCGTGAGTTTCGTAACCTACGCCAAGGAGGACGCACCATAGGCCAGTATGTGGAAGATTTCAGTAAGTTAGCACGTTATGCACCAGATGACGTTGCTACGGATGCAGCCAAGCAGGAGAAGTTTCTGGAAGGATTGAATGATGAGCTGAGTATGCAGTTGATGGTAGCAACTTTCAACAACTACCAGGAGCTGGTGGATAGAGCTCTCATGATAGAAGGGAAGCAACAGCAGATTGAAAACCGCAAGAGGAAGTATGGACAAGGGAAGTATAATTCTGGAGCCCAGCAGAAGCCACGATTTACCCCGAAGCCGGGAGGACAGTTTCAGCATACCCATGGAGGAGGTAGTTCGCACAACCATAATGGCTCCAAGAATGGTAATGGGAATGGAGGAGGAAACGGACAGAACCGCACCAACCCATCTACCCCAACCAAGAGAGATCTAAGTCACATTACTTGTTTCAAGTGCCAGAAGACGGGACATTACGCTACCGATTGTCCCGAAGCCCAAAATGGAAACGGCAATGGAAGCTCTGGGAAGAAGCCGAACCCGTTCAACAAAGGACATGTGAACCACGTGAGCGTGGAGGAGATTGAAGCTCAGCCTGATGCAGTAATAGGTAAGTTTTTGGTTAAGTCATTTATACAACCGTTCTTTTCGATACTGGTGCATCGCATTCATACATATCAAGGGGATTCGTAAACAAGTTTAAGATGTCCACCCAAGTTCTCAAAATCCCCATGTTAGTAACCTCGCCAGGAGCAGAGTATATGGCCACCCAAGGATGTTTTAAGATACCGTTGGCCATTGGAAGGCATGTTTTCCCCTCAGACCTCATTGTTTTGGAATCGCAAGGTTTGGATGTGATTTTGGGAATGGATTGGCTATCGTTGTATGGAGGAAACATCGATTGTGCTAGCAAGACTATTTTGCTTACCACCCCGGAAGGAAAGAGGATCAAGTATGTATCCAGGCATATGCCGAAGAGGACTCAAGTGAATTCCTTATCAGGAGTTGTACAGGAGGAAGTACCAGTGGTGAAGGATTATCCGGATGTATTTCCAGAAGAGTTGCCAGGCATGCCACCAGATAGAGACATTGAGTTTTTGATTGAACTTTTGCCAGGCACAGGGCCAATATCTAAGAGACCGTACAGGATGCCCGCAAAGGATTTGGAGGAAATTAAGAAGCAGATCAAGGAGTTACTGGATAAAGGCTATATTCGCCCAAGTTCGTCACCTTGGGGATCACCAGTACTTCTAGTAGAGAAGAAAGATGGATCACTAAGGATGGTTGTTGATTACCGAGGATTGAATGAAGTGACCATCAAAAACAAGTACCCACTGCCGATGATCAATGATTTGTTTGACCGCCTGCAAGGAGCTAAAGTATTTTCCAAGATCGATCTACGATCGGGATACCATCAGTTGAAGATTCGAGAGCAGGATATACCAAAGACGGCATTTACCACCAGATATGGATTGTATGAGTATACCGTTATGTCATTTGGACTGACTAACGCACCGGCCTATTTCATGAACCTGATGAACAAAGTGTTTATGGAGTTTTTGGATAAGTTCGTCGTGGTGTTCATTGATGATATTTTAATATTTTCCAAGGATGAAGAAGAGCATGAGGAGCATTTACGATTGGTACTTGAGAAGCTCAGGGAACATCAGTTATATGCCAAGTTTAGCAAATGTTAGTTTTGGTTGAAGGAAGTTGGATTCCTTGGACATGTTATTTCTAGAGAAGGAATAGCAGTAGACCCTGCCAAGGTTGACACAGTGACAAGTTGGGAATCGCCCACTACAGTTGGAGAAATCCGGAGTTTTCTTGGACTCGCAGGATACTACCGGAGATTTATCGAGAATTTCTCAAGGATTGCTAAGCCCATGACTGAGCTATTGAAGAAGGACACCAAGTTTAATTGGACTGAGGAATGTGAAGCTAGTTTCAAGGAGTTGAAGAAACGATTGGTTACCTCACCCGTGTTGATTCTGCCAGATCAACGCAAGGACTATGAAGTTTATTGCGACGCTTCTCGTCGAGGACTTGGAGCAGTGCTTATGCAGGAAGGAAGAGTTGTTTCGTATGCTTCACGACAACTTAAACCCCATGAGAAGAATTATGCTACGCATGATTTGGAATTAGCAGCCGTGGTGCATGCATTGAAGACATGGAGACATTTTCTCATCGGAAACCATTGTGAAGTGTACACGGATCACAAGAGTTTGAAGTACATTTTCACGCAGAAGGAGTTAAACCTCAGACAGAGGAGATGGTTGGAGCTCATCAAAGACTATGATATGAGATTGCATTATCACCCCGGAAAGGCTAACGTAGTAGCAGACGCGTTGAGCCGCAAGAGTCATGTCAACACCCTCATGACAGGAGAGTTACCTCAGGAGTTAGCCGAGGACATACGTGAGCTTTGCTTGGAGATAGTCCCTAGAGGCTATTTAGCGACATTGGAGATTCAGTCTACCTTGATGGAAAGGATCAGAGAAGCTCAGAAGACAGACAAGGAGATTGAAGAGATAAAGGAGAAGATGAGCAAAGGAAAAGCCAAGGGATTTCGTGAGGATGAGCACGATACCTTATGGTTCGAGGACCGCGTATATGTGCCAAATGATCCGGAGATCAGGAAGTTGATTTTGCAAGAAGCCCATGATTCACCGTACTCGATTCACCCAGGGAATACCAAGATGTATTTGGATTTGAAGAATACTTTCTGGTGGACCGGAATGAAGAAGGATATTGCGGAGTTTGTAGCAGTTTGTGATGTATGTCAGAGAGTGAAGGCAGAGCATCAGAAGCCAGCAGGATTGCTACAACCATTGCCGATACCCGAATGGAAGTGGGATAAAATAGGCATGGATTTTATCACAGGATTACCCAGGACCCGTTCAGGCTATGACTCAATATGGGTTGTAGTCGACCGTTTGACGAAAGTGACTCATTTCATTCCAGTGAAGACCACTTACACCAGTGCTAAGTTGGAAAAGATATACATGACCAGGATAGAATGTTTGCATGGAGTTCCGAGGACCATTGTATCAGACAGAGGAACCCAATTTACCTCGACGTTTTGGAAGCAGTTACATGAAACATTGGGAACCAGGCTGGAATTTAGTACGGCATTTCACCCCCAGACAGATGGGCAGACCGAGAGAATCAACCAGATTTTGGAGGACATGTTGAGAGCATGTGCGCTAGATTATGGATCAAGTTGGGACGACAATTTGCCATATGCGGAGTTTTCTTATAACAACAGTTATCAAACCAGTTTGAAGATGGCCCCTTTCGAAGCTTTGTACGGAAGGAGGTGTAGAACACCGTTGTTGTGGGACGAAGTTGGAGACCGTCAGTTGTTTGGACCAGATTTGATTAAGGAGTCTAAACAGAAAGTGAAGTTGATTCGCGATAGGCTCAAGGTAGCCCAGTCCAGGCAGAAGAGTTATGCTGATTCTAAACGCAAGGAGACAGTTCACGAAATCGGAGACAGAGTGTATCTTCGAGTATCACCACCACGAGGAGTAAAGCGCTTTGGAGTTAAGGGAAAGTTAGCGCCTCGTTTTATCGGACCATACAGAGTGTTGGAACGTATGGGAGAAGTTGCCTATAAGCTGGAATTGCCCGAAGGATTGTCTGAAGTTCATGATGTATTCCATGTTTCGCAGTTGAAGAAGTGCCACGCAAAGATGGCTGAGATACGCTGAGAGATACTGTGCCACTGGAAGCGATTCAGTTGGAAAGTGATTTGACCTATGAGGAGAAGCCAGTTAAGATTCTCGAGTATGCCAGCCGAGTTACCCGCAGCAAGGTAATCAAGTTTTGCAAAGTCCAGTGGAGTCACCACACAGAAGATGAGGCCACCTGGGAGCGAGAGGAAGATCTACGGAAAAACCACTCCCACCTGTTTTCTAACCAACCCGAATCTCGAGGGCGAGATTCATCTTAAGGGGGGTAGGTTTGTAACATCCCAAATTTTCAATTTGGAATGTTATACATAGATCATCATTTGCATATCATGTTTTGTTGCATTTTGACAAATCCTCGATAAATCCTAAGCAACTCAAGGACCCTCAGAGAGAGTTGGGGATTTTCTCGAATTTTCTTATTTGATTTTTCAAACGAGGATTGGGATTTTTAATTATTTTCCCTCCGGAAAAATATCTCATTTTTATTTTAAATAAACGAGAGGAGAAAATATGACTTCTCCAAAATATTGAAATACTGGAGGAAAAATGTTAAAATCATTATTTGGAATTTATTTGGATTTTATTCACAATTTTATTGCATTTAAAAATATGCATGTTTTCAAAATATTTATTTTTGATTTTACAAATGTTCACCCTATTCTAGATTTTCTAACTAGACGGGAAAAATTTATTTCATATTTTTCTGATTTTTATTTATTTTTCTATGCAATATTTTTCGCGGCACTTATTTAAAAAAAAAAATACGCGCCCGCGCCGACTGGGCCGAGCCCAGCCGACGGCCCGCCCGCGACCTCTCCTTCCTCCCCACGACGCCGCCGGAGTCCGGGAGCGCCACGACGCCGCCGCCGCCTCGGTAGCCCCTTCCCCAAGCCCCCTAGCCCCCCTCCATATATACCCCCCCTCCGTTCTCGCCACCATCGCCGCCGGAGGAGCCGCCCGCCGCCGCCCGCATCTAGCTGCCGCCGCCGCCCGCCTTTTGCCTCGCCGCCGTCGCCGGCGCCCGCCCCCTCGCCGCCGGAGCCGCCCGCCGCCCCTCGCGCCGAGCCTGGAGCCCCGCCAGAGCCCCTCGCCGGAGAAGCCCGACGAGGTACTGCCCGTCCGTTGTGACCGGTTTTCTGAAAAAAAAACCTTTTGTTAAAAAAACCCTAGATCGGTTTTTTCTTCGGTTTTCTTTTCGCGAGCGTTCACCGAACCGTTCGTTTTAACGAACGCGTTCGTCGGTTTTTCTCTGTTAACGAACGTCCGTTCTTTAACCGTTCGTCCGTTTTTCTTTTTCGTCGGATTTTCTCGTTATTTTCTCAGATTCGATTTCCGATCGAATTTTCGAATCTGTTTAACTTTTCGCTCGTTTATCGGAATCAGGTGATTCAAGCGCCTAGAGTTTCGTCTCGAAATTCTCTTTCTGTTTAACCTACTCAAACAAGTTTTTGCTACAGTAAAATTTGACCTAGATCCAGATTAGCAAACGAAGTTTCTTTCTTTCGCCGTTTGACATTCGTTGCTTCTTTCGAGTTGATTCATTTTGCAAACCGGAGTTCTTAAGCTAAACTTTCTGGTTGGATCTTCTTTCGAGTTTTACCTGTGCATTAGATGAGTACTGATTGTATGCTTGTTTGTTTGCGATAGAGTACCCGGAGTGTGCCGCTTGTTACTTCGACTCGCTAGGTTTTGCGGATCATCAGCAAGGCAAGTAACACTTTGATCATACCCCGTTCATACCCAGTTTTATTGCATTAGATCTATTTCCTCAAACACATTGCATGATTAGGATCTAATTAAACTGTGGGTTTTGGGAAGTAGTTGAGGTAGTACCTATTACCTGTTCTTTATCAAACCCTTGGGAGTTACTTCTACGTTGCTATTATTGCCATGCTATGCTCGTAGACGTGGATTGGGTTTGAGTGATATTCATGACAGATGTGAGTTGTTTAACAATGGTTCAACTTAAGGTGGCAACTAAAACTCACATCTGGGTGGACTGAGGCACCTGGAGAACCCAGTGTTGTCTGTATGTATAAGGTCCGCCACCCAGGCTCAAAGGGATCATAAGATTATTCATGCTAGAAACTTCCGTGTGCAGCCGCAGCTATTATGGGATCTAGCATAGCTGAGTAGGTTACAGGATCTCTTGAAGAGGTGGACTAGCAGATGTAGGGGAAAGTAGGTGTACCGGTCCATCCAGAGTAGAGAGTGACTGTTTCTGAAAGACTGTGTCTCGGTCATCCGTTTCTCAAACATCATGCAGTGCGAGAATCAAGCGGAGGCGATCGAGTCTTGTGGCGAAAAGTGCACAAACCTCTGCAGAGTGTACAAGCTGATCATGATTAGCCGTGTCCCCGGTTATGGACAACTTGAGTATCTAGTACCTGGATTATCATTTGAATCTCATCACCGTGATACTTATAATTAATTTTGTTGGGTTAATGATGATACTTAATTGGGATTGAGTTGGAGGTACCTTCTCAATGTTTCAACCACCATGATAGTTAAATAAAATTTATTCCTTTGCAGTAGGATAAAATTGGCTTTTCTCAAAAACTGTAACCATAGAGCCTTTCCACCAGCCATATATGCATATAGTATAGCCTTATCATTGTTCATTGCTCTCTATGTGTTGCTTTGCCAGCATATTCTATGTGCTGACCCATTTCCGGGCTGCAACGTTTCATGTTGCAGACTTTTCAGACGATGAGTAAGGTGCCTTAGGTCGTGGTCTTATACTCAGTGATGCCGCTGGAGTTGATGGACTCACATATCTTCCAAGTCTTCCGCTGTTATCGTTGTTAGATGGCCTTAAGCCATGTTTATTATTCTTAATCTCTTCGGAGATATTCGGTGTAATAAGTGTGTGATTGCTACTCTGTTATAAATCCTCCATTTGTACTGTGCGTGTCAGCATTACTGATCCAGGGATGACACTGGTGCACAGCAGCACAGGCCATTTGAGGTTTGGTCGCTACAGGGTCTGAGGGCAAGATCACTGATGAGGAGGAGTGGATTTCTCAGCACTGCCCCTAGACGGATTAAGAGTCTGAGTAGCCCTCTACCGATGACGGAGACGCTGGCGACCACGCGGGGATGTGATGATGAAGATCTTCAGTATTGCTATCACCTGTGACCGTAGAAGCACTCTTTGCCCTTTTGGTGTCTCGATGCCAAAGGGGGAGAGAATTTAGGGATTCGTCGAGTTGCGAGTGTGTCTTATTTGCCTTGTCTTTTTCTCTCGCAAACCCTTTTATCGTCGTTTTGGTTTGGTTTGTGTTTGTGAGACCTGGTTACCTTGTCATATGGTGTGAGACATATGCTATCCTATCTTATGCTTATCTAATGTATGTCTAGTACTTTGGTATTTTGTGAGTTGCATGCTTAACTTGATCCTATTACACTCACTTACTACTCCTTGCATCCTAGCGTATATGTCTCTTATTTTAGATGCAAGTATTGTCAGACTATAAATATAGGGGGAGTGTTGATCCTAATGTGTGTACTTTGCATTCCAAAGGCACTCCTACTTAAGTGCAAACATCTAGGGGAGCCCGTCTATATTTTGTAGTCTCTGGGGTTTGCTTATTTTCTTGTTTTATCTCTATGCAAATCCCATGTTGTCATCAATCCACCAAAAAGGGGGAGATTGTTAGGGCATGTCTCTCTCTAAGTGGCTTTGGTGATTGATGACAATATTTTTGCGGACTAATGGTGTGCATTGAGCATTTCAGATATTCATTCATTGGCACGAGACGGTTCTTTCCCCTCGGAGCTCAAAGTGAAGACGGTGCAGTCTCTTTCGGTTTTTTTGGTGGACTTGAGTTGTAGGAGACACTGTACTATCAAGAGGGGGTCTGTATCGGAAATGCTAGGGTGGAATCAACACGTACACATGTATCTCGCACCCTAGCTCCTTTCCTCTTCCTTGGAGTTTACTAATATCGCCGAAGTGGCACTTAGGAGGTTCCAGCGGCAGTACCGCCGGGCCGGAGCGGTAGTACCGCTAACAGCCTCAAGCGGTAGTACCGCTGTTTCATAGCGGTAGTATCGCTCGTGGCCATCAACAGTAGTACAGCTCTGGCTCCACGCTGGTACCACCTCGACTTGAGACCCGCACGTCTCGTGTCGGGTTCTGCGGCAGTAGCAATAGCAGTAGGGGCGGTAGTACCGCTCGCGAGCGGTAGTACCGCACCTACCACCACTGCTAGTGTTGTCCGGGCACCCTCTCTCCTTCCCCTTCTCCCTCTGAGGCTTCTGCTTAGAGTCTCCATGGTAGTATCGCTGGGGCTCACGGTAGTACCGTTGCAGGTAGCGGTAGTACCGCTCGCCTGAGCGATAGTACAGCTCTGTGTGGGCTGAAGTGGGGATAACAGTTGGATTGTCTCTCCCACTATAAAAGGGGGTCTTCTTCCCCAAGAAGACCTACCTCTTTTCCCCCAAGCTCCACTACAAAATAATACACTTCCGTGATGATACGTGCTTATCACAGTAGGTCACATTTTCTGTCATGCATGTACATCCATGACGATTTTATGACAGAATCAAGATAGTTATACCTGTGCTGTCGTAGAAGTGTTCCATGACATTACCAAAATTATCATCACGGAAGTGTCCACTTCCATGACGATAAATGGTGCGTCACGGAATTGCCTTCGTCAAGGGTAATCGATATGTGGCATCCGCCATAATGGGTCGCCGTTAAGCTATCATGTCTGGTTTCGGATCCGATAACCCGTTAACAGCCCGAACCAATGGGGATTTTCCACGTGTAAAATTCTCATTGGCTGGAGGAAACACGTGTTGGCTCACCGTTGGGACAGATGTCATCCACTCATTGGACAGGAGGCGCCTATGATAGGTCGACACGTGGCACGACCCAACAGTTGCCCATTCTGGTGAAAAAGGCCGGCCCAGTAAAAATTAGCAGGCCAGCCCATATAAGGCCTCCTTGTGTGAGGTCCATTTAAGCCCACGGCCTATACGAGATGTGCCAATTTGGCCCGTCAACGACCCGTTAACGATTTGACATGATTGCAGCCCATCGTCAGTTCAAGCCCGTTAACAGCCCGCTATATATTTGGGCTCAATATCGGCCTGATGTGGTTTTGGCCTATTAACGGCCCATTCAAGGGATGGGCCAATTTTTAGGATGTACATCTTTAGGCCTTTTAGCGACCCATTAAGTGTTGGGCCAATTTACGGCCCGGTGTGTCTTTCAGCTTGTTGATGGCCCATAAATGAGTTGGGCCATTTGCAGTCAGACCTGAGTTTTGGCCTTTTAACAGCCCATGCTCTTCATGGTCCAATACCTGCCCGGTTTCTCTTTCGGCCTGCTAAAGGCCCACAACACGGTTGGGCCATATACAGTACGACCTAACTTTCGGCCTCTTAGCGACCCATGCTCTTCACAGTCCGGTATGAGCCCGCTGTCTCTTTCGGCCTGCTAAAGGCCCACAATATAGTTGGTCCATATGTAGCCCGACCTTAGTATCGGCCTGTTAACGGCCCGTGAAATCAAATGGGCCCACCTGTTGCCCGCTTCAATGTTGGCATGTTAACGACCCGGGAGGTAACAGGGCTGACCATTAAATTTCGGCCTGGTAACGACCCATTAACTTAATGGGCCCACTAAAGTTCTAACATGTCTGTAGGCCCAATTAGATAATTTGAGCCCATTACGACGAGCAATTATGCATAGGACCAAAACCGATCAATCAAAGGCCTATGAGAATTTTGGCCCCTGCGAGCCCATTAGGGAAGCTCATTAAGGCCAGTGGGCTACTTCCTTCATATAGGGCCCATGACTGTTCGTGCTAACTAACAATTCCGCTGCTTTTTTAGCTTCCCAGCGACCATTTAGCTGGAATGCGAGGCACGCTAAGCAAAGGTATGGTATACAGGGAAAAACGTTGCACATCCAGCATATATTACAGGAAATTACATCCACTTGGAAATCAAAGATTGGTGCTAGTGCAAATAAATGAATAGAACCTAACGATCTACAACATCACAGTTTGCAACCTCAGCGCGGATGACGCCCATAAGCATGTGGGCAAGTTCTTCCTGCTTTGCTACACTATCTCTGAAAACATTGATCAGTTGTTGTTGCGCATGAATGTGCACCTCTGATTCCTCCACCATTTCCATCACTGCTTCAGCCACTAATTGGTTCAGAAACATACATTTTTTTCGTTGCATTCGAGACAGAGGAAACTGAACAAATTCAGATGGCGATTTTGGCAGGCTTGTATCATTGATAGTGGAGAGTGTCTCGACCACTGCATCATAACATAAATTAGGAGGGGAACCGAACAGTTTTATCAAGAGTTATTGCCATATTACCTGGCCTAGATTTATTGGAAAGAAACAATGGGGTTGTCTTGCTGTTTTCAGAGTTTGTCTTCTTATCTTCAGCAGCCTGCACCAAATTAACACACTAGCATTGCTATCATTGGCCATGTCAGATAATAGGAAAGCAACATTGACACAACGAACGTTTGGGCAACCAGACCACACCAGCCTACACCAAATTAACTCAATATGGCACAACTATCATCAGCCAGGTAAGGTAGTACAAAAGCAACATTGACACAATTAACGAATGGGCAACCAGAGCAGCACTACAATTCAGTAATGTGCATGATATGAGATTGTACACTCATGCATCTCAGTCTACAAAACTACTAGGCAGTTTTCCTTAGAAAAATCAACATTGTCACCTTTAGGGTCTGTTTGGTTGGAGACTAGTGTGGCCAGGCCAAAGTGTGGCTAGGCACACAAGTATGGCAAGCCACATAAGTGTGGTTGAGAAATTGGACGCCAAACTTTGGCAAAACTTGGCAAAAAAAATTCAAATAAAGGTTGCCAAACTGTGGCTGGGAACCAAACAGCCCCATACATTTTGCTACAACTAAATTTAGATCAGATAAAGGTTGGCTTCATGCCGATTAACAAAATGCATGCCGATGTGAAAAATATAGTGATATACAACATGTACTTACATCAGCATTGGAGCACAGAGAATTCCCGCGAGATACTTTCCTCGAATATGATCCCAGTGCAGAAAGTCTTCTATCGTTTAACCTTATTTTCTAAAATAGAGATGGGTAAGAAACATGTAGAAAATATGATCAGAATGCTATAAATTTTCATGATGCGAGGATGTGCACACGCTTCTTAGAATGGAGTTGACATATTTTTTTGGACTGGAGCAGACTAGTTCTTTGGCCACTGGAATCTGCTTATTATCAGTACGAGTTTGGTTTCTCTGTGCTGGAGCAGTATCTATGAAAACTAGAGTTGGTTTACTATCTCCTGGCGTTTGGATCTTTTGCAAAGACCTAGTTTGTAACCCTTCAGATTCTAACATAGCCGTCTTCCCCTTGCATGCCTTATATAGAAGAATGGTGCTTCAATTATAAAACATGCTACAACAGAGATGGAATAGGTACTGAAGAATAGAAAGGCATGACATATTGACATGTATTCCCTCCATCCGGAAACAAATGGGTGGTTCTATGTGTATTTCAGTTCTAGATACATCCATTTTTATCCATTTCCGCGACATGTAATCCGAACGGAGGGAGTATGATGTCAGAGCTAGGGATACGACAGGACAACAGTGTAAAAAAACACTACTTAAATGTAAAACTGTATGCTAGCGGAATACATACAGAAAAACACTAAGGCAACATATGCGAGTATGATTGGGAAACTAAGATGGCATTGCAACAGACCACTAGAACATCACTTCAATGTAAAAAAACGAACATGGTCTGGTAGACAGATGAAGTACATACTGATGTATAACAATGCATAAGATATTCAGCAGCATGATGTCCAAACTATGCAGATTGCATTGTGATAGAGTAGAATGATAGTACTTGAATTTGAAAACATGTTATCATGAATGGAATAGGTACTAAAAAACAAGAAGCCATGCCATATTTACATGCTTGATCAGCAGCCTAAGCACAAGGCATTGCAACAGAGTAGATGCACTCCAGGACATTATATGCATGTTGTACCCATATCACAGGCCAAGTTAGAGCAAGGACCTTGTGGGGTGAATAGGATTCATCGTGTTTCTACAAGTCTTCTCAAGAACTGCCTTTACATGTTCCATCATATTGGGTATCATTGACGTCAAGTTTGTTGGCTGTTACATTGCTCTGCAAGGTTCTTGTGGATAAATCAGTGTGTGCAATTATATCTGACATGCATGGAAGACAACTAGTAGTTAGATTTATGTAATGAGTTCCTGTAGGAGACGACATAAATAGTAGGTCTGGGGTTAACTAGCAGAAAAAAGTCTCAAAACTAACTAGAGAACACAGATGAAAGCTACAGAATATGTATCATTTGTACTCGAGATTAACTAGATGGCACACAAAAGTATTAAAGAACAACATAGGTAATACTAGAAGTGGTATAATACTATAATCACCAGCCTATGGGATAGCATTGGCTGATGGATGATAACTATGGAACATCGTTACCTAAAGAACAAGTCTCTTAGCTAAACTATGGAACAACGTTAACTCCTGAACAAGACTCGTAAGAGATCAGCATGAATATACAATGAAATGTGATAATCTATTTTCCGTGCTTAGATGAATAACAAAGCCATATGTTGCACACAAGTAAGATGAGGTTACAACCTATTTGTCTGCCATCCGTAGGAGTGAGCATCATGTGTTGACTTGTCGATGGCCCTGCAGTTGTTGTGGCTGTCCATGTCGGGCACGCGCATTCGATGCAGGTAACTGTTGAGTGGGGACTATAGCTCCCTTCTGTGTATGCTTCCCTTGTTGGAGCAGCTGCGGTGAGTCGGGAAGATGGTGTGGCTAAAGATGCAGAAAACGCATAATGTTAAGAATGACACATATCTCTAACCTGAAGAAATACCCAAAGAGATCAACAGCAAGGTACGAGAGTGATCACACGTCTATTGACTGAAGACTAAATTGGGGTCACACCATTTTATTTTATTTTGGTACTGTCCGATCCATGCTGGATGGCTTGATGGCCGTCCTGTGCCTCCCGGCTGACACTGTTCGGAAACTTCCCCGAAGAGCCAGCGACCACCGGCAGAGCAGCCTGCCTCCGCTGTTCGTGGCCGCGAGAGCTCCAACCAGAACCCTGCTCCCCGCCCCACCGCACTACCATGGTTGCGCCGCCCCCGGCCTATCAAGAAAGACTCACCGGCATCCAGATTCGGCGGTGACAGTACCGTCAACCCACGCAACTCTAAGATAGCCATCTAAGCGCTGCTTCCATGGCGAACTTGCGCCCCCGCACCCTTACGTTAGACACCAGCCAACCGGCTGCCAAGGAGCTCCACCGCCTCGAGGGGTCCTGCTTCCCATTGGAAATCGATTGGCCTAGAATAAAAATTCAGACAACTGACACCTAAATAAAGTGATTTGAGATGAGGGTGCGACCTATTTTGCGGCCCGGTGAAGTAGGCAGCTCCAGCTGCCAAGTCGGTGAGGCCGGCGTGGTTGCGGTGGCTACCGGCGGTAGAGAAGCAGAGATGTCACGATGGTCAACGGCTAAGTGGTAGCAGCACCGGGGATCTGGACGGATCCAAAGTTGGAGCTGCTCTGGCGCCGTGCACAACGGCGGGGGTGAATCGGCTCTGGTACGGTTCACGCAGACATCGTCATGGTAGCTCCGGCAGCACGGAGTAAGAGGCACATGGCCCAGTGCACGACGGCAAACAGACAACATCTCCGGCATTGGGGAGGAGGGTGTCGGTGTCAAAACCGGCGGATCTCGGGTAGGGGGTCCTGAACTGTGCGTCTAGGATCGATGGTAACAGGAGACGGGGGACACGATGTTTACCCAGGTTCGGGCCCTCTCTATGGAGGTAATACCCTACTTCCTGCTTGATTGATCTTGATGAATATGAGTGTTACAAGAGTTGATCTACCACGAGATCGTAATGGCTAAACCCTAGAAGTCTAGCCTGTATGACTATGGTAATGAGTCTCTCCCTATCCGGACTACGCTCTCCGGTTTATATAGACACCAGAGAGATCTAGGGTTACATGGGGTCGGTTACAGAAGAAGGAATCTTCATAGTTGGTCGCCTAGCTTGCCTTCCACGCCAAGGAGAGTCCAGTCCGCACACGGGTATAGTCTTCGGCCTTCACACCTTCACAGCCCATCAGTCCGGCCCAATGAATAATAGGCCGGACGCCCGAGGACCCCCTAGTCTAGGACTCCCTCAGTAGCCCCTGAACCTGGCTTCAATGACGAGGAGTCCGGCGCGCAGATTGTCTCCAGCATTGCAAAGCGGGTTCCCCCTTTTTTCTGAACTCCACGATAGTCTTCGGATGCGATGATTATATCCAGACCTATAACGTATTCCACACACAGACACAGAGAGAATATAATATTTGCACGAACCTAATCTGTTGACAGCTTTTTCACAACAGGACATCACGTCTGTCCGGTCGCAATTTCGAACCGTTTTCATTTGCCATCCCACGTTTCGAGACGCGGTTGTAATTGGCACGTCCCGTCGAAGCAGAGATCGTGTCCCCTTATTGCGGGATTCCCATCAATGCGGGCATGGGTAACCTAACTGTGTCGTTTATACAGCTCTTGGGAATAGGCTAATCTGAAGGCGAGTGAGGAGGCGTTTAATATTTGCTGCCTTTATAAGGGGATAAGGATTCCCTCTTCCTCTTCTCACGCTCTCTCTCTGTCTCCGCCTTTCCAATCTCGAGCTCTAGCGCCCAAGTTCTCATCTCCTTTCCACTCAAGCAACCATGTCCGGATCCGGTGGTCAGGGCAAGTGGATGGTCTCCTCCGTCAAGGAGGAGGACATTACTGAGCTTCGGGCGGCCGGATACTTGGCGAAGGAGATCGCCCACCGTCTACCGGTCGAGGGACAAGTCGTCCCCACGCCGAAGCCCACCGAGAGGTAGTATTCATCCCCCATTTATTCCGCGGGCTAGGGTTTCCACTCCACCCTTTCGTCCGCGGGCTGATGTATTATTACGGGATAGATTTCCATCATCTGTCCCCGAATTCCTTCCTCAACATCTCGGCGTTTATCGTCGTGTATGAGGCCCTCCTTCGCATACAACCCCACTTCAGGCTATGGCTCAAAATCTTCAATGTGAAGCCGAAGGTGGTGGATGGCCAGCACGCGGAGTGCGGGGGAGCTATGGTGACCAACCTATCCAATGTCTCCTGGCCCAAGGGCAATTTTGTGGAGACAGTAAAGGAGTGGCAGAAGCAGTGGTTCTACATCACAGAACCTCGCGGCACCACCTAGGCCGCAGCAGCCGAATTCCGCTCTGCTGCTCCTATGCGACTCACCTCCTGGGTCGAGAAGAGCCTGGACTGGTGTTCACCTGACGAGTTGATAGCGCTGCAGACGCGTGTTCAGAGCATGGTGACCAAGAATGTCAAGCTTGTTGACGTAATCCAGGTGATGCTGGTTCGTCGGGTTCTTCCGTGTCAGCGGAAGCCGCCCTCTGTGGGAATTCAATTCGAAGAAGCACCAGACCTGGATAATGCTCTTCGAGACTACTCACAAAGGCGCCTGGAAGTTGCTCTTTAAGGGCAACGAGAAGCCACCGACCACGGACTCAGACCGTGGTCACGATTGTAAACACCCCGCCAGCGAGGTATGTTATTTCTGACGTATCCCCAACTTAATTGTTTCGAGGATGATGTCTGAGCTTTTATTATTGCTCTTTTCAGGACTGGATGGAGAGGGTGAAGCGGGTCCAGTGTCTGGCTCCACTGCCTGAAGAACCAGTCATCCCGCGTCTAGCGAAGATGCTGGTGCCGGCGCCATATAAGGCGCCGGAGAAGAAGGCCAAGAAGAAGGCAACGGGGGCCAAGAGTGGCCCCCGTCGCAAGGGCACTTCGGACGTGACATCCGAAGATGACGAAGCTCATTCCTTTGTCCCTGAGGACAATGATGAGGAAGAGGAGGAGGAGGAAGAAAACAACCCTCCCCCCTGAGGAGAGGAAGAAGCAGAGGGCAGCTTCGGCGCATCTGGAGGCGGAAATGCCCAAGAAGGGGAAGGGCGTCCCAGCGGTCAACACCGCGTGGGACGTTGATAGCAGTCCGGAACGACGCCCCCGCACTAAGCCCCAGGCTGCATCGTAAGTGACATGGCCCGCTCGTGCGCACATCCGGCCATTTCTCTCCATTATCTTGACATACTTAACTGTACTATTGCAGTCCGGCCCGCGACCTAATACAACGATCCTCGTCTAGAGGTTCGTTGGCTCAGTCGGAGCTGGCGAGCATGTCAGCACCGCCTGCTTACTCCCCCGGGGGCCAGGGACAACACTAAAGTGTTGTCCTGGAGAACCGCTCCGAAGGGAGGGGCCCAGGCCGCTTTCCGGGAGGCGCCACAAGGCGAGACCTCCACTGCCGGACACATGAGGGAGCCGATCCCCATGGAAACTGGCGAAGAGGGCCGCATCCAATTTGGCCCTCACCCGAATACGATTCTGAAGACCCATATGGCTCCGGAGTTGGGCGAGCAGCCCCCTTTGAAGGAGGGGGTGCGCCACTTCCGCCAGTGGTCCCTGTCCATCCAGGGACGCCGGATAACCTGATGGAGGCACTACGAGGCGCCTCCGTTATGGACGAGCACCGTGTCATTATGGGCGCGGTGATCGAGAAGGTTCAGTCCACCAAGAGTGGACTGAACGAAGCCTGCAGCAACCTGTTGACAGGTTTCGAGGTAAGTGACATAGAAAGAAAAAACCCATGTAGTCAGTAGCCCCTAAGACACTGTCCGGTGCTCGGCGAGAAGAACCGGACAGAGGATCAATCTTTTATTGTAGGAGACTAACGTGATAGGTATGCATAAGCAGGCATCGCTGTTGGCCGCGACCTCGCATGCTGCCGAAGTCTCTGAACTGAGGCAGAGGCTGGGGCGGACTAAGGGCGAGCTCGGCGAGGTTAAGGTTTGGCTCCAGGAGCAGCAAGGTGAGTAACGACTTGCTGTGTATTCGGAAAGCATAGGCGCTGTGTATTGAATGTAGTGTCGTAATATGTGCAGGAGCCGCGACCGAGGTCGAGGCCCTGAGGAAGGCCCTGGGCAAGGCCGAGGAGAAGGCTGTCCAGCAGCAAGCCGCCCGTAAGAAGCTCGAGGCCCGGGTCAAAGAAATCCAGCAGGAGCTCCAGGATGCGGTGAAAAAATGTGAGACCTTGGAGCATGATGCGTCGGCTCGAGGGGCCGAACTCACCGAGGCTCGTCAGAGCGCGGAGACCGCACAGAATGAGGACCAGGCCGCTCTCTAGGAGATTTAGGAGGCCAAGAAGATCACGGCGGGTAAGGCTTTTAAGATGCAAAGCAAGTATGCAGAGAAGCAGTACCTTTTACTAACCCGGGTTCGGAGTTCCCCAGGGGATTTTGCGGATCTACCACGTAGCGTATCAGACGCTGCGGAGTTCTACCGAGCCGAAGGAGGGTGTTCTACGGAGAAGCTATTCTAGTCGCAGTATGCGACGCCAGAGCATCCCGTGTCCTTCACCGATCAGCTAAAGCAGCTGGTGGAGCTGCACAGGGTGGCCGAACTAGCCATGAAGGATTTGATGATCCAGCTATGGCCAGCCGAAGCTATGCCCGGAACCTACTTCGGACTCGTGAGGCAGCTGGTGGAAGCCTGTCCGCCGCTGGACATCGTCAAGTGCTCTGCCTGTATTGAAGGTGCCCGTATGGCCTTCGCTCGTTGCAAGATGTGGTGGGCGAAGATGAACGCCATTGAAGTTCCCAGCGGGCCGCCGGAGGGCAAGGAGCACCGCACACCTTAGAGATATTTTGCGGATGTCATAGAAGGGTCTCGACTTGTGGTAGCTCAATGTTCGCAGGACATTGTATTTGAATAAATGTATTCATGTTGCCCTTGCCTTGTATTATGGAAACAAAGCATGTAATGTAATTTTGCTATGCTTTAATTGTTTCCTCCTGTGTGGCCGTGTTGTTTGTAATCTGACGGTTGGCCAGTCGTCGGCTTCCCCTCGCGTAGGTAGTACGGAGGTGTTCGGGATGGAATCTAAACAATCTTGATCCAATTATATGGTCCTTTGAAGGAGTTGTTTAGTGCAACGAAGAAGGCAATCAGACTATACGGCTTGAACGCCCTCACTTAGCCATAGGAGTTTTATAATAAAGCAAGTGTGCAGCCCCTGGTCCAAGCCAGGGGTGCTGTCAGCATCTGATCGGGAAGTGCCGATCCTTCGCGTAATGTGGAAAAAATCTCCAACGATTTTGTAACCCTCGAACAGCTGACCGGCTCTCCCCGTATCATGACAGTCATTTTTCGGCTTTCTCTACTGAGGTGCTCATCCGGTCAAGGCCAGGGCACAATCGCAGTAGTTCCCCTTTACTACCCTAGCCGATAGAGCGGAACGTAGGGTAACAAGCACAGGAGCCGGGCAACCCAACTATTGACCAAAGGCATGATTCGGAGCCAATGCATATAATGCTAAATTCGGGGTGCCGCACTTATATATAAAAAGTGTTCGGACTTTGCTGCCGTATTGTGGGGCGATAAGTAGCCCCTGGCGAATATGAAACGTACAAAAGGGTACCGATGCAACTTATAAGCAGATCGAAATAAAATGAAGTAAGAAGCCAAAACCACAGAAACTGGGCCGCAAACCATTTTCATTATAACTGGATGGATACGTCAAGGCGTATCTTGTACAAAATAGTGTGATAAGCATCCGGGCTATTTAACATGCCGGGATCAAGAGGGCGCATCGTGCGGGTCCTGAGAAATAATTTGAGATACCGTCAAGAAGAACGTATAGAGGTCACCCTACGCACCTATGCTTCTTGCCTCCTTTGTATGCCGATCCTTCGAAGGGACTGGTGAACAGGCCCGTGAGAAAAGGAACCTGAAATAAAAAGAAAAAAAAGGTGAAAGTATGTGTGTCCGGGATCGGTCCAGCCAGACTGTAGATCCCGGGTTTGCTTGTGCCCCCGTGGATGTCCATGGGATTTTGAGTGCGTAATTATGTACGCGTGGTGCGAATGCCACTACTTCATCGGGACTGGGACTGAGGCCGAATTGCTAATCGAGTTCTTGACGAGCCGCTCTGTCCTGCTGCAGTGTAGCCCGGAACCTCTTGATGATGTCCAGGGGCTCGACAGCCGTACCATGGTGCTGCTTGAGAAGGCCGCTCTGTACCTCTGCTGCTAGGGCGGCAGTGTGCTCCTCTGTTCGGAGGGAGCGTTCCGTATTGCCATTGACTGTTATGACGCTGCATGGACCGGGCATCTTGAGCTTGAGATAAGCATAGTGTGGCACTGCGTTGAATCTAGCAAACGCGGTTCGTCCGAGCAGTGCGTGGTAGCCGCTGCGGAAGGGGACGATATCGAAGATTAACTCTTCGCTTCGGAAGTTATCCGGAGAACCGAAGACCACTTCCAGCGTAATTGAGCCCGTACAATAGGCCTCTACGCCTGGTATGACTGCTTTAAAGGTAGTCTTTGTTGGCTTGATTCGTGAGGGGTTAATGCCCATCTTCCGCACTGTGTCCTGATAAAGCAGGTTGAGGCTGCTACCACAGCCTGGTTTTTGCCCTTTCTTATTTGCTTGAAATTTCATTTGAAAGTTTTTGAAACTTGGAGTTTCTGAATCTTTTCATTTGGACTTAAACACTTGGGCATCCTTGGCTTTCACCCAAGTGTTCACTTCTCTCCCAAACCATCACTTCACTTCTGATCCACCACAAAATAACCTTTGGAATATTTTTCTTAAATGAAAAATATTCATTTTCTCTTAAAAACCCTAAGCCAGATCTGTTTGCTTCAAGGCAACCCTAATTTTTATGGCTCAGAAAATTCTAAGATAATTCAAAAATATTCTAGGGACCCTAGGGCACCTCCCTGAGCAAAAATATTTCATCACTTTTTGGAATATTTTTGCTACAGAAAATCTTTTCTGTTCTGGACAGAAATGGTGGTTTCTACAGCAACTACCATTTTACTTGCTCCATTTGACCTGAACTTTCTTGTGCATCTTTACCTTAGTAACTTATAACTAGCCTCCAAAGCACAGCCCCAAACTCCCAGCCATTTGACCACAGTAACATCACAAAGTTACTGACCAGAAACTTACCAAGCTTGTAAAGTCTTCTCTACTGCACCTGGATCCAAACCAAACCGTGGTAAACTTCAAAACTACCACAAAAAACATGCCAAACATGATTTTTGGACGAAGGCTGGCCTAAGGAGAGAGTTCGCGCGGTGACCACGCGTGTCCACGATGCCAGGCATGCGTGTCGACGCGCTCTGGGTGACGCCGAGCGCTCTGTTCGAGCGTGCTCGCTTCCCCCGCCTGCCCAACCATGCCAAACCCCGCCACCATCATCGTCTCGACGTCCTTAACTCCTCCCTGGCACTTGCCGACGCCGGAGCTCGCCGCAGCGAGCACAGGCAAGGTCCGACCAGCCCAACAGTGCAGAGCGCACTGTGCTCGTCACCATCCCCTTGATCCTGTGCTCGTCTCCGCTCGCCCACAGTGGCCGCGTGACCTCCGTCGCCTTCTCCCCCCTCACTGACGCCTCTCGTCGCCGGGCGCCGTGGACAAGTGTCCACCGGCGGAGCCCGAAGCACCCTCGCCGCTCGCCTATAAATAGAGCCACCCCCAGCCTCCTCGAGCACCATCCAGCACTCACACACACCCCACGATCGAGTAGGAAGCCGTAGCCCGGCCGGGCAGGCCTCGGGCCGCCATCCCCGAGCTCGAGCTCGCCGGCGATCCCCTCTGGTCGCCGTGGTAGCTCCAGCCCCTCCCAGGCCTGGGCGACCCCTCCAAGGCCTCCGCCTCTCTCCTCAACTCCGGCGACCTCCACGTTCTGCCTCCACTTGTGACCTAGTTTCCGACGCCGTCTGACCACCCCTAGCCATGCTACGGGTACAGGTAGGTGCGCCATCGTCCCCTCTCTCAATCCCTCCCTCTCGTTTGGGCCAAGGAGCCCTCGTCGCCGGCGAGAGCTCCGGCGAAGCCGCGGCCCTCTCTATTTCTCTTTCCCTCTTCCCCCACCTGACTAGCAGGGCCCGCTAGTCAGCCACTCAGTACACGCGCGAAGCGGTACGAGTGGTGGCGCCCCTGGGCTTTACGCCTTCGACGTCACCCCCCCAGCTGTTTCTTTTTATACAAATTCATTTATATTCCAGAGAGCTTCAAACAATTTTAATTTTTTAACCATAAGTCCAAATGAGATGATTCTTTTTGCATTGTGTTCTTTGAAAGGAAATCTAACAACTCACCAAAGATGAGATTTTTCTGAGCTGTCTAGTATTTCTGGTGAATTTCAGAAGTGTTCTTGATATTCTCTTTTTGTGTTTAAAATTATTTTCAGAAGGTGAGGCTTGTCTTGAGGATCACCAGGAGGCTTGTGAACCTCATCTGCACTAAGGCAAGCCACATCAACATTTTTATGATGCCATTTCAATATTTTTGATTTTCTCACTTAAATGAAATGATTAACCCATGCATTTAAATAATTATTGAATTATTTGTATTCTGTTAAGTATATGTCAGTTGTTATGCTTGATTTACAGAATAGTTGAAACTAGTTTAAGTGGGTAAAGCAAGTTAAAATTTATTTGAGGTGATGTTAGAAATAATTTTGTTATGCATGTTAGTAATTATTTAAAGCTTTGTTTTTGCATTCTTAAATTGATAAAAATTTGTTAGAAAATATTCTGTTAAATACTTGTTTAATCATATTACTTGTCTTACAGAATGTTTGAACCCAACTTAGTGATAAAGAAATTAAGAGTTGTTGATAATGATATCTTTTGGTCAAGCATATGAAAAATTTATCGGAGTTACTTTCTTGCGTAGGAAATTAATAAAACTTGTTGCAAAATATTTTGGTTAAGTTGTGGGTCATTTTGAGCAAGTAGAGTAATATGAGTTGTTGACGGTTATGCTTGGTGTGCATATGGATGACGTCGGTCATTTTTATCAATATGTGATGCATGTGTTGTTTTGCATTTCATGGCATGCTATGACACCGGTCATTTTTAGTTTAAAGTTAATCCTGAATATAACTCAACTTGAATATACCGTTGACTGGGTCATGGTGCCGCTGAATCGAGTTTCTTTCCAGTGCAACCACATTTGCCTTGTGGGAAGGCCTTGATTCGGTCCATTGACACGGCCTCTGGTCGGTGCCTCCATCTAGGGAAGATTATGTCGTGTTTGCCCTGGCCCGGTAAGCACACATAATCTTGTGTGCTCGTTGATGAGATTATGGTACCGAGTCCCCGAGTGGGAGTGTTTTGACCACGACGGTGGTCGGGGTGTCTTTGGTAGACACGGGGCCACCCAGGACCAGCCCGTTGGGGATTTGGGTCGGAGTGGCCGGGAGAGTGCTGTGGCAATGGAGGGGTTTTGTCGGAATGCCGTTGGTCCACCCGAATGGGAATGCGAGGCCATGGGTTCCGTGGTGTGGGTATAGTGTGCTACCTTTGCAGAGTGTATAATCTATCGATAGCGGAGTCCACGGTCACGGACACCTCGTACTAGGTCCCACCATGAGTTAACGTTTAATAAAAATTGCACACTAAGCTATGAACTTTGCATTGTCAATGGATGGCAGAAAGGCCATCGAGGTATTTGGGACCAAATGATGGTCGTGGTTGTGATCGCCGTAAGGATCACGAGTTGTTCTTGAGAAAGACCACTATGGTGGTGTGTTTGTGGTCCAGAGATGATCACAGTTGGTAAGCTGTCCTGAGGGACGTTCGGGCTTGATCACAGCATGTTGACATATAATGTTGCATTATTAATAATTGGTTAAATATCATGATATTGTTTGTCATTATGATTATGCTTGTTGTGAGCTTGCAAGTACATTCAATGTACTGACCTGGCATGTCATGCCAGATTTCAGGAAAGTCTTGTTGGAAAGGAGCGCTGTTCGAGTCTAGATCCTGTCCACATCAGTGTCCCTGTGATATGGAGCTTCCGCTACGACGTTATTCCGCTGCCACGTAGTTGTTCGAATCGAGGCCCCTTTATGTTCACTAAATAATGTACATATTGTTCCGCCGCACCGAGTGTGCCGCTTGGCCTCGACCACTGTTGTAATATGAACTCTGTTCTGCTAGCATCAATAAAGCGGTTGTTTTCTGTACCAATATGTTGTGTGTTGCTAGAAGACATGATCTCTGGGCTGGCAATGCAGGGTAAACCAGTCGCTCTGAGCTGTTCAGAATTTCTGGTGAATTTCAGATGTGTTCTTGATATTCTCTTTTTGTGTTTAAGATTATTTTCAGAAGGTGAGGCTTGTCTTGAGGATCACCAGGAGGCTTGTGAACCTCATCTGCACTAAGGCAAGCCACAGCAACATTTTTATGATGCCATTTCAATATTTTTGATTTTCTCACTTAAATGAAATGATTAACCCATGCATTTAAATAATTATTGAATGATTTGTATTCTGTTAAGTATTGGTCAGTTGTTATGCTTGATTTACAGAATAGTTGAAACTAGTTTAAGTGGGTAAAGCAAGTTAAAATTTATTTGAGGTGATGTTAGAAATAATTTTGATATGCATGTTAGAAATTATTTAAAGCTTTGTGTTTGCATTCATAAATTGATAAAAATTTGTTAGAAAATATTCTGTTAAATACTTGTTTAATCATATTACTTGTCTTACAGAATGTTTGAACCCAACTTAGTGATAAAGAAATTAAGAGTTGTTGGTAATGATATCTTTTGGTCAAGCATATGAAAAATTTATCGGAGTTACTTTCTTGCGTAGCAAATTAATAAAACTTGTTGCAAAATATTTTGGTTAAGTTGTGAGTCATTTCGAGCAAGTAGAGTAATATGAGTTGTTGACGGTTATGCTTGGTGTGCATATGGATGACGTTGGTCATTTTTATCAATATGTGATGCATGTGTTGTTTTGCATTTCATGGCATGCTATGACACCGGTCATTTTTAGTTTAAAGTTAATCCTGAATATAACTCAACTTGAATATACCGTTGACTGGGTCATGGTGCCGCTGAATCGAGTTTCTTTCCAGTGCAACCACATTTGCCTTGTGGGAAGGCCTTGATTCGGTCCATTGACACGGCCTCTAGTCGGTGCCTCCATCTAGGGAAGATTATGTCGTGTTTGCCCTGGCCCGGTAAGCACACATAATCTTGTGTGCTCGTTGATGAGATTATGGTACCGAGTCCCCGAGTGGGAGTGTTTTGACCACGACGGTGGTCGGGGTGTCTTTGGTAGACACGGGGCCACCCAGGACCAGCCCGTTGGGGATTTTGGTCGGAGTGGCCGCGAGAGTGCTGTGGCAATGGAGGGGTTTTGTCGGAATGCCGTTGGTCCACCCGAATGGGAATGCGAGGCCATGGGTTCCGTGGTGTGGGTACAGTGTGCTACCTCTGCAGAGTGTATAATCTATTGATAGCCGAGTCCACGGTCACGGACACCTCGTACTAGGTCCCGCCATGAGTCAACGTTTAAGAAACATTGCACACTAAGCTATGAACTTTGCATTGTCAATGGATGGCAGAAAGGCCATCGAGGTATTTGGGACCAAATGATGGTCGTGGTTGTGATCGCCGTAAGGATCACGAGTTGTTCTTGAGAAAGACCACTATGGTGGTGTGTTTGTGGTCCAGAGATGATCACAGTTGGTAAGCTGTCCTGAGGGACGTTCGGGCTTGATCACAGCATGTTGACATATAATGTTGCATTATTAATAATTCGTTAAATATCATGATATTGTTTGTCATTATGATTATGCTTGTTGTGAGCTTGCAAGTACATTCAATGTACTAACCTGGCGTGTCATGCCAGATTTCAGGAAAGTCTTGTTGGAAAGGAGCGCTGTTCGAGTCTAGATCGTGTCCACATCAGTGTCCCTGTGATATGGAGCTTCCGCTACGACGTTATTCTGCTGCCACGTAGTTGTTCGAGTCGAGGCCCCTTTATGTTCACTAAATAATGTACATATTGTTCCGCCGCACCGAGTGTGCCGCGTGGCCTCGACCACTATTATACTATGAACTCTGTTCCGCTAGCATCAATAAAGCGGTTGTTTTCTGTACCAATATGTTGTGTGTTGCCAGAAGACATGATCTCTGGGCTGGCAATGCAGGGTAAACCGGTCGCTCTGAGCCGGGGTGCCACAACGGTTGGTATCAGAGCCGCGCTGACTGTAGGACACGCTATACTACGACGTGTTAACTGGACGCTAGACACGAGTAAATGTGAGTGTCGGTAGCAGTTATAGCTGGTTGTTGCATTGTAGTCATTTGATTATTATTTTTATGCTAACCTGTTAATGGTTGTGAGTGTAGATGGCTCCGGTGCCGTATCCGTGCCAGTTGCAGTTGATGCCGTACACGTCACCGCACCTTCTCCGCAACGTGTGGCATCGGCTGTACCCTCACGGAGACGAACCAGTCTACCATGTGTACCGGGAGCGTCTAGCAGACTCAGTGTATGAGTATCACGCAGTGGTTACTCTGCGCACCAGTTCCGATTCCGGCTCTTACACTCGCACTTCTCGGAGCGGTTACGCCTCCACCGCTTCTCAGGCTGTCCAGTTTGCCGCATTTGAGGTCCTTGTCGAGCTTCATTATACCGAGGTTCAAATGCAGCATCACCCAGGATTCTATTACTACCCATCTCTGCACGACAACGGTCGTGTCCGTTTTCCTCTCGTTAACCCGGAGTCTGATAGTGTTACTAGCCGTCTTGCTCGCTATATCACTGCTAGCTATCTGATGATCCACGAGCTGGCTCGAGAGCTGACTCGTGCCCGTACTGCTTTAACCGCTACCTTGGTCACTACTAGATCCACCACTACTCCATCCTCACTGGGATTTACCCCTTATGTCCCAGTTAGCTCTAGCTCCCCTATTTTGCCGATTACTCCCCCGAGTAGCACAGGCGTTCCGGCCGTGAACCCTCTCAGTACTCCTGCCGAGTGGGTCTCACTTCTTGCTACTCCTGCAGCCACGATGCTTCATCCTACCCCTGCCCCTGAAGGAGATCCCTCGAGGCAGCGTCGTCGTGTTACCTTTAACCCGGAGGTTTCCGTTAACCACGTCAGTTCGGGATCTGAGAGCGCTTCAGGGGAGGGCACCGCAGCACCAGCAGAGCAGTAATGTCTTTGAGTATTCGCAGTCGTCTAGATGGTGTACGGATGTAGTTGTACGAGTCATGATGCTTCATGTATGAGAGTAGTGGAACCAGTCGGATTGTTAAATTTTCATGTATGAGTCTATGTATAATTATGATTGGACTTTAATCGCCATATTCTCTTCGCTCTTTTGTCTTTTTCGAGAATTGTTGCTGGCTTTTCCCCAATTTTATTCTTGGATGTCTCTCATATCGATTTCGTTGCCTTGGGAAAAACACTCAATAGGTTGACGCGGGGAGGCAGCAGTAGCAACGTTCGTGAGGGAACTCCTGTTCGTTGTTCCGCACGACAGGCCGGATTCTACCGAGCCGTACGTTCAGCCACCACCTCCTCCGCCTGATCCTCCCTCCACCGAGCAAGTTCTGCGTATGTTTGAAGAAAAAAGGAACAATGATCTGATTGAAATATTGAGAAGTGTGCAAGCTATAGTTGGACAAAATGGAAATCAGAATGGTCATCACTCAAAGCTGTCAGATTTTCAGAGGACCAATCCACCCAATTTCAGTCAGGTTGTTGACCCATTGGATGCAGACGATTGGCTGCGCACCATGGAGAAAAAGCTTGAGATCGCCCGTACTGAAGGAAATGATAAGTCCCATTTGCAACCCATTACCTTGAAGGCGCAGCTGCCATATGGTGGGAAAATACAAAAGCCATGTGGCCGATTGATGAGGAAGTCACCTGGGAAAAATTCAAGGATAAGTTCCGCAAGTATCACATCCCTACTTGAGTTATGAAGGCCAAGCAGCATGAATTTCTCGCGCTTATCCAAGGAAATCAATCTGTGGCTGAGTATCTGCAAAAATTCAATCATCTGGCCCGTTACACTCTATATGACGTTGCCACCGAAGAAAGGAAGATGGACAGATTTCTTAGAGGTTTAAATCCGCAACTTCGGTGTGCTCTCAGTATGTTTGATTTCACGGATTTCCAAACTCTGGTAAACAAGGCATTCATTGCTGAACGGGAACACAAGCTTATATCAAATAATAGGCCTGTTAACGACAACAAGCGCAAGTTTGAGCCAAAGAAGGATGGGCAACCTATACAAAAGGCTCGTGCCTGACAGCAGACTCAGGTGGAATACCGGCCAAATTGGCAGCAGAATGTTAACAAGACCACCACTCAAGTCAAGAATGTTGGGGCCAATCCAATGCATGAGGAGCGGCAACGCAATAATTCTTGTTTCACTTGCGGGAAGCCCGAACATTATGCCAAACAGTGCCCCAAGAACCACAAGGTGAATGCGCTGAGCAGGCCACAAGTCAACTTTATGGAGTCAGGGCCAACCCAGCAAAACTTCACTGGGCACGTGAATCATATCTCCGCCGATGAATCCCAAGAGAAGCCAGAAGTCGTCATTGGTATGTTTTCTGTTAATGACATACCTGCAGTAATTTTATTTGACTCTGGGGCTTCCCATTCTTTTATTTCTCGGAGTTTTGCCGCCCAAAACAATTTTCCTTGCACAATTTTGGGCAAAAATATGCTGGTACAAACCCCGGGATCTATAATCAAGAGCAATCTAGTCTGCCGTGATCTGGAGATCAATATCAACGGGGTCCACTTTCCAACATCTCTGATAATCATTGAGTCTGAACAGTTGGAATTATATTGGGAATGAATTGGCTGACCAAATATCAAGTTTGTATAAACTGCGCAACCCGAGAAGTCAATTTAACCAGTCTGAATGGGCAGCTCACCAAATTCTATGCTCGCAAGCATATACCCAAGCCAGAACTAGTGTGCACTGCTGTGGTCGAATTGGAATTTATTCCTCTGGTCACTGAGTACCCTGATGTGTTTCCAGAACAACTGCCAGGCTTGCCACCAGATCGGGACCTGGAATTTGCCATAGATCTTGTGCCCGGAACCGCACCATTATACAAGAAGTATTACCGGATGCCCTCATCAGAATTAGTGGAACTAAAGAAACACCTTGACGAATTACTCCGAAAAGGTTATATTCGTCCCAGCTCTTCACCATGGGGGTCACCTTCAATCTTCGTGGGTAAAAAGGATGGCAGTCTCCGTATGTGCATAGATTATCGCCAGCTGAATAAGGTCACCATCAAAAATAAATACCCACTACCAAGGATTGATGATCTGTTCGATCAGCTCGGTGGGGCTAAAGTATTCTAAAAAATCAATTTATGGACCGGGTATCATCAGCTCAAGATTAAAATGGAAGATATTCCTAAGACCGCATTCACTACACGATACGGTCTTTACGAATATACTGTGATGTCCTTTGGTCTCACCAATGCCCCTGCCTTCTTCATGCATATGATGAACAAGGTGTTCATGGACTTCCTCGACAAATTTGTGGTAGTCTTTATCGACGACATCCTCATTTACTCCAAGAGTGAAGAAGAGCATAAGGATCACCTCCAGGCAGTGCTACAACGGCTCCGCAACCATCAGCTATACGCCAAGTTCAGTAAGTGCGAATTTTGGCTCAAGCAAGTTGGGTTTCTCGGGCATGTACTATCCACCGAAGGCATAGCCGTGGACCCGAGCAAAGTAAAGGATGTGCTCGATTGGGTACCGCCCACGACTGTAACATAGATCCGGAGATTCCTTGGATTAGCTGGATACTATTGTCGTTTCATTGAACGGTTTTCCAAAATTGCTAAACCAATGACGGAACTGCTCAAAAAGGATACAAAGTTTGAGTGGACCAAGTACTGTGAGAAGAGTTTTTATGAGCTAAAGACGCGTCTGACAACCGCACCCGTATTGACTCTTCCAAACATTTATTGCAGCTTCGACGTGTACTGCGATGCCTCCAGACAAGGTATTAGTTGTGTATTGATGCAAGACGGCAAGGTAGTAGCCTATGCATCACGACAACTACGACCACATGAGGGAAATTATCCTACTCATGATTTGGAATTGGCTGCAGTGGTTCATGCATTAAAAATTTGGAGGCACTATCTCATTGGAAAAAGGTGCCAAATTTTTACCGACCACAAAAGCCTCAAGTACATCTTCACTCAGCCAGATTTAAATCTCTGTCAGCGAAGATGGTTAGAGTTGGTCAAGGATTATGATCTTGGGATAAATTACCATCCAGGCAAGGCCAACGTCGTTGCCGATGCGCTCAATCGAAAGCCCGTCAGCTTAAATGTCATGTTAAAATCATTGCCTACTGTACTTCAGGAGGAGATCGCTCAGCTTAACTTGGTCATCCTGGATGCTGGCCTCACTAATATTTTGGAAGTCACCCCCACACTTGAGATGGAAATCCGCAAGGCCCAGCCAGATGACGCCAAGCTACAAAAACATGCAAGGCAGCCCCCAGATTTCTTCAAGGACAACTTCGGTACCCTCCGATTCCGTGGACGAATTTGTGTACCAAATCAACCGGACTTGAAGAGGAAAATCTTGTCAGAAGCACACGAATCCTCGTATTCCATTCATCCGGGAAGTACGAAAATGTATGAAGACCTTAAACAAATATTCTGGTGGAATGGGATGAAGAAAGACATTGCCTATTTTGTAGCCTGTTGCGACATATGCAACAAGGTGAAAGCAGAGCATCAGAAGCCAGCCGGACTTCTCCAACCACTGCCAGTTTCACAATGGAAATGGGATGATGGTTGAATGGACTTCATCACCGGAGTGCCTAGGACTCAGCGAGGCAAAGACGCAATCTGGGTTATAGTGGACACCCTAACCAAGGTTGCTCATTTCATCCCGGTCAGCACCAGATACAGAGCAAATGAACTCGCGCAACTGTATGTATCCAGAATCGTCAGTCTGCATGGGGTACCCCGGACTATCACTTCCGACCGAGGTTCTTTGTTTACCTCCGCTTTCTGGTCCCGCCTCCATCAAGCCTTGGGGACAACACTAAAATATAGTACTGCTTATCACCCCCAGACGGACGGTCAGACACAGCGAGTAAATGAAATACTCGAAGATATGTTGCGAGCCTGTGTGCTAGCCAACGGGGCGAACTGGGAAGATTGCTTGCCATACGCTGAGTTCTCGTATAACAACAGTTTCCAGACCAGTCTAAAGATGTCACCCTATGAAGCTCTATATGGTCGTAAGTGCCGCACTCCTCTAATTTGGGCACAAGCTGGAGATAGGCATATCTTCGGAACCGATCTCATGATGGAAGCCGAGAAACAAGTCAGGGAATCAGAGACCGACTGCAATTGGCCAAATCCCGTCAAAAGAGTTATTATGATGCAAAGCACCGGCAGGTCAGTTTTGAACCCGGAGAACATGTGTACCTCCGAGTCACTCCTATGAAAGGAGTTAAGCGATTTCAGACTCGTGGAAAGCTGGCACCCAGATTCATTGGTCCATTCTCAATTATGTCTCGAGTGGGTACGGTTGCATACCAACTGGAACTACCCCCCGAGTTGTCAGAAATACACAATGTGTTCCATGTTTCGCAATTGAGACGATGCATATCCCCGCCTGAGAAAAGGACTGCAATGGCTGAGAGAGAATTGGCAAAGGATTTAACTTATGAAGAAAGACCATCCAAAATTTTGGATCAAGTGGAAAGGGTCACTCGCAGCAAAGTCAGAAAATTTTTCAAGGTTCAATGGGAGCATCACACCGAGTCAGAAGCAACTTGGGAGTAGGAAGAGTTCCTTAAGAGTCAGTATCCAGAGCGGTTTTACCAAGCAACCGAATCTCGAGGACGAGATTCATTCTAAGTGGGGGAGGTTTGTGACAGCCTGGTTTTTCCCCTTTCTATTTGCTTGAAATTTCATTTGAAAGTTTTTGAAACTTGGAGTTTCTGAATCTTTTCATTTGGACTTAAACACTTGGGCATCCTTGGCTTTCACCCAAGTGTTCACTTCTCTCCCAAACCATCACTTCACTTCCGATCCACCACAAAATAACCTTTGGTATATTTTTCTTAAATGAAAAATATTCATTTTCTCTCAAAAACCCTAAGCCAGATCTGTTTGCTTCAAGGCAACCCTAATTTTTATGGCTCAGAAAATTCTAAGATAATTCACTAATATTCTAGGGACCCTAGGGCACCTCCCTGAGCAAAAATATTTCATCACTTTTTGGAATATTTTTGCTACGGAAAATCTTTTCTGTTCTGGACAGAAATGGTGGTTTCTACAGCAACTACCATTTTACTTGCTCCATTTGACCTGAACTTTCTTGTGCATCTTTACCTTAGTAACTTATAACTAGCCTCCAAAGCACAGCCCCAAACTCCCAGCCATTTGACCACAATAACATCACAAAGTTACTGACTAGAAACTTACCTGGCTTGTAAAATCTTCTCTACTGCACCTGGATCCAAACCGTGGTAAACTTCAAAACTACCACGAACGACATGCCAGACATGATTTTTGGACGAAGGCTGGCCTGAGGAGAGAGTTCGCGCGGTGACCACGCGTGTCCACGATGCCAAGCATGCGTGTCGACGCGCTCTGGGTGACGCCGAGCGCTCTGTTCGAGCGTGCTCACTTCCTCCGCCTTCCCAACCATGCCAAACCCCGCTACCATCATTGTCTCGACGTCCTTAACTACTCCCTAGCACTCGCCGACACCGGAGCTCGCCGCAGCGAGCACGGGCAAGGTCCGGCCAGCCCAACAATGCGGAGCGCACTGTGCTCATCACCATCCCCTTGATCCTGTGCTCGTCTCTGCTCGCCCACAGTGGCCGCGTGACCTCCGTCGCCTTCTCCCCCTCTCACTGACGCCGCTCGTCGCCGGTCGCCGTGGACAGGTGTCCACCGGCGGAGCCCGAAGCACCCTCGCCGCTCGCCTATAAATAGAGCCACCCCCAGCCTCCTCGAGCACCATCCAGCACTCACACACACCCCACGATCGAGTAGGAAGCCGTAGCCCGACCGGGCAGGCCTCGGGCCGCCGTCCCCGAGCTCGAGCTCGCCGGCTATCCCCTCTGGTCGTCGCGGTAGCTCCAGCCCCTCCCAGGCCTGGGCGACCCCTCCAAGGCCACCGCCTCTCTCCGGTGAGGCCATCTCGCCCGCTTGGAGCCTCTGGAGTGACCTCTACTCACCGTCTTCCTCAACTCCGGCGACCTCCACGTTCTGCCTCCGCTTGCGAGCTAGTTTCTGACGCCGTCCGACCATCCCTAGCCACGCTACGGGTACGGGCAGGTGCGCCATCCTCCCCTCTCTCAATCCCTCCCTCTCGTTTGGGCCAAGGAGCCCTCGTCGCCGGCGAGAGCTCCAGTGAAGCCGCGGCCCTCTCTGTTTCTCTCTCCCTCTTCCCCCACCTGACTAGCGGGGCCCGCTAGTCAGCCACTCAGTACACGCGTGAAGCGGTACAAGTGGTCGCGCCCCTGGGAATTACACCTTCAACGTCACCCCCCAGCTGTTTCTTTTTAGTGAAATTCATTTATATTCCAGAGAGCTTCAAATTTTTTTAACTTTTTAACCATAAGTCCAAATGAGATGATTCTTTTTGCATTGTGTTCTTTGAAAGGAAATCTAACAGCTCACCAAAGATGAGATTTTTCTGAGCTGTTCAGAATTTCTGGTGAATTTCAGATGTGTTCTTGATATTCTCTTTTTGTGTTTAAGATTATTTTCAGAAGGTGAGGCTTGTCTTGAGGATCACCAGGAGGCTTGTGAACCTCATCTGCACTAAGGCAAGCCACAGCAACATTTTTATGATGCCATTTCAATATTTTTGATTTTCTCACTTAAATGAAATGATTAACCCATGCATTTAAATAATTATTGAATTATTTGTATTCTGTTAAGTATTGGTCAGTTGTTATGCTTGATTTACAGAATAGTTGAAACTAGTTTAAGTGGGTAAAGCAAGTTAAAATTTATTTGAGGTGATGTTAGAAATAATTTTGATATGCATGTTAGAAATTATTTAAAGCTTTGTGTTTGCATTCATAAATTGATAAAAATTTGTTAGAAAATATTCTGTTAAATACTTGTTTAATCATATTACTTGTCTTACAGAATGTTTGAACCCAACTTAGTGATAAAGAAATTAAGAGTTGTTGGTAATGATATCTTTTGGTCAAGCATATGAAAAATTTATCGGAGTTACTTTCTTGCGTAGCAAATTAATAAAACTTGTTGCAAAATATTTTGGTTAAGTTGTGAGTCATTTCGAGCAAGTAGAGTAATATGAGTTGTTGACGGTTATGCTTGGTGTGCATATGGATGACGTTGGTCATTTTTATCAATATGTGATGCATGTGTTGTTTTGCATTTCATGGCATGCTATGACACCGGTCATTTTTAGTTTAAAGTTAATCCTGAATATAACTCAACTTGAATATACCGTTGACTGGGTCATGGTGCCGCTGAATCGAGTTTCTTTCCAGTGCAACCACATTTGCCTTGTGGGAAGGCCTTGATTCGGTCCATTGACACGGCCTCTAGTCGGTGCCTCCATCTAGGGAAGATTATGTCGTGTTTGCCCTGGCCCGGTAAGCACACATAATCTTGTGTGCTCGTTGATGAGATTATGGTACCGAGTCCCCGAGTGGGAGTGTTTTGACCACGACGGTGGTCGGGGTGTCTTTGGTAGACACGGGGCCACCCAGGACCAGCCCGTTGGGGATTTTGGTCGGAGTGGCCGCGAGAGTGCTGTGGCAATGGAGGGGTTTTGTCGGAATGCCGTTAGTCCACCCGAATGGGAATGCGAGGCCATGGGTTCCGTGGTGTGGGTACAGTGTGCTACCTCTGCAGAGTGTATAATCTATTGATAGCCGAGTCCACGGTCACGGACACCTCGTACTAGGTCCCACCATGAGTCAACGTTTAAGAAACATTGCACACTAAGCTATGAACTTTGCATTGTCAATGGATGGCAGAAAGGCCATCGAGGTATTTGGGACCAAATGATGGTCGTGGTTGTGATCGCCGTAAGGATCACGAGTTGTTCTTGAGAAAGACCACTATGGTGGTGTGTTTGTGGTCCAGAGATGATCACAGTTGGTAAGCTGTCCTGAGGGACGTTCGGGCTTGATCACAGCATGTTGACATATAATGTTGCATTATTAATAATTGGTTAAATATCATGATATTGTTTGTCATTATGATTATGCTTGTTGTGAGCTTGCAAGTACATTCAATGTACTGACCTGGCATGTCATGCCAGATTTCAGGAAAGTCTTGTTGGAAAGGAGCGCTGTTCGAGTCTAGATCCTGTCCACATCAGTGTCCCTGTGATATGGAGCTTCCGCTACGACGTTATTCCGCTGCCACGTAGTTGTTCGAATCGAGGCCCCTTTATGTTCACTAAATAATGTACATATTGTTCCGCCGCACCGAGTGTGCCGCTTGGCCTCGACCACTGTTGTAATATGAACTCTGTTCTGCTAGCATCAATAAAGCGGTTGTTTTCTGTACCAATATGTTGTGTGTTGCTAGAAGACATGATCTCTGGGCTGGCAATGCAGGGTAAACCAGTCGCTCTGAGCCGGGGTGCCACATATTGCGCCGGAGCTTGCTAGTGCTGTTCTTGGCCTCGGAGGGGCCTCCCTCGCTGGCTGTGTTCTTGCTACGAGCGAGCCAATTGTCCTCACCCGCGCAAAAGCGGGTCATGAGTGCCGTAAGGGCTGCCATAGACTTCGGCTTTTCTTGGCTGAGGTGGCGTGCTAGCCATTCATCACGGATGCTGTGTTTGAAGGCTGCCAGGGCCTCAACATCTGGACAGTCAACGATCTGGTTCTTTTTGGTTAGGAACCTAGTCCAGAATTTTCTGGCTGATTCTCCAGGTTGTTGAACTATGTGGCTTAAGTCGTCGGTATCTGGTGACCGGACATAGGTTCCTTGGAAGTTGTCCAGGAAGGCTTCTTCTAAGTCCTCCCAGCTGTCGATAGAATTTTCAGGCAGGCTGTTAAGCCAGTGCCGCGCTGGCCCTTTGAGCTTTAGTGGGAGGTATTTAATGGCGTGGAGTTCATCTCCTCGAGCCATATGGATATGGAGAATAAAATCCTCGATCCATACTGCAGGATCGGTTGTGCCGTCGTATGATTCGATATTGACGGGCTTAAACCCCTCGGGGAATTCATGATCCGGTACTTCATCTGTGAAGTAGAGAGGGTGTGTGGCGCCTCTAAATCGGGCCGCATTGTGGTGTAGCTCTGATGGAGTCCGTCTGCGGCATTCGTTCCGGGCGTGGTTAGGTTTGTCATGTCCGAATAGGTAGCCATCGTCGTGCCTCGAGGCACGTCCTCGCGATCCGTAGATCGATCTTGTGTGTCCTGCTCTACTGTCCAGGGTCTGCTGGAGGTCGTACGTATGACCCCGAACTCTTCCGTCCCTATTTTTTCAGGGCGGTGGGGCGGGCTGCTGTTCGGCCTGACTTGCTGCTTTATCCCGACCGCGGGGTGGCCGGTCGGCCGCCCTGTCTCGACCACGTGGTGGTCGTTCCGCATTACGCGAGGGAGATATGTGCTTCGGCGCCTCCTCATCGAATTCAGGTAGCACTCTGTGTTTCGGGTAGCTCTTGGCTGGGTGCTTGAGGCCGTATTCCTCGGTTGTCAGGACATCAGTCCATCTGTCGACGAGCAGATCTTGTTTAGCTTGAAGCTGCTGTTGTTTCTTTTTCAGGCTCCTTGCAGTGGCTATGAGCTGAAGCTTAAAGCGCTCCTGCTCCAGAGGACCCTCAGGCACGATGAAGTCTTCGTTGCCAAGGCTTGTCTCCTCCTCGGAGGGTGGACGGTAACTATCGTCCTCCGAGTCATCTTCTATGGCCTGTTGGTCAGGGTTGTCTTGCCTGTTGTCATGTTCCTCCTGTTCGGATGTAGCCCCGACAGGGTCTTCATTGTTTTCGGCGTCGCCCGAAGTACTATTTTCCCCGGTGCCAGTGTTGCCATCCTTTGAGCGACGGGGCTTAGAGCGGCGTTTGGGCCGCCGGCGCTTGGACTGCGTCTCAGAGGTTTTATTCACATCTGGCTCTTCTTTGTCGTCTCCAGATCCTTTAGGTGTATCAACCATGTACACGTCGTACGAAGAGGTGGCCGTCCAACATCCAGTAAATGGCGGGTCTTGCCCTGGCTCCTTGTCGGCATCGTCGTCCATGCCGTCGATGTCTTCGGAGCCATATTCAAGCACGTCGGTTAAGTCATCGATAGTGGCTATGAAGTGGGTGGCGGGTGGGAAACAAAATTCCTCGTCGTCCGCCTCTAGCTCGAACCGAACATAGTTCGGCTGTGAGTCCTCCTCCAAGGACAAGTTCTTTAAAGAGTTTAGCACGTCACCCAAAGGTGAATGCTAGAAGATGTCTGCGGCGCATAAATTCGAAAATCGATAACTGATCCAGCTCGGTGTCCGCATGCGTACCTGGTCCAGAACGTATAGCCGGAGACGAGTCCGGAGTTCCATTGACGCAAACATTGCAGGATGTCGAGTCCGTGTGTGGATCCAATGCCGTGGACTTTGTGGCCTCGGAGGGCATGATCTGCTTCGGATCTGAGGCCGTTGCAGCAATAGGATCCACCTCCTGGATGTAATCCAATAACAGATATAAGTCATGTTCATCGGGACGAGGGGGAGCGATTGCTGCGGTTTCAAACCCAATGAAGATCAAGTCTCCATGGGTATCCGCGACGTAGTTCAAGCTTCCAAATCTGACCTGGTGGCCAGGGGCTTTGCTATCGATCTGCTCAAGATGGCCAAGCAAGTTAGCCCACAGTACGAAGCCGCCGAACACAAAAATATGTCCGGGGAGGAAGGTTCCTCCTTGGACAACGTCATTATCAACGATTGAAGGGGCCATCGAGCCTCTTGTCGACGGCACAGTGGAACTCTCAATGAAAGCACCAATGTCGGTGTCAAAACCGGCGGATCTCGGGTAGGGGGTCCCGAACTATGCGTCTAGGATCGACGGTAACAGGAGACGGGGGACACGATGTTTACCCAGGTTTGAGGCCTCTCTATGGAGGTAATACCCTACTTCCTGCTTGATTGATCTTGATGAATATGAGTGTTACAAGAGTTGATCTACCACGAGATCGTAATGGCTAAACCCTAGAAGTCTAGCCTGTATGACTATGGTAATGAGTCTCTCTCTATCCGGACTATGCTCTCCGGTTTATATAGACACCGGAGAGATCTAGGGTTACATGGGGTCGGTTACATAAGAAGGAATCTTCATAGTTGGTCACCTAGCTCGCGTTCCACGCCAAGGAGAGTCCAGTCCGGACACGGATGTAGTCTTCGGCCTTCACACCTTCACAGCCCATCAGTCCGGCCCAATGAATAATAGGCCGGACGCCCGAGGACCCCTTAGTCCAGGACTCCCTCAGAGGGCGGCGGTGAATTTGGTGCGGCGGGGGCGCCATGGAGGAGGGGCTGAGGTTTCGCGGCTGGGGAGAAGGGAGCTGTCGGATTATGGGTTCCGGCAAACCCTTGAGGTTCGAACTCTGGGGTGCGCACGAAGATCTCTCTCTCTCCCTAGCTCGCTCTCGCAACGGTCTCAAGGCCTAGCTCAACGAACCCAAAGAACAAGAGACACAGGAGTTTATACTGGTTCGGGCCACCGATGTGGTGTAATACCCTACTCCAGTGTGGTGTGGGTGATTGCCTCTTGGGCTGAGGAAGAATTAGTACAGGGGAAGAACACCCTCCTGAGGAGAGGTGCTCTTGTGCTCGGTGAGTTTGTGTAGATGAGGATGATCTGAATGGTCTCTCATCCCCCCTACCTACTATGGTGGCTAGACCTATTTATAGAGGCCCTAGTCATCTTCCCAAAAGCTGGTGGGAAGGGATGCCACAACGGCCAAATTTGAAGGGAGACAACTAGTACAAACTATCCTGACTAAAGGTGGTCTTCGCCTGCCAAAGGCTCTGGTGGTGATGCCGACTGGGGCTCCACGGTGACCTCCGTCCTACCGTCCTGCTGGTCTTGGTCTGGTTGCACTGATATGGAAACCTTTGCCTGATGCCTCGGGACTCCTCGCGCAAGGACTTGCTTGCCTCTTTAGCACCAAAGAGGAAACAAGGACACTGCGCGTGCTGGCGCCCGCCTGGCGACTGCCTGGCCCCGATCGTCATGGCTTGCATCACAGGAACCTCACGAGGTGCCCCTTGCCTTGATCTCTCCGCCCCTCGCGAGCCTACCTGGTGAGGCCGCCCCCGAGGAGGTTTTGCTTCGTCCGCCTCGCGAGGCTTGGCCCCTCGCGAGGGTCTTGAGTGTTTGCTGGTGAAGATGGGCCATACAGGGCCGCTGATGGAGATACGCCGTGGGCCGCAGGCAGGCAAGTCTGGGACCCCCGTTCCTAGGACGCCGGCGGTAGCCCCCGGGCCCAAGGTGCGCTCGGACTTGGCTTCGAGGCGATGCCAAGGGGAAAGTGCGGGAGCGCCGCGGGCCCCCAACAGCCTGCGGCCCCGTCGGACGCGTAGCGATTGATTTGACGTGGGCGTCTCCGCTTCCCCACGCTGTCTCGGCAACTGCCCGACTTGACGAGTCCCTGCGGCATGCAGAGTAAAATCATCATTACCTGTGACCATGGGGATCGCCGGTTGGCCTCCTTCCGCTAGAAATGAGGAGGGGGGCAGAGCCCCCGTCGCTCATCTCTTCCTACTCCGCTCGCTTCTTCTCCCTTGCTTCATAGCTAGTAGCGACACCCATGGCGTCCGCGAAGAAGTTCTCGGCTGCAGAAAAGGGGAAGGCCTGCCAGGAGGGGCCCAGCTCACCGCCGCCTAAGAGGGGACGCGACCGTCCCCGCAAGCACACCGTGGTCCCCGCCATGGCCCTTCGCGGCCGCGGCGGCGCCTCTTCACGCGGTGGGAGTCGTGCAGGTCATGGAAGCCCCGTCAATGAGGGAAGGTGCGCCATGGTCGCGCGGCCTCCCCGACCGTGCTTCCACTCGACAGAGGTGCTACCTGAGTTCGTCGTGTGGACGGAGAACCCGGCTGGCACCTAGCTTTAGCTCCCGTGCTTATTTGCCGGAGAGCTGCCAGCCACGGGTCCAGGCGGTCTCTGGCTGCAGGCGGACGGCTGCTGCAGTAAGGCTTCATGGCTCGCGGTCGAGGTCTCTGTTGCGGGCAACGCAGCCCTTACCCGCGGTTGGCAGACGTTTGCCCACGCGTGCGGCCTGGGCCAGCGGTGCACCCTCCACTTCAAGTACGATGGCAATGCGACCCTCTACGTGACGGTGTTCGGGGAAGATGGTGGCCGCGACGGGTGCTGCCCTAAGGGCAACGACGGTGGTGAGGTGCTCAGCCTCGGCGACGGCCGCGACGAGGGTGAAGGCGGGCTTGTCCTTGGCGCCGGCCATGGCTCGTCCAGCTACGGCGACTCTTCTTCCGGCGACAGCTCCAGCAGCGACGACCAGCCGCCACGCCAGCTTCGAGGGTGGCAGCGGGTTGTCTCGTTGCCGTGCCCCAGTGAAGCGTGAGGAGCGGTCTGTCTGAGCCGAGGAGAGCGCCAAGGGTCCATCCTCGCAAACTGCTGCGGGAGCGTGCGCCACTTTTGTTTCGTTCTTCCTTTTCTTCCTGCATTAAGAGAGAGACAAGTATGGGGCCTCGCGGTGGCGTGCACCAAACCATGATTTCCAGGTTGCTATGCTATGTTTATCGTTCCTGTGTCATGTTGCAGCATCGACGTTTAATGTAGGCGCGTAGGAATAACTTAGCTTGACATGCTCGAAGTAGTTTCCGCCTCGTGAGGTGCGCATTTCCCAGTACCTGTCGAGACCTCCTTGGAATGGGAGGCGTCTAGGAACTGCAAAATTTCATTAGGAAACTGTTATTCTTTCGAGCCAGGCGCAGCCGGCCATGACCCAGCGCTTCGCATGGCGGTACCCCGAGGGGCACGAATTGAGAGGGGTGCGCCAGCTTTCGAGCTCGAGCATGGGTGCCTCATGAAGAACAGGAAAAAACGCTCACGAGGGGCACCTGTCAGCCCCCTCGTGAGGCACGCGAGGGGCAGTTCGGGTCAAAACGAGGAACCGAGGGCAGAAAAGGAGGCAAAAGGCGATGGAACCAAGCCGACAAGGAACACCAGAAAGCAAATTTTCATTAAAGAGGGGCAAGCCAACTGCAGAAAGCAAATGAAAAGCCGTGTCCGGGACCTACTCTAGTCTTCTCACCAGCGCGGAGCTAAGTGCTGCCACTAGGACGTGGGAGGGAGCCCCCGAGGCCCGAGGGCGGCACTCCTGAGACTCTGGGGCGTGTACAACAAGACTCATTATTATGTGAGAGTGTCATGAGTGGAGACCTTCACAAGCACTGGGCCTTGCTTTACAGGCACCGGGCCTTGCTTCATGGGTAGAACTTCCGAAGGTGCTGGATGTTCCAGGCGTTCTGGATGGGGACCCCGTCCTGCGTCTCCAGGCGCACGGCGCCAGGCCTGGAGACGTGGGCGACCCAAAACGGGCACTCCCACATGGGTGAAAGCTTATGCAGCCCCTCCCTAGAGAGCACCCGCCTTAGGACGAGGTCACCCACCTCGAGCGTCCTGGAGCGGATGCTGCGACCGTGATACCGCCGCAGCGCCTGCTGGTATCTTGCCGCTTGAAGCATGGCTTCGCGGCGGCGTTCCACCCCCAGCACGAGGTCCACCCCCACATGGCGTCCTGTTGCATCTCATCAAACGCCACGACCCGCGTGGAGCGATGCTTGACCTCGTGAGGGAGAACCGCTTCTGCTCCGTAGACGAGGAAGAACGGGGTCTCGCCCGTTGTCTTGGTGGCGGTGGTGCGGATGGACCAGAGCACAGACTGGAGCTTGTCGTGCCAACCCCTGCTGGATGCCTCGAGCTTCTTCTTGAGGGTCCTGGTCTTGAGGCCTCTCAGGACCTCCGCGTTGGCGCGTTCGGCTTGACCATTGCTCCTGGGGTGTGCCACTGAAGTGTAGCAGATCTGCGTTCCAAGGTTAGCACAATATGTCTTGAAGAGATTGCTAGTGAACTGCGAGGCGTTGTCGGCGATGATGCGATTGGGGACCCCGAACCGGCTCACGAGACCCCTGGTGAACTTGACCACGGATCCGGCCGGGATGGTGCAGACAGCCTCTACCTCCGCCCACTTAGTGAACTTGTCGATGGCAACCTAGAGGTAGCGGTTTCCCCGAGGCACTCGGGGGAACGGGCCTAAGATATCCAGCCCCCAGACTGTGAATGGCCATGAGAGCGGGATGGTCTGGAGGCCCTGAGCCGGCTAATGGATCTGCTTGGCATGGAATTGGCAGGCCTCGCAGGATTTCACCAGCTCGGTTGTGTCATTGAGCGCCGTAGGCCAGTAGAACCCACTGCGGAATGCCTTGCCGACAAGGGTTCGTGACGATGAGTGGTGTCCGCAGTCTCCGCTGTGTATGTCAGCTAGTAGCTCGTTCCCCTTTTCCCTGGAGATATAACGCAAGGAAACGTCATTTGGCTGCTTCCTGTATAACTCACCTTCCTAGATGCAGTATGTCATAGCCTGTCGGGCCACACGCTCCGCGTCCTCCTCCTTCTCCGGCAACGTCCCCTATGTCAGGTATTCCTTGAACTCCTTGGTCCAGCACCCCTCCTGAGGCTCGAGCGCCAAGAGTAGGCGCACTCCCGAGGTTGGGCCGCAGGCCGGGGCTCCCGAGGCATGTGTTTGGGGGAGTTCCTCCCGAGGCGGTGCCGGTCCTGAAAGCGGAGGTGTTGTCGAAGGCTTGAAGAGCCGCTCCTCGAAGACGCCAGGCTCTTGGGGTGGTCGTTTGGATGCTCTTTTGGCGATGTCGTCGGCCTCCGTGTTGGTGCCACGGGGCACGTGTTGCAACTCTAGACCCAGGAAATGCTTTTCCATTTTGCGTACCTCCGCGAGGTACGTCTCCATGTGCTAGTTTCTTAGCTCATATACCTTGTTGGAGAAGTTGACGAGGAGCTGCGAGTCGCCCCTGATGGTGAGGTGCTTCACCCCCAGGGCCACCGCAGCCTTAAGGCCAGCGATGAGGCCCTCGTACTCCGCGATGTTGTTGGAGACCTTCTCGCTTTGCTGGAAGCAGAGCTGCACGGCGTAGTAGAGCTTGTCCTGAGTAGGCGAGATGAGGACTGCTCCAGCTCCCGCGCCCTGGCGTGCGAACGTGCCGTTGAAATACATGACCCAGCCATCTAGTGCTTCACTACCTGGTGAGAGGAATCGGTCCACGCCAGCTTCAAACCCCGGGGCGTTAGTCAATTCTGCTATGAAGTCGGCGAGCGCAGCTCCCTTGATGACCCTGGCTGTGCTGAACTCCAACAAGAATGCTTGCAGCTTGATGTTCCACTCGGCGATTCTTCCCGCAGCATTGGGGCTCTTGAGTACCCTCTCCAGCGGGTAGGCCGAGACGACCTTGATTGGGTGACCTTGGAAGTAGCGCCACAGTTTATGCGAGGCCACCAAGAGCGCGAGCAAGAGCTTTTGAGGCATGGGGTACCGCGCCTCTGCATCCCGCAGTACCGTGGTGACAAAATACACTGGGTGCTCGACATGGGCGGGCGCATCGATGGAGTCGGCGCCTGTCGGAGGTTGAGGCGCCTCCTGAGGTGATGGAACCCCCAGAGCCTGGTCACTCATTGGGGCCTCTGTAGGCCCAAGGACGCCGTCTTGCTGAGCCTAATCGTTCGTCGGCGTTGCTGCAGCCTTTGCGGTGCCCTCCGGGTCATGTATCACCCCGACTGAGGGCGTGGCACGGCGCGACGTATCCTTGGCCTGGCGCTCTTCCGGAACTGCCACCAGAGCTGCGCTGGCGGAGTAGGGAGTGGCGGCAAGGTAAAGCACCAGGGGCTCGAGAGGACGGGGTGCCACCATCACCGGCGGGCTCGTCAGTTATCTCTTGAGGTCTTGAAACGCTTGGTCGGCCTCCGAGGTCCACTCGAACAGGCCCTTCTTCTTCATCAGCTTGAAGAATGGTAGGGCGCGCTCTCCCAGCTTGGAGATGAAGCGCCCCAGCGAGGTCACGCAGCCGGCAAGCTTCTTCATCTCCTTGAGAGTCTATGGTGGGCTCATATCTTCGATCGCCTTGACCTTCTCCGGGTTAGCCTCGATCCCCCTGTGGGACACGAGGACGCCCAGCAGCTTGCCGGAGGGGACACCAAACACACACTTCTCTGGGTTGAGCCGCAAGTCCACCTGGAGCAGGCTCGCGAAGGTCTCCTCTAGGTCCTGAATCAAAGTTCTCGCCTCCCGAGACTTTAACACAACGTCGTCGACGTAGGCTTCAGCATTCCTCCCGAGTTGTTGACCCAGGGCTATATGCATGAGCCGTTGGAAGGTCGCGCCAGCGTTGCACAGCCCGAACGGCATGCAAGTTTAGCAGTACACCCCGCACGGGGTTAGAAAGGCTGTCTTATCCACATCCTCTACTGCCATCTTGATCTGATGATAGCCTGAGAACGCATCCAGGAAGCATAGCAGGTCGCACTCGGCAGTGGAGTCAACGATCTAGTCGATGTGTGGAAGTGGGAGCGGATCTTGGGGATAGGCCTTGTGGAGGTTGGTGAAGTCGACACACATGCGCTCCTTCCCACCTTTCTTTGGTACGCGGACGGGGTTCGCCAGCCACTCAGGGTACCGAATGACACCTGTTGCCTCCAGCTTGCGAGTTTCCTGGACAATGAAGGACTGTTTCTCCGTGGACTGTCGCCGCGCTTTCTGCTTCACAGGGCGCACATTGGGGCACACCCTTAAATGATGCTCGATCACCCCCTTGGGACCCCTACCAGCTGTTTGTGTTCCCATGTGAATACTTCCTTGTTTGTGCGCAAGAACTTCACGAATGCCTCCTCCTGATCCGGGTCGAGGTTGGCACCTATGGTGAAGGTGGCTCCAGAGGTCTCATCTTCCTCGACCGGCACCTGCTTGGTTTCTGCCCGATCTTGAGTGAACAACTGCTTCTTCTTAGCTGGTGTGGCCTCCTTGGCTCCGGCGGTGACCTCGTCAGCCGGTCGCGCCGCCGCGGCGTTCTTGAGGGCAAGCCGGAGCGCTGCCAGGGATTCTTTGGTATCTCCGACCATGGTGAGGACGTCCTTGCTCCCGGGCATCTTCATGAGGTTGTAGGCCGAATGGGTTGCCGCCATAAACTGAGCCAGAGCCGGGTACCTGAGGATGGCGTTGTACGGGAGGCTAATACGAGCGATGTCGAAGTTGTTCAGCTTAGTGCGATAGTTGTCGCGGGTGCCGAAGGTCACCAGAAGGCGGATCTGCCCGAGTGGGCTGGCGGAGCCACCGCCAACCCCGGAGAAGGGCTTGCTAGGGCGGAGCCGCTCGAGCGGTACATGAAGGAGGCTGAAAGCAGCCTCCACAGAGAGCACGTTGAGGCCGGCGCCGCCGTCGATGAGGGTCTTGGTGACAGCTACACTGCAGATGGTGGGCGTGCAAAGCATTGGGAGCACGCTCGAGCCGACGGTGGTGACTGAGTGATCCCCCGAGTCGATGGTCGGGTCGGCCTTGGGTGCCGCCCAACCCGGGGAAGCTCCCTGCCACGCGGAAGCGGCGCCGATCTAGCGAAGGAACGGCTTGGTGTGACGGCCCGAGGGTGGCGCCTGCGAGCCACCGAGGATGGCCGCGACGGCGAGGGGCCCTAGTGCCACAAAGCGCGCAGCTCCTACCAAGATGCCACCGTAGATCCTGGGAGGTAGAGCAGCCAGGCGCGCGGTGCACTGGTGAGGGCCATGGGGAGCCAATTGGCCATGACCTTGTCGTCACCCCCAGCCTTCAGGACGGCCTCTTCATACGCCATCAGGAAGGCCGACGGGTCCGCCGCGCCTCCGTAACGCGGCGGCATCTCTGGCTTGAACTTGGGTGGCCACTGCACCCGCCGCACGGCGGGGGCCAAGGCTCGGAGCCCCTGGACCCGCCATGGGCATCCGTCCTCGCAGCCGGAAGAGCAGCATCGGCCATGGGGCCAAGGCGTTGTGATGGCGGAGCGTGGATCGACGGAAGGGAGGCTTCGGCGCCCCCCTACATGGCGCACCAAATGTCGGATTACGGGTTCCGGCAAACCTTCGAACACTGGGGTGCGCACGAAGTTCTCTCTCTCCCTAGCTCGCTCTCGCAACGATCTCAAGGCCTAGCACAACGAACCTAAAGAACAAGAGACATAGGAGTTTATACTGGTTCGGGCTACCGAGGTGGGGTAATACCCTACTCCAGTGTGGTGTGGTGGATTGCCTCTTGGGCCGAGGAAGAACTAGTACAAGGGAAGAACAGCCTCCTGAGGAGAGGTGCTCTTGTGCTCGGTGAGTTTGTGTGGATGAGGATGATTTGAATGGTATCCCCCCCAACCTACTGTGGTGGCTAGCCCTATTTATAAAGGCCCTAGTCCTCTTCCCAAATGCTGGCGGGAAGGGATGCCACAACGGCCATATTTGAAGGGGGGAACTAGTACAAGCTATCCTGACTAAAGGTGGTCTTCGCCTGCCAAAGGCTCTGGTGGTGACGCCGTCTGGGGCTCCATGGTGACCTCCGTCCTCCCGTCCTGCTGGTCTTGGTCTCGTTGCACTAATATGGAAACCTTTGCCTGGTGCCTCGGGACTCTTCTCCTACGCTTGCCTCTTTAGCACCAAAGAGGAAACGAGGACACAGTGCGCGCTGGCGCCCGCCCTGGCCCCGGTCGTCATGGCTTGCACCACAGGAACCTCACGAGGTGCCCCTTGCCTTGATCTCTCCGCCCCTCGCGAGCCTTCCTAGTGAGGCCGCCCCCGAGGAGGTCTTGCATCATCCGCCTCGCGAGGCTTGGCCCCTCGCGAGGGTCTTGAGTGTTTGCTGGTGAAGATGGGCCGTACAGGGCCGCTGATGGAGCCACGCCGTGGGCCGCAGGCAGGCAAGTCTGGGGACCCCCGTTCCCAGGATGCCGATAGGAACTTCCGGGGAGAAGGTGATTTGGCGCCCACGAGGTATGAATGGGGAATTGGGAGGAGGGCGTGTTTTGAAATAGTGGGCGTGAGCGATTTCGGGCGAGGAGGGCATGTTTTGAAATAGTGGGCGCGAGCAATTTCGGGTGATGAGGGTGTGTTTCGAAATAGTCGGCGCGAGCGATTTCAGGCGAGGAGAGGGTGTTTTGCCACCCATGGTTTATGAATTATTTGGCACATCTCGTTTTGGCCAAGGAGAAGGCATGCTTGGATGAAGTTACGAACCTACCCTCGATATACAATGGGCCAATTGATGCGTGTCCCACATAGGTCGGTAATTTCGCGTCTCCCATTTATTTGCCCGGGCGAATTCCACCGAGCAGAGGGTGTTTAACAGTTCGTTCAAATTTTGGGAGGACGAGCATCCACGTCAACCTTACCAAGTCGATTCGAATCAAATTTTGAAATATTAGCATGCCACTTATTTTTTAGATGGAGAGATGATGCTCGGGAGTAATGTCTTTTTACATGCTCGTTGCTAACGATTTGCTATATGACAAATAGTTGACCCACTCAAAAATGGAAATCAAACCCAAAATGAAATATCTCGATTCAATGAAATAGCTTGTTCACCAGGTCAAAATAGTGAACTAAATCCAAAATTGAACACCTCAATCCAGTAGCATGTTGTACAGTATTATAGTACTCCATGAACATGTTGAAAGTCAAATTAATGAACTTTTTGATACGCATATCTCCGTTCATGTGTGTATTGCAGACAACATGTTCTCCAATTTAAATATTTTAATGCAAGTTTATATCGAAACATGGTGTATGTCAGTCTTTGATGCATAAAACGCGACCTCCCCCTCTCCCGGACTCCTGCTCTCTCTCTCTCTCATGCCGACAATCTTCAATTCTATCGCACGCAACCAACACACAAACCTTATTGGTCCCTCTCCCTCCCTCTCTCTCTCTCTCTCTCTCTCTCTTTGTGTGTGTGGGGGGGGTCTTTCTAGTTTGCATGCATATATACTCCATGTATAGGTCTCTCTCGCACACTATGTATGATTCTCTAGTCCAAGCTAAATATCTTGGGTGCACTCATCGTATGCACACAAATTCCGTGGCTCGTTGCCCGTAACTCCCTCACGCACCACTCTGCCGTCTCAGAGCTCTTCCCTCTCTCTCCCAAACTCTCCATCCCCTGGGTCACACATACACTTGCATATCTCACCCGCACTCGATAGACCCATCTAAAACTCTATATCTCTCCCTCGTTCTCTCTCCATCTCACACGCACACACACACACAATATCATGCCTAGCCAAGTATCATGGTCTCTCACTCAACTGTAGGCACATGCAGTCCCCCCTATATGTATATGACTAGCTAATTCTTAGTCTCCATCACAAACATGTGCATGTCTATCTCGATTTCTCTCGAGGCATCTTTCTATCGCACACGCACCTCGTCCCTCGATCTCCTACCCATATAGTCCCCTCACGATCTCGAGGGGATCTCTCTATCACAAACACACCCTCTCTCCCTCCCCATGCATCAATCTTCTCCATGCGTCCCTCTCGACCTTTGTTCCTTGTTGGCCAGACCTCTATTGGACATGTCCTATAGGGGTGTCTCTCTCCGTTGCAAACAATCACGCACTAGCTATCTTCGTGTATCTCCTCACCTCGCTTTTCTATCTCGGAGATGCATGCGTGATATGTTTGATTAATAAACAAACACACGCACTCTCTTTCTCTAATTTACCATTCGGTGTCCCTTTCTCTTTCACACACATACTCTTTTTGCACACTCACTCATTCTCCTTCACACGCACTTGATCTCTCTCGACTTAGGCACTCTCTTCGGTCCATAGCATATAGATTTATTGAAAAGTCAAACATCACAAAGTTTGACCATGTACATGGAGAAAAACATTTACATCTAGAATGGCAAACATATATCATTAGATTCATCATGAGATGTAGTTTCGGATGATGTATCTTTGGTATTGTAGATATAAATAATATTTGCGTAAACCTGGTCAAAGTTTCCAAAGTTCGACTTCTAATAAAATTATATGCACTGCATTATCGAGTGGTTGGAATATCTCTTCCCCCCTCTCAGCTATCTGACGCGCCACTCATCCTTATCAGGGCTCCTCTATCTCTCTCAAACATTATATCTCCCTAGTTCACACATACACATGTCTCGCTCGCGCTACATAGACCCATCAAACACTCTCCTCCCTTGTTCTCTCTCTATGTGACACGCACCCCCCTAAGTACCATAATCCCTCACTCTAGCATAGGCGCACGCACTCCCCCCCTAAGTATGACTATCTCTCACTAGCCATCAGGAACACACGTATTGTCTCCTTCCATCCATATGTCTATCTCGTTATCTCTCGGGGTATCTTCTATCGCGCACACACCTTGTCACTCGATCTCCCACCCATGTAGTCCCATCACGTTCTCCAGGGGATCTCTCTATGACAAACATACACTCTCTCCTCCCCATGTCTGCATTTTCTCTGTACGTCTCTCTCGACCTCTCTTCCTTGTTTGTCAGACCCCTCTTGGCCACGTGCTAGGGGTCTTTCTCTCTCGGTTGAAAACAACCACACACTATCTCCTCACCTTGCTCCGCTGTCGAAGATGCATGTGTGATATGTTTGCATAAGATACACACGCTTTTTCCCTACTTTTATCGTGTGTTGTCCATGTCTCTTTCACACACACACACACACCTTTTTCAGTCACTTTCTATTTCACTCTCTCTCTCTCTCTAGTTAGGTACTCTCTCACGTTCATAAGCATATGGATGTTTTGAAGAGTTAAACCTCAGAAAAGTTTGACCAGGTATATGTGGAGAAATTTTTTACATCTGGAACGATCATTAGATTCATCACAACATGTACTTACTTCATACTATCGTTTATCTTTGGTATTGTAGATATAAGTAATTTCTTTATAAACTTGATCCAAGTTTCAAAAGTTTGACTTTTAAAAAATATAGGCACTACATTATCGAACGGAGGGAGTAGCTCTTTCTCTCTCTGCTATCTCTCATGGGCCTCCCCTCTCACTCGAACTCTCTATACCAAGGGATTATGCGGTCACTGTGTCAGCGTATAGCTCCGTATATTGTTTAGTTGACCGGTCAACCAGTCCACATGCTACCTTGTCAGCTCGTGTTCTTTATCTTCGTGTGCTGGCCCATGTGGCAGTGGGTGAAAATAAGTAAACTAGAGGCCCATCTGACACGTGGTGAAGTAAACAAAGTTGAAACCACTCGGGGTAGCACCCCGCATGCTAGTAAATTGAGGGCACACTTATTCCGTGTGAAGGACGCACTCGCGCACACTTCACCACTGCACGGCTGCATGCACAGAAGGACGCACTCGTGCACACCCAGCACACAACACACACCAGCACACATGTACAACGGCGTCGCTGCCGGCTGAGATGGACGGCAACTCAGCCAACAAGTAGACTCCACCCACCCACCCACCCCCCAACACACACACACACTAAGACTCCATCTCACACACACATGCTCTAGGCGGAGCATTTGTTCCTACCACCCTTCGTCCAACCTTACCCGTATGATAAACAACCACCTTAATTTACTTGTATAACATGGACAAATTCCACTTTACTTTAGTAGTTAGCTAACTTCTCATAATTATATAACGCAAATCACGAGCATGAGGTGACATTTTTTACACAAACACGTTAACATGGCCACGTAAATCACTAACTAAATTGTAATACCGTTATACTTATATCCCGATGCAAAAGGTTGAGTACATGTCCGAAGAGTAGAGTCACACACATGCACTCTGTCTCTCAGAATCTCACACACACCAGTTACGTGATGCCCCTTAAGCAGACCCGTATGTTACAATTTGTGCACCCGCGGGTACACGTGATGGTGCGCATTTATTTAAGCTGTACGACAAACCCAAACAATAGCTGCATTCATTCCCCTCCCGCCGCCTCTTCTCTGGTCGTTGTCACTCAATAGCCATGGCCCGGCTGAAGGTAACGACATAGGCCATACTCCCGCCGGAGCGGCACTTTAATCTGGAGGCGGAGCGAAGCCGGGATCGCAGGCGCCCTGCCTCCGGAGTCCGGACTAGCCGGAGCCGGACGAGGAGGCGTTGGAGGCGGAGCAGCACGCAGAGCCGCATGAGGAGAACGACTACGCAGAGCCAGAGCAGGAGGACGACGACGCGGGCGAAGCGGAGCCGGAGGAGGATGATGATTTCCATTATACTCATACTTAAAGGGCTTTTAGTTTCACGCCACATTTATTTCATAGAGATAAGAGAAAGGACATTTTAGTGGTCATGCATGCATCTTTTTGTGCTAGCACTCTTATATAAGGGTTCACCGGTCGCTTCCCGCGGTCGTGCGCGAGCGGTGGAAGAGGAAGGAGAAGGGAAGTGAGCTGTGGAGTACGCCAGTTGCAGCACGAGCTCCAAGGAACGTTCGTGCCAAACAATGCATAGTTGTACAGTATACTCCAGCGGAGTATGAATTGGCCTTTAGGTTGCGTGTGGATGACATGGCTGCAACATGCAGGCTGCAGTTCACAGCCTACCGCTCCGCTTTGCACGGTTTGGTCACGCAAGATTTGCATGCACGCATGTCACGCATGTACTTGTCGAAGGCGTGCTCGAAAAAGGGCGACCAGGTCCGCTAGTCTGCGTTGGTCCATGCGCCCGGAAAACAACTAACCCCAGTCGCTGTAAATGTCGTGCGTGCTTTAACTCCGGGCTAGTGGATGGACGCGAACATGCCGTACAACCAACCGCCTGCCAGCTCCCTAATCTCTATATCTAGTCTTATACTAATAATAATAATCTATCTATCTATCTCTATCTCTCTTCTACTACTTCTACTACTCTACTACTCTTATAAACTGGCGGATAGAAAGAAAACTATGGCAATTTCGATTTATATCTGACGGATAGAAAGAAAACTATGGCAATTTCGCAAAAATATACCCACACCCCTCTCCACATTTGCAAATAAGGCCTTCCCTCGTTCATCATTTTCTCTCACAAGATAAACTACTCATACAAATGCATCTTGATGTTACGTGCAACGCAAGAGGATGTTTTCTTGGACCTTGGGTGTAACGCCCGGATAATCATGCTACAGTAATCCCACGCTAATCATGCCACGTCACTTTGGTTACTATTGTTAACCGTGCGATGATTCAAAACCGTTTCATAATTTAAATTCAATTAATGTCAACAATAAATGTTTTTCAAAATTTAAAACAGAATGTTCGGGAGGTGCCATATTTTGGATAAGTAAATATGGTGTAATAAACACATTTTTATAAAATGCCTAGATAATTTAAAATAAAATAAAACAGAAAAGAGAAATAAATAAAAGAAATGCAAAACAGAAAACAGAAGAAAAGAAAAGAGAAGCCCCCCCCACTGGGCCAACTGTGGCCCAGCTGGCCAGCCCAACTGGGCAAAGGCCCAGCCGGCCGGCCCACCCCACTCTCCCCTTATCCACCCCCCAGCAAACCCTAGCCCGATCCACCCCCCACTCCCCCACCCCCTCTCGCTCTCCCTTCCCCCCCACTCCCCCGATCCAATCGGGGCGACGCCGCCCCGACGACCCCGTCGCCCCGCTCGCCCCCGACGCCCCGCACCCCCCCGTCGGCCTCGTCCCGACCCCGACACCTATCCCCGGCGACCGCGCCGCCCCACTCCTTGACGCCGGCGCCTCGCCTCGTCACCGACCCCGAAGCCGACGGATCGAGCCGCGCCACACGCCTGGACGCCGTCGCCGGAGCGCACCCCCGCCGACCTGCTTCACCACCGTCGCCTGGTCGTCCCCGTCGACCTCCTCAACCCCCGCTGCCCTATCCCTACCGGCCCTGTGAGCACGCCCCCCCCTCTTCCTCTCCCTGTCCAGAATGCCACGACGCTGTCCTCGCCTGCAGGCCCGCCCACGCGCTCACCACGTCGGCGGCCACGCCCCGGCGCCCCTGAACACGCCCATGGCTGTGCCCCCGCGCCCCGTCTCTCCCGCCCTCACCCGCACGCACGCACGGCCGCGGCCGTTCGCCCGGCGCCATGCGCCCGTTCCCCTTCGCGCCGCCCGTCGTCCTGCCTCCACCGCCTTGCCGCCGTCGCCCAGCCGCCCCGTTGGCCACCCCCGGGCCAGCGCCCGCACGCCCGCACACTCACGGGGCTCTGCACGCAAAGCCCCAACGCCCGTGCACCTGTTATGCCCTGCTGGGCCTATGACATATGGGCCCCGCGCCCAGAACGAAAAAAAAGGAATTAAAAAGAATAATAATATATAAATAAATAAATAAATAAAGTAAAAATAAAATAAAAATAAAAATAAAAATAAATAATTAATTAGTTAATTAACCCTGTTTAAATTAATCTAATTTAATTAATTAGTTTAATTAATAGTTAATTAATTAGTTAACCCTAATTACCCTAATCAGTCTATGACATGTGGGACCCACGTGTCAGATGACTGCTGACGTCAGCATGATGTCATGCTGATGTCATCGCAACACTGTTTCGGATAATGTATATAATAAATAATTAAATAAATTCCAGAAATTAATAAATTCTTTTAAAATCAATATAAAATAAACCGTTGCTCAGATGAAAATACTTTGTACATGAAAGTTGTTCAGAACGACGAGACGAATCCGGATACGCAGCCCGTTCGTCCGCCACACATCCCTAACGTATCGAACTCGCAACTTCCCCCTCCGTTTCATCTGTCCGAAAATGCGAAACATCGGGAATACTTTCTCGGATGTTCCCTCCTTCGCCGGTACCACCTACTGCCGCGTTAGGGCACACCTAGCACCGCTCATTGTCATATCACGCATCGTCATGCTTATGCTTGCATTGTATTTACTGTTTCTTCCCCCCTCTTCTCTCCGGTAGACTACGAGACCGACGCTGCTGCTGCCCAGTTCGACTACGGAGTTGACGACCCCTCCAACTTGCCAGAGCAACCAGGCAAGCCCCCCCCCTTGATCACCAGATATCGCCTATTCTTCTCTATACTGCTTGCATTAGAGTAGTGTAGCATGTTACTGCTTTCTGTTAATCCTATACTGATGCATAGCCTGCCCTTGCTTCTACTGTTGTTACCTTTACCTGCAATCCTACATGCTTAGTATAGGATGCTAGTTTTCCATTAGTGGCCCTACATTCTTGTCCGTCTGCTGTGCTATACTATCGGGCCGTGATCACTTGGGCGGTGATCACGGGTATATACTTATATACTCTATACATGACACCTGTGGTGACTAAAGTCGGGTCGGCTCGTAGGAGTACCCGCAAGTGGATCTTTGTGGCGGAGCGACAGGGGAGGTTGAGACCACCTAGGCGAGAGGTGGGCCTGGCCCTGGACGGCGTCCACGGTTACTTCGACATAACACGCTTAACGAGTTCTTGGTATTTGATCTGAGTCTGGCCATTTGGTCTATACGCACTAACTAGCTACGCGGGAACAGTTATGGGCACTCGACGTCGTGGTATCAGCCGAAGCCTTCGTGACGTCAGCGACCGCGCGGCGCGCGCCGGATTGGACTGGAACGCCACTAGGCTAGGTCTGCTTCCGGCCGCGTACGCAACGTGCAGGTGTGCAATGGGCGATGGGCCCAGACCCCTGCGCGCATAGGATTTAGACCGGCGTGCTGACCTCTCTGTTGTGCCTAGGTGGGGCTGCGACGTGTTGATCTTACGAGGCCGGGCATGACCCAGAAAAGTGTGTTCGGCCAAATGGGATCGAGCGTGTTGGGTTATGTGGTGCACCCCTGCAGGGAAGTTTATCTATTTGAATAGCCGTGTCCCTCGGTAAAAGGACGACCCGGAGTTGTACCTTGACCTTATGACAACTAGAACCGGATACTGAATAAAATACACCCTTCCAAGTGCCAGATACAACACGGTGATCGCTCTCTAACAGGGCGACGAGGAGGGGATCGCCGGGTAGGATTATGCTATGCGATGCTACTTGGAGGACTTCAATCTACGCTCTTCTACATGCTGCAAGATGGAGATGGCCAGAAGCATAGTCTTCGACAGGATTAGCTATCCCCCTCTTATTCTGGCATTCTGCAGTTCAGTCCACTGATATGGCCCTTTACACATATACCCATGCATATGTAGTGTAGCTCCTTGCTTGCGAGTACTTTGGATGAGTACTCACGGTTGCTTTCCTTCCTCTTTTCCCCCTTTCCTTTCTATCTGGTTGTCGCAACCAGATGCTGGAGCCCAGGAGCTAGACGTCACCGTCGACGACGACTCCTACGACACTGGAGGTGCATACTACTACGTGCAGCCCGCTGACGACGACCAGGAGTAGTTAGGAGGATCCCAGGCAGGAGGCCTGCACCTCCTTTGATCTGTATCCCAGTTTGTGCTAGCCTTCTTAATGCAAACTTGTTTAACTTATGTCTGTACTCAGATATTGTTGCTTCCGCTGACTCGTCTATGATCGAGCACTTGTATTCGAGCCCTCGAGGCCCTTGGCTTGTATTATGATGCTTGTATGACTTATTTATGTTTTAGAGTTGTGTTGTGATATCTTCCCATGAGTCCCTGATCTTGATCGTACACATTTGCGTGCATGATTAGTGTACGGTCAAATCAGGGGCGTCACAAGTTGGTATCAGAGCCGACTGCCTGTAGGAATCCCCCTTTCCACACTCCTTGGCCGAAGTCGAGTATAGACATTACAAAACTTTTACTAACATGGATGTGTGTCTTACGGGCCCACGTCGCCATTGGGTGGTACTAGGATCTTTTACTCCTCGACCTTTATTCTGGGACTCTGAACTCTCTTCTACTCGGGTTAAACGAATTTACTAACTCTAACACTAGGATCCCGTGACCGCATTCACCCCAAAGTTGGATAAGCCATAGTTATTTCTTAGAATAGTATTTTGAACAATTCACACACTGTCATTTGACTCCTTTAAAATATCTTTGCTTTCAGATGGAACCCACGAGGAAGGTCGTGCGCCACACGACGGCCATTGGTGCCTCGGGATCACCTGTTGTGCTAGCTGAGATGATGACCTATCTGGGTTATCGCTGGCACCCTGAGTACACCGTCTATGAGGAGTACCAGGACTTTAACCAGGAGCAGTACCGTGCCATCGTCCACCTATACTCGCGGGAGTATGACTCCACTACTGTGCTGCACACCGCTCATGGTGTTGGAGTGACCATCGATATGGCTGTCCACGATGCTGCTTATGCTGCTCTGACATGTCTTCGTGGAGAGTATCGGGAGTTGGACACCTCCCCTTTCAGGCACATTGCTATCGCATCTGATGTTGGTGCGGAGGGATACTATACTGCTGCCTACTCCACTGTCACCCGAGAGCCCTTCTACCATCAGAACCTGGTTCTGCATGCTGATGGGCTGGATCAAGCTAACCGAGCTCTTCGCCACGAGTTGTACACCACCCGTCAGCACCTTTACCGTGCTCTGACGCTGTTGCACCCCTTTTTCCGATCTAGGGAGGTGCCCCGTTCTGCGATCTACCCAGCCAGGACTGTGATGCCCCAGGGTGTCGGCTGGCCAGATGTGGGAGGCCACTCTCCCGCACTTGGACCTCTTCTGCCACCTAAGCGTCAGGTTCTGCGCTAGAGTATTCGCGGACCCCAGGTTGCTGACGTGGAGTTCCCAATGCGACACTACCAGCTTTCAGGCTACACCTACCTCCACAGTACCTCTTGGGACTGATGTAGGCTTGCTTGTTAGTGTTAGATGCATTCGCCGCGAGCCTGTGTGCCACCTATGTTGTTTTAGTCTATGTACTGAACTCTGTGTACTGAACTCTATGCATGACCCCTTTTGTAAGTTATGCCGACTACTATGTAGTAGCTATCGTGCTCCTTTCATTATGCATGTTTCATCATGAATGATTCTTGTCTTTGCAAATTTCTCAATGCTGAACTACCCCTGTTATATATTAGCAGGATGGTAGACCAGGTGGTCGTGGTAGTGGTGGCAATGCCCCACCACCACCTGAGTACATGGCTGGTATGATCCAACAGTTCGAACTGAATCGCCAATTCATGGAAAATATGATGGCTCAGTTTCCTCGCCCCAATATGGACCAGCAACCAACCCCAGTAACTCTGCAGAATTTCATCCGCCTCAATCCAACTGTGTACCGCAGCTCAACCCAGCCTCTGGATGCTGATGACTGGCTCCGTGACATCACCTATGAGATGGAGTCTGCCGATCTAGCCCCTGCCAGCTATGTCACCTTTGCTTCCTTCTTCCTGAAGGGACCCGCAGCTCAATGGTGGGACAGCCACAGGCGTACTCTGCCAGCTGGAACAATCATCACCTGGCCAGACTTCCAAGCTGCTTTCCGTGCCCGCTTCATTCCTCAGGGAGTCATGGACCGGAAGAAGCGTGAGTTCCGCAACCTCACCCAAGGCAACAAAACTGTTGAAGCTTATCAGCGGGAGTTTCTGGACTTGTCTCACTATGCTGAAGAGGACATTGCAACTGATGCACGTAGACAGGAGAAGTTCCGTGATGGCCTTCAAGCTGACATCAAGCTCGCACTTCTAGTGCATGACTTTGCTGATTTCGCCACCTTGGTGAACAAGGCCATCAATGTCGAAACTGGTCTGCAGGAATACCAGAGCTCTCACAGGCGCAACCGTGACACGGGCTCATCTTCGGGCCCGCCCTCACAGAAGCGTAAGATATGGATCCCGAACAACATGTACCGTCCAAATGCATCTGCCCCAAGGCAGACCTATGCTGCACCTCGTCTGCCTCCACCACCATCTAGGCAGTCAAGACTTCCAGCTCCACCATCCCAAGCTCCTGTTCCCACTCCCAATAATGGCTTGTGCTTCAGGTGTGGTCAACCAGGACACCGTGCTAGAGAATGCAACCAGAACCAGAATCAACTAGCCCTTCCAGCAACTGGCCATGGAAGCAACCAGCCCCGCAGCAACAAGGCCAAGTCTTATGGTCGTGTTCATGCCAACCACGTTGATCTCAACGAAGCTCAAGACCAGCCTGCTGCCGTGATGGGTACACTCCTCGTAAATTCAGTACCAGCATCTGTTTTATTTGATACAGGTGCATCGCATTCATTCATGTCAGAAGATTTTGCATACAAGCACGACGTTAAATGTGAGGAGATGAACACCTCGGTATTGGTCAAAACCCCCGTGGGACAGTGTCAAACCTCCCTGGTTGGCATCGATGTCCCCGTGGAAATCGAAGGGCTGGAATTCTATGCCTCTCCCATTATCCTGAAGTCGTCTAACATCGACCTCATTTTGGGGATGGATTGGTTGAAAGCGCATACTGCTTCTATAGTTTGCGCCACTAAAACCGTTCATCTACTTCACCCTTCAGATGAAATAGTTGCTTACCAAGCTCATTTGGTGCAAAATGCCGAGGCCAGGCTCTATGCATTGAATGCCTTGAACGTCGCACCACACGAGGGCATTGAAAACATTCCCGTCGTGCATGAATTCCTTGACGTCTTCCCTGAAGAACTTCCAGGGATTCCCCCTGCTAGAGCTGTCGAATTCATCATCGACTTGAAACCAGGCACCACTCCTATAGCCAAGCGACCCTAGAAAATGCCGCCGCATGAACTCCCTGAGCTTAAGGAGGAAATCGACAAATCTCTTCGCAAAGGATTCATTCGCCCAAGTTGCTCTCCTTGGGGAGCACCTTCTCTCTTTGTCAAGAAGAAGGATGGGACAAACCGATTAGTTCAAGACTACCGTCCTATAAACCAAGCTACCATTCAGAATAAATACCGTCTTCCTCGGATCAATGATCTATATGATCAACTGGCGGGTTCATCAGTGTTCTCTAAGCTTGACTTGAGGTTGGGTTACCACCAGATCGCGAAGAGGATATCCCAAAGACTGCCTTCGTGACTCGATATGGTTCATACGAGTACAACGTCATGTCTTTCGGTTTAACCAATGCTCCAGCGACCTTCTCTCGTCTGATGAACTATATATTCATGGATTACCTCGACAAGTTCGTCGTGGTTTATCTGGATGATATCCTGGTATTTTCCAAAAACAAAGAGGAACATGCTGAACATCTTCGTCTTGTGCTGGAAAAGCTACGAGAGCATCAACTATATGCCAAGTTCTCTAAATGTGAATTCTGGCTACCCGAAGTAACCTATCTTTGGCATGTCATCTCTGTGGTGACTAAAGTCGGGTCGGCTCGTAGGAGTACCTGCAAGTGGATCTTTGTGGCGGAGCGACAGGGGAGGTTGAGACCACCTAGGCGAGAGGTGGGCCTGGCCCTGGACGGCGTCCGCGGTTACTTCGACATAACACGCTTAACAAGTTCTTGGTATTTGATCTGAGTCTGGCCATTTGGTCTATACGCACTAACCAGCTACGCGGGAACAGTTATGGGCACTCAATGTTGTGGTATCAGCCGAAGCCTTCGTGACATCAGCGACCGCGCGGCGCGCGCCAGATTGGACTGGAACGCCACTAGGCTAGGTCTGCTTCCGGCCGCGTACGCAGCGTGCAGGTGTGCAATGGGCGATGGGCCCAGACCCCTACGCGCATAGGATTTAGACCGGCGTGCTGACCTCTCTATTGTGCCTAGGTGGGGCTGCGACGTGTTGATCTTACGAGGCCGGGTATGACCCAGAAAAGTGTGTCCGGCCAAATGGGATCGAGCGTGTTGGGTTATGTGGTGCACCCCTGCAGGGAAGTTTATCTATTCGAATAGCCATGTCCCTCGGTAAAAGGACGACCCGGAGTTGTACCTTGACCTTATGACAACTAGAACCGGATACTGAATAAAATACACCCTTCCAAGTGCCAGATACAACCTGGTGATCGCTCTCTAACAGGGCGACGAGGAAGGGATCGCCGGGTAGGATTATGCTATGCGATGCTACTTGGAGGACTTCAATCTACGCTCTTCTACATGCTGCAAGATGGAGATGGCCAGAAGCATAGTCTTCGACAGGATTAGCTATCCCCCTCTTATTCTGGCATTCTGCAGTTCAGTCCACTGATATGGCCCTTTACACATATACCCATGCATATGTAGTGTAGCTCCTTGCTTGCGAGTACTTTGGATGAGTACTCACGGTTGTTTTCCTTCCTCTTTTCCCCCTTTCCTTTCTATCTGGTTGTCGCAACCAGATGCTGGAGCCCAGGAGCCAGACGCCACCGTCGACGACGACTCCTACAACACTGGAGGTGCCTACGTGCAGCCCGCTGATGACGACCAGGAGTAGTTAGGAGGATCCCAGGCAGGAGGCCTGCGCCTCCTTCGATCTGTATCCCAGTTTGTGCTAGCCTTCTTAAGGAAAACTTGTTTAACTTATGTCTGTACTCAGATATTGTTGCTTCCGCTGACTCGTCTATGATCGAGCACTTGTATTCGAGCCCTCGAGGCCCCTGGCTTGTATTATGATGCTTGTATGACTTATTTATGTTTTAGAGTTGTGTTGTGATATCTTCCCGTGAGTCCCTGATCTTGATCGTACACATTTGTGTGCATGATTAGTGTACGGTCAAATCGGGGGCGTCACATTGGGGGTCTCTCCAGCGCGGCCTGTCCAGAGTTGCAAGTTGACACCCCTTGAGATGCCGACGTTGAGGGGCACTCGGATTTTGGCCGATGAGCAGGTAAGTGATGAGTTTGATCACGTAGTAAATGCATTCTAAATACTACTTCCGTGTCCATTTCCTAATTCCCCTGCTGCCCACTGTTTCACAGGTTACACTTCGTGCCAGTGGAGATTGGCTTGCATATGTACGAGAGGGTACCAACATCAATTTGCACAACATTTACAATGATGACATTGTTCCCGTAGAATCTTTGTCCAACCACTACTGCAGGATGCTGCTAACGCGACACTACGATCAGAGACCCTTTCATGAAACTGTGTGTGATGCATTAATCACAAACAAGGATGTAGAAAAACATCAAAAAAGGTGCAAAATGATTGCGATGCAGGATGCATCAAACATGGTTCAGTTTTTAGTTGCGTGTGCGATGCAGGGCAAACGATTAACCCGTTCAAACTGTTTGCGATGAGGCAGAACAACAGAAATTGGCAGCCATATCAATGTGTGTGCGATATACGGCATACAGTTCGCTCTAATGAACCGTTTGCTATTAGGGAGTGCAACATAAACGGTTAGCCAGATCAAGGTGTGTGTGATATAGGGCATACGGTTCACTTGGACGAACTGTTTTCGATTAGCGAACGCAACAGAAACGGTTCAACTTAACAAGATGTGTGTGATACGTGGCAAATAGCTGACGCGGATGAATTGTTTGCGATGAGAATTTACAACACAGACGGTTAATACAGTTAGTTCGTGTGCGATTCTGTGTGTACAAAAATCTTTGAAAAATGAAAACTAGTTGCTTGCGGTGGCTAGGAGTATTGCACACGATGCGTCTGCGAGTACTCGTGTGCGATGATTAGTAAGTTACACATGCATTTCCTTATGTTAACACTTGTGTGATAAATAACACGTGGCACCGGATACGGTATTCGGGTTGTGTGTGTGCTCCACTTAATCTTCCCGCGCTCCAGCGAATGCTTCCCATGCTCCAGCGAATTCTTCCCGCGCTCCACATGGGTGAATTCTAAAATCCACGCCTATTCCCTCACCGGTTTCCCACCACCAGCTAACGGCTTGCTGCATATAACCCAGGCGACAACGCACCGCCGCGACACTCTGCGAAGATCTAGTCCTCACCCATCTACCATTAGTTATTCCAAGCATGTCAGGCAATGAACAAAGCTTTGACGTCGACGCCTACCTGCGTTACATCTTCAGCGAGGAGAACAAGCCGGAGCAGGTCGGCGAGCAAGAGCTTCATCGGCCGGTGCAGGCACCATGGCCCATCGGCAGCGATATCGGCTTCACAGTCCTTGGGAGCACAATCAACATATTGTAGAGGAGGTGTGATGAGCAGTTTGCCATCCACCGTGCAAAAGATCCAGAGCTGCTCGGCGGCATGATTGACGACCCACCTGAAGAACCGCCATCACCAGTGCTCATCGAGAGCCTGATGCCCCGCAAGGAATGGGCAGAGGACCTCTGCGATTCAATCAAGACAAAGGCAGCCTGCGCTTCATCATTGCCCGCGGCGGCCGTGTCAACCTCGATCCCGATGATGTGGTGGCCAGGCTCGAACGCATCCTTGGCGGAGTTGACATCCCCGACGAAGTAGAACATCGCCAACATTATATCTTGAGGATGGAGGTGATCGATGGAATTTGCTACCAGGCCAGAGACATGGAAATGGAGTGGTTCTGCGGAGTTGTCATGCGTGCGATTGCATGCTGTCAATGTCTTCTGGAAGAGGACCAGCAGCCCCAAGAGCCTCCCAGCGCCAGCAGCTCCGTAGGCGGAGGCGGGTCGGGACACTTGGAGTGAACGGCCGCAAGGGTGCTATGCTGATCATGGAGTCTGAGAAGACCATCGTCGGAAGGCCGCCAGCTCAACCTTTTAGCTTATATTTTATTATAATTGTATGCATATGTAGGTCGTGAGTGTTTCGGGCCTTGCCGCATTTGTCATTTTAAATTATCCTTAATATGTAAGACAATTATTAAGAATTATTAACCGTTGCCATTGTAACTTTGCCTCAACAGCGAGCAGAGCGCGCGCAGGGACGCCAGAGCGGAGCGCGCCGCGGCCGCCTCAATGGCGAGCAACCATGTGGTCAACCTTCTGGCATCAATAAATTTTGACCTTGTTTCTCGTCACATTGCTGATTACAGCGCAACAAGTAATTGCAAATCTGTTCACACCTATCAAACTAATATGTGTTCACACTTAGCACCGGGCTATAAAAACTACCCACTCAAAAATTACTTCATAGTTCCTCTCCTCATCACCCACAAAACTGGTTTTTTCTGTCAAGTCGTTCTGCCATGACCGGTAGGAGGAGTTTAGGGTGGACATATAACCAAGCAGCAAAGACCAAGGCCGTGGGGGCACTAGAGAGGTCCCTCCGCGAAGCCGCAGCCGCAGCAGAGATGTCCCGGCGCGCCGCGGAGCCCTCGAACGAGATCTCACAGGAACGTGAGGGCTCTCACAAGCGCATTTGCGGCATCGGCCATTGCGACGAGCCGGCGTTCCTGAAGTCCTTCGCCGGCGACGACGACATTCTCGCTGGCATCACTACGCAACAGGAGCTGGTCGACTGCTTGATGAAGCTGCTCAAGATCAGCGATGCCTCGGTTGACAAGGCGACTAGCCTCATCGAGCAACTCATGGGTGACAATGCGAAGCTCCTTAAGTTGGTCGCCAAGAAGGAGGAGGACGCCGCTGGCTAGAAGATGCTGCATGAGCAGAGCAGTGCCTCAGAGATGACGCTGAAAGCGATCGTCGAGGAACTGATAGGTGGCTTGAGGAAGCTCCGGATTGAGCGCGAGCAGGAGGTGGAGGAATCTGTGCATGCTTTCAAGAAAAGTCATGAGGAATTGAAGAAGGAGCTAGAGGATTTCGCCGCCCGGCGATCCATCGACGAGTAGAGACAGTAGCGACCCAGATCATTCTCTGCAATTTCCTTCTTCTCTTGCCCCCGTCTCTTCCGGGCTTTGCCGCATGTGGCATTTTAAATTATCCGGAATATGTAAGACAATTATTATCTATGCCATTGTAAATTTGTCGTCGTATGATCTGTTGCCATTTTATTTATGGATGTATTATCCGTTGCCCTATGTGGCAATTAAATTAGGGCGGAATACGAGTTGAAAACACGAACAAAGCAAATGCTGCCATGGGATCACAAGCAAACACCCTCCATCCAGGTGCTTTAATTAACCCATTAATGGAGAAGTTGTGAGCGAGGCGGGCGGCGGCTAGTGCATGGAGGTCAAAGAGCTCGCTTCCCGGAGAGCATGGGCGGCCTTGCTGCTCGCACGTGTCCCGTCGAGCCTGCGACGTGCACAAGATGCACACGTCCCGTCGAGCCTGCGTGGTGGACTGCTCGCACGCGTCCCGTCGAGCCTGCACGGCGGACTTCTCGCGCTCGTCCCGTCTAATCAAACAGCTGCACGCACGCCACCGAGTATGGTTAAATTTCGACACGATAAACATAATACAACCATTTGGGATATTAACGTGTCAGCTTTTTGTTTCAAAAAGGACTTCGTTGGCTACTAATGTGTGCGCCTCTTCTCAAACTGGACGATTTTTTTACCACAGCATATATGTGCCACGTCATGAAACCATGCCAAGTTGCATGGTTTTTGGGTGACTTTTTGATTTACTGGGATTTAAAAACTGAGATTCTCATTGTTTCAGGACGACGACAAGTTTGTAATTCATTCTCATTCCTTAAACGAGACCTATACATGCACCCAATGACACATGTACGATTTCCCACCCATTTTGCTTCACTGGAGCATGTGGTTGTAGTTCAAATTTGAATTATGGACTACATTAAATGCATAGAAAACTTAGTAATTAGTAATATATATACAATGGCCAAACGAACCCTGAACATTTTCAAATTTCAGCCCGACACTCCTGTTATTCTATGTTGCCTGTAGAAAACAAAGTTCAAGGCAAGAAGAGGCAGTGATTATCGTTTCGCCCACAAGAGGGTCATGTTTCCCTACCGGAACCACGAGGGTTGCGACAGGCTCCGGTTTGTAAAAGGCTTGTAATATAGCTTCGCCCAAATTGGACAATTATATGTACCATGTAGTGACACCATGCCAAGTTTCATGATTTCCTGGTGATTTTTGGATTTACAAACATTTAAAAACCGAGATTCGCAATGTTTGTGGCCAAGTCAGGACGGCGAGATGGTTGAATTCGTTCCCATTCGTTCCATGGGACCTAAACATGCACCCCAAGGAAACATGTACGTTTTTTCTAGCCATTTTGGTGCACTGGAGCATGTATTTGGAGTTCGTATTTGAATGATGGACATTAAATGCCTAGAAAACTCAATTAATGAATAAAAAAGGTCAAACGAACCCGGAATAATTTCAAAGTTCAGCGTGAATCTCCAGTTGTTCCGTGTCACATGTAGAAGAAAATATGAGGCTAGAAGAGGGAGTGATTATCGTTTGGCCCACAAGGGGACACGTTTCCCTATCGAAACCACGAGGGTTCTTGCGACAGGCTCCGGTTTGTAAGAGTTTTTTAATAAAGCTTGGCCCAAATTGGGAATGTTTTTACCATGACATATATGTGCCATGACGTGGCACCATGCCACCTTTGATGACTTTCTGGTGAGTTTAGGATTTATGGGGACTTAAAAACCGAGATTCGAAACGTTTGAGGACAAGCCAGGACACCAGTACGGTTGTAATTTGTTCTCATTCCTGGCATGAGACCTAAACTTGTATCCAAGGACACATGTATAATTTTTCTAGCGAATTTGGTGAACTGGAGCATGTATTTGTATTTCAGATTTAAATTATGGACATTAAATGCCTTGGAAACTCAATTAGTGTATAAAAAGGCCAAAGGAACCCTGAATAAGTTTAATTTTCAGCACGGATATCCTGTCGTTCCATGTTGCTCGTGGAAGAAAATATAAGGCGAAAAGAGGTGGTGATTACATTTCGCCCACAAGGGGAACACGTTTCCCTATCAGAACCACGAGGCTTCTTTGAGAGAAGCTCCAGTTCTTGTAAGAGGTTTGTAATAAAGCTTGGCCCAAATTGGACAATGTTTTTACCACGACATATGTGCCATGACGTGACACCATGCCACCTTTGATGACTTTCTGGTGAGTTTAGGATTTATGGGTACTTAAAAACCGAGATTCGAAATGTTTGAGGACAAGCCATGACACCCGTACGGCTGTAATTCGTTCCCATTCCTGGCATGGGACCTAAACATGCACCCAAGGACACATGTATAATTTTTCTAGCCATTTTTGTGAACTGGAGCATGTATTTGTAGTTTAGATTTGAATTATGGACATTAAATGCCTAGGAAAATCAATTAGTGTATAAAAAGGCCAAACGAACCCTGAATAAGTTTAAATTTCAGCACGGATATCCTGTCGTTCCATGTTACCCGTAGAAGAAAATACAAGGCGAAAAGAGGCAGTGATGACATTTCGCCCACAAGGGGGACACGTTTCCCTATCGGAACCACGAGGCTTCTTTGAGAGAAGCTCCGGTTTGTAGGAGGCTTGTAATAAAACTTGCGCCACAATGGATGAAAAAAATTCCTCGACATATAAGTGCGATGTCGTGACACCATGGCAAGTTTCATGATTTTCAGCTTAGTTTTGGATTTATGGGGATTTAAAAACTGAGATTCTTCTCACGAAATGTTTTCAAATAGCAGACGGTTCACTCATGAAAGCCGATATTCAATGAAAACTTCGTGGAAACCATATTTTAAAGCTTCATAAAAATCTGAAAAAAAGTGGGATGTTAAGAAGGTGATGTTTTACTGCGACACAAATTTCAAGTTGAAAAACATTACGAGATGTGAACTATGAAAAACACAAATTCCACCCTGAAAAGTGACATTACTATTCAACACTGATTTTGTCTTTTTCATAGCTCACATCTCGTAATTTGTTTCAACTTGAAATTTTGTGTGTCAATATAACATCATCCTCTTAACATCCCACATTTTTTTGAAACTTCAAAACATCTTTTTCTCGTGGTTTTCACCGATTTCCACCGAATGTTGGTTTCTGTATGATATCCCCCCCCCCCCCGCTGCACGCGCGATCTGAGTCATGCGTTCTGACTGGCCAGAACCCAAACCCCACAGATCGTACGTGTGCACCATTGGATGCTCCCAGATCGAACGGCAACCTTGAGCCCTTTCGACAACACATGCAGTACATGGGTAAGCACTATGTGCATGCGTCGTGTAGCTCACGCTTCCTTCTCTACTAGGTTTTCATTCAAAACAGGGTACCGTTTCTCGCCACTCCTCTCATCGGTTTCCCGCCTCTTTCTCCCAGATATGCATGATATAGATGTTTGTTTAATTCTTATAGTTCATCTCATCCAAAATCAATTAGTTTTACAAAAAAAGCTATTTTAAGATTCATGGAATTGTGCATTGTAAAGGTAAAAAGGAAAAGTGATAATTCATTTTGGAAAAAAGGTTTGGGTAATTAAGATATCGAAGATTCTAGAGAACAAAGGAGAAGTGCTTGTGTTTTGAGGTTTGTGCATTATGCTTAAGTTCAACCATGGAGTATTCTAGATTGTACATGTGGCGGCATCATGTGGAATGTAGATGATATCCAACGGCCAGTAGTGCTCGGATTTGCCATCTCTGTACCGTCGGATTGGCTTCATCCAACGAGCAACTTTCAAAGTTATTCGCACACTATATAGGTGTATAGATGTATAGATACATATAGATGTGTCCCATTCTAGACAAAATAAAGTATGAGCGCATGCGTGGGATGACCCTCCCTCCCGCCGCCGCCGCCTCGACGTTGGGAAACTGACATCATAGGTATTGAACCAGGCTTGGAGTTGGGTACGGTGTTTGGTTTGTAATATAGTTGGCGTGGCCCATCGAAGTTGTGCATTTGGGATTTAAACACATCATACACCATCGTACCCATACATATTTTCAGGCCGCATGCAATGTATATAGGGTCTTCTGATCGACCACGTCTTCCTTGTGCGGTTTTTTGGGATGACACGGATATCTGTGGGCTCCCCTAGTGTATATATATCATCCCTTTGACCGATAATGAGGGGTATGTGTTGGCAACGAATGTATTCCTCCTAGTTCGTGTTAGGGCCGGTCACCGTCAAATGTCGGTCAACCAAAGCTCGGGCTCATGCGTTGTCAGGATTCCCTCCCAGATGCTCGAATTGCTGGGTCCGACCTACATCAAACCCTGCGTACGTATCTCATCCTTAACTACATTGCCTTAATGTTTGTTGTCTGTATCGAGAGGTAGGCACCACATCTAAATTGTACATTATTCTATATTTAAAACAAACATCACCCCTTCCAAACGTACATCATTTTGGGCCGCATGCAAGAGGTGCTGGTGTTGTGGTCCCTCTCGTGCAATTTTTATGATGGTTCAATCTATTGGCCCAAGCGGTTTATCGACAACAACAACTGCCATTTGACCAAACGAAAGATTCATTGGTCCGTCTTATGGTAGGTTATGGGGACATGCATGTATTACCAAAGTATCGATTATTACTTGCATCCACCCCGCTGACATGAAGTGGGAGGTGGTGGGCCAAGCATCCTAGCTAGGTACGACATTCTGTCATTATATCTATCCTAGCTAGGTGGTTGTTAGGGTGCTTTCGGGTTTGCGAGGCAGGTGCCACCAAAGTTATTCATTGTGTATTTAAAGTTTTAAACATCCCCAATTTTCGTACATATATTTAGCCACTTCCAGGTGGTTCTTGACTTCTGGCCCCTCTCATCGATCTTCAATGACGCGCCCAACCGTGGGCCCGCGGGGTCAAAGTTGTGCATTGGAATTTTGGGCCACATGCTGGTCTGGCTGTCTTTTGACCCTCTCTAACGTTATTTTTTGCTGCAAAGACTCTGATGACCCTCAATGGACACGGGGTATAATATCTTAATCGTGTGCGATACAAGTGCGATGTGAATCACCACGACCGCGCAAGCGCGAGCAAATTAAGGTGGAGGTACTGGCTCAACCGTGTGCGATGCAAGTGCGCTGAAATCACCACGACTGCGCAAGCGCGAGCAAATTAAGGTGGAGGTACTGGCTCAACTGTGTGCGATGCAAGTGCGCTGAAATCACCACGACCGTGCAAGCGCGAGCAAAGGGTGGAGGTACTGGCTCAACCGTGTGCGATGCAAGTGCGCTGAAATCACCACGACCATGCAAGCGCGAGCAAAGGGTGGAGGTACTGGCTTAACCGTGTGCGATGCAAGTGCGCTGTAAAACCACCACCTGTGCAAGCTAAAGGCAGGTAAGTTTATTTGGAAATTAGGACGAACCGTGTGCGATAGACCAGCTAGCTAGAAATATAAAAAACAAACTACCCGCCTTGAGCGTTGCAAAAATCGGCGGATCCGGGCCACTTTTCCTTATTATCATACACGCATATTGTTATTGGACCGTGCGTGATCTTGGGCACTCCCGCCCCGCATCAATTCCTTTACCCAAATTTTAGTAGCCGCCGTACTTCAACCGTCGCCCACACTCCTCCAGCACCGACCTTATAGTAAAATTGCTGTGGCCGAGGCATTTGAACCGTCGCCCTCCCTCGTCCACCACTATCTCCACCCACCATTACTAAAATTTTCAGTAGCCGCGGCGTATCCTCAAACACCACCCCCCTCCACAGTCCCCCACCCGCCCCCTCCCCCCTTGAACCCTAGCTCGCGGCCGCTGCCGGCACCGCCGCCAACCCTGTCGGTCAGCCCGTTCCTCCTAGCTTAGATAATAAAGTTCAGGTTACCCAGCGATTCCCATACCGTCGCCCCACTCCCCTGAGTTTTTAGATGAGGCATGCGGTGTCCCTCCTCACCAGATCCACATCCCCTGCTCTAGAATGTCATAGCCTAAGCTCGACCACGTATACCGGGGAGCCCGACGAACGTTCGACCAAGAAGAGGTTTATCATGGCCTCTCCGGCGGACGTTGGCGAGGTGGCCGCCATTCGCACCGACCTGTCGATCCCGGAGCAACACGTCGCCGCGGAAGCCGGTGAAGACGTTGACTATGTTGCCATGTGGAAGGCTGCATGTCAACGGGCTAGCGTATTACTGTATCTCCAAAAATCTGGCTACGACATCAAGCTCGTCCACACCGATGGCTTCACGTGGGCCATGTCACAGGTTAAGTGGTCGATCCCCAACCCCTCTGGTTCAACCGATGTCGATCTCTTCGACGGCCCTGCCGCTGATCTCCTCCGCCAAGCGGTCAAGGATTTGCGAGCTTTATACGCCATCGAGCCCATTTTGTCACTTCTAAAGGACACGTTCTATGGCGGCGGCTTGGGATCCTCAATTGCCAAGTCATATATCATCGACCACGACCACTAGGAGGGCACGCACGAAGGTTCTTCCAAGGTGAAACAACCCATTTGTGACATCAGAGAGCGCACCATGGGTCTGTGCTCTTCCAACTGGAAGGATCCCGTCCATGAAATGTGAGGCAACATTCTATCAGCAAATCTTACCTTTTCTAGCTTGCCAACCCGTACCCTTTGTTGTAGTAGCATTTTCCGTGCGGTGCTTTAACTCTGACATGTTTAATTATTTCAGTTATGCAAAAATGTATTGTTCAATAGGTCTATGTGATGTTTAAGTATGAATTGTCCACTTTAATTTCATGAATGGCTATATTTGATTCTTTATAGTGAGTAGATGCCTTGTTTATCTGTATTTGGTTGTTAGGTTGGTTGGAGTGAGCATTTTTTCAGTTATCGAGCATATGCCTTGTTTATTTGTATTTGGTTCTTAGTTTTGTTGTAGTGAGTATTTGTCCAGTTATCAAGCAGATGCCTTGTTTATCTGTATTTGGTTGTTACGTTGCTTTTTTTAGCATTTGTCCAGTTATCAAGCAGATGCCTTGTTTATCTTTATCTACTTGTTAGGTTGGTTGCAGTGACCATTTGTCCAGTTTTCAAGCATATGCCCTGTTTATCTGTATTTGCTTGTTAGGTTGGTTGAAGTGAGACTTTGTCCAATTTTCAATGGCTATATTTGGTTGTTATACTAGTCATTTTTGCCTTGTTTATTTCAGTCATTCACAATGTGTTGTTCATTATGTGCAAGTCGGACATGTGCCGCTCGACTACATCAATACCAGTTTGAACGGCTATATTTGGTTCCAGTTATTCCTGGTGTAGTTAACACATGCCCTTTATTTCAGTTTTACACATTTATCTAGTGTGATGTTTAAGCATTACCTACGTTCTATTCATTTTCAACAATACCAGTTTGAATTGCAATATTTGATTGCCGTTAAGCCTGCTGTCGGTAACATTGCCTTCCATTTTATATCTGCTTTAACAGCATGCTGAAACCAACACATTCAAGCTATCATTTGGAGATGATGTTGTTTACCTATGCTATATTTGTTTGATGTTGAGATTGCTGTACTTATCATGCCTTTCCACTACTTATGCATGACAACAATGAGAGTGGCCACCATTTTCCGCCGAGGTTAGCTTCATCCCTCGGCTTGTACTCCCCTCATCGTTCCATAATGTAGTGCATATAGATCCAGGCCTGGACACTAGTTAGCTTCTAATATTGACTTGTTGCTTGTAGGTACATATGCCCTTGGCAAGGATCCACGCATCAACCCTTTTTGCGTATGGGGCAATGAGATATTGATGAACAAGCATCAAGTGAGGAAACTAATAAGGATTATTAGCAAAAAGATACAAATGGTGGCAAGCAGATTATTTGTTTATGCTCTATCCAACACAACAGTGAGCTGTAGGATGGTAACTACAAACTCTGCAGCCTTCTCTTTTTACTGCCCATAATGAGTTGTTGGACAACAATGTCTGAATCTTTTTCGTTCCCAGTGGTTCCCGAAGCAGTTCACTCAAGATTACATCGCAAAGTACATGATTGGTGGACACGCAATGAAGGTTAAAGTATTTCATCCAGACTATAATGAGCATCGAGAAGTCCTAATGAAGACAGTGAAGGATGGACGGGTAGCCATCACAAGGGGTTGGCCTAGAGTCGTGCGCGCATTACGCATGGAGGAGGGCACAATATGGGCATTCCGCTTCACCTACTCGAGCAACCAGAATGTCTTTCACCTCTCTCTTTACAGTCTTTAGTACAACTGTGGTACATCATTCTTTACTTGGTGCTTCTGTAGTTCTTCAGTATATGAACCTGTGCATCGAATTAAGGATTCGTGGTTGAACCTATATTTGTAATAAACATGGTTGGATATGAAATAAGTGATTGCCTACTTTCAAATTCAAAACATGTGATTTTTAAATTAGGGGTTAATTGGATTAATTAGGGATTACACTACACACGTTTTGTGAAAGCGAAACATCTGCGATATACGTGGAGATCAGAAACGTTTCTAGGATCCACTACGTGTGCGATCAATCTCCACTGCACAGACGAGTTTCTCTTGAAAACTGTTTGTGTTAGGCCACCTTGCGCAAACATTTACCACATAAAAAGTGTGTGTGATGGACAGCCTTTGCCACACAGTTTCTTCTATGCACCATGTGTGATGCATTCAATAACGCACACGATAAAATTATTGATATCATGTGCAATGGCAACGCTATCACAAATGATTTAACGGGAAAAATTGTGTGTGATGTACCTGTGAACGGAAACGTTTTCCTTGGAGCGACTGTGTGGGATGTACATACGAACGGAACTTTTAGCGGGGCCTGACTGTGTGGGATGTACTTGCAACCGGAAACAATTTCACTGTATAATTGTATGTTTTTAGCTCTACTGTACGTATTTCCGTATTTGAGCGCTCGCCAGTCGCACACGACCTCATTTTGCTGAGCGTGTGTGCCAGGAGGGCATATCCCCAACGGTTTCTGGGTCGTGTGGGAAGGACCCCCCTATCGCCCACACTCACTTGGGGACGGTTCCAAATGCCGTCGCGGAAAGGGGTTAAAAACCGTTTGTTTAGGACCGACGCGCACCAGTGAACATTGGGATCAGCCATGCAACGGGCCACCGCCTGAATTGGTACAATGGAACCACAATGAGATTGAAGAAGATAGCAATCCCGGAAGCCCCGATAAGGTCGTCCGCCAACCAAAATTACACTCTCATCACGGTGTTCGACATCGCGATTGCTTTCACGAACCCTGCACATGGCGGTCAAAGGTGGACCATGCTATCTGCGACCGATTTGTTGCTGTACGAGTACGAAGACACTGTGCTCCTTTCTAACCGCATCTTCCCGGTGACAAACCAAGGGACTTGTTTCGTATTATAAGTTTTATAAGTTTTCAATTTTTTCATTTTATAAGTTTCAAATTCAAATTTAAAGCTCTCCATCACATGTTGAGATTACAATGCCCATTAAATTGTTGCGTGCATGTACTTGTTTTGTATTGGTCATTTATATTGGTCACACATGCATGCATTGTAAGTAGTAACATTTTTTACCACAATTTCTTAGGAAAATGAGTGCAATAATTGAGTAGTTTTGCAACTACCAGTACTACACCTGAAATGGTTCGAAAACAAAACCACCACCACACCCGCGTCTGACCATCCTGGCTGACCCACCCACCTCCCTTGCCAGCGCGCGCTTCCCGTGTGAAACGGTCAGCATCGCCCCGGAGCGTCAGTGCCGCATTAATGCCCGGCCAAAGCGGATGCGACCTCTCACTAGTGCCGCCTTTGATGCAGCATGACGGCCGAGAGAGTGCCGCTTCCCGGTGCACGCAACTGCTCCACGTCGAGGCTGGCCATAGTCATCGTGGGGAGCCACACTAGCTGCGATGATATGGACTCCCGTTGCCCACAGTTATGGATCGTTCCATCTATGAAGAACACGTGGGACTGGAAATACGAGACGGACATGTACCCAGGAGTGGACGTATGAACCTGAGTAATGTAGCACAGTAAGTGAAGTCGAAAGGCACAAATAGTATGAACATGCGTGGCATATAGGCATTTGTCTCTTACTACCACTAAATGTTGTCCGTGCAATGCACGGTGATGTTATGATGTATGTGCCTAAGTACTCTACTACTACAATATTAATTGGAGGCACATATTAGGTTTTATATTTGTTTGCGTGTATGCCCCGAGACCTTCCAACTAGACGTGTCTTTCTCTCCGGGTCGCACTTTGTATCGTTCATACCACTAGTACTACTACGTGTGGTCTCCGATCTAGAAGTGGAAGAAGTGGAGACGCTCTCCCACGCCGTTCATATCCCACTCCTTTCGCTGACGTGTGGGACATCCAGCACGTGCCGTGTTTGGCTCTCCTTCGTCGTAAGAGTTGAAATGCTAGCATTCATCAAAAATAAAAATAAATATAGATCAGAAGTGATACTATACCACGCGGTTTCCTTGCTCCTCGATATCGGAAAGAATACTTCCGTTCGCCGACATGTGGGATCTCGACCATCCTGGTCCACTTGCCATGCACGCAGAACTCCTAGGGAGAGTCACCCCGGTCGTCACGCAGCAGTAATAATGACTAATGAGCCATCAAATCACAGGCCCAACGTTTCCCACTATGAAGTTGCTTGGACGAAGGAACCATCATGACTTCGTTGAATTCCGCTTCTTGAAGAAAACTACTGTACCAGCAGTACTGTTAGCTACAGTAGTACTGTACTCTAGCAGAGGCCTCCTTTGGTTAATAGGATAGGAATTTTATAGGAATATAAAAATCATAGGAAGTGAGATGACATGCATCTCAATTCCTATAGAGAAAGAGCTTCAATTTGATGCATAGGATAGGAATTTTTGCATTGAGTCTAGACTAATGTACTGGTAATTTGCTCAAAACTACAGTAGTAACTAGTACTGGTACATGCTCGTAATTACTTAAACAAACGTATGGGCGACAGAGACACACACACTAACTACTAGTACTAATACTTCTCACTTGCTGGCCAGACGCCATCGTTCTCCTTCCCGGCTTTGTGAGCGACACCCCACCATGCTTGGATCTCCGTCGACCTCTCCGCAACAGCGCGTGTGTCCTCTTCTTTCTTGCGATGGCAGGCCTCTCTTTTCTTGAGTGTTTTCTGCCTTTTCCACTCCATCTGTGCGGCTTTGGCCGCCTCTTGCTCTACCGCCCATTCGGCCTTGGTAGCTTCAAATTCCACCCACGTAGGTGTGAGGTCGCAAGCGGCGATGAACTCGGCACGGCGGGATGCCGTCGCTTCCCTAGCATTTTCTGCGCGGTCGTGGGCGGCGAGGAACTCGGCGCGGTGGGATGCCATCGCTTTCTTACCGGTTAGTGTGCGGCGCGGTGGCATGAACGACGCTTGGTGAGAGCTCTGGGGTGGAGTGGCCGGACAATCGTATAGTGCATTAGTTTGTCAAGAGCTCAAGGACAGAAGACGAAGGAAATTTGGATTCCCCTTCAATCCTCGTCATTTATTACCGAGTAAAATGCATTGTTGGTCATGGAAATTTTCTTGATTGCTCACTTTGATCATTGTATACGAGATAAGGTGATTATACAATCACTGACTCAGCGTATAGCTCCGTATTTGTCTGGTTGACCAGTCAAACAGTCCGCATGCGCCTCATCAGCTCGTGTTCTACATCTATCTATCTATGTGGGCCTACCTGTCAGTGGAGGAAGAAATAAAAACCAAAATTATGCGTATGTGAGGACTCGAACCACGGACTCGTCGCTGCAACGCACCCTCGTCAGCCAAATGAAAATGGAATACTTTCTGTTAAATGCACAAATCAATTTTTTATATTATACATGATGCACACATTAACGCACATCGTCCATAGAGGCAAGTAGCATGTACGCATGCAGACACTCATGCTCACGCTGTCAAACCATGCTAATGCATGCACGTCGCGCTCTCAATCAAAGTCCTGCTCATGGCACAACGCAAATGGCGAGCCCATCACCTGTGAGCCCCGGCGGTGCCTGACATTACTGTTTAGACTTTTGCTGGCGGCCTCCGCAAACACCGAGCATGTATTCACCTAGCTCAACACCAACGGTCATACTCATGATTGGGCACCAAGCTGCTCAACATTAGCTATTGCTCTGCACACGACGTGACGACGTGACTCGGCGCCTTGCTCATGTATATCATCCATCACAACGACAATCTATAAAATAGCCTAGCTAGAGAGGGTACTATGGTACATATATATGTATCATGAGTGACCGATCATAGTGCCACTGCACATGAGTGTGTGTTTGATCGATTTGTCCATTATTCGTAAGTTATGCAAAGTTGTGTGGTGTCTAATGGTGGTTGTCGAAGGCTAGCAGGCGACAAGAGCAGTTGCATGGACGCTTGGTTGTCAATACGTGCCGTATATGCTTCAAAGGCTTGTCATCCATGAGTTCACATTTTACCACCACGCCAGTGTCTAACTGCCCTGGCCTACCGAAACCCCTTCCATCGCTAGCGCGCGCTTGCCGCCTGAAAAGGTCACCGTCTCTCCAGAACGTCAATGCCGCATTCATGGGACTTAACTGCAGGTGCAGTTGGTGTGTCACTAACATGCGGGCCAGATGCCTGTTGGGCCCACATGTCAGTGACCCAATTGCACCTATAGTTAAGTCACTCAAGCAGCATCCGCATTCACGCCCGACGCGACCTCTCAATGGCGCCTGCATTGCAGCAGTTCGACGGCCGAGAGACCGCCACCCGCACGACATCCCGGTGCAAGCGACTGCTCCTCGTTAACGACACCACGGCCATCATTCCGTCCGCCGCCCACATTAATGACACGCGGCTGCCAACGAACCTACTCCGACACCAGCGTCCATTTGTCTGCCGAGGCTCATTGCCATTCGCCCGCTATATTAACTTGAGCCCCAGCTCCCAGCCATAGCCAAAGACCCACACCCATTCTCCTCCGGTCCCTTCCTTCTGCCGGCACCACTCCAACCATGGCCTCCTGGCGCTCCAAACCTCTCTTGGATGTACTGTAGCAGGAGCAGACGAAGGACGTCGGTGGCTCCACTCCGGGCGCACTCCAAAGCTCTCTTGGACGTACTGTCGTAGGAGCAGATGAAGCACATCGCCGGCTCCCCACGGCCACCCTCCGCCTCCACGACCACGAAGCCGGCGCGCGTGCGCGGGCGTTGCTGCAGCGAGGAAGAGTAGTACATAGTAGGTCGCCGCTGCTGTGGTCCCAGGAAGGCCACCACTCCTCTACTCAGTCGACGCCAAGCTTGGTGTGGTAAACATCGGCGGCCGATTATCCGCTTGATGGCGACGTGGAGGCGGAGATCTTCAGAACCTTGTGCTTCGGAGGAGGAGGTTATCGAGGCGGAGCTGGACAAAGCCGAGGTAGATGAGGAGGAGGCAAAGGCAATGGCCGGTGTTATCGGGGCCCATGGCCGGACATAGTGGTCGGGCACCAGCGATCATTTAGATTATGTTTTATAGTACGTTTTAGTACGGTTTGTGCGAAATATGTAATGAATTTCGTCCAGTTTATAGGAAATTTTTTCGAAATGTAATGAATTTCATCCGGTTAATTTTAAATTTGCTTTATTTGCACGAATTTCGTCCGGTTAGTTCATATAGTTCTCAAAAGGTATGCGGGCAGCGTTGGATGGCATCCTCTGGCATCAGTGTCCTCAGGCAGATGCCGGTGTAAATTTGTGGGCCAGCGCTGGAGATGCCATAACTATCATGCTATAATCGCTAACAGTGCTCCATTATTTCGCAGGGAACAGTTATCCCTCGATCAATATCAGATCTGCTGTGTTTTGCACTCCTCCCACGTAAGAGTGTAGACTCTTGCTTACATAAAAATGGAGCAAGTTGACGGCACTGTAGCACGTCATATCACTCAAGCTAGCCCGCCTAACGCACGAGAAAGCCCCACCCTCGTCATTTTGTTCTGGATTTCTATCGATCGATCGCACAAAAATGTTACGCTTTGCAAGTTCAAAAGGAAAAGGCGGCACACTTACGACTTGTACGCGTCGCGTTCGCGTCGCACTCCCGACAGTCCGGCTCGCATGCCGCTCACCAGAGGGGACATGCGTTGTCTTGCATTTTCACTGACATGTGGGACCATAATTGAATAAACCGTCGATAGCCGAAATGTAATCGCTCAGCGGGCGTCGGCTGAGAAGAGAGAGACGGGGGAGGGAGAAGAGACCGCCCACCCACCACGCACGGGCCCCAAGAAATATATGGTGATAATGTGAGGTGGGCCATGCGGGAGTCCGGACCGCTTTCAAGCCCGCTTCTGACCGCCCTGGCCCACTAGAGAACCCCTCCCCACTCCCGCGCGTGCTCCCCCCTCAGACGCCAGCTGCCCTCATTCATAGCAAGTGGTACTAGTAAAATACCGGGCTATAAGCCCGCTTATGTGGAGGAGAGAGAGGCATTGACAAAATCAAGGAGTGGGCTCTGCAAGATCCCGTCTCTACACGTGCTCCTAAGTATAAAAAAACTAATTCTTAAAAAAGAGGTATAAGAAAACAATTGTGTCTAAAAAAAGAAAGTTAAAAAAACATTTGAGAGGAAATAGATAGAGAGAAAGTGAGAAAAAGTTGTAACCTTATAGCCAACCTTATAGTCAACACTATGGTAGTACATGAGGAAGGAGAGAGTTGTGCACATGCCAAGTTCATTGGGCTGCCGTGTTTCACACTCCTCCGTCGTAATAGTGGAGACAATAGATTTCATAAAAAATAAACAATGAAATCTCGTTGCTCGCCCTCTATATCAGAAAGAATACTTTCATTCGCCGACATGTGGGATGTCGACCATCCTGGTCCACCTTCCATGCACAAAATTATCCTGGTCCACCTCGGTCGTAGCGCAGGCCCAAACTTTCCAACTGTAAGTTGGTCGGACGAAGGAACCATCATGACTTTGTTGAATTCCGCTTCTTCAAGAAAACTTACTGTACCCGCATTACTGCTACCACACGCGAAGACTGGACGGCACTGTAGCACGTCATATCACTGAAACCCACTAGGCCAAACTAGCCCGCCTAGGATTTGTACTCCCTCCGTTTCAAAGTTAGTACAAAGTTGAGTCATCTATTTTGGAACGGAGGAAGTACGTCTCTGTACTGCTATGATTTTGTGTTCTAAAAAATATCCTTTGTCAATCTAACGATTAGGAGTAGAAAGAGGTTCTTTCTCTCTCTCTCTAGATCTCTCTCCATCCCACAACCCCTCTAGCACACGTACACACCCTCTGTAGCCACTCTGAAAGTACGACGTCACTACACATTCACGCTTCCAACAAAAAAATACACATTCTCGCACATTACAAGTACGTGCCAATTTTTCTGGCTATTAATGTGAGGCCTCCTTTGGTTTAGAGGAATGTTGTAGGAATTTCATAGAATAGGATTTCTATAGGAAAAAAAAATTGTAGAGCCCTTTGGTTTATAGGAATGGAATCATATTCCTATGGAGGAATTCTTCCCATCCCCCACATTTCAAAGGAAAATAAACATTAGCCTTGACTCAATGCAAAAATATCCTATGATGTGAATCAAAGGGCATCTCCTTTGCTATTCCTACTCATAGGATTTAAGATACATGTCATCTCATTTCCTATGGCTTTCCTATTGCTACGATTTTTCTACCCTATGAACCAAATGAGGCATGAATGTATCTGTGTCGACTATTGTCTGATCGATCCCTTGGGCTATTAGCCAATCGACGACGGATCAGACCTATGAGCGTACCATGAGCTCATCAGCCCCAACGTTTCTCTTCGGTGAGTGTTTTGCAAGTACTATAGCTCGCACAGTAGCTAGCCTACTAACACCAAGAATCATCAAACAAGCCCTGCTGATATGATAAACAGTTCAAACTTACATCTAAGCATGCCATATATTACATCAAAAGCTGGTGAGGATACATCTGTTTGCATAACTCGGAGAGGGTTCGCATGATTCACTATCGAACAAAAGTAGCAACTACCGCCCACACAAGACAGTGCACTAGCCCTAAGATGGTTTGATAACATGCATCATCTTGGTAATTAAACACAATGCAAACTACCCTGAAGGAATAAAGCGACCAAATATTTCTTTTCATCGATTTCCCGGGCAATGACCACAGCACGGACACCGGCATGGGAATCAATCTCTAGGGCGATGTCCACGGGATGGACCGCGACATCAGAATCGATCTCTGGGGCGATGTCCACACGATGGACAGCGGCATCGGAATCGATCTCTGGGGCGATGTCCATAGGACGGACTGCGACATCAGAATTGATCTCTGGGCGATGTCCACAGGATGGACAGGGGCATCGGAATCGATCTCCAGGGCGATGTCCACAGGACGTACCGCGACATCGAAAACGATCTCTGGGGCGTTGTCCATAGGACGGACCGCGACATCAGAATCATCAATGATGTCCACTGGCACCTGCACAACCCTAACATATTAGCAAGCACATTGCAAATAATCAAAAACCACAACTATGGTAAGCCATTATTTTTTACGTTGTGAAGCTCACCGGGGGATCCCATCCCTCCGGGGCCATCTCCTCGTCCTTGATGGGGGCTATCGCCTTGCCAGGGAAGTACTGCTTCTCAATGGCAACTATCTTCTCAAACTCGGCCTTGAGCCTCTCATAGGTGGTCATTAGAGTTTCTGGAGTAGGCACGATGGGGCCCTTGCTGTTCTTCCAGCTTTCTTTGAGGAGTTCATCCGCCAACATCGTCAACACTTTGGCTAGTGCTTGTTTGTTGGAGTTCTTCATCTCCATGGGTTGGCCCGCCAACATGGTCAACTCGTTGGTCGGTGCTCGCTTCCTGGTGATCTCTATCTCGAGTCGGTTGTCCGCCGACAACTCATTGCCTAGTGCTCCAGGATCCATCAATGAACTGACAAACAAAAGACAATTGAAAGGAAACCACAATCGCAATGAAAATAGGAAAAGAATAGGCTGTGAGAATTGGTCGGTGCTTCGCATAAGGAAGATTCTTGGAATGAAAATATAGTAGCATCCTTGATTCGCCCACCTTTCCTTCGTCGGTACAGAAGAAAAATGGCAGAAGTGAGTAGCCTGGAGTGAGGTTTTCTTTAAGAAAGGGGAGAAAGGGCTTCAAAGAGCGTTCCAGTGAAATGATGGTTGCTTCGTCCAGTCCAACTTCGAGGTCACTTCGAGGCCACTTTACCACTGCTGGTAAAGGTGTGGGTTTTGTGATATGACGGGTCATGACGGCAACACCGGGGTGACCGGTGAGTCTCGACTGTAGCACCTAGCTGTGATTTGGTGGATGGCACGCGGGCCCGGATGCTTTGATGTCCCGCATGTAGATAGAGCGGCTAGTCATATACTTTACAGTAGTAGTTTGGACGACAGACGAAGAGCTCCGTCCTGGTTTATTGGTCCCTATGATAATCTGTGCCAAATTTTGACTATAAATAACTAACCACATGTTCATGCGTGTCACAAAAATTTACATCATTGAAAACTTTGTTCAAATATGAATCAAAGGATATAATTTTTGTTAACATGCACTAACATTTTGTCAGGTAAATCTTTGGTCAAAATTTAGCACAAATTACAAAGGGGCCCAACAAATATTGTACTCTCACATTTTGTTTTGAGGATACTCCCACATAGAAAATATAAATAATAATGCATGTTGGGGCAGCCCATGTTTCCGATAATTTTAGCCGTGGGATTGTTCACAAATTTTACGAGGCGGTGGTTGTTCATTTAATGGAGGGTCTAGTACCAGACTTGAACAATACAAAGTGCGACCTGGCACACCGTAACACCACTTGGAATAAGAGGGTAGTTTTCTATCTAAAAAAAAGGCGACCTGGCACGTACACAATTTTAAGCGATTGTTTTGATGGAGTGGAAATAGAAAACTACCCCACTATACGTATATATAGAGGCCGGAGCCTCCGCGCTTGCTTGCTAGGGTTGCTCTCTTCACACACTCTCATACTCTCCAGATCTAAACAAGATAGCAGTGGTAACACTGTCTTTCTATCCTCACTGGTGGTTACAGATCCAGACGTATCCCCCTCTGTCGGTGAAGGGGAGGAGGGGCAACGTTTAAGCCATCATCGACAGCGAGGGAGGAGACGCACTGCCGGCCGTGCCATTATCTTTGGCCAAGCGCCGGCGCGGGAGGTCCTCCGATCCCTTCGTCGTTGCCCTAGTGTGGGCGGATCCGGCCTCCCGCCGCCCACCTATCCACATCCTGAGGACCTTCAGGTATATCTTCCTTCGAAACTGGCCTAGCTCTACTTCCCCAGCTCGTACATCGCTGCATGTATATTATTTTCTACTTCTCAGCCCCTCTCGATCGGATGGTCCAACGTCACTTTTTTTCTATTGTTAGAGGTAAAGCTACTTCATGGAGTCGAATCTTGTACTTGGTTCAAACAAGAAATAAAGGGGGGAATTTAATATGTACATAGGACTTGCTACAAACAGGAAGGAAAGGGGGTGAAAGTAGTACATACTTGTCATCCAACCTGTCTCTTGGTCGAAAAGGGAAATATAGGGGAAACGCTGTACAAAGTGGTATGACCAGGACTAGATTTGCTATCCACACATAGGAGTAGGTGGCTAGAGTGAACAAAAATGGGTCCAACCCAGATATGTTTCTTGGATGTTTGTTTCTCGGGGCAGCAAACTCTGAATCACCACTTTATGCCCCGGTTTAGGTACATGGTGCTGGACTGCTGGTGCACCCACTGTCCCATGCCCTTATACCAAATATTTAGTTGTTCTTAATCTAATGCCCCTAGTAAAATGAAGCCATGCCACTGTTATAAGCCATGACAAGTTTAGCCAATTTTTTTTGCCAGTAACTGTTTGAGACTCTGACTGTTTCCTCTGTAGCTTTTTGTGCAAACAGGGATATCCATTTCACCTCGTTGCTATTGTGACCTTTTGGTGCACTGCACAAAACACTTCTTAAAAGAAGTGACTTTTTGTTTAACTGGAATGTCAGAATGGAACCTTGCTTCATTTTGGTGGAACTGCACAAAGGGAGATCTGTGTTCCAATCCTCATCATCCATATTGGCACCATAACCTTCCTTTAGGTAAGAATGATATTTAATGCATATGTTCAACTCTATTTTGCGACTGCCATGAGAAAATAATGCTATTGTTTACTAGTACACTTGTACTCCCTCACTGACAAAACCAATTCTGAAATAGAAGGCCAATCATGTACTTGATTTCACCAACTAGTGAGGAGAAAGAGAAACAAAGCATGAAGAGGAGTAAGAAGAAGAATAAAGAGGAAATGGAGATCACACAATGGTACCGTCCTATGTTATCCTAACATCTTGCTAGTGGTATAGTATTGCTGTGTTGCTACTAGTCTTAATTTACTTGGAAGACTAGCAAGATGCCCGTGCGTTGCACGTAACATCAAGATGCATTTGTATGAGTAGTTTATCTTGTGAGAGAAAAGGATGAACGAGGGAAGGCCTTATTTGCAAATGTGGAGAGGGGTGTGGGTACCTTTTTGCAAAATTGCCATAGTTACCTTCCTACCCGTCAGATATAAATCGGACGGCCTATATTGCAGGATGGCAAGGAAACTATCATGACCAACTCTGTTTTTTATAAGAGTAGAGTAGAGATATATAGAGAAATGCAGCAGAGTAGTACTTGGATTGACGACACATCATACTAATTAACTGGATTCTGGATGCACCTGTGACCCAGCTCCACACGATCAACAGTGCCAAGGTGACTTGTTGGAGCCGAGGCCTCAGTCGAGGCCATTCAAGGGCTCCGACAACGTCTACCTTACATGTGAGATGATCCTCTAGGGAGCCCTTCCACTTCTGCTGTCTCTCCTGCAAGGTCACTTAATTAATTAGGAGTACTTAAGTAGCAGTAATTTATTGTTGCCTAATTTTCCTGTCGGAGTTAAATAAATATTTAGTAGCACCCTATGCTAAATCATGTACATGTGTATGTGTGTCTGTGGAGGTGAATCATGTGGTGGAGCAGGGAGGAATCTTGGTAGTGTCATGACATAATAGTGCTATTGTTTTGCATGTCAATTTATTGCCACTGGTTCAATGAGAAACTGTTTTCGTATTGTCCATCATGAATTTGATGCTAGTGTTAAAGTAATATGCTAATGTCTTTCTATCCTTTCTCACTAAGCTAATGAAGGTTTCACCTTGTTCCTACTTGTGCAAAGAGGGATCATGTTGTGCCAATCATAAATTTTAGTGGAACTACACAAGACAATACAATGAATTGTATCCCAGCCAGTGCTTTAACTCTGTTGGAAGTTCTTGATAATCATTCGATATAATCTCACCACTGGTAAACAAGAGTGATTTGAACCATACATTTGAAGTGCACAAAAATATATACTATTGAGTGATTCCAGTGAGTGTTTTATCATCTCTTTTGGGACTACATGAATAAGCTTTTTTGCTCAGCTTGGTACCGACATAAGGCCTTCATCCATATTAGTTTGTTGTCATCTCTATTTGTATCGTGCGACTATCATGATAAACTCCTTTATCTGTGCACGTTAAAGTTTTGCAACCTATGATACATGGCAATGCTTTGAGTGTTGAGCTAATTGGCACTGATTAAATAAACTAATACCTCTCTTTATGCAAGACTACTATGTTGCTAACTTTACCCATTAAGATAATGAGGGTGCTTCTATTTGTTAGTGTATGTTTCATCAACTAGTCCCACTATTACAGTAATCGCACTCTCTCAATATATGTGCCAACATGGATGCTCGATTTTGGTGGAACTGCACAAAAACTTTGGGTGCTTCATTGCCTCGACTGCTTCCTTCCTTTCCTGTCAGTCTCTTACCTCGGCTTGCTTCCTTCCTTTCCTGTCAGTCTCTTCACTTATCTCGGCTTCCAGATAAAGGAAATAGTATGATATGCTACCTCACATAGGTTGGTACCGGTCTTTATCCTGATTATTGTGCTTGTCATATGTATTGGTAATTTGGTATGTGCTACTGTTTGCCGATTTCATAAAGGAGTAACTTGGAGCCTGAACTCGTAGGTAAATCATTACATTGGGCGATTTCAGTACAACTGCACAAAAAGATCAAATGGACAGATACTTATGCTGCTGCTATGTACTCCAAAGTTCACTCAGACAAGCATCGATGCTGACAAGAAGAAGTTCCTATATTCATTCGAGTATCAACTGGCGTCAACCTGTTTTCAAACTCCAAGTATTAGGAGAGTGAACGCCAAAAATATTGCTTGGCGCATAACCCAGAAAAACGCAGTCCAGTCTTTGGTCCCAACTTGTGTCTTTTGGTTATCGGCACATATGGTAGCGAACTGTATGGCATGGAGTCTAAAGATTGCAGACAAGTTGGTTGACGCGTATATTCATCTGGCACTTAATCAGTCTGCACGTCAGGGATGCTCCATTTCAGTTGAACTGCACAAAAAATTTGGTGGTTCATTTTATGAACCGCCTCCTTTCTTGTCTGCAATGTAGAATTTGGTGAACTACAGGACCAAGATGAGCCAGTAAACTATTTGGATGAAAGTAGTGACCAAGTTGCTCAAACCTCCCTCGGCACGAGGCCACTATTTCGAGGATAAACCTACAAGCAAAGTTCAAACTGTCTGTGCTGCCTCTTATGTACTCCAAAGTTTACTTGTACATGCATTAATTTTTGCAAGAAGTACCTCCGACTGAACATTGATAACCACAAGTATAGGGGATCGCAACAGTTTTTGAGGGTAGAGTATTCAACCAAATTTATAGATTCGACACAAGGGGAGCCATAGAATATTTGCAAGTATTAGCAGCTGAGATGTCAATTCAACCACACCTAGAAATTAATTATCTGTAGCAAGTAATCAGTAGAAAAGTAATATGATAGTTTTGATAATAGTAGCGGCAGCAATGGTAACGGTAACAGTGATAGCAGTAGTTTTGTAGCAAGTGCAATGGTGACGATAACAGTAGTAACTTAGCAGAAACAATATAAGATAAATTCGTAGGCATTGGATCTGTAATTTGTTGGATGATATTCATCATGTGGCAGTCATAACCTAGGGCGATACGGCACTAGCTCCAGTTCATAAATATAAGGTAGGCATGTATTCCGTAAATAGTCATATGTGCTTAAGGAAAGAACTTGCATGGCATCTTTTGTCCTACCCTCCCGTGGTAGCGGGCTTCATATTGGAAACTAAGGGATATTAAGGCCTCCTTTTAATAGAGAACCGGAACAAAGCATTAACACACGGAGAATACATGAACTCTCAAACTATGGTCATCACCGGAGTGGTCCCGACTATTGTCACTCCGGGGTTGCCAGATCATAACACGTAGTAGGTGACTATAACTTGCAAGATCGGATCTAGAACGAGGACATAATGCTGATAACATAAACAGTTCAGATCTGAGTTCATGGCACCTGGGCCCAAAGTGACAAGCATTAAGCATAGCAAAGTCATAGCAACATCAGTCTCAGAACATAATGGATACTAGGGATAAAGCCCTAACAAAACTAACTCGATTACATGATGAATCTCATCCAACTCCTCACCGACCAGTGAGCCTACAAAGGAATTACTCACTCCCGGTGGGGAGCATCATGGAATTGGCGATGGAGAAGGGTTGGTGATGATGAAGAACGAAGATCCCCCTCTCCGAAGCCCCAAACGGACTCCAGATCTGGCCTCCGGATGAAGAATAGGAGGTGACGGCGGCTCTGCCTCGCGGAACGCGATAATTCTTTCTCTCTGATTTTTTTTGGAAAAATAGGATTTTATAGCGTAGGTTACAAGGTCTGCGAGGCAACGAGGTGGCTACAACCCACCTGGGCGTGCTTGGGAGGGCAGGCGCGCCCTGGTGGGTTGTGCCCACCTAGGTGCCCCCTCCGGAGGCTCTTGGCTCCAGAAATTCTCTTTATTGATATAGAAAATCCTCGTAAAGTTTCGTTCCATTCCGAGAACTTTTATTTCTACACAAAAACAACACCATGGTAGTTCTGCTGAAACAGCGTCAGTCCGGGGTTAGTTTCATTCAAATCATGCAAAATAGAGTCCAAAACAAGAGGGAATGTGTTAGGAAAAGTAGATACATTGGAGACGTATCAACTCCCCCAAGCTTAAACCTTTGCTTGTCCTCAAGCAATTCAGTTGATAAACTGAAAGTGAAAAAGAAAAACTTTTACGAACTCTTTTGCTCTTGTTTGCATAAATAAGATTAAACAGCACCCAGGTTTTCAGCCAACATTATAACTAACCATGCCGACAATAACTCTGAAAAAATATATTAACTCATAACAATGACATAATCAGCTAGTGACCAATAATAAGATATCTCAAACAACATGTTATCAAAACAACCATGATATAATATGACAATGGTGGTATCTCGCTAGCCCTTTCCGAGACCGCAAAACATAAATGCAGAGCACCTCCAAAGTTCAAGCAGCGACCATATATTGTAATTCATGGTAGAAAAGATCCAGTCATGATGCACCCAACATCAGCTACACACAATGCATCAGCATGACAGTAGTGCTCTTAGGTTCTGGCGCTTATTTTAGAGGGTGATGACACAACATAAAAGTAAATAGATAGTCCCTTCGTAGAGGGAAGCCGTGATTTGCAGAGGTGCTAGAGCTCAAGTTTTTAAAACAGAGGTAAACAATATTTTGAGACAGGAACCCTTCTCATTTACTTCACGACCATCAGTTATCAACATCTTCCATGCTAAGCACGCTAGTGGCGGTTCCCAAGCGATAAAAGTAATGGTTTTGACTCCATTTGGGAGTTTTTGTTTGATTATTTGTAAGCTTTTTCTGTTTGCAGTTTGGGACTAGGCATCCCTATTACGCCCTTTTCTTGTGCTATGGTGAGTGAATAAACACTCGACCTGAGAATAACCCGCTTATCATGGAATATACCGACCACCTCCTGTCGTTCCATGAACGATCCAGGAACACAAAAAGGATATTTATTTGAAGTTTTTAGAGGTGGCACATGAAAATTTACTTAGGACAGCAGGGTAATACCGTATATAGGTAGGTTTGGTGGACTCATCTGGAATAACTTGGGTTCAAGGTTTTGATGTACAAGCCAAAATCCCACATAGTACAAGCGAAGGCTAGCAAATAGGTTGAGAAGCGGCCAAGTCGAGAGCAACAACGGTCATGAACATGCATTATGCATAAGTAACATTGGACACTAGCATGAGTAGGATATGAACACCATGAACATAAATATAATAGAGTCTATGTTGGTTTTGATTCAACTACATGCATGAACATGTGCCAAGTCAATCCACTCGAACATTCAGAGGAGGATACCATATCATCATACTACATCACAATCATTTTAACACAATGTTGATATTCAAGATAAATCATTATCTACTCCTAGCTACTTATGCATGGCATGAGAAACTATAATCTCTAATTGTCATTTCAAACATGTTTAATCATAATGGGCTGAATCAGGGATAGTAGGTTAAACATATTTACACAAACAGAACAAGTCGAGTTCATACTAGTTTCTCTTTGCCACGACCAGTTCATCGAATATCGTCATTATTGCCTTTCACTTGCACGACTGAATGATTTGAAAATAATAATACTGCAAGAGTGCCGTGGACTAAGCTGGAATCTACAAACATTTTATTCAACAGGAGAAGACAAGGTAAAATGGGCTCTTTATTAGATCAACAATTATTCATAAGAGAGCCACTCAACATTTTCATCGTGGTCTTCTTCATGGTGCGACTCAAATAAAAAGAAAAGAAATTCAGAGAAACACACTGAAATATTTTTGGAGTTTTTGAGTTTCTAGAACAAGCAAATAAAAAGGAAAAGTAAAAACAAGAAAAACTATTTACACGGGAAAGCTCCCAACAAGCAAAAGAAGAACAAGGAGATATTTTTGGGTTTTCTTCTTAATATAACAACAAAGCAAGCATAGAAAGTAAACTAACTACAACTAATTTTTTTGGTTTTTCTAAAGCTTTTCAAACACACTAGAAGAAAGCAAGAAAAAGAAATTTAACATGGATGGTACAATGAAAAAGTGTGAACACCAACAGCTGAAATGATATGTGCGACCATCAATGTAATGTCGGTGAGAAACACGTACTCCCCCAAGCTTTGGCTTTTGGCCTAACTTGGTAATCGGTCAGTAGCCTGGATAGTAGTCGGCGTGGTAGCTCACAGAGGCTCTCGGTGTGGATGCCTTGGCCTGCCGTGCCGCCTCCACTGCCTCGTTGTGAGCTCGGGCCTCGCTCTCAAGAACAAAATATCTTCCTTTGCTATGATAGTCAAAAAGAGCAGGCGAAGGCAAATATGTGTGCACAATAGATGTTTGGTTAAACAACAGATTGTAAGTGAAATTATGAATTTTTCCTGTGAGGATCTTATGACTTTTCAAAGCATCAAAGTCTAAATACTGCGTGGGTAGGATAGGGTCAAAGGGCAAAGGTGAAACACCCAGCCCTCGTGCTAAACGCGTGGCATATATTCCACCATAAAAATAGCCACTATTAGCGTTATGCAGCAGTCTACGTGCAACTATCGCTCCAAGGTTATAACTCCTTTCACCGGTGAGAGCGGTGCGTATGAGGCTCAAGTCTGGAGCACAAAGTGTACTACAGTCTTGCTTACCTACTATATATTTCCCGTTAAATAATGCAAAGTACTGAATTGCAGGAAAATGAATGCTCTTTATTCTACCTTGTGTCACTCCCCTCATCTCACCGTAGCAAAGACTAGTCAAGAATGATTGGTACTCAGCCCTTGGCGGTTCGTCAAGTGAACCCCAGAATGGGAGTTTGCAGTGGTGAGCAAAACTCTCTAGTGAAATGGTAAACGAATTTTCATAAAGTTTGAATGACACCCTAGACTCATGGGGATGGAATTTAAATCCTTTGACAAACGTTTCTGTGAGAGTGTGGTGTTGTGCGCACTTATCTGCAATGTAGGGACCGAGACCGGCATTGTGAACATATTGCTCAAATTCCTCCTTAATGCCCACACGCACCACTGTGGAGTCGGTGTTACTGCTGAAGTTACTCCCATTGTGGCTAGTCTGATACTAGCTAGTCGTCTACGATATACTAGCTAGCTACCTCACTAAGAGCATGGTTAATAATACAGCCAAGGGTCGGCTATAAGAAGTTGCCATGTCATATACAGCCAACCTCTTAGCGGGTATGTACAATAATAAGTTTTATATACGTACTAGTTTATCAATAGTTGGCCCACCTTACATCCTCACAAAGTGTCTTGGGTCTCCTGTTGCAGCTGGCTCTTCTAACCAAGAGCCTGCTTCTCTTCTCTTTCCTCGAACTAATAAGCACACATATATATTATTCTATTCCTTATAGCCAGACTACCCACAGTGGAAGTAACATAGGTAGTAACATCACACATATCTTGATAAAAAAGATGATGTGGCAAGCAATAAATGAAGAAATGGAGGAAAGTGTGGATATGTTTGATGTTACTACCTATGTTACTCCCACTGTGGGTATAGTCTTACTATAGTATGAGACTACCCATAATGGGAGTAACATAGGTAGTAACATCACACATATGTAGATAAAGTAGATGATGTGGCAAGCAATAAATGAAGAAAGATAGGAAAGTAGTAACATAGCTAGTTACTAGTAGTATGAGTAACATCACATGTACATATCAAGGCAAGATGTGTCTATAGCCTAATAAATGAAGTGTTGCATGTTACCACACATATATGTTACTCCCAACTATAGAGGTAGTAACATAGACTAGTAACACATGGGCATGTTACTAGTCTATGTTACTACCCATTGTGGCTAGTCTGAGTAACAGCACACATCTCAAGGCAAGATGAGTTTATAGCCTAATAAATGAAGTGTTGCATGTTACTACACATATGTTACTCCCCACTATAGAGGTAGTAACATAGCCTAGTAACATTCTATGTTACTACCCATTGTGGCTAGTCTTATGTCACTCTATTGTGTACTTACTTGCTCTAATAATGCATAGTATCATAGAGTAGCTAGTATCATATGTAGTACTTTATTTATATTGTCATGCATGACACATAGTAGCATAACATTTATGATGGTACGGTTTCATGATATGATACTTAACCCTCTCTTTCTTCATTTAATTAATTCTATGACAACTCATCAAAATTGCCTAGTTGGCATGCATGATACTAGCTATGATAACCCCTTACTATCAGCCTAGCAAAGGTGTACAGATCATTTGTGCGTCACTTTGTGAGTTTTCATCCGTTTGTTCGAGAAGCGGGGAGAAGTTTCAAACATTTCGGCCACGAGGTGCGGCCACTGGCGTAGGCCTAGTTGGTATTTTAATTAGAGAAAATTTAGAAGGAGTTCGAACATCATCAAAATCGATGTGTGCCTGTGGCGTGCTATCACGACCCCGTGGAAAAAATTGGTAAAGTTTGGCACAAGTTTTGATGACCGGTCCTTCCAAACCGGAGCATCTCACATGAGGGATCATGGTTTTCCAAAAGGAGACGTGTCAATTCAAACTCCTGTGGCTGGTGACTTCATCGTTTGGCCTCATAAAAATTTCCACGGTACGCAATCATGATTATACCACGGGTTTCATTTTTTGGCGCATTTCAGGTATCGTTAGCTATATTTAAGACATTATTTGAGATTAACGTGTATTTTATGCATAAAAATAAAATTACAACCGGAACTGCATGTGCTGTCGAAAGGGATGAGGATCGTCGTTCGATCTAGGAGCATCCAACGGTGCAGACATACGATCTGTGGGGTTTGGGTTCTGGCCAATTAGAAAGCACGACTCAGATCGTGGGCGGGGTGGCGGGGTTTGGTCGGCACACGACTTTCATCAACGAACCATGTGCTATTCGCAAACAAGATTGCATATTTTTGTTCACACATACTGTAGTGAGATCAATTGAGTGTGCTACCTCTATGATATAATAATAATAATAATAATAATAATAATAACAAAAACAGTTCATATTCATTGCCTGAGCTCACAGCATATCAAGGTCAACATATTAGCAGTTCTTACATCAACAGAAAACCGGGCATAACTCACAAATTCAGTACACGCGACAGTTCTAAATTGAACGAATTAAGTTGCAGGGTAGGCATAAAGACTAGTCTTACAGCTTAATTCCCATGTACATGGGGGAACTGGGATCATTAAGTTGACCCCAAATGAACTTGGGGTTTTTGATGATTTTATGCTTCTTCTCTGTTGCACTGGTGCGTGATCCCTTGGCTGCCAACTCATCAAATTCATCGTACTCGTCCTGATCGGCAACATCGTCGACACCCAGTACCCTTCTCTTCCCATGCATCGCTAAATGGCCGTTCTTATGCAAGGGTTCTTCCACAAAGAAAATCTGGGTAGTATCGCTGGCAAGAATGAATGGGTCCGCGTGATATGGCATCGTTGTCCTGTTAACACAGGTCTTCTTGTACTCATAAATCCTTACCTGACCAAGAGGGATCCATGCGCACCTGAATAATGCCACCTTAACTTTCACATAGTCAAGCTCCCAAATCTCTTTGATGGTTCCATAGTATACCCTTTTATCAGCTTTATTTACAATCATGCATTCTATTTGAATAGAGCTGATACGAGGCCTTCTTATCACGTTCCTCAGTGTAGAACGTGTATCCATTTATGTCTTATGCTTGGTACGTCAGCACCGTAGGTGATGGCTTTTGTGCCAACCACGTAGCAATGTCAACGATGGATCCTTGTGCCAAACGATTCTTCAGCCATTTGGCGTAGTTCTTAGTGTGATCCTTCATCTCCACATCTGATGAAGGCACCATTGGTAAGAATCTTTAGCGTATCTCCGCCAAGTATTCTTCGACATAAGCGATGAGAACTGGGCTATTAAGCAGTACCGTCAAATGGACTTTCTCTGCCAATTCTCCGGGTGCAGCCATTTGCGTGCCAGCAAGGACTGGCTTACCTTTTAGCCTTCCCTCATGGTGAGAGAGGGGCAAACCTATAGGTCTTTGTTTCATGTATTCGGTGCAAAACTCAACCACCTCCTCCGTGGTATAACCCTGTAGGATGCTTGCCTCTAGATGGTTTCGGTTCCGACAAAAGCACTTCAGGATTCCCATGAACCGCTCGAAGGGATACATGTTGCGAAGAAACACAGGACCACAATACTTTATCTCGTCGACAAGGTGCACAGTGAGATGGACCATGATATCAAAGAATGACGGTGGGAAAAACATCTCTAGGTTGGACAATATTCTTGCAATATCATCTTGCATATGATCCAACTCTTCAGGATCTACAACTTTCTGCCATAGTTGGTTGAAGAAATCATAGAGGTCAATGAGTGTGTTTCTTATATCTTTGTCCATCAGATTCCTGATGGCCACCGGGAGGATTTGTGTCAATATTTTGTGGCATCATGTGACTTCATGTGTCCCAACTTCATTTTACCTGAGCTCACATCCACGAGACTTCTGATGTTTGCGCAGTAGGAAGAGGGTGTCTTAACTGACAACAAATAGGTGAAGAACTGTGTTGCTTCTTTTGTACTGAAATTGTAACTCTGGCCAGATTTGATGAATTTGTCATCATCTTCTGCTTCACTCTTGCATTGTGATTGATCAGCAAGCATATCGAGCCGTGAACCGTCACCATCCTTTCTTTTACCTTTAATCTTGAGCAGAGTACCAATGATGCTTTCACATACGTTCTTCTCTACGTGCATGACATCGATGCAGTGACGTACACGTAGAATCTCCCAGTAAGGTAATTTCTAGAACACCGATTTCTTCTTAAACACTTGATCCTTGGGTGTTAGTTTCACCGTCAAAGGGTGGTTCTTGCCAAGCACAACATTAATTTCTCTAGCCATGTTGTGGACCACCTCCCCTTCATAGGGTCTTGGGGCTGCAGCTACCTCTACCGTACCATCAAATTCAGCTTTCATCTTTCGGTATGGGTGATTTTTCCGTAAGAACCTACGATGACGCAAATACACTATTTTGTGCGAGTTGGGAAGTCTTCTGCTAGGTATCCTATCGATGCATGTGACACACCCTACTTCTCCCTTTGTTTTCTGCCCCATTGTGTTGCCTAATGCCGGCATATCTTCAATGGTGTGCACCAGCATCGCATGTAGATCGAAAATCTCCTTTCTGTAAGCATCATAACATTTTACAGCAGGCGCATCTATCCACACTGCCAGCAGTTCTTCTACCAGTAGCTGAAAGTAAATGTCGATGTCATTTCAAGGTTGCTTCGGGCCTTGGATAATCATTGACATCATAATGTATTTTTTCTTCATACACAACCAAGGAGCTAGGTTATATATGCAAAGAAGCACCGGCCATGTGCTGTGATTGGTGCTCATATCGCCAAAAGGATTCATCCCGTCAATACACTCCCCGAGCCTTATACTTCTAGGATCCTTGGGAAAATTTTCAAACTTTTTGTCAATTAATTTCCCACTAAGCCCATCTTTTGGGTGCCTCATATACCTCTTCGCAATTCGGTCATCATGATGCCACCGCAACCTCTTTGCCTCTCTAGGGTTTGCAAACAAACACCTCAACCTCGGAATTAAAGGCAAGTACCAAACAACCTTGAAAGGGACTCCTGTCTTGATCTCGTCGTCCAATTTGTACTTGTCCTTTGCTCTCCTGCGCTTGTATCGTGCATGCTTGCATCTAGGACATGCACAAAAATCTTTGTACTCACCACGGTACAATATACAATCATTCACACAAGCGTGTATCTTCTGTACTTCAAGTTCCAATGGGCAAACAATTTTCTTCACTTCATTCGTGCTTCTCTGGAGCACATTATCTTCCAGAAGAATTTCTTTCAAAAGACCCAACATCTCTGTGAAGCCCTTGTTTGATAGACCGTTTGCTGCTTTAAATCTGAGAAGCGCCAGGGTGGCACTCAACCTGGAATATTTCTTTTTGCAACCTGGATACAATTCTTTCTTGGAGTCCGCAGCAATGGTTGGCAGATCCTTGTACCCAATCATATGCTTATCTGGGCCCTCAAAATCTGCAATCATAGCAGCAAAATCTGGCATATCAAGATCGTCGTCATCTGCGTCGATGTCTTGGTTTTCCAGTGGGCGTTTCATCTTTCCGGCGTTCCATTGGTAGCTTGACGCCTCTGCCCCGATGTTAGATTCAACATCCATGTGACACTGATCGGGGTTTAGCATCTCGCTGCCCTGGGTATCTTCATCCATGACCTCCTCTTCACCGTGTCTGGTCCAACGTGTATATCCACCCATGAATCCCCTAGAGACTAAGTGCATCTGGAAATCTGCAACTTCATGTGACTCTGTATTGGCACAATCAGTACATGGACACAGGATGTAATTCACATCACCAATTCTCCTCTTTGTACTTTCAGCCAAATTCATGAACTCTATCACGCCACTGATAAAATCTGAGGTTTTCCGATTCTTCATCCATCGAGATCGTTCCATCTGCAGCACACGAATGGTAATTAAAAACAAAACAACAACATTAATACATGGATTAACTGTTGTCCAAAGATGCGTGCATAAATCACAAGGTTTTATTTTAATAATTACTGAGGGCGCTCCATGTTGTTATGCAGACGTGCTATGACAAAAATTAATGGCCAGTCAATTTACATGCAGAGTATTAGTACAACACTACACTTAGGAATTGAATACCAAAATTTAGCCACTCACGAAAAGAATACCTTAATTAATTAGCCGTGCGGCGACCTCCACCCAGCAGACATACAAGCGCGATGCGGCGGCACGCCGAGACAGCAGGGTCGAGGAGCAAAGCTTAGTGCGGCTGCCGCCTGAAGTTCGACCTCCACTATCCCGCCATCGGCCGCGATGGATGTGCTTGAATCACGCCGCCGCCGACCTCGATGGTTGAGATCCTCCTATCTCCCCTTGCAGAAGAAGGATTGGCCTCCTACGACGCCGCCACCGCCCACCGACCGAGGATTGACCTCTTCTCCGGTAGCTGCTGCGTAGGCCGCCGCCGCCATCTCCATATGCAGAGCGGCTGTTTACATGGTATCTCACCGTAATTCAATTATATGGACTGGGTAGTACATCCCATACGGTTATGTAACGACAACTTTGTCTAACCTACGTTGTCTTCTCACACGGTTTGGTGTGGAAATTGTGTGTGCCATTGTAATACCTAACACAAACGACATGTACAAACAGTGTGCCGTATACAACATATATATAGTGCCATTAGTAGTTCCCGACCGTTAGCTTATCTCCACAGTTTCCCCATTTCCCCCAAATCCCTACATAGCCTCCAAATTCCCTCGCGTGGCGCTGACATTGGGGGAATGCGGACGAGTGGTGCTGATGGTTTCGGTGCGGCTGCTCCTGCTCGTATCGCCGCCACGACGGTGGTCCCCGCCGAGCACTTGCCTAAGGTCATCAGAAGGCAGGTGTACTACGGATCCGAGTCGTCCTGTCAGGTTTCAATCTATCCCGATCTTTTTTAGCATGTCCAAAGTATGGCTCCTTGCTGAATCCGTCCTGAATGACCCCCCCCCCAGGAAAGCGATCTGCCGCCGGATCTGGAGCTTGACTCCAGACTCCCACAACACGAGTTCGACTCCGAGTTTTGCGCCACCGAGAAGTACCAAAAGCTTAGTTGTGTGCACGGGCACACTCCCGCTCGACGTGTATGCACGGAGGGATTTGACGTTGGCAGGCGGTTTCTCAGTTGCCCCTTAGAGGTTAGTGCTAATTAAGTTCATCATTTTACTTCAGTTAATGCCACCACTCATCCAGAATACTATTTAACATTGGCAGGGATATGATGCTTGTGCCTTTGTTAACTGGCTGGATGAAGAATGGCATGGCAGGGCTTGGAGTGTTATCACCAAGCTCGCAGAAGATAACGTAAAGCTGAAGAAGAAACTGGCTGATCTGGAATGTACAATCAGTACGATGAAGCAAGAAAGAATCAATCACAGGCAACCGATGAAAGCAAGAGACAAGAAGGAACTAGCATGTGTAGTTGTGGTTGTCGCATTAGCCATGTTCTATGCGCTGTTTGCAATGATGATTAGGGGTTTTGTGTGACAGTATTGCTAAAGCACATCTAGATGTGCTCTAAGTAATGCACATCTAGGTCCTATATATGCCATTGATGTTACGCGAAGACTCATGCAGATATTTTTCTTTGCCTTTTTTCTTTTCCTTTCTAGTTTGATTATTACTGGCTTTATCAATAAGAAGAGCTCAATGTATTGCTTGCCAACTGTCCTACTCCGTTCGTACCGGTACCGGTGCATAATCCCAAAACTCGTTCCTTGTTTTTGTCCTGAAAAAGGAAACCAGCCAAATAGCCAATAGGAGTCCTGTGCAACCCCGGGAATTTGGAACGACTCGGTACAAATAATTATGGTTGATTATATCAGCGGTTAGATAATACGTCAACCCCCGCTTCAATCCCCGCTTCAATTGGCAGTTCCTCTTCTCTGGATACCCCGCTTAAGTGTCCACCATCTTCATCATCCCCGGCAGGCCGCACTACACACTGGCACACACTCTGCAGCCATGTCGAGCGATAGCGAGGTCGACAGTTCGGCCAACAGTCTGGCGCCCGATGATAGGTCAACATCGGAATCATCCCGCTCATCTTCCATGAGTCCGGCGTCGAGCCCAGACCTCGATTATATCCGGTTCATGGAAGGGACGCCGCCTCCGGAGTCGTCAGACGACAACCAGACGGATCAGGAGCCATCGTAGGACGAAGAAGAGGACGACGATGATGATGAGGAGGAATGGTCGAACGAGGAGGAGGACGATGACGACGACAACAACGACAATGACGACGGCGGCGGCGATGAAAAGCCAACAGTCAGCGGCAAGAAGCGTCCTCGCCAAGACGATGTCGCGGGGCCATCCAACAAGAACAACAAGAAGAAGAAGGACTAAATTAAGCAGACTGTATATATATCTATTTATCCTATCAATCTCATCACCGACGACCAGTAATATGTATTCGACAGAGATCTTCTACATTATCACCAACAGGTTGGTTTGTTGAACTGTGTGCCCTGACGAGCACACAATTCACAAAAAAAGACTGTATGGGCTATCTATAATGATCGCACGCAATTCTGATTACCGACCTGTTTGCCGGGTATCACACACATCTTGTTACGCCGAATCATTTGTGTTCACCTCACTCATCGCAAACGGTTCATCGGAGTGAACTGTATGCCGTATATCGCACACACCTTGATCTGGCTGCCCATTTCTGTTGTTCTGTCTCATCACAAACAGTTCGTATAGATCAACCGTATGCCCCTCATCGCACACGCAACTACAATTTGAACCATGTTTGATGTATCATTCATCGCAAACGTTTTGCATCATTTCTGACGGTTTTCATATAGCACCGTTTGTGATTATTGCATCCCACACAGTTTGTCGAAGGGTCTCTGATCGTAGTGTCGCGTTAGCAGCATCCTGCAGTAGTGTCAAGAACTACGCCCATGGATGGGGCGCCTCCCTCCCTCGCATAGGAAGGCGTGCCCGACGCCCTCCTCAGGCTGGGCTCGGCGGCTCTCTTCTGGAGGGCCTCTGACCTAGCCCATGTCACGAGGGAGGTGCTCGGGCACCACGTCGAGGCATGCTTCACTGCACGCTTCCCTTAAGAGAGCACAAGGTGTGGAGTGCCTGGTGCTCAGGAGTTCATCACCAAGGCGATCGAGGAGCTCCAAGAGGCGACAACCATGCGCGGCGACCGCCGCCCAGCCCCGCGTCCTGGCAAGGACGACGAGCTGCGCGTCTGCGTCGACATCCCAGGACTCAATAGGGCAGCATCTCAGGAGCGTTTATGGCCTTCGCGCGTTGGTCGGTGCGAGGGTCCACCTCACAGTTATGTTCGCATGCCATTCGGCTTGCCGAACACGGCTGTCACCTTCCAGTGCCACGTGTGGAGCGTTCTGGCGGCCCAGGAGGCGAGGCATCACGCTGTCCTGGCAGAGATGGCGACGGTTCTTCATGAGCCGCCCGGGCCCCTGAAGCCTCCCGAGGCTTAAGACCCAGGCGACTTGTGAGGAGCAACCCCTTCAGCATGCGTCTTCAGCAACTTCAACACCTCTCCAACAACGGTACCAGGTGACTCTTTCCGGTTCATTTAGTTGGGGGCGCCCCTCCGGCAGCATTATCCCCAAGTCACACGGGCCTCTCCCTGCGACGTGTATCCTTTTGCATCTTTAGCTTACTCTGTTGGGGCGCCCCTCGGGCTGCATCATCCCCAGGCCGCATGGGTCTGTCCCTGCGGCATGTATCGTCCTTGCATTTATCTGAACTAGCTTGCCTCCTTGCATGAGTTACCTTATGATTATCACCCGCTTGACTGTTGCCCTTCGCAGCCGCCCGCGTTGCTGACCGGCCTCCTGCTCATCCCGCAACGGGGGCTACACATGCTGGCTCGGCGCTTGTGCTCGGGTCTGTACTTGCAACGCTGACAAACCTGAATGGTCGAGCTCTGGCTCGCGGCACGCCCCCGCGCACGTCACCTCACCAGACCCTCGGTGCCTTCATCTTCTTGCAAAGACTAGCGGCAGGGCAACAAGCGCGATTACAAGCTGTATTCTCCCCTCGCACTAACCTGCAGGAATCTCTGGAGCCTAACTACGGGTGGCCCCGCCAACTCCTTCCTTTTCTCATGCAATTCACTTGCACGTTAAAGGGGGAGCTCCTAAGCATCGCATCTCAGGAGCTCTTACTGACTCTCCAGCCCTCACCCCCTGGCCTTGACCACGGCATCGTGACCTGGCATACCAGCGGCGGCTGAGCTTCGCTCGAGGGTCAAGACCTGAGGATGCAGAGCACTTAGAAGAGCGTGAAAAGGGGGGAGCTGGCGTGGGCCTAACCTAGCCGTACCACCGCCGCTGATGCGCAAATCGGGTACTGCACAAGGAATCGCCTCAGGCTCGCTAAGATAAGTCATGCACTCAAGTTAGCCCAGCGCTGTGACTCAGGATTTTCGACTCTTGCATCCTTGCTCCGGCAATGCCGCCTTCCTTTTCTGCCTTCAGGGAGCTGCTTGCACGCTAAAGGGGACCTCTTGAGCATCGCACCTCGGGAGCTCTTACCGGACCTCGGGCCACTCACCTCCTGGCCTTAACCACGGCATCCTGACCTGGCATACCAGCGACGGCAAAAGCCTGCCTGGGGACTGGGACCTGTCGGCGTAGAGCGCTAAGCTACTGCGAGGACGAAAAGGGGGGACAATGCCTAAGCAAGACATGCAACCGCGAACATCATAATGGGAATAATATCGGCACAAAAGCACTACAAATTCTTTACACACCCCCACGGGGCTCATCTTGATTCCTTGCAAGGAACAAAAGAAGAAGGCTTCCAGGGGTCATATCTATAGACGTCGCCGTCGACGCCGTCATCAATAGTGGGCCACATGAGGCGGACGCCAACCCCGTCCAGATCACCGACGACGAAGAGCAGATGCCATCTCTGCGCTCCGGGCACGGCGAGAGCTCGGGGGCACGTAGCTGTCATCGCTTGTCTTCTGAGTCTCGTCAAGCTCAGGAGAGTCGCTGGACTCCCAGGAGCCATCGCTGCTGCTGGAGGAACTGCCGGGTGGCCCCCTCCAGGTAGCACTCCGGGCGGCGGCCTTCCTCGTCGAAGACCTTGAAGAACATAGTGGAGGCACCATCGTACTCGAAGTGGATGGCGAGGCCCCCCTCCGCACGGCAAGCGCGGGCGACCTTGCCCCATCCAGGAGTCATGAAGATCTTTCCCGGGGAGATGACCTCGACCTCCGCCCCCATTGCCGGGGTGTTGCACTCGGCATGCTCCAACCAAACGGCCCTCTCGGCGGCATCTCTTCGGCGAAGAACTGCGGGAGTCTGATCCACGTGCGCGGTGGCATCGCCGCCCACACCACGAGCTCGCGTGAGGAGCCCTCGGCATCAGTTCTTGGGCCAGTGGCACGTGACACCATGGCTTGGCCACCACGGCCGTTATGCGAGCGGCGCGGGGTGCTGCCTCCTCCTCCGGAGCCTTGCACATGGGCGTACAAGGGCAGCGGGTAGTGATAACCCACAAGTATAGGGGATCAATTGTAGCCTCTTTCGATAAGTAAGAGTATCGAACCCAACGAGGAGCTAAAGTTAGAACAAATATTCCCTCAATTTCTATCGACCACTGATACAACTCTACGCACGCTTAACGTTCGCTTTACCTAGAACAAGTATAAAACTAGAAGTACTTTGTAGGTGTTGTTGGATAGGTTTGCAAGAATATAAAGAGATCGTAAATAAAAGGTAGGGGATGTTTAAGTAAAGACACAATAAAGTAAATATAGCGAGTGTGGAAAAGTGGTGGTAGGAGTTGCAAAATTGTCCCTTAGCAATTGACTACTTTACTAGACCGATAGCAAGTTTTATGTGGGAGAGGCCACTGCTAGCATGTCATCCCTGACTTGGAATTCTATGCACTTGTGATTGGAACTATTAGCAAGCATCCTCAACTACTAACGTTCATTAAGGTAAAACCCAACCATAGCATTAAGATATATTGGTCCTCCTTCAATCCCGTATGCATCAATTTCTATGCTAGGTTGAAGCTTCTATCACTCTTGCCCTCCAATACATACTCCAATCAACATACAACTAACCCTATGGTGTGATCCACACGAGCGCTCATATGATGGGCACCAAAGGACAGCAACATAACCACAAGCAAATCAAATCAATCATAGCAATTCATCAACCATCGATAGGATAACGAAAATCTACTCAGACTCATAGAATGGCAACACATCATTGGATAATAATATGAAGCATAAAGCACCATGTTAAAGTAGAGGGTACAGTGGGTTGGAGGAGAGTGGACCATTGTAGATAGAGGGGGGAAGGTGATGGAGATGTTGGTGAAGATGGCGGAGGTGTTGGTGTAGATCGCGGTGATGATGATGATGGCCACGACAGCGTTCCGGCGCCACCGGAAGAGAGGGGGAGAGGGGTCCCCTTCTTCTTCCTCTTCCTTGACCTCCTCCCTAGATGGGAGAAGGGTTTCCCCTGTGGTCCTTGGCCTCCATGGCATGGGAGGGGCGAGAGCCCCTCCAAGATTGGATATGTCTCTCTGTCTCTCTCTGTTTCTGCGTTCTCGTCTTCTGCCCTTTCACCATTTCGTATATATATGGAGATCCGTAACTCCGATTGGATTGAAACCTTCGCCCAGATTTTCCCTGAAAATTAGCTTTCTTGCGGCCAAAGAAGAGCAGCAACCGCCTTACGAGGGGCCCGCGAGGGTCAGGGGCGCGCCCCCTGCCTCATGCCCCCCTCGGGCACCGTCTCGCGTTGATTCTTTCGCCCATATATTCCAAATATTCTCCGTCCATTTTTATCCCGTTTGGATTCCGTTTGATATGGGGTTTCTGCGAAACATAAAACATGCAACAAACAGTAACTGGCACTGGGCACTGGATCAATATGTTAGTCCCAAAAATAGTATAAAAAGTTGCCAAAAAGTATATGAAAGTTGTATAATATTGGCATGGAACAATAAAAAATTATAGATACGATGGAGACGTATCAGCATCCCCAAGCTCAATTCCTGCTCATCCTCGAGTAGGTAAATGATAAAAAAGATAATTTTTGATGTGTAATGCTACCTAGCATAATCTTGATCATGTAATATAATCATGGCATGAATTTTAAGACACGAGTGGTTCAAGGCAATAGTCTATCATTTGACATAAAAACAACAATACTTCAAGTCTACTAATAAAGCAATCATGTCTTTTCAAAATAACATGGCCAAAGAAAGTTATCCCTACAAAATCATGTAGTCTGGCTGTGCTCCGTCTTCACCACACAAAATATTCACATCATGCACAACCCCGATGACAAGTCAAGCAATTGTTTCATACTTTTGACATTCTCAAACCTTTTCAACTTTCACGCAATACATGAGCGTGAGCCATGGACATACCACTATAGGTGGAATAGAATATGATGGTGGAGGTTGTGTGGAGAAGACAAAAAGGAGAAAGTCTCACATCGACGCGGCTAATCAACGGGCTATGAAGATGCCCATCAATTGATGTCAGTGTGAGGAGTAGGGATTGCCATGCAACGGATGCACTAAGACCTATAAGTGTATGAAAGCTCAAACTGGAAACTAAGTGGGTGTGCATCCAACTTGCTTGCTCTTGAAGACCTCGGGCATTTGAGGAAGCCCATCATCAGAACATACAAGCCAAGTTCTATAATGAAAATTCCCACTAGTATATGAAAGTGATAACTCAAGAGACTCTCTATATGAAGAACATGGTGCTACTCTGAAGCACAAGTGTGGTAAAAGGATAGTAACATTACCCCTTCTCTCTTTTTCTCTCTTTTTTATTTTTATTTTTTATTTTTTTTTATTTTTTGGTGGGCTTCTTTGGCCTCTTTTTTTTGGGCTTCTTTGGCCTCTTTTATTTTTTTGATAAAGTCCAGAGTCTCATCCTGACTTGTGGGGGAATCATAGTCTCCATCATCCTTTCCTCACTAGGGCAGTGCTCTAATAATGATGATCATCACACTTTTATTTACTTACAACTCAATATTACAACTCGATACTAGAACAAGGATATGACTCTATATGAATGCCTCTGGCAGTGTACCAGGATGTGCAATGATCTAGCATAGCAATGACATCAAAAAATGGACAAGCCATGAAAACATCATGCTAGCTATCTTACGATCATGCAAAGCAATATGACAATAAATGCTCAAGTCATGTATATGATGATGATGGAAGTTGCATGGCAATATATCTCGGAATGGCTATGGAAATGCCATAATAGGTAGGTATGGTGGCTGTTTTGAGGAAGATATAAGGAGGCTTATGTGTGACAGAGCGTATCATGTCACGGGGTTTGGATGCACCGGCGAAGTTTGCACCAACTCTCGAGGCGAGAAAGGGCAATGCACGGTACCGAAGAGGCTAGCAATGATGGAAGGGTGAGAGTGCGTATAATCCATGGACTCAATATTAGTCATAAAGAACTCACATACTGATTGCAAAAATCTATTAGTCATCGAAATAAAGTACTACACGCATGCTCCTAGGGGGATAGATTGGTAGGAAAAGACCATCGCTCGTCCCCGACCGCCACTCATAAGGAAGACAATAAATAAATAAATCCTGCTCCGACTTCATCACATAACGGTTCACCATACGTGCATGCTACGGGAATCACAAACTTCACCACAAGTATTTCTACAATCCACAACTACCCACTAGCATGACTCTAATATCACCATCTTTATATCACAAAACTATTGCAAGGAATCAAACATATCATATTCAGTGATCTACAAGTTTTATGTAGGATTTTATGACTAACCATGTGAATGACCAGTTCATGTCATCTATCTAAATAGATATAAGTGAAGCAAGAGAGTTTAATTCTTTCTACAAAAGATATGCCCACGCTCTAACAAATATAAGTGAAGCAAAATATCATTCTACAAATGGTGGTTTTCTTAGAAACAGGCAATCCAAACTTCAAATGATATAAGTGAAGCACATGAAGCATTCTATAAAGCCATACTCAAAAGATATAAGTGAAATGCAATGAGAATTCTATAAATCAACCAAGGACTACATGGTGCATAAAATAAAAATGAAAACTAAATGCAAAAGACGCTCCAAGATTTGCACATATCGCATGAACGAAACGAATCCGAAAACATACCGATACTTGTTGAAGAAAGAGGGGATGCCTTCCAGGGCATCCCCAAGCTTAGATGCTTGAGTCTCCTTGAATATTTACTTGGGGTGCCTCGAGCATCCCCAAGCTTGAGCTCTTGCCTCTCTTCCTTCTTCTCACATCGAGACCTTCTCTATCATCGAACACTTCATCCACACAAAACTTCAACAGAAAACTCGGTAAGATCCGTTAGTATAATAAAGCAAATCACTACTCTAATTACTATTCAAAACCAATTCATATTTTGTTTTGGCATTGTATCTACTGTAATATAACTTTTTCATGGCTTAATCCACTGATATAAATCGATAGTTTCATCAAAACAAGCAACCTATGCATCAAAAACAGAATCTGTCTAAAACAGAACAGTCTGTAATAATCTGAACATTAACCATACTTATGTTACTTGAAAAATTCTGCCAAAATTAGGAAAAAATAAAAAAAAATATAGAAAGACAGTGCAGAAAGAATCAGAACCATTTGGCGTTCCAGTAAAAAATGTAAAATCGCGGACTACAGCCAAAGTTTCGGTCCTGCACCGTACAAACCAACAAGCATTGTAAACATCCTAAAGGCAAACCTTGGCACATTATTTTTATAATACAATGGAATTGTACAAGGGGATAATTATTTTTGTTGAAAAGTTTCTGTAATTAAGATTCACAAAGTTTCCATGGGCATGAACAAAGTTCAAGGACGTCTCCCACTTTCACAATGTTCGTCTATCTCACTTTCACTTTTCTTTTTGAAAATTTTTGGGTTCCCCTCTTTATTTTTTTGTTTTCTTAATTTATAAAATCACACAACAGAAATAAATTACTCTCTAAAACTTCCGGGTTGTCTCCCTGGCAGCGCTTTCTTTAAAGCCATTAAGCTAGGCATATAGTGCTCAAGTAATTGATCCACCCAGATCACAAGGTATATCAAAGCCAATTTTAATTAACAATGATTTGTAATTTAGTAGTGAGCAAAAAGTAACATATATTAAGCAACAACGAAGTCTAACTCTCTTCCTATGCATCGGCATGTCATAAAAGAAAAATTCATGCACACCTAGTAAAGGCCAATGCATAGTATAAACAGTTTCTTGCAATTTTGTCATGTGGGAAACATAGAGAGGCGGAGATATAGTTCCTCTCTCATAATAATTGCAAGCAGGAGCAGCAAGCACATGCATATTATATCTATCAAAATCATCATGTGTAATAGTAAAAGGCAACCCATCAATATAATCCTTAATAAGTGCAAACTTCTCCGATATAGTGTAGTTAGGAGAATTCAAAAAGATAATAGGACTATCATGCCTGGGTGCAATAGCAACAATTTCATGTTTAACATAAGGAACTATAGCAAGTTCATCTCCATAAGCATAATTCATATTGGCATCTTGGCCACAAGCATAGCAAGCATCATCAAAAAGGGATATTTCAAGTGAATCAACGGGATCATAACAATCATCATAGCAATCATCCTTCGATAAGCACGAAGGGAAATTAAACAATGTTTGAGTTGAAGAGTTACTCTCATTAGAAGGTGGGCACGGGTAGCTAATCCGCTCTTCCTCCTTTTGTTCTTCGCTCTCCTCATTATCTTTTTCATCCAATGAGCTCACAGTTTCATCAATTTCTTCTTCCATAGACTCCTGCAAAATATTAGTCTCTTCTTGGACAGCGGAGGAGTCCTCTATATATGGTTTAACATAGGCATTAGAAGCATAATTATCATAACAATATTCAAGTATGGCAAAATTTTCAGATTTGTAAAGAGTAGCATCATACGTTTCAATCAAAGAAGCAATTTCATAAGCACCCTTAAAAGCAACAAATTCTTCAATTTGTTGAACATCATAGTAACTATAAACACCCTTAGCATACGAAGATACGATTCCATTATCGATAAACTCACATAGGTAGGGAAGGTGTTTCTTAGGGTTTTCAGAACAACAAGTGACATCATATATTTCACATAAATTCCAGGCATAGCATTGCAAACGATGAATTTGATCCAGTAAAAGTTTCCATTTTTTAGATATGCGGTGTCGCACATAACAAGCATGCTCATCTAAGGATTTTCCCTCAACTAAGCTAGTTGGGGTTTCAGCACGAGCACAAAGAGATCGAAGATGATCCAAGTAAAAAGCTTCAGGAGTGTGATAGATTTTTGAGTGGTTCTTCAACCATTGGTTCAGTAGGTACAACTAATTTTGTTGGTATTTTGCGTTTCCTACCCATAACTAAAGATAGAAAACAACTAAGAACAGCAAATAAAAATTACTTAGTGATAAAGCAAACAAGCACACATGAGAATATTCACCCCACGCTATTGCTCCCCGGCAACGGCGCCATAAAAAGGTCTTGATAACCCACAAGTATAGGGGATCAATTGTAGCCTCTTTCGATAAGTAAGAGTGTCGAACCCAACGAGGAGCTAAAGGTAGAACAAATATTCTCTCAAGTTTTATCGACCACCGATACAACTCTATGCACGCTTAACGTTCGCTTTACCTAGAACAAGTATAAAACTAGAAGTACTTTGTAGGTGTTGTTGGATAGGTTTGCAAGAATATAAAGAGAGCGTAAATAAAAGGTAGGGGCTGTTTAAGTAAAGACACAATAAAGTAAATATAGCGAGTGTGGAAAAGTGGTGGTAGGAGTTGCGAAATTTCCCTAAGCAAATGACTACTTTACTAGACCGATAGCAAGTTTTATGTGGGAGAGGCCACTGCTAGCATGTCATCCCTGACTTGGAATTCTATGCACTTATGGTTGGAACTATTAGCAAGCGTCCGCAACTACTAACGTTCATTAAGGTAAAACCCAACCATAGCATTAAGATATATTGGTCCCCCTTCAATCCCGTATGCATCAATTTCTATGCTAGGTTGAAGCTTCTGTCACTCTTGCCCTCCAATACATAGTCCTATCAACATACAACTAACCCTATGGTGTGATCCACGCGCGCGCTCAAATGATGGGCACCAAAGGACAGCAACATAACCACAAGCAAATTAAATCAATCATAGCAATTCATCAACCACCGATAGGACAACGAAATCTACTCAGACATCATAGAATGGCAACACATCATTGGATAATAATATGAAGCATAAAGCACCATGTTCAAGTAGAGGGTACAGCGGGTTGCGGGAGAGTGGACCGCTGTAGATAGAGGGGGGAAGGTGATGGGGATGTTGGTGAAGATGGCAGAGGTGTTGGTGTAGATCGCGGTGATGATGATGATGATGGCCACGACACCGTTCCGGCGCCACCGGAAGAGAGGGGGAGTGGGATCCCCTTCTTCTTCTTCTTCTTCCAAATATTCCAAAAATATTCTCCGTTTGTTTTATCCCGTTTGGATTCCGTTTGATATGTGGTTTTTGCGAAACATAAATCATGCAACAAACAGGAACTGGCACTGGGCACTAGATCAATATGTTAGTCCCAAAAATAGTATAAAAAGTTGCCAAAAAGTATATGAAACTTGTATAATATTTGCATGGAACAATCAAAAATTATAGATACGACGGAGACGTATCAGGTAGCCGGGAGGAGGCCGCTCGTACCAAGGCCTTGTCACCTCGTACGTCACGTCAGCATCACGGGAGCAGACCAACCTCCTCTTCGGCAGAAGTGGCCCCTGCTCTTCGCGGGGGGGGGGGGGGGGGGTTCGTTTCTCAATGACAGAGAATCTCCTTATCTGTGCCATGAGTGTCATGGCAAGACGGAGAGACGAGGAGGAAGAAGAAGCAGGCGGCATGGAGAAGGAGATGAGCAACGGGGGTTCCGCCCCCCTCCTCATTTATATCCATAAGGAGGCCAACCACCGGTCTCCATGATCACAGGTAATGATGGTTTCCTTCTGCATGTTGCAGGGTCTCGTCTAGTCGAACGGTTGCCGAGGCCACATGGGGAAGCAAAGGCACCCGCGTCCCACCAATCGCCACGCGTCAATCAAGGCTGCAGGCAGTTGGGGCCCGCGGCGCTCCGCACTTGCCCTTTGGCTTCGCCTCGAAGCCAAGTTTGAGCGCGCCTTGGGCCCGGGGGCTACTGTCGGCGCTTGGGAACGGGGGTGCCTAGACTTGCCTACCTGTGGCTCGCAGCATGGCTCCACCAACGGCCCGGTACGGCCTAGCTTCGGCAGCAAAAACTCAAGACCCTCGTGAGGGGCCAAGCCTCGCGAGGCGGGCGACACTAAGACCCCCCTGGGGGCGGCCTCACTAGGCCGGCTCCCGAAGAGCAGAGATATCTATGCAGGGGGTCACCTCGCGAGGTTCACATTACGTGAGCCATGACGACCAAGGCCAGGCGGGCGCCAGCGGGCGCAGTGCATCAGTTTCCTCTTTGGTGCTAAGGAGGCAAGCGCAGGCGCGGGGTCCCGAGGCATCAGGCAAAGGTTTCCATATCGGTGCAACAAGACCAAGACCAGCAGGACGGCAGGACGAAGGTCACGGCGGAGCCCATAGACCAGCAGGACGGCAGGCGAAGACTACTTTTGTCAGGATAGCTTGTACTAGTTGTGTCCCTTCAAAATTGGCCGTTGTGGGATCCCTTCCTGCCTACATTTTTGAAGAGGGCCAGGGCCTCTATAAATAGGACTAGCCACCACCATAGGAGAAAACTAATCTTGGATTGGATCCATTCCATCCTCACATCCACCAGCTCATCGAGCTCAAGAACACCTCCCCTCCCGAGGCTGTTCATCCACTATACTAGTTCATCCTCAACCCTTGAGGCAATCCACCACACACTGGAGTAGGGTATTACACCGCAAGGTGGCCCGAAGCAGTATAAACCCCTGTGTCTCTTGTTCTTTGGGTCCGTCGAGCTAGGCCGTGGGATCGTTGAGCGAGCGAGCTAGGGTGAGAGAGTTCTTCATGCGCACCCCAGAGTTCGAACCTCAGAAGAGTTTGCCGGAACCCGCAATCCGACAGGGTGGTACAAAGAGCGGATCTAATGATCAACATGATGGATTTTTACCCAGGTTCGGGACGCTGAGAAGCATAAAACCCTAGTCCTGCTTGTGTGTATATTCTGTGTTCTTGAGCTTCGGCTAGCTACTATGCATGCAAGCTGGGCCGAGAGGTGCAAAAGTCTGAATCCTCCTCCATTACGCCTTGGGCCTCCTTTTATATGTCCAAGGGGTTGCCACAGTGGCACACAGGAGGTGTAAAGTCGCTGCAGTGTCTATGTTTATCATCGGTGTCTTAGGACAAAAGCATTAAATGTGCTGCTTACGTGCCCTTCAGCTTTATCAGGAACGGGAGTAGAACCCGTCCCGTCCGTCGCCGCCCCGCTCCGCCTTGACACGCGTCCATGCCGACGAGGCACTGATGACCCACAAGTATAGGGGATCTATTGTAGTCCTTTCAATAAGTAAGAGTGTCGAACCCAACGAGGAGCAGAAGGAAATGACAAGTGGTTTTCAGTAAGGTATTCTCTGCAAGCACTGAAATTATCGGTAACAGATAGTTTTGTGATAAGGTAATTTGTTACGGGTAACAAGTGATGAAAGTAAATAGGGTGCAGCAAGATGGCCCAATCCTTTTTGTAGCAAAGGACAAGCCTGGACAAACTCTTATATGAAGAAAAACGCTCCCGGGGACACATGGGAATTATCATCAAGTGCTACCTCTTGAGCACTGTGTTGGTTTTCCCTTGAAGAGGAAAGGGTGTTGCAGTAAAGTAGCGTAAGTATTTCCCTCAGTTTTTGAGAACCAAGGTATCAATCCAGTAGGAGACCACGCTCAAGTCCCACGCACCTACACAAACAAATAAGAAGCATGCAACCAATGCGATAAAGGGGTTGTCAATCCCTTCACGGCCACTTGCAAAAGTGAGATCTGATAGAGATGATAAGATGATATTTTTGGTATTTTTATGATAAATACTAAAAGTAAAGAAAGCAAAATAAACGGCAAAAGAAATAGCTTGTTGACGGAAGATTAATATGATGGAGAATAGACCCGGGGGCCATAGGTTTCACTAGTGGCTTCTCTCAAGATAGCATAAGTATTATGGTGGGTAAACGAATTACTGTCGAGCAATTGATAGAACTGAGCATAGTTATGAGAATATCTAGGTATGATCATGTATATAGGCATCACGTCCGTGACAAGTAGACCGACTCCTGCCTGCATCTACTACTATTACTCCACACATCGACCGCTATCCAGCATGCATCTAGAGTATTAAGTTCATAAGAACAGAGTAATGCTTTAAGCAAGATGACATGATGTAGAGGGATAAACTCATGCAATATGATATAAACCCCATCTTTTTATCCTCGATGGCAACAATACAATACGTGTCGTTGCCCCTGCTGTCACCGGGATCGAGCACCGCAAGATTGAACCCAAAGCTAAGCACTTCTCCCATTGCAAGAAAGATCAATCTAGTAGGCCAAACCAAACTGATAATTCAAAGAGACTTGCAAAGATAACCAATCATACATAAAAGAATTCAGAGAAGATTCAAATATTGTTCATAGATAATCTTGATCATAAACCCACAATTCATCGGATCTCGACAAACACACCGCAAAGAAGAGTTACATCAAATAGATCTCCAAGAGAATCGAGGAGAACTTTGTATTGAGATCCAAAGAGAGAGAAGAAGCCATCTAGCTAATAACTATGGACCCGAAGGTCTGAGGTAAACTACTCACACATCATCGGAGAGGCTATGGTGTCTATGTACAAGCCCTACGTGATCAATGCCCCCTCCGGCCGAGCGCCGGAAAAGGCCCCAAGATGGGATCTCACGGGTACAGAAGGTTGCGGCGGTGGAAATAGGGTTTTGGCTCCGTATATGATGTTTCCTAGGTATATTAGTATATGCGAAGGAAGTCGGTCAAGAGAGCTACGAGGGGCCCACGAGGGTGGACGGAGCGCCCAGGGGGGTAGGCGCGCCCCCTGCCTCGTGGCCTCCTCGTTGATTGCTTCACGTCCACTCCAAGTCCTCTGGATCACGTTTGTTCTGAAAATCACGTTCCCGAAGGTTTCATTCCGTTTGGACTCCGTTTGATATCCTTTTCCTTCGAAACACTGAAATAGGCAAAAAAACAGCAATTTGGGCTGGGCCTCCGGTTAATAGGTTAGTCCCAAAAATAATATAAAAGTGTATAATAAAGCCCATTAAACATCCAAAACAGAATATATAATAGCATGGAACAATCAAAAATTATAGATACGTTGGAGACGTATCATCAAGCTAGTTTTCATCACGCTCATATGATTCGCGTTCGTTACTTTGATAATTTGGTATGTGGGTGGACCGGTACTTGGGTGCTGCCCTTTCTTGGACAAGCATCCCACTTATGATTAACCCCTATTGCAAGCATCCGTAACTACAAAAGAAGTATTAAGGTAAACCTAACCATAGCATGAAACATATGGATCCAAATCTGCCCCTTACGAAGCAACTCATAAACTAGGGTTTAAGCTTCTGTCACTCTAGCAACCCATCATCTACTTATTACTTCCCAATGCCTTCCTCTAGGCCCAAACAATGGTGAAGTGTCATGTAGTCGACGTTCACATAACACCACTAGAGGAGAGACAACATACATCTCATCAAAATATCAAACGAATACCAAATTCACATGACTACTTATAGCAAGACTTCTCCCATGTCCTCAGGAACAAACGTAACTACTCACAAATCATATTCATGTTCATAATCAGAGGGGTATTAATATGCATAAAGGATCTGAGCATATGATCTTCCACCAAATAAACCAACTAGCATCAACTACAAGGAGTAATCAACACTACTAGCAACCCACAGGTACAAATCTGAGGTTTTGGGACAAATATTGGATACAAGAGATGAACTAGGGTTTTAGACGAGATGGTGCTGGTGAAGATGTTGATGGAGATTGACCCACTCCCGACGAGAGGATCGTTGGTGATGACGATGGCGATGATTTGCCCCTCCCGGAGGGAAGTTTCCCCAGCAGAACAGCTCCGCCGGAGCCTTAGATTGGTTCCGCCAAGGTTCTGCCTCGTGGCGGCGGTGTTTCGTCCCGAAATCTTGCATATGATTTTTTCCAGGTTAAAAGACTTCATATAGCAGAAGATGGGCACCGGAGGTCTGCCAGGGGGCCCATGAGGCAGGGGGCGTGCCCAGGGGGGTAGGGCGCGCCCCCACCCTCGTGGCCAGGGTGTGGGCCCCCTCTGGTGGATTCTTTCGCCCGTATTTTTTATTAATTCCAAAACTTGCCTCCGTGATGTTTCAGGAATTTTGGAGCTGTGCAGAATAGGTCTCTAATATTTGCTCCTTTTCCAGCCCAGAATTCCAACTGCCGGCATTCCCCCTCTTCATGTAAACCTTGTAAAATAAGAGAGAATAGGCATAAGTATTGTGACATAACGTGTAATAACAGCCCATAATGCAATAAATATCGATATAAAGGCATGATGCAAAATGGACGTATCAACTCCCTCAAGCTTAGACCTTGCTTGTGCTCAAGCGGAAGCCGATAACGAAAAATATGTCCACATGTTTAGAGATAGAGGTGTCGACAAAATAGAATACGGACATGAGGGCACCATGATCATTCTTATAACAACAACATATATAGATATCGTCATATGATTTCTTATGCTCAAGTAATAATCTATCTACAATGTAAAGTATGAATTAGAAACTTCATTGAGAACTAACAAACTATAATCTCAATCATTGAAGAAATTGCAATTTATCATAACATTGGAAAGAGTCAATATAAGAGCTTTTCAGCAAGTCCACATACTCAACTATCATTTAGTCTTTCATAATTGCTAACACTCATGCAATACTTATGGGTATGGAGTTTTAATCAGACACAAAGAAAGATAGGGGCTTATAGTGTTGCCTCCCAACCTTTTACCTCAAGGGTAATGTCAACAATAATAATTTATGCTAACTTACATCCAATTGGATATATATATATCATGATCTTTCCAACACAAAGTGCTTGCCAAAGGATAAAATGTGAAAAGGAAAGGTGAAGATCACCATGACTCTTGTATAAGGTATTAGACAAAAGTAAAAGATAGGCCCTTTGCAGAGGGAAGCAGAGGTTGTCATGTGCTTTTATGGTTGGATGCACGAAATCTTAACGCAAGAGAACGTCACTTTATATTACCACTTGTGATATGGACCTTTATTATGCAGTCTGTCGCTTTTATTGCTTCCATATCACAAGATCATATAAAGCTTATTTTCTCCACACTAATAAATCATACATATTTAGAGAGCAATTTTTCATTGCATACGACAATTACAACTTACTTGAAGGATCTTACTCAATCCATAGGTAGGTATGGTGGACACTCATGGCAAAGACCGGGTTTAAGTATATTTGGAAGCACAAGTATTATCTCTACTTGGTGCAATGAATTTGGCTAGCACGAGAGGGAAAGGCAAGCTCAACATGTTGGATGATCCATGACAATATACTTTATTTAGGATATAAGAAAACATAATCGATTATGTTGTCTTCCTTGTCCAACATCAACTCTTTAGCATGTCATATTTTAATGAGTGATCACAATCATAAAAGATGTCCAAGATAGTATATTTATATGTGAAAACCTCTCTTTCTTTATTACTTCCTATTAATTGCAACGATGACCAAAACTATGTTTGTCAACTCATAACAACTTTTGTTCATCACACTCTTTATATGTGAAGTCATTACTCTCCATAAGATCAATATGATCTCTTTGTTTCTTTTTATTCTTTTTCTTTTCTTTTATTTTTATTCCCTCAAGATTATAGCAAGATAATCAAGCCCTTGACTCAACACAAATCTTTATTATATATAGCTCACAGACTCGATTACATAGAAGGATCATAAAGCAAAACTCAAAACTAGATCATACTAAAATTTTATTCTACTAGATCAAGATATTACCAAAAGGATCGAACTAAGAAAAAGGTAAACATAGGAGTGTGATGGTGATACGATACCGGGGCACCTCCCCCAAGCTTGGCTGTTGCCAAGGGGAGTGCCCATACCCATATGTTTATATCTCTTTCTTCGGTGGTGGAGAAGATGGTGATGATGAAGATAATTGTGCTTTCAGCTTTTTCATATTGTACTTGAGAAGAGAAATTTCCTCCTTTAAATCATCGACCTCCGATTCCAGCTTCAAGATCTTGTCACAGAAATCTCCTTCGATTTTCTACCAAAAACGAGAAGGAATAGATCGGTTGTTAGATAGTTTAGCTCTCTTAGGAAGACTGGACTTCTTGAAATTCACGTGCATATCCCCAGGTTGAGGTAGAGGGACATCCTCTTCCTCCGAACTTGAATCATTGATCCTCATCAAATGAGCATCCTCCTCATCATTCGTAGTTCGACCACAAGGACATAGATCCCCATAGGTCTTTGGGTCAGCAACGAGATGTGAGGCATAGCTCTCTTCGTCGGAATCCTGAGATGACATCTTGCTCCAAACCTGCTACAGGAAGAGCTCGAAACGAAAACAGAGGATATTTGCGTGGTACGATGGTCAAAACCTTTGGGAGATTATATAATGAATTTTTACCGACCAAAAGAAGTATCGTGCAAGAAAATGGAGTCCGGAGGGCACACGAGGTGCCCACGAGACAGGGGGCGCACCCAGGGGGTAGGGCGCGCCCTCCACCCTCGTGGATGCCTCGCGTCCCTTTCGGACTACTTCTTATTGTCCTATTTTCTTAAATATTCCAAAACGGAGAAAAATTGCCATTTGAACTATTTTGGAGTCGGTTTACTTACCGTACCACATACCTATTCCTTTTCGGAGTCTGAAACGTTCTGGAAAGTGTCCCTTATGTATTCCTCCGGGGTCATGGTTTCAATAACATTAGTTTCAACATTTATAGGGTTACCTGAGATATAATGTTTGATTCTTTGACCGTTCACCACCTTTGGATTTGTGCCTTCGAAGTTGTTGATTTTTATGGCACCGGAACGATAGACCTCCTCGATGACGTAAGGACCTTCCCATTTAGAGAGAAGTTTTCCAGCAAAAAATCTTAAACGAGAGTTGAATAGCAACACATAATCACCTATGTTAAACTCACGCTTTTGTTTCCTTTGGTCATGCCATCTTTTAACTTTTTTCTTTAAATTTTTTGGCATTCTCATAGGCCTGGGTTCTCCATTCATCAAGTGAGCTAATGTCAAATAACGTCTTCTCACCGGCAAGTTTGAAATCCTAATTGAGCTCTTTAATGGCCCAATATGCCTTATGTTCTAGTTCGAGAGGTAAGTGACATGCTTTTCCATAAACCATTTTATACAGAGACATACCCATAGGATTTTTATATGTAGTTCTATAGGCCCATAATGCATCATCAAGTTTCTTGGACCAATTATTTCTAGATCTATTAACAGTCTTTTGCAAAATTAATTTGATCTCTCTATTACTCAATTCTACTTGACCACTAGACTGTGGGTGATATGGAGATGCAATTCTATGATTAACATCATACTTAGCAAGCATTTTACGAAAGGCACCATGAATAAAATGTGAACCACCATCAGTCATCAAATATCTAGGGACTCCAAACCTCTGAGAAATAACTTCTTTAAGCATCTTAATAGAGGTGTTATGATCAGCACTACTAGTTGGAATAGCTTCTACCCACTTAGTAACGTAATCAACAGCAACTAAAATATGTGTATACCCATTAGAGGAAGGAAATGATCCCATATAATCAAAGCCCCAAACATCAAATGGTACAATAACAAGTGAATAGTTCATAGGCATTTCTTGACGTATACTAATATTACCAATTCTTTGACATTCATCACAAGACAAGACAAACTTACGGGCATGTTTGAAGAGGGTAGGCCAATAAAAAACGGATTGCAATACCTTATGCGCGGTTCTATCTCCAGCGTGGTGTCCTCCATAAGCCTCAGAGTGATACTTGCTTAGGATCTGTTCCTGTTCATGCTCAGGTACACAATGTCTAATGACACCATCTACTCCTTCTTTATAAAGGTGTGGGTCATCCCAGAAGTAATGTCTTAAATCATAGAAAAACTTTTTCTTTTGCTGGTATGTGAAACTAGGTGGTATAAATTTGGCAACAATGTAATTAGCATAATCAGTATACCATGGAGCAGTACGAGAAGCATTTATGACAGCTAACTTTTCATCTGGAAAGCTATCATCAATAGGTAGTGGGTCATCAAGAACATTCTCTAACCTAGACAAGTTGTCTACAACGGGGTTCTCAGCTTCATTTCTATCAATAATATGCAAATCAAATTCTTGTAGTAGGAGAACCCATCTAATAAGTCTAGGTTTAGCATCTTTGTTCTCCATAATATATTTCATAGCAACATGATTAGTGTGAACAGTTACTTTAGAATCAACAATATAAGGTCTGAACTTATCACAAGCAACTACAACTGCTAAAAATTCTTTTTCAGTAGTAGCATAATTTCTTTGGGCACTGTCTAGAGTTTTACTAGCATATTGAATAACATTTAATTTCTTATCAACTCTTTGTCCTAGAACAGCACCTACAGCATAATCACTAGCATCACACATAATTTCAAAGGGTAAATTCCAATCAGGTGGCTGAACAATAGGTGCAGAAATCAAGGCTTTCTTAAGTATTTCAAATGCTTCTACACAATCATCATCAAAGACAAAAGGAACATCTTTTTGTAAGAGATTAGTCAGAGGCCTAGAGATTTTTGAGAAGTCTTTAATGAACCTCGTATAAAAACCGGCATGACCAAGGAAACTTCTTATACCTTTAATGTCCTTAGGACACGACATCTTTTCAATATCATCAACTTTAGCTTTGTCAACTTCAATACCTTTTTCAGAAATTTTATGCCCCAAGACAATACCTTCATTAACCATAAAGTGGCACTTATCCCAATTCAAGACAAGATTAGTTTCTTCACATCTCTGCAAAACTCGATCAAGGTTGCTTAAGCAATCATCAAAAGAAGTTCCATATATGAAGAAATCATCCACGAAAACCTCAACAATTTTTTCACAAACGTCAGAGAATATAGCAGTCATACATCTTTGAAAGGTACCAGGTGCATTACATAAACCAAAAGGCATACGTCTATAAGCAAAGGTACCGAAAGGGCAAGTAAAAGTGGTCTTTTCTTGATCCTCTTTTGACACAGGTATTTGAGAGAAACCGGAATAACCATCTAGAAAGCAAAAATGTGTATGTTTGGATAATCTTTCTAGCATTTGATCAATAAAAGGTAAAGGGTAATGATCCTTTTTAGTAGCTTTATTTAATTTGCGTAAATCAATTACCATTCTATAACCTGTAATAATTCTTTGTGGGATCAATTCATCTTTATCATTAGGAACAACAGTAATACCTCCCTTCTTAGGTACACAATGGACAGGACTTACCCACTGACTATCAGCAACGGGATAAATTAAACATGCCTCCAGAAGCTTTAGTATTTCTTTTTTTACCACTTCTTTCATCTTAGGATTTAACCGTCGTTGGTGATAAACAGTCGGTTTAGCGTCTTTCTCCAATTTTATTTTGTGTTGGCATAGGGTGTGACTAATGCCCTTAAGATCATCAGGAGTATATCCAATAGCGGCACGGTGCTTCTTCAGAGTTTTCAATAATTTCTTTTCTTCATGCTCTGAAAGGTTAGCACTAATAATAACAGGATATATATTCTTTTCATCAAGATAAGCATATTTAAGAGTATCAGGTAATGGTTTAAGCTCAAACACAGGATCACCCTTGGGTGGAGGAGGATCCCCTAGGATTTCAACAGGAAAGTTGTGTTTCAAAATAAATACTTCATCTATTTCCCTTCTTTCATTCATAAACATATCATTTCCATGGTCGAGCAAATATTGTTCTAAAGGATCGTTAGGAGGCACGGAAATAGAAGCAAGACCAATAATTTCATCTTTACTAGGCAATTCTTTATCATGGGGTTGTCTACGAAATTTAGCAAAATTAAACTCATGAGACATATCCCCCAAACCAATGGTAACAACATCCTTTTTGCAGTCTATCCTAGCATTAACAGTATTCAAGAAGGGTCTACCAAATATGATGGGACAAAAGCTATCTTGTGGGGAACCAAGAACAAGAAAATCAGCGGGATATTTAACTTTCCCACACAAGTCTTCAACATCTCTAACAATCCCAACTGGTGAAATAGTGTCTCTATTGGCAAGCTTAATTGTAACATCAATTTCCTCTAACTCAGCAGGTGCAATATCATGCATAATTTCTTTGTATAAGGAATGAGGTATTGCACTTGCACTAGCACCCATATCACATAAGCCATGATAGCAATGATCTCCTATTTTAACAGAAATAACAGGCATGCCTACTACATGTCTATGTTTATTTTTAGTATCAGGTCTAGCAATTCTAGCAGCTTCATCACAGAAGTAAATAACATGCCCATCAATAATATCAGCCAAGATATCTTTAACCATAGCAATACTAGGTTCAACTTTAATTTGCTCAGGGGGTGTAGGTGTTCTAGTATTACTCATATGAACCACAGTTGCAGCTTTAGCATGATCCTTTATTCTAACAGGGAAAGGTGGTTTCTCAATATAAGCAGTAGGAATAATAGGATCAACATTATAAGTGATAGTCTTTTCTTCAACTTTAATAGGTGCAACTACTTTTACTTCAATGGGAGGATTATATTTAAACCACTTCTCCTTAGGGAGATCAACATGAGTAGCAAAGGATTCATAGAAAGAAGCTACTATCTCAGAGTCAAGTCCATATTTAGTGCTAAATTCACGAAAAACATCGGTATCCATAAAGGATTTAACACAATCAAACTTAGGTGTTATACCTGACTCCTTACCTTCGTCGAGGTCCCAATCTTCAGAGTTGCGTTTAATTCTTTCCAAAAAATCCCATTTGAATTCAATAGTCTTCATCATAAAAGATCCAGTACAAGAAGTATCGAGCATGGAGCGATTGTTGAAAGAGAGCCGAGCATAAAATTTTTGAATAATAATTTCTCTTGGGAGCTCATGATTGGGGCATGAATATAACATTGACTTAAGCCTCCCCCAAGCTTGAGCGGTGCTTTCTCCTTCGCGAGGCCAAAAATTATATATATAATTACGATCACGATGTACAAGATGCATAGGATAAAACTTCTGATGAAATTCCGATTTCAATCGGTTGTAGTTCCATGATCCGATATCATCACATAGCCTAAACCATGTCAATGCCTTTACCTTCAAAGATAAAGGGAAGAACTTCTTCTTGATAACATCCTTGGGCATACCTGCAAGCTTAAATAATCCACAAACTTCATCCACATAGATTAGGTGCAAATCGGGATGTAATGTTCCATCACCTGTGAAAGGATTAGCTAGCAGTTTCTCTATCATACCCGAAGGAATTTCAAAGTAAACATTTTCAGTAGGTTCAGTAGGTTGAGGAGCAACTCTTTGCTCTACTGGTCGGGGTGAAGATACCCTGAACAAGCCCCTCAAAGGATTATGTTCCATAGTAACAAGTGCCAGTAAATTTCAGCACACTATATAAAATTTTCCTTACCAAATTCCACCTACCAAAGGCGCTTCACTACCCGGCAACAGCGCCAGAAAAGAGTCTTCATGACCCACAAGTATAGGGGATCTATCATAGTCCTTTAGATAAGTAAGAGTGTCGAACCCAACGAGGAGCATAAGGAAATGACAAGCGGTTTTCAGTAAGGTATTCTCTACAAGCACTGAAATTATCGGTAACAGATAGTTTTGTGATAAGGTAATTTGTAACGGGTAACAAGTGATGAAAGTAAATAGGGTGCAGAAAGATGGCCCAATCCTTTTTGTAGCAAAGGACAAGCTTTGACAAACTCTTATATGAAGGAAAACGCTCCCGAGGACACATGGGAATTATCGTCATGCTAGTTTTCATCACGCTCATATGATTCGCGTTCGTTACTTTGATAATTTGGTATGTGGGTGGACCGGTACTTGGGTGCTGCCCTTTCTTGTACAAGCATCCCACTTAAGATTAACCCCTATTGCAAGCATCCGCAACTACAAAAGAAGTATTAAGGTAAACCTAACCATAGCATGAAACATATGGATCCAAATCAGCCCCTTACGAAGCAACTCATAAACTAGGGTTTAAGCTTCTGCCACTCTAGCAACCCATCATCTACTTATTACTTCCCAATGCCTTCCTCTATGCCCAAACAATGGTGAAGTGTCATGTAGTCGACGTTCACATAACACCACTAGAGGAGAGACAACATACATCTCATCAAAATATCGAACGAATACAAAATTCACATGAATACTTATAGCAAGACTTCTCCCATGTCCTCAGGAACAAACGTAACTACTCACAAATCATATTCATGTTCATACTCAGAGGGGTATAATATGCATAAAGGATCTGAACATATGATCTTCCACCAAATAAACCAACTAGCATCAACTACAAGGAGTAATCAACACTACTAGCAACCCACAGGTACCAATCTGAGGTTTTGGGACAAAGATTGGATACAAGAGATGAACTAGGGTTTTAGAGGAGATGGTGCTGCTGAAGATGTTGATGGAGATTGACCCCCTCCCTATGAGAGGATCGTTGGTGATGACGATGGCGATGATTTCCCCCTCGCGGAGGGATGTTTCCCCGGTAGAACAGCTCCGCCGGAGCCCTAGATTGGTTCCGCCAAGGTTCCGCCTCGTGGCGGCGGTGTTTCCTCCCGAAAGCTTGCTTATGATTTTTTCTACGGTAAAAGACTTCATATAGCAGAAGATGGGCACCGGAGGCCTGCCAGGGGGCCCACGAGGCAGGGGGGCGCGCCCAGGGGGTAGGGCGCGCCCCCACCCTCGTGGCCAGTGTGTGGGCCCCCTCTGGTGGATTCTTTCGCCAGTATTTTTTATTAATTCCAAAACGTGCCTCCGTGAAGTTTTAGGACTTTTGTAGCTGTGTAGAATAGGTCTCTAATATTTGCTCCTTTTCCAGCCCAGAATTCCAGCTGCCGGCATTCCCCCTCTTCATGTAAACCTTAGTAAAATAAGAGAGAATAGGCATAAGTATTGTGACATAACGTGTAATAATAGACCATAATGCAATAAATATCGATATAAAAGCATGATGCAAAATGGACGTATCAGGCATGCAGTGCCAAGTTGGCTGGCCAGCTGCTGCACTGGAGAGGTGGCAGGATCTTCACGAAGATCTGCATGCCACCACGCAGGTGCTAGCTAGGCTGGCAGGCCGGCCACTTCGCTGGAGTGGTGACGGGGTGGCGGAGTCTTGCCGCGGTCTTGTCGATGTCCCCGGCAAGGATCTTGCCGGGGTCTCGCAGACGTCCTCAACAAGGACATTGCTAGGCACTTTGTCTTCTGGCCTTCGAAAAGATCTGCATGCCACTACGCGCGCGCCCCTGGGTCTTGGCCTTAAGATTGTCGATGGTGTCAGAGCTCCCAACCACAAGGGTGGTGCTCCTGTTAGTGCCCTGCTAGTCGTCCTGGCAAGGCAAGCCATCCTAGCAAGGATCTTGCCAGGGGTCCAGCTCGTCCTCTGTTCTCTGGTCTCTGGCTTGGCCGCCTCTCTAGTGCTCTTGTTTTTATCCTTGATCGCCCTCTTCAGGCCTCACCGCGGGTGTGGCTACAACTGCCTGTGCACAAGTATAGGGTGCTAAAGGGCCCAAACTTTAGTAGACCGACAATCGGAGATTTTTCAATAACATTAATACCATTCACATGGAATTTTTTCTTCGGAAAATGCACCGTATGCTCATTACCATTTATATGAAAAGTGACCTTGCTTTTATTGCAATCTATAACAGCCCCTACAGTGTTCATGAAGGGTCTGCCAAGGATAATAGACATGTTGTCGTCCTCGGGCATCTCAACTATAACAAAGTCAGTCAAAATAGTAACATTAGCAACAACAATGGGCACATCCTCACAAATACCGATAGGTATGGCAGTTGATTTATCAGCCATTTCAAAGATATATCAGTAGGTTTGAGTTTATTCAAATCAAATCTTTTATATAAAGAGAAAGGAATAACACTAACACCAGCTCCTAAATCACACAAAGCAGTTTCACATAATTCTTTTTGATGGAGCAAGGTATAGTTGGTATTCCTAGGTCTCCAAGTTTTTTAGGTACTCCATCCTTAAAAGTATAATTAGCAAGCATGGTGGAGATTTCAGCTTCTGGTATTTTCCTATTATTGGCGATGATGTCCTTCATGTACTTTGCATAAGGAGGCATTTTCAAGATATTACTCAAGCGAGTACGCAAAAAGACTGGCCTTAGCATTTCAGCAAAGCATTCAAATTCTTCATCATCTTTCTTTTTAGTTGACTTGGGTGGAAAAGGCATAGGTTTTTGAACCCACTGTTCTCTTTCTTTACCGTGTCTTCTAGCAATGAAGTCTCTTAGGTTGTGACTTATCAAGATCAACTCGTGGTTCTATTACAACATCATTATCTGCTTCTTTTTCATTGTTTTGTTGAGTATCTTCATGAACATTAGCATTATCTTTTTCATTATCACCAGGTGAATGTTCATTACCAGATTGAGTTTCAGCATCAGAAATAGAAACATCATTATCATTATCAGGAGGTTTTTCTATTTCAGGTTCACTAGAAGCATGCAAAGTCCTATCATTTTTCTTTTTCTTCTTCTTTTTAGAAGGACTAGGTGCAGTAGTGTTGTTTCTTCGTGAATCATATTCAATTCTTTTTGGGTGTCCCTAAGGATGAAGTGGTTCCCGAGTCAATTTACATCCTCTAGTTGAAACTCTAAGAGCAAAGTCATGTATGTTGTTATTCATTTCATCAAGCAATTCTCTTTGTGATTTAGCAACTTGTTCTAACTGGGTTTGTACCATAGATGCATGTTTTCCAACACCTCTAACATCATTTGAGATTCTAAATAACAAGTCACTCAAGTGAGCAATCATATCAGAATTGTATTTCAATTGTTTCATAACATTTGCATTGAAGTGATCTTGTTTTCTAATGTAATTTTCAAACTCATAAAGGCATTGGCTAGGGTGCATATTGTGAGGATTGTCATTATCATTGAATTTCATTAGAGAATTTACCTCTACCACCTTAGGCAGTGGTGGTGTATTAAGCCCATGTATTTCTTCAATAGCAGGGTAAATTTTTAACATCCTCTACTTTAATACCTTTTTCCTTCATAGATTTCTTTGCCTCTTGCATATCTTCAGGAGTAAGATATAATATACCCCTCTTCTTTGGAGTGAGCTTAGGCGGTGGTTCAGGAAGAGTCCAATCATCATAATTTTTCAATATGTTATTCAATAATTCTTCAGCTTGTCCAATAATTCGTTCCCTGAAAACATAACCAACACAACTATCTAGGAAATCCCTACAAGCATCGGTTAGTCCATTATAGAAGATATCAAGTATTTCATTTTTCTTGAGAGGATGATTAGGCAAAGCATTAAGTAACTAGCAAATCCTCCCCCAAGCTTGTGGGAGACTCTCTACTTTAGTTTGCACAAAGTTAAATATTTCCTGTAAGGCAGCTTGTTTATTATGAGCAGGAAAATATTTTTCAGAGAAGTAATAAATCATATCCTGGGGACTATGCACACAACCAGGAGCAAGAGTATTGTACCAAGCTTTAGCATCACCCTTTAATGAGAACGGAAATAATTTGAGAATAAAGTAATAGCGAGTTTTCTCATCATGAGTAAAAAGGGTGGCTATATCATTCAACTTAGTAAGATGTGCCACAACGGTTTCAGTTTCATAACCATGAAAAGGATCAGATTCAACCAAAGTAATTAACTCTGGGTTGACAGAGAATTCATAATCCTTATCAACAATAAAGATAGGTGAGGTAGCAAACTTAGGATCATATTGCATTCTAGAATCCAGAGATTTTTATTTATACTTGCATAATAATTTCTCTAGATCATCTTTATCCTTACAAGTAAGAATATCTCTAGTTGTCTCCTCATTCATAACATAACCTTCCGGTACCTTAGGCAATTCATATCTAGGAAGTCTAGTTCTAGCAGGTGTTTCAGGAGTTTCTGTTTCAAGCTCATCAGCAGATTCAACAACATCATGTTGTATTACTCTAGCAATTTCTCAACAAGAAAGTCACCAAGTGGCACATCATTATCAAGCAAGGTACTAGCTTCATCATAATTATCATTCAGAGTAGAAGTAGCATCATCAATAACTTGCGGCCTATCAACATTAATAGCATGTGGTGGTGTTGCAAGTTTACTTATAACAGAAGGTGAATCTAAAGCAGAACTGGATGGCAGTTCCTTACCTCCCCTCGCCTTAGAGGGATAAATCTTAGTTTTAGCATCCTTCAGATTCCTCATAGTGATAAATGGATGATAATCCCAAGTGAATCAACAAATATAGCTATGCTCCCCGGCAACGGCGCCAGAAAAAGGTCTTGATAACCCACAAGTATAGGGGATCGCAACAGTTTTCGAGGTAGAGTATTCAACCCAAATTTATAGATTCGACACAGGGGGAGCAAAAGAATATTTGCAAGTATTAGCAGCTGAGTTGTCAATTCAACCACACATGGAGATTAATTATCTGCAGCAAGTAATCAATAGCAAAGTAATATGACAGTTTTGATAATAGTAGCAGCAGCAATGGTAACGGTAACAGTGATAGCAGTAGTTTTGTAGCAAGTGCAATAGTGACGATAGCAGTAGTAGCTTAGCAGAAACAATATAAGATAAATTCGTAGGCATTGGATCGGTAATTTGTTGTATGATATTCATCATGTGATAGTCATAACCTAGGGCGATATGGCACTAGCTCCAGTTCATAATATAATGTAGGCATGTATTCCGTAAATAGTCATACGTGCTTATGGAAAGAACTTGCATGACATCTTTTGTCCTACCCTCCCGTGGCAGCATGGTCCATATTGGAAACTAAGGTATATTAAGGCCTCCTTTTAATAGAGAACTGGAACAAAGCATTAACTCACGGTGAATACATGAATTCCTCAAACTACGGTCATCACCGTGACTGGCCCCGACTATTGTCAGTCCGGGGTTGCCGGATCATAACACGTAGTAGGTGACTATAACTTGCAAGATCGGATCTAGAACATGCATTTAATGGTGATAACATAAACGGTTCAGATCTGAGTTCATGGCACCCGGGGCTCAAGTGACAAGCATTAAGCATAGCAAAGTCATAGCAACATCAATCTCAGGACATAGTGGATACTAGGGATCAAGCCCTAACAAAACTAACTCGATTACATTATGAATCTCATCCAACTCCTCACCGACCAGCGAGCCTACGAAGGAATTACTCACTCCCGGTGGGGAGCATCATGGAATTGGCGATGGAAAAGAGTTGGTGATGACGAAGAACGAAGATCCCCCTCTCCGGAGCCCCAAACGGACTCCAGAGCTGGCCTCCCGATGAAGAACAGGAGGTGACGGCGGCTCCGCCTCGTGGAACGTGATAATTCTATTTCTCTAATTTTTCTGGAAAAATAGGATTTTATAGCATAGGTTTCAGGGTCAGCGGAGCCGCCAGGTGGGGACAACCCACCTGGGCACGCCTGGGATCAAAACATGAAAATATGCTTCAAGCAAAACACATAGTATGTGACGAATAAAAATATAGCTTCGAGTAAAATACCGATGGTCGTTAGAAGATATAGGGGATGCCACTCGGGGCATCCCCAAGCTTAGTTGCTTGCTCATTTTTGGATAATAGCTTGGGATGCTGGGGCATCCCCAAGCTTAGGCTCTTCTTACTCCATATTCCTTCATCCATCGTAAGATAACCCAAAACATGAAAACTTCAATCACACAAAACTCAACAAAACCTTCGTGAGATCCGTAGTGTAAGAAAAATAAATCACTACTATAAATACTGTATAAAACCAATTCATATTTTATTTTTGCATATCTACTGTATTCCAACTTTTTTATGGCAAAAACTCATCAAAGAAAACCATAGAGCCGTCAAAATAAGCACACAACGCAAAGAAAACAGAATCTGTCAAAACAGAATAGTCCGTAGCAATCTGATTTGTTCCAATACTTCTGGAACTCCAAAAATTCTGAAAAATTAGGACAACCTGGGTAATTTGTATATTAATCAACTTCAAAAAAAATTGGTATTTTATCACGCTCTGGTTAAAAATAAGAATTGTTTTCATGAGCGCAAAATTTTCCGTTTTCGGCAAGATCAAACAACTATCACCCAAGAAGATCCTAAAGGCTTTACTTGGCACAAACACTAATTAAAACACAATCATAACAGTAGCATAATTGTGCAAACACTCAATAATAGAAAGAAAAAATCAAAAATAAATTTTATTCATTGGGTTGCCTCCCAACAAGCGTTATAGTTTTACGCCCTTAGGTAGGCATAAAGCAAAGATCTAAGTTTTGTCATCTTTGTTTTGAGATCCATAAGATGCTCTCATGATTGATTGATAAGGTGGCCTAATTCTTGTTCTAAGAAAGTGTTCCATACTCTTCCTCAAGGGAAATTGGAACTTAATATTGCGTTCTTTCATATCAATCACGGCACCCATAATGCGCAAAAATGGTCTACCAAGAATAATTGGACAAGACGGATTACAATCAATATCAAGAACAATAAAATCCATGGGGACATAATTCCTATTTGTAAGAATAAGAACATCATTAATTCTTCCCATAGGCTTTTTAATAGTAGAATCCGCCAAGTGCAAATTTAAAGAGCATTCTTCAAGATCGGTAAGACCAAGCACATCACATAAAGATTTCGGAATTGTAGAAACACTAGCACCCAAGTCACACAAAGCAAAACACTCATAATTTTTAATCTTGACTTTGATAGTAGGTTCCCATTCATCATGCAATTTTCCAGGAATTGATATTTCTAATTCCAATTTTTCTTCAAAATCTTTCATCATAGCATCAACAATATGTTTAGTCAAAGCTTTATTTTGTTCATAGGTATGGGGTGAATTTATCATTGATTGCAACAAACAAATACAATCAATCAAAGAGCAACTATCATAATTAAACTCTTTGTAATCCAAAAGAGTGGGTACATCACTAGCTCAAGTTATGACCTCTTCAAACCTACATTCATCGATTTTCTCAACAAGATTTCACCCTCTGAATTATCGGGATGCCTTCTAGCTAAAGTTCACTCTTATCCAGTCCCTTTTTCATCAATCTTAACTTTACTAAACAAGGAATCAATAGAAGAAAGACCAATCATTTGAAGATCTTCATCACTTTTGCGAAAGTAATCACTAGAACATGCTTTTTCTAAAAATTCTCTTCTAGCTCTAAGCATAGCGGTTCTTTCTTACTTTCATCCATAGAAAAACAAAGAGCTTTAATTGATTCATCAACCTTAGGCACAAAAATTTTCATCTTGTGATTTTCTACATCATGAGAAATTCTATCAACACTTCTAGACAAATAATCAATCTTAGTCAACTTTTCTTCTGTGGAAGTGTTGAAAACTTTTTGCTTGTTGATAAATTCTTTAATATTATTCTCAAGATCAGAGGTGTTCCTATTATTATTATAAGTTTGATTTCCATAGGAATTACCATAATTATTAGAGGAATTACTAGGAAAAGGCCTAGGATTAAAATTACCTCTATAAGCATTGTTGTTGAAATTATTTCGAGAAATAAAATTCACATCTATGGCATCACTATTTTGCTCAATCAAAGTAGACAAAGGCATATCATTAAAATCAATAGGAGCACTTTTACTAGCAACCAATTTCATAAGAGCATCACCTTTTTCATTCAAAGAAGAATTTTCTTCAACCGAATTAACTTTTTTTACTAGTAGGAGCTCTTTCAGTATGCCATTGTGAATAATTTGCAATAATATTATGAAGCAATTTGGTGGCTTCACCCAAAGTAATTTCCATAAAAGTACCACCCGCGGCGGAATCTAAAAGATTACAAGAAACAAAATTCAATCCCGCATAAAAATTTTGTATGATCATCCAAAGATTTAACCCATGAGCTGGGCAATTCCTTAGCATCATTTTCATCCTTTCCCAAGATTGTGCAACATGCTCATGTTCAAGTTGCTTGAAATTCATGATCTGAGTTCTAAGGGAAATAATCTTTGCGGCCGGAAAATACTTAGTGATAAAAGCATCTTTGCACTTATTCCAACAATCAATACTTTTGCGAGGCAAAGAAGAGAACCAATGTTTTGCAGAATCACGCAAAGAAAACGGAAATAATTTCATCTTTATGACATCATTGTCAACATCTTTTTTATTTTGCATATCGCATAATTCCATGAAGGTATTAAGATGGGATGCGGCATCCACATGAGGAGTACCGGAAAAATGATCTTTCATAACGAGATTCAGCAAAGCGGTATTAATATCACAAGACTCCGCACTAGTGGCGGGAGGAGCAATCAGAGTGCCGATAAAATCATTGTTGTTGGTATTTGAGAAATCACATAACTTGGCTTTTGCTTGAGTCATGATGACCACACAACAAGATTGCACTCAAAAACAGATCCGGTAAGAAAACGGCAAACGGAAAAAGAGGTGCGAATAAAACGACAAATTTTTGTGATGTGGGGGAGAGGAAAACGAGAGGCAAATGGCAAATAATGTAAATTGCGAGGAGATGAGATTTGTGATTAGGAACCTGGTATATGTTGTAGATCCTCCCCGACAACGGCGCTAGAAATTCATTTTGATGTCGGCTAGGACTACATCGGTATTTCCCCAAAGAAGAAGGGATGATGCAGCACAGCGATGGTAGGTATTTCCCTCAGTGATGAAACCAAGGTTATCGAACCAGTAGGAGAACCAAACAACACAATGTGAACAGCCCCTGCACACAAATAACAACCACTCGCAACCCGACGTGTTAAAGGGGTTGTCAATCCCTTTCGGGTAACGGCGCCAGAAATTGGTGTGTGGGCGGGAGAAAGTTGTAATAGATTGAATAAATAGATCGCAAATAAAATAAAGTGCAGCAACGTATTTTTGTATTTTTGGTTTAATAGATATGAAAATAAATGCAAAGGAAAAGTAGATCGCAAAGGCAAATATATGAGAAAGAGACCTGGGGGCCGTAGGTTTCACTAGTGGCTTCTCTCGAGAAAAATAGCAAACGGTGGGTGAACAAATTACTGTTGGGCAATTGATAGAACTTCCAATAATCATGACGATATCCAGGCAATGATCATTATATAGGCATCACATCCAAGATTAGTAGACCGACTCCTGCCTGCATCTACTACTATTACTCCACACATCAACCGCTGTCCAACATGCATCTAGTGTATTAAGTTCATGGAAAAATGGAGTAATGCAATAAGAACGATGACATGATGTAGAAAATGTCTATCTATGTAGAGATACACCCCATCGTTTTAGCCTTAGTAGCAACGATACATACTTGTCGGTTCCCCTTCTGTCAGAGGGATCAAGCACCGTAAGATCGAACCCACTACAAAGCACCTCTTCCCATTGCAAGATAAATAGATCAAGTTGGCCAAACAAAACCCAAATATCGGAGAAGAAATACGAGGCTATAAGAGATCATGCATAAAAGAGATCAAAGAAACTCAAATACTTTCATGGATATAAAAAGGATATAACTGATCATAAACTCAAAGTTCATCAGATCCCAACAAACACACCGCAAAAAGAGTTACATCATATGGATCTCCAAGAGACCATTGTATTGAGAATTTAGCGAGAGAGAGGAAGCTATCTAGCTACTAACTACGGACCCGAAGGTCTACAAATAACTACTCATGCATCATCGGAGAGGCACCAATGGAGGTGGTGAACCCCATCTGAGATGGTGTCTAGATTGGATATGGTGGTTATGGACTCTGCGGCGGCTGGATCAATATTTCGTCGACTCCCCTAGTGTTTTGGGAATATTGGGGTATTTATAGAGCAAAGAGGCGGTACTGGGGGCACCCAAGGTGGGCACAACCCACCAGGGCGCGCCTGGGCCTCCTGGCGCGCCCTGGTGGGTTGTGCTCTCCTCGGAGCACCGCCCAGGCGCAGCCAGGGCCCATTAGGTGTCTTCTTGTCCAAAAAAATTCTCCGTCAAGTTTGTTGCATTTGGACTTCGTTTGGTATTGATTTCCTCCGATGTAAAAAACATGCAGAAAACAACAACTGGCACTTGGCACTATGTCAATAGGTTAATACCGAAAAATGATATAAAATGACTATAAAATGATTATAAAACATCCAAGATTGATAATATAACAACATGGAACAATCAAAAATTATAGATACGTTGGAGACGTATCAGCATCCCCAAGCTTAACTCCTACTTGTCCTCAAGTAGGTAAGTGATAAAAACAAAAATTTTGATGTGGAATGCTGCTTAACATGTCATATCATAATCTTTTGTTTATAGCATGGACATTTGGACTTTTATGTGATTCTAAGCAAAAGTCTAATTTTGACATGATAATTTAAATACTCAAGCATATCAACAAGCAACCATGTCTTTCAAAATATCAATGCTAAAATAAGTTATCCCTAGCCCATCATGCTCAACCATTGATCCATTAATGAAACACACTTGCATATTAACTACACCCAATACTCAAGTACGATCATATTGCCGCCTAGTTGGTGCTTTTATAAGAGAAGATGGAGACTCAAATTCAAAAAAAAAAATTGCATAAATTAAAGAAAGGCCCTTTGTAGAGGGAAGTAGGGATTTTGTAGAGGTGCTAGAGCTTAAAGTGAAAAATTTAGAGATAAAAACATTTTGGAAGGTGTATCCTTCCCACCAATGAAAACGACTTAGAGTTCCCAACACTTTCCATGCTAGATATATCATAGGAGGTTCCCAAACAGAAAATAAAGTTTATTCCTTTTTCAACCATACTTCCACTTTCCATGGCTAGCCGTATCCACGGTTGCCCTCCATACCAACACTTTCCAAGGAATTTATTATTTGAAAACATAAAGTAAATTCATTTTTCATTTCGGGATTGGGCATCCCTAATACCATTGCCTTATTCTCGTGCAATGACAAGTGAATAAACACTCATCGTGAGAATAACACATCTAGCATGGAAAATATTAGCCACCCCTCACCGCTCCGCGAGCGGAACGAACACACAAAAGAGAAGTTTATTTTGAAAATTAGAGATGGCACATAGAAATTTGCTTAGAACAGAAAAATAATACTGCATATAGGTAGATATAGTGGACTCATGTGGCAAAACTGGTTTAAAGGTTTTTGGATGCACAAGTACAGATCATACTTAGTGCAAAAATGAAGGCTAGCAAAAGATTGAGAAGCGACCAACCAAGAAACGAATAATCTCATAAGCGAGCATTAAGCATAATTAACACCGAATAATGCACCACAAGTAGGATATAATTTCATTGCATAATTATTGACTTTCGTGCTTGCATAGGGAATCACAAACCTTAACACCAATATTCTTACTAAAACATAATAACTCATCAACATAACTCACATATCACATCATCATATCTCAAAACTATTACTAAGAATCAAGTTTATTTTGTCCAATGATCTTCATGAAAGTTTTTATTATATCCTTCTTGGATATCTATAACTTTGGAACTAATTTTCATATGTTGCTTTTGACAAGCTCAAACAAATATAAGTGAAGATCATGAGCATAATTTTTCTGTTCTTTCTCTCAAATTAATTTAAGTGAAGCAAGAGAGAATTTCTGGAAAATTTTATGAACTCTCAGATAAATATAACTGAAGCAAGAGAGCATTTCTTCAAAAAAAATTACTAAAGCACACCATGCTCCAAAAGATATAAGTAAAGCACTAGAGCAAGTCCATAGCTCATAAAAGATTTAAGTGAAGCATAGAGAGCAATTCTAACAAGTCATGACATAATTTTGGCTCTCTCAAATAGGTGTGCCAGCAAGGAATCAAGAATTAAAACACAAAATAAAACAAGCAAAGACTCATATCATACAAGACGCTCCAAGCAAAACACATAGTATGTGACGAATAAAAATATAGCTTCGAGTAAAATACCGATGGTCGTTAGAAGAAAGAGGGGATGCCACTCTGGGCATCCCCAAGCTTAGTTGCTTGCTAATTTTTGGATAATAGCATGGGATGCCGGGGCATCCCCAAGCTTAGGCTCTTCTTACTCCTTATTCCTTCATCCATCGTAAGATAACCCAAAACTAGAAAACTTCAATCACACAAAACTCAACAAAACCTTCGTGAGATCCGTTAGTGTTAGAAAAAGAAATCACTACTATAAGTACTGTATCAAACCAATTCATATTTTATTTTTAGATTATATCTACTGTATTCCAACTTTTCTATGGCAAAGACTCATCAAAGAAAACCATAGAGCCATCAAAATAAGCACACAACACAAAGAAAACAGAATATGTCAAAACAGAATAGTCTGTAGCAATCTGATTTGTTCGAATACTTCTGAAACTCCAAAAATTCTGAAAATTTAGGAAGACCTGGGTAATTCGTATATTAATCTACTGCAAAAAAAATTGTATTTTATCACGCTCTAGTTAAAAGCAATAATTGTTTTCGTGAGCGCAATAGTTTCTGTTTTCGGCAAGATCAAACAACTATCACCCAAGAAGATCCTAAAGGCTTTACTTGGCACAAACACTAATTGAAACACAAAAAACACAATCATAAAGGTAGCATAATTGTGCAAACACTCAAGAACAGAAAGCAAAAAAAATATTCATTGGGTTGCCTCCCAACAAGCGCTATAGTTTTACGCCCTTAGCTAGGCATAAAGCAAGGATCTAAATTTTGTCATGTTTGTTTCGAGATCCATAAGATGCTCATGATTTATTCAAAAGGTGGCCTAATTCTCGTTCTAGGAAAGTGTTCCATACCCTTCCTCAAGGGAAATTGGAACATAATATTGCCTTCTTTCATATCAATCACGGCACCGATAGAGCGTAAAAATTGTCTACCAAGAATAATCGGACAAGACGGATTGCAATCAATATCAAGAAAAATAAAATCCATGGGCACATAATTCCTATTTGCAAGAATAAGAACATCATTAATTCTTCCCATAGGCTTTTTAATAGTATAATCCGCCAAGTGCAAATTTAAAGAGCATTCTTCACGATCGGTAAGAGCAAGCATATCACATAAAGATTTCGGAATTGTAGAAACACTAGCACCCAAGTCACACAAAGCAAAACACTCATAATTTTTTATCTTGACTTTGATAGTAGGTTCCCATTCATCATGCAATTTTCTAGGAATTGATACTTCTAATTCCAATTTTTCTTCAAAAGCTTTCACCATAGCATCAACACTGTATTTAGTAAAAGCTTTATTTTGTTCATACGCATGGGATGAATTTATCATGGATTGCAACAAAGAAATACAATCAATCAAAGAGAAACTATCATAATTAAAGTCTTTGTAATCCAAAAGAGTGGGTCCTGTTGATCGGAAAGGGTGTGGCGTACCGCAAAACGGGTCCACGGGGTCCTGTTCAACCACCCCTACAAGAGCTACTGTTCATCCAGCCATCCACCGGCTACTGTTTAACCAACACTCCACGGGGTCGTCCTGTAGATCCAGCCCTCCACGGGGTCCTGTTCATCCACCCCAACCGGCTCGATCGATCCGTGTCGGTGTACAAAAAAAGGGGCGCACCTTTGTACCCCTTTACCTGTGCACGGACAGTCGGAGCCGCGCCCACGGCCGCACCGAGCAGAACAGGGGAGGTGAACCGGGGTAAAACCGAAGCCCAAGACAGCCAGAGCAATGCCAAGGCCGAGATCACAAAAGAGCAGAGAGACAAAGTAGGTTCCCCCGGCAAGACCCTTGCCGCGGCAGCCTCCGCGGCCCCGGCAAGGCCCTTGTTGTGGCGGCTCGTCCAACACCAGCGGAGCACACCACCCTTGAGCCCACGGTCTCCAACACCATCAACCATGTTGGGCCAGGGCTCGGGAGGCACCTCCATGGTGGCATGCAGATCTTTGTGAAGACAAGGAATATTCAAGATCAGATGAGGATTAAAAGACAACGATCCTCGGATAGATCCTTGCCGCGGGGAGCCACAAGACCCCCGGCAAGATCCTTGTCAGGGACAACAGCACGCCACAGCGAGGCCCTTGCCGGGCCACCCGGCAAGGCCCTCGCCAAGGGCGCCAGCAGGGCCTCCTCCAGGCCCGCACCAGCCAAGCCTCCACCACCGTTCGCTTGCAGCTGCCAGCCCAACCAGCTGGGCAGGCACCTGCGTGGCAACATACAGCTCCCAGGCCAACTCATCAAGCACCTGGGTGGCAACATGCAGATCTTTGTGAAGACTTTGCCACCGCGCCACCTCAACTGCCTGCCTGCCTACATGGCGCCACATGCGTCGCTGACCAGGGCGCGTGTCGAAGCAAGGAGGAGCGGCGACGGACGAGACGTGCCTCATTCCCGTCCCCAATAAAGCAAGGGGACACCTAAGTGATGCATTAAATGCGTCTTTTCCTGTAATACGAGCGATAAGCTCGTAGCACTGTACGCCTGTCCACCTCCTGTGTGCCACTGTGGCAGCACCTTTCGACTATAAAAGGAGGCTCATGGCGTAATGGAGAAGGATTCAGCTCTTTGGAACGACCCAGCCACCATAGCTAGTTGGAAGGCTCAAGAACACTCAATACATCCACCAAAGCAGGACTAGGGTTTTACGCATCGCCGCAGCCCGAACCTGGGTAAACGATCCTTGTGCTGATTACTAATCTTGCTCTTCTTGCAACCCTGCGCCCCGGCAACCGTAGTAGGGATTCTTGTGATCCCATAGGTGTCGTTTCCCACCGACATCTTTGGCGTGCCAGGTAGGGGGCGCAATTGTGAGAATCTGGTCTAGTAGTTAGCCTAGCGTTTCTTCATTGCCATGGCTCCCAAGAAGAAGACGACCACGGCGATCGGCTCATCGGGGGCCGAACGGCCCGTGCCGGGACGGGCGAGTAGCGGCCCGGTCGCGGACAGAACCCGAGCCGCGGTCCGCGAGCACCAGCATCGCCCTGGCAGTCAGAGCCTGGCGAGCGGCGCCGTTCGCGCGCCAGGCAACGGGCCGAACATCACCATGTCTAAAGATGGGGCTGGGCCCCCCGCGGGCGGCACGGGGCCCTCCAGGAGTGTCGTTGTGCCACCCGCGGGCGGCATAGCAACCTCCAAGACGCCCACGCCGGCGACCACTGCGCGCTCTTCCAATGGTGTGCGCGACGAGTAGCGTCACCACGCCGGTGACCCTGGGCACCACTGTGGGAAGAGCCTTGTGCGTCGTCCGCGGGATGGAGTTCAGCATGCCCGCCGAAGTGCTGGCGAAAATGGCGCGCAGCCGCTGGGTCGTCATGGAGCTCCTTCTAACGTGGTTCGAAGTCGAAGCGCGCCATGGACCACGCAGCTATTGCCGCCACCCACACCAGCAGAACCTTTGGTGCGCGCACAGCTGCTCCTCGACTTCCCTCCTGCTGCGGAGAAGCTCGACGAGTGGAGGGCCATGATACGTCCATTTTGCATCATGCTTTTATATCGATATTTATTGCATTATGGGCTGTTATTACACATTATGTCACAATACTTATGGGTATTCTCTCTTATTTTACAAGGTTTACATAAGGAGGGAGAATGCCGGCAGCTGGAATTCTAGGCTGGAAAAGGAGAAAATATTAGAGACCTATTCTGCACAACTCCAAAAGTACTGAAACTCCACGAAAGTTATTTTTGGAAATAATAAAAAATACTGAGCGGAAGAAATACCTGAGGGGGCCCACACCCTGGCCACGAGGGTGGGGGGCGCGCCCTACCCCCCTGGGTGCGCCCCCTGCCTCGTGGGCCCCCTGTTGGCCCTCCGGTTCCCATCTTCTGCTATATGAAGTCTTTTGTCCAAAGAAAAATCATAAGCAAGCTTGCGGGATGAGACTCCGCCGCCACGAGGCGGAACCTTGGCAGAACCAATCTAGGGCTCCGGCAGAGCTATTCTACTGGGGACACTTCCCTCCGGGAGGGGGAAATCATCGCCATCATCATCACCAACGCTCCTCTCCTCGGGAGAGGGCAATCTCCATCCACATCTTCACCAGCACAATCTCCTCTCAAACCCTAGTTCATCTGTTGTATCCAATTCTTGTCTCTGAATTTGGGATTGGTACCTGTAGGTTGCTAGTAGTGTTGATTACTCCTTGTAGTTAATGCTAGTTGGTTTATTTGGTGGAAGATCATATGTTCAGATCATTTATGCATATTAATACTCCTCTGATTATGAACATGAATATGCTTTGTGATTAGTTACGTTTGTTCCTGAGGACATGGGAGAAGTCTTGCTATTAGTAGTCATGTGAATTTGGTATTCGTTCGATATTTTGATGAGATGTATGCTGTCTCTCCTCTAGTGGTGTTATGTGAACGACCACTACATGACACTTCACCATTATTTGGGCCTAGAGGAAGGCATTGGGAAGTAATAAGTAGATGATGGGTTGCTAGAGTGACAGAAGCTTAAACCCTAGTTTATGCGTTGCTTCATAAGGGGCTGATTTGGATCCATATGTTTCATGCTACGGTTAGGTTTACCTTAATACTTCTTTTGTAGTTGCGGATGCTTGCAATAGGGGTTAATCATAAGTGGGATGCTTGTCCAAGTAAGGACATCACCCAAGCACCGGTCCACCCACATATCAAATTATCAAAGTACCGAACGCGAATCATATGAACGTGATGAAAACTAGCTTGACGATAATTCCCATGTGTCCTCGGGAGCGCTTTTCTCTATATAAGAGTTTGTCCAGGCTTGTCCTTTGCTACAAAAAGGATTGGGCCACCTTGCTGCACTTTATTTACTTTTGTTACTTGTTGCTCGTTACAAAGTATCCTATCACAAAACTATCTGTTACCTATAATTTCAGTGCTTGTAGAGAATACCTTGCTGAAAACCGCTTATCATTTCCTTCTGCTCCTCGTTGGGTTCGACACTCTTACTTATCGAAAGGACTACGATAGATCCCCTATACTTGTGGGTCATCAAGACTCTTTTCTGGCACCGTTGCCGGGGAGTGAAGCGCCTTTGGTAGATGAAATTTGGTAAGGAAAAAATTTATATAGTGTGCTGAAATTTATTGTCACTTGTTACTATGGAAAGTAATCCTCTGAGGGGCTTGTTCGGGGTATCTTCACCCCGACTAGTAGAGCAAAGAGTTGCTCCTCAACCTACTGAACTTACTGAAAATGAAAATGTCTACTTTGAAATTCCTTCGGGTATGTTAGAAAAACTGCTGGCTAATCCTTTTGCAAGAGACGGAACAATGCATCCTGATGAGCACCTAATATATGTGGATGAAGTTTGTGGATTATTTAAGCTTGCAGGTATACCCGATGATGTTATTAAGAAGAAGGTCTTCCCTTTATCTTTGAAGGGAGATGCATTGACATGGTATAGGCTAGGTGATGATATGGTATCATGGAACTACAAACGATTGAAATTGGAATTTCATCAGAAGTTTTATCCTATGCATCTTGTTCATCGTGATCGCAATTATATATATAATTTTTGGCCTCGTGAAGGAGAAAGCATCGCTCAAGCTTGGGAGAGGCTTAAATCAATGTTATATTCATGCCCCAATCATGAGCTCCCAAGAGAAATAATTATTCAAAGTTTTAATGCTCGGCTTTCTGATAACAATCGCACCATGCTCGATACTTCTTGTGTTGGCTCTTTTATGATGAAGACTATTGAATTCAAATGGGATTTATTGGAAAGAATTAAACGCAACTATGAAGATTGGGATCTCGACGAAGGTAAGGAGTCAGGTATGACACCTAAGTTTGATTGTGTTAAATCTTTTATGGATACCGATGTTTTCTGTAAATTTAGCACTAAATATGGACTTGACTCTGAGATAGTAGCTTCTTTCTGTGAATCTTTTGCTGCTCATGTTGATCTCCCTATGGAGAAGTGGTTTAAATATCATCCTCCCATAGAAGTAAAAGTAGATGCACCTATTAAAGTTGAAGAAAAAAGATTATCACTTATAATGGTCCTATTGTTCCTACTGCGTATGTTGAAAAACCACCTTTCCCTGTTAGAATAAAGGATCATGCTAAAGCTTCAACTGTGGTTCGTAAAAGCATTATTAGAACCTATACACCTCCTGAGGAAGTTAATAATATTGCTATTGTTAAAGACCTCTTGTCTGATAATATTGATGGGCATGTTATTCATTTCCGTGATGAAACTGCTAGAATAGCCAAACCTTGTGCTAAAGATAAACATAGACCTATGGTAGGCATGCCTGTTATTTCTGTTAAAATAGGAGATCATTGTTATCATGGCTTATGTAATATGGGTGCTAGTGCTAGTGCAATACCTGTTGACTTATACAAAGAAATTATGCATGATATTGCACCTACTGAGTTAGAAGAAATTGATGTCACAATTAAACTTGCCAATAGAGATACTATTTCACCAATGGGAATTGTTAGAGATGTTGAAGTCTTGTGTGGGAAAACTAAATATCCTGCTGATTTTCTTGTTCTTGGTTCCCCACAAGATAGCTTTTGTCCCATTATATTTGGTAGACCCTTCTTGAACACTATTAATGCTAAGATAGACTGCGAAAAGGATGTTGTTACTATTGGTTTGGGTGATATGTCTCATGAGTTTAACTTTTCTAAATTTCGTAGACAACACCGTGAAGAGGAATTGCCTGGTAAGGATGAAATTATTGGTCTTGCTTCTATAGCAGTACCTCCTAATGATCCTTTGGAACAATATTTGCTAGACCATGAAAATGATATGTTTATGAATGAAAGAAGGGAAATAGATGAAGTATTCTTTAAATAGGAACCCATCCTGAAACACAATTTGCCTGTTGAAATCCTAGGGGATCCTCCTCCACCCAAGGGTGATCCCGTGTTTGAGCTTAAACCGTTACCTGATACTCTTAAATATGCTTATCTTGATGAGAAAAAGATATATCCTGTTATTATTAGTGCTAACCTTTCAGAGCATGAAGAAGAGAGATTATTGAAAACTCTGAAGAAGCACCCTGCTGCTATTGGATATACTCTTGATGATTTTAAGGGCATTAGGCCCACTCTATGTCAACATAAAATAAATTTGGAGAAAGATGCCAAACCAGTTCGTGATCATCAACGACGGCTGAATCCTAAGATGAAAGAAGTAGTAAGAAAGGAAATACTAAAGCTCCTTGAGGCAGGTATAATTTATCCCGTTGCTGATAGTTAGTGGGTAAGTCCTGTCCATTGTGTCCCTAAGAAGGGAGGTATTACTGTCATTCCTAACGATAAAGATGAATTGATTCCGCAAAGAATTATTACAGGTTATAGGATGGTAATTGATTTTCGCAAATTAAATAAGGCTACTAAAAAGGATCATTACCCCTTACCTTTTATTGATCAAATGCTAGAAAGATTATCCAAACATACATATTTTTGCTTTCTAGATGGTTATTCTAGTTTCTCTCAAATACCTGTGTCAGCCGATGATCAATCAAAGACCACTTTTACTTGCCCTTTCGGTACTTTTGCTTATAGACGTATGCCTTTCGGTTTATGTAATGCACCCGCTACCTTTCAAAGATGCATGATGGCAATATTCTCTGACTTTTGTGAAAAGATTTGTGAGGTTTTCATGGACGACTTCTCCGTCTATGGATCCTCTTTTGATGATTGCTTCAGCAACCTTGATCGAGTTTTGCAGAGATGTGAAGAAACTAACCTTGTCTTGAATTGGGAGAAGTTCCACTTTATGGTTAATGAAGGTATTGTCTTGGGGCATAAAGTTTCTGAAAGAGGTATTGAAGTTGATAAAGCCAAGGTTTATGCTATTGAAAAGATGCCATGTCCCAAGGACATCAAAGGTATAAGAAGTTTCCTTGGTCACGCTGGTTTTTATAGGAGGTTCATTAAGGAGTTCTCAAAAATTTCTCGGCCTCTGACTAATTTATTGCAAAAAGATATACCATTTGTCTTTGATGATGATTGTGTAGAAGCATTTGAAATACTTAAGAAAACATTGATCTCTGCACCTATTGTTCAGCCACCTGATTGGAATTTACCCTTTGAAATTATGTGTGATGCTACTAATTATGCTATTCTAGGGCAAAGAGTTGATAAGAAATTAAATTTTATTCAATATGCTAGTAAAACTCTAGACAATGCCTAGGGAAATTATGCTACTACTGAAAAAGAATTCTTAGCAGCTGTATTTGCTTGTGATAAGTTCATACCTTATATTGTTGATTCTAAAGTAACTATTCACACTGATCATGTTGCTATTAAATATCTTATGGAAAAGAAAGATGCTAAACCTAGACTTATTAGATGGGTTCTCTTGCTACAAGAATTTGATTTGCATATTATTGATAGAAAGGGAGCTGAGAACCCCGTTGCAGACAACTTGTCTAGGTTAGAAAATGTTCTTGATGACCCACTACCTATTGATGATAGCTTTTCTGATGAGCAATTAAATGTCATAAATGCTTCTCGTACTGCTCCATGGTATGCTGATTATGCTAATTACATTGTTGCTAAATTTATACCACCTAGTTTCACATACCAGCAAAAGAAAAAGTTCTTCTATGATTTGAGACATTACTTTTGGGATGACCCACATCTCTATAAAGAAGGAGTAGATGGTGTTATTAGACGTTGTGTACCTGAGCATGAACAAGAACAGATCCTACGCAAGTGTCATTCCGAGGCTTATGGAGGACACCACGCTGGAGACAGAACTGCACATAAGGTATTGCAATCCGGTTTTTATTGGCCTACTCTCTTCAAGGATGACCGTAAGTTTGTCTTATCTTGTGATGAATGTCAAAGAATTGGTAATATGAGTAGACGTGAAGAAATGCCTATGAATTATTCAGTTGTTATTGAACCATTTGATGTTTGGGGCTTTGATTATATGAGACCTTTTCCTGCCTCTAATGGATACACACATATTTTAGTTGCTGTTGATTACGTTACTAAGTAGGTAGAAGCTATTCCTACTAGTAGTGCTGATAATAACACTTCTATTAAAATGCTTAAAGAAGTTATTTTTCCGAGGTTTGGAGTCCCTAGGTATTTAATGACTGATGGTGGTTCACATTTTATTCATGGTGCTTTCCGTAAAATGCTTGCTAAGTATGATGTTAATCATAGAATTGCATCTCCTTATCACCCGCAGTCTAGTGGTCAAGTAGAATTGAGTAATAGAGAACACAAATTAATTTTGCAAAAGACTGTTAATAGATCTAGAAAGAATTGGTCCAAGAAATTTGATGATGCATTATGGGCCTATAGAACTGCATATAAAAATCCTATGGGTATGTCTTCACATAGAAAGAGTATGATGATTAAATGTTGTTGAGAGTTGACAAACATAGCCTTGGTCATCGTTGCAATTAATAGGAAGTAATAAACAAAGAGAGGTTTCACATATAAATATACTATCTTGGACATCTTTTATGATTGTGAGCACTCATTAAAATATGACATGCTAAAGAGTTGATGTTGGACAAGGAAGACAACATAATGGGTTATGTTTTCTTATATCTGAGATAAAGTATATTGTCATGGATCATCCAACATGTTGAGCTTGCCTTTCCCCCTCATGCTAGCCAAATTCTTTGCACCAAGTAGAGATACTACTTGTGCTTCCAAAAACCCTTAAACCAGTTTTGCCATGAGAGTCCACCATATCTACCTATGGATTGAGTAAGATCCTTCAAGTAAGTTGTCATCGGTGCAAGCAATAAAAATTGCTCTCTAAAAATGTATGATTGATTGGTGTGGAGGAAATAAGCTTTATACGATCTTGTGATCTGGAAGAAATAAAAGCGATGGACTGCATAATAAAGGTCCATATCACAAGTGGCAATATAAAGTGACGTTCTTTCGCATTAAGATTTTCTGCATCCAACCCTGAAAGCGCATGGCAACCTCTGCTTCCCTCTGCGAAGGGCCTATCTTTTATTATTATCCTCTACCTTATGCAAGAGTCATGGTGATCTTCACCTTTCCTTTTTACATTTTATCCTTTGGCAAGCACAGGATGTTGGAAAGATCCTGATATATATATCTAATTGGATGTAGGGTAGCATGAGTTATTATTGTTGACATTACCCTTGAGGTAAAAGGTTGGGAGGTGAAACTATAAGCCCATATCTTTCTCTGTGTCCGATTAAAACTCCGTAACCACAAGTATTGTGTGAGTGTTAGCAATTATGAAAGACTAAATGATAGTTGAGTATGTGGACTTGCTAGAAAGCTCTGACATAGACACTTTCTGATGTTATGATAAATTGCAATTGCCTCAATGACTGAGATTATAGTTTGTTAGTTCTCAATAAAGTTTCTGATTCATACTTTGCGTTGTGAATAGATTATTACTTGAGCATAGGAAATCATATGACAATATCCATATATATTGCTGTTATGAGAATAATCATGATGCCCTCACGTCCGTATTTTATTTTATCGACACCTCTACCTCTAAACATGTGGACATATTTATCGCTATCGGCTTCCGCTTGAGGACAAGCGAGGTCTAAGCTTGGGGGAGTTGATACGTCCATTTTGCACCATGCTTTTATATCGATATTTATTGCATTATGGGCTGTTATTACACATTATGTCACAATATTTACGCCTATTCTCTCTTATTTTACAAGGTTTACATAAGGAGGGAGAATGCCGGCAGCTGGAATTCTGGGCTGGAAAAGGAGCAAATATTAGAGACCTATTCTGCACAACTCCAAAAGTACTGAAACTCCACGAAAGTTATTTTTGGAAATAATAAAAAATACTGAGCGGAAGAAATACTTGAGGGGGCCCACACCCTGGCCACGAGGGTGGGGCGTGCACCATACCCCACTGGGCGCGCCCCCTGCCTCGTGGGCCCCCTGTTGGCCCTCCGGTGCCCATCTTCTGTTATATGAAGTCTTTCGTCCGAAGAAAAATCATAAGGAAGCTTGCGGGATGAGACTCCGCCGCCACGAGGCGGAACCTTGGCGGAACCAATCTAGGGCTCCGGCAGAGCTATTCTGCTGGGGACACTTCCCTCCGGGAGGGGGAAATCATCGCCATCGTCATCACCAACGCTCCTCTCATCGGGAGAGGGCAATCTCCATCCACATCTTCACCAGCACCATCTCCTCTCAAACCCTAGTTCATCTCTTGTATCCAATTCTTGTCTCTAAGTCTGGGATTGGTACCTGTAGGTTGCTAGTAGTGTTGATTACTCCGTGTAGTTAATGCTAGTTGGTTTATTTGGTGGAAGATCATATGTTCAGATCATTTATGCATATTAATACTCCTCTGATTATGAACATGAATATGCTTCGTGAGTAGTTACGTTTGTTCCTGAGGACATGGGAGAAGTCTTGCTATTAGTAGTCATGTGAATTTGTGTGGCACCCCGATCCGCATGGAGCAGGGGGCCTTCGCACGTCAGCCCAGGATAACACCTGACGCACGACAGGTCCACAATACAGCATTCCAGGTACAAGAATATTCATCAAATACATGTATATAAGATTACATCATTGATGAATACAATTATCTGGCATAGCCCTAAGGCTATTTAAATGGCGGCGAAAGTCTTGGTTTGGCAGCTCATCAACTCTGGATGGGCTCCACAACTCACAGGACTGGCAAGGTTACGGCCTAGCACGACGGATCAAGCGAACAACTCAGGTACGACCTACAAAACTGGCATGACACGCCAGGTCAGTACATTGAATGTACTTGCAAGACAACCAAATACATAGCATCCAAACAAGCAGAAGACAAAGCAAGAACCGAGCGCATGCAACAGCCTATCTCATATCAATTACTAAACATGGCATGATAAAAATTCAACTAAGCATGAACAAAATCATAACATCTACTAACATGGCAATGACATGGCATATCAAAACATGCTTATAACATGGTAATAGCAAAACATAGCATATCATCTAAATCATGGCATAATTTAACATATAAATCACAGCATGGCATGGCATCATGAAACTATGCTGAAAATAAACTACCAATAATACCCAATGCAGACATAGCATGTTAGCTTTATGCAATCATCTTATGTTCTGCCTTGATTTTTAAATGCAACATATTACTCATGCAATGCAACCAAACTTGTGCACCGAGTCCCTCGGACTCTCTTTCCAACGGGTTGCCTCGCAACCGAACGGTGATCTTTCCGGCGATCACAACCATGAACAACACTTGGTCTCCAACACTCATCGAGACCTCGTCTCGTGATCATATTAAAGCATCGTCGTGACTTCTCACGACTATCTCATAGTCCAAGTCACCATATTTTTGTGATCACATATTTATTTACCAACTTAATTATTTCAGGTTTATCCTGCATTTAGACCAAGACCTGATAGTGGGACCTACTACGAATTTTGTTGCTATCGATAGACTTTATATACACTCTGCAGAGGTAGCACATTGTACCCACACCACGGAACCCATGGCCTCGTCATCCCATTCGGGTGGACCAACGGCATTCCTGTGAAACCGACCTACTGCCATGACACTCTCCCGGCCACTCCGACCCAATCCCCAATGGGCTGGTCCTGGGTGGCCCCGTGTCTACCAAAGACACCCCGACCACCGTCGTGGTCAACTCCCACTCGGGGACACTCCCACTCGGGGACTGGTACTAAAAATCTCAAAAACGAGCACACAAGGTTATGTCCGCTTACCTGATCAGGGTAAGCACGCCCATAACCTTCCCTAGTGGGAGGCACCGGCGAGAGGTCACGGCAATAGCTCGCATTAAGGCCTCCCATAAGGCAAATGTGGCTGCACTGAAAAAGTTCGGTTTGGCGTCACTATGACTCGATCCCATCGATGACGGAGGAGGTTTGTTATTATTAAGTCATTTTATTTCCTTCTCCATCATCATGAACATATTTAACATGAGTGCAACATGCCGCATACAAATGCACGAACAAAATATTGAACTCCTCAAGTGCACAACTATAACATAAAGGACACAACAATAGTATATCAACGGTGCATTACAATCCTCATAACAGTTTATAACGATGACATGCAAATAAAGTAGAGTAGTGGCATGGCATTATTAATAATAACATTCTAATTAACATGGCAAAGGTATCATGAAACACAAGCATGCAAGATAGGCATAAAGAAATAACTGCCAATGAAAACGATATAAAACAACTGCAACTACACACACACAAGGTGCAAGCAAAGTCAACATGGAAGTTCGAGGCTCATGATAAGAGGTTGGCTTGCCTGGGGGTCGACAAATACTCCGGGAAGAAGTGCGAAATGATCGCGAAAAGATTTGCCGGAAACAGTTCCTTCTCGTAGGGGGCTATTTACGGGCAAGGGCGAAAAGGTCATTTTCCCTATGTGAAAATATTATGAAAATGACATCAATGGAACGGGCTCGACGAAACGAAGACGTGGGCTTTGGATTCACCTCATTTGGAGTTGTGGGTAAAAAGATATGACCGTTTAACTATCAGGGACCAATCTGTAAAGAAAATCATTACAAACGGGGCCCTAGCAGAAAAAAAGATCGCGTCTTTCTCAGAAATACGCTTTCCAGAAAGGAAAGCGCATCTAACCCGAAGAAGAGGAAGAATACGCTTTCCGCGATTGAAAGCGCATTATCCAGCAATACGCTTTCGCGTGGGGAAAACGACTTCGCGCCTGGGGCGCGTCCACTTATCCAACGTGGCGCTCCCCGTCTCGCCGATAGGTGGGGCCCAGAGGCAGGGTCAACGCGGGCGGGGCCCGCCTGGCCTTCTTCTTCCTCACGCTCGGGGTCGAGCGAGGCAGCGGGAGGGGATCGCCCCGACGGCGATCACCGGCGCGTCCGGCCACCTTTCGCGATGGCCGACCTACCCACGAGCTCAGGAGAACGAGGCGCATCTCCTGGTGGGCTCGGTTGCCGGCGAGGAGCGCGGGAGAAGAAGCAGCATGGCACGCGGCGGAGAGGGGCTTCGGGCTCTGGTGGGCATGGGGTTCTGGTGGGGGAAGCAGAGGGGCGGCGAGCCAGGGAGGATCGACGGGGAGTGGCGCGTCCATCCATGGGCTCAGACTGGGCAGGGGACGGCCGGAGAGAGAGAATGGCCGAGGGGGATCGGCGGCGGCCATTCGGCCATGGAGGGGGATGTGGAGCTCCGAGGCGAGTGGGGAGGCTTTGAGAGGCGTTGTGGCTGCGGAAGAGCTCGAGGGCTCTACTTATAGCCGCGGGAGAGCTCGGGAAGGGGTGGGGGCGAGGTGGCACGCGGCGTGCGACGTGTCCGTGCGCCGGCGAGGGCGCAGGCGCGGCCAAGGGGAGGCATGGGAAGGCGACGAGGGGGATCAAGACGAACGCCAGAGGGTCACGAAGACGAGGAAGGCGTGCGGACGAACCGAGGAAGAAGACATCGGTGAGGAAGACGACGATGCACAGGAGCGCACTATTCCGGTCGTTGGCACAGCTCTCCGGAGAAGAAAACGAAGGGGGGCAGCGGTCCAGAGGGAAGACGACGACGAGGGGGGCTACTGGACATTAATGGCGAGGCCAGAGGCGGTCGGGGCAGCGATGCCGATGACCACAGTGGCTAGTCCACCGTTTTGGCTGGTTACACGCGTGGTCACCACTGGCATGGCACGCTCTGGGGTTTTAACTGATGTAAATTCATGTCTAGCGCGTAGTCCTTCCAGCGTGGATTGTTACCATGGTGAAAGATCGGGCAGAGACAATTGGAGATGAGTGAAACAAGCTCCACAAGTTTGCTGTTGAGAACTTGGCAACATCCTAGAGATTAAACCAGAGAGGGTAAATGGTAAACTTGATGTCCGGGAGGCTTGGGGTAGAAAGGACTACGGTCCTGAGAGTTTTGAGGTAAAATGGACAACTATTTACCATAGTTGCTGTACAACCACCAAAACTGACCCAGAAAGTTAATCATGATGAAACACTCACTAGGAGTGATGGATTGTGCTATAACTTGGAAAAGCCTGATGATTTGAACATACCATGATGCTGTAAAAAGTTCATACCAAATGGACTCACCAAAATGGTACTTCCTTCACAGCTATCATTTCTGTCCAAAAACTTCAGAAAAATCCTCAGGGCAATTGGTCAAGTGAAATGAGCCACACTCTTGTGGAGATAGGTTATATGAGTAGCAGAAGGCCTGGAAAAATTATCAGCCATAATGGAGCAAGATAAAATACACTTGCTTCACAAACTAAAAATTTGGGCAGAAAACAAGAATTGCTCCTGTGCTCACATAGTTCAATGCAATTAACTGAATTTGGGTGGAGGATAATGATTTGAGATACTTGAGAGGATGGAAAAGTTTCATCCCATTTGGAAACACTATGAAGGTACTTCCTTCACAAACTTGTGTTCTGGTCAGAAACTTTGAAAAATTGCACAGGGAGCTAGGCTGAATGGATTGAGCTCATCTTTGGTATCCATGGGTTATTTAACAATGTTAAACACCCTGCCAAATTGCAGCTCAATTGGACTTAGCAATAAAGCACTTCCTTTGCAAAATTTCAGAGAAGGCAGAAACTTGCATTGGATCATGTGCCAAATTTTGAACTGTGGAATCATGATATTAGGATGGAACTAGTGATTATATAGCAAGGACAAGCTCCACAATTTATGTGGGAATTTTCTCTGCTATAAAAATAGTAGTTCCTTTGGAAATTGGCAGAAATGCAATATTGGCATTAAATAGGAAAAGGCAATTTTCCTTATTTAATTATGGCCAATATACTTGCCAGAGCTTGGATTAGGCATAAGCATCAAGTCCACCAATTCTCATGAATTTAGGAGATGGCTAGATATGCCTTTGGATTTTATTCCTCAGAAAGGCAAGAAAATGAATAAATCATAATTCAAAAATATTGCATTGGACTTAGCAATATTTTTGCATATCCAAGGTTAAGAAAGATAGGATGATCTCTGGGATCAATTGGGAGGATCAAGAGAACAAGGAAAATGGTGGCTCCTTTGTAATCACAAGGGCATATCCAAATTCCAAAAATTTGGAATTAGGGTTTAAGAGGAATTGAGCTGATGCAAATGAGATCTTGCCCACTGAAAAAGACATGAGCAGGATTTTGAAAGGTTGGAAATGACAAAATTTTCTCAGGGTCATCCAGCAAACTCAGGAGAAATTTTTGAAAATGAGTGCCATGAGAGAATAACAGCACAAAAATTGATAACCCAATTTTGGGGCTGTTACAATTTGGTATTCGTTCGATATTTTGATGAGATGTATGTTGTCTCTCCTCTAGTAGTGTTATGTGAATGACGACTACATGACACTTCACCATTATTTGGGCCTAGAGGAAGGCATTGGGAAGTAATAAGTAGATGATGAGTTGCTAGAGTGACAGAAGCTTAAACCCTAGTTTATGCGTTGCTTCATAAGGGGCTGATTTGGATCCATATGTTTCATGCTATGGTTAGGTTTACCTTAATACTTCTTTTGTAGTTGCGGATGCTTGCAATAGGGGTTAATCATAAGTGGGATGCTTGTCCAAGTAAGGACAGCACCCAAGCACCGGTCCACCCACATATCAAATTACCAAAGTACCGAACGCGAATCATATGAACGTGATGAAAACTAGCTTGACGATAATTCCCATGTGTCCTCGGGAGCGCTTTTCTCTATATAAGAGTTTGTCCATGCTTGTCCTTTGCTACAAAAAGGATTGGGCCACCTTGCTGCACTTTATTTACTTTTGTTACTTGTTGCTCGTTACAAAGTATCCTATCACAAAACTATCTGTTACCTATAATTTCAGTGCTTGCAGAGAATACCTTGCTGAAAACCGCTTATCATTTGCTTCTGCTCCTCGTTGGGTTCGACACTCTTACTTATCAAAAATACTATGATAGATCCCCTATACTTGTGGGTCATCAGGCCACCATCCGGAGCCTCGCCGCCGTTGCCAACAAAGACGATCCGCGACCGGCGGGACCCTCGGGCCGGCGCTACACCGAGCCACCATGTGCTAGCGCTGGGAGGACCGGGGGTGCTGCGGTCACGGTGCACTCTCCTCCTCCTCGCCAGCCACCGCGGGCGTTGGCCCGTCGTGACGACGCTTGTGATAACATCTCCATAGCGTCAGCCGACCCGCGGACCCACCGCGACCAGCGCCATGTTCTTCGAGAACGAGCTCACGAAGATGCTCGAACCACTATCGAGTGTCGGCGTGATACACGCCACCAGTCGGACAAGCGGGTGGGACCCGCTATGGACCACCCAGCACCGGGGGGCTCCGGCGGCCTACCTTACGAGGTGGGCTGCCCGGCCTTTACCCGCGAGCTGCGGCAGTTCCAGTGGCCGTCCCACCGCACGTTCAAGCCCGGCGTCGGCGAGAAGTACACTGGCAAGACCCATCCGTCCGAGTTCCTCATCATCTACACCATCGCGATGCAGGCTGACGGAGCTCGCGACAACAAGGTGCTTGCCAATTATTTCCCGCTGGAACTGAAGCCCAATGTTATGTCTTGGTTGATGCACTTGCCGGCGGATTCCATTTCTTCTTGGGCGGATCTGTGCCATGAGTTCTTGGCGCCTTCATAGGAGGCCACCAAGCTCATGGCCAGGCCAGTGATCTGCATATCATTCCCTAGAAGGAAGGGGAAACCCTGCGCAAGTACACCCAGAGGTTCAGCCGGGTGCAGTACAACATCCCCGACGTTCATCCCGCCGTTGTGATCAACGTGCTCCATCAGAACGTGCGCAACCGCAAGATGCGTGAAGAGCTGGCGATGACCAAGGTTAAGGATGTGGCCAAACTCTACGTTCTGGCCGATAGATGCGCCTGGGCTGAAGAGGGAAGGAACTACCCTGGCGAAGACGCCGGCGTGGAAACCGACTCTACCGATGAAGACGCCGCCGCCCCGACGAAGATGGGCCGGCGTCGCAACAGCAAACAGAAGGGCAAGGCCGTACTTGCCGTTGAAGGATCTGACGACACCGGCACTGCCAAGAATGTCAAGGCAGACGGCCCTGGCAAGGAGATTGCCGGGTGCGCTGCCTGCCGGGCCTTAGCAGCTGCCGATAAGCCAAGGGGCTCCGGCAAGCAGTACTGCAAGATCCACCGCACCAAGGGCCACGACCTCCAGAACTGCCGGCAAGTTGAGCTGCTTGCTGAAAAGCAAAAGGCCGAGTATGAAAGGCGGGACAAGGAGAAAGGTCAGGACGGTGTCGAGGAATCTAGCAAGAAGTGTGGCGGCCAAGGAAGCCGCCCCGGCAAGGACAACCAGCAAGAGAGGCCCGCCCGGGGCCGTGACAAGAAACAAGAAGACGATGATCACGACGAGGACGACGAGTCCGGTGAGCAAGAGTTCCAGAAGGCTACGGAGGCCATGTGCGTCGATGGTGGCGCCTCGCTGCATACTTCTCACTGCTAGCTCAAGCAGTGGGCGCGTGAGATTACAGCAGCGGAGCCGTCGTCCGACACTCAGAAGCCGCTGAAGTGGTCCAGCATGCCCCTCATCTTTGACGCCGAGGACCACCCTGACCGCACAACCGCGGTCGGGTGTTTGCCATTGTTGGTCTCACCAACAATACGCAACCTCAAGGTGAACAAGATGTTGGTCGACGGCGGGGCCGGCCTGAACTTGATCTCGCCCGTCTTGATCAAAAGGCTGCAAATTCCTGATGGGGACCTCGAGGAAACGGGCAAATTTCAAGGGGTCAATCTGGGGAGGATCCAGCCGAAGGGGAAGGTCACACTACCCGTGACGTTTGGAGGAGAGTTGAACTACAGGACGGAGAGGATCATCTTCGACGTGGCTGAGATCCCCTTGCCCTACAACGGGATCCTCGGCCGCCCGGCACTAGCCAAGTTCATGGCGGCGTCACACTACGCCTACAACATGCTAAAGATGCCCGGGCCGTTGACCATCATCTTCGTCACCTCCGACAAGAAGGACGCGCTGATTTGCGCCGACCAACTCTACCGGGAAGCAGTTGCAGCAGCTGCCGTCAAAGCACTTGCTCCTGCCGCTGAAGGCCCGGGAGGGAAGAAGAAGCCTGGCAAGACCTCTCGCACCCACTCCGGCAAGCGCACCTCCTCGGGATGTTGGGCTACCGTCGAGGACGTGCCAGAGAGCTCTACCGGCAAGAGCAAGAAATCCAGAGCCGAGCCACCACAGACCAAGAAGGTGTCCATCGGGGAGGATGGCACGGGAGGGGCCTTCACCATAGGCTCCACCCTCTACAGCAAATAGGAAGGCGTGCTCGTCACCTTCCTGCGGGCGAATGTCGACGTGTTTGCGTGGCAAGCATCCGACATCCCTGGTGTTCCCAGGGAGGTGATTGAGCACCACCTAGCTGTGTGCCCTCATGCGTGGCCCGTCAAGCAGAAGGTCAGAAAGAAGGCTCTGGAGAGGCAGGAGTTCATCACAGAGGAGATCAGGAAGTTGGAAGCGGCAGGTTTGGTGAGAGGAGTGCTCCACCCGACATGGTTGACCAATCCGGTAGTGTTGCGCAAGGCAAATGGGAAGTGGAGGCTGTGTATTGACTACACATATATCAATAAGGATTGTCCTAAGGACCCCTTCCCGTTGCCGCGCATCGACCAGATTGTTGACTCCATGGCCGGGTGTGATCTATTGTCATTCCTTGACGCCTACTCGGGCTACCACCAAATCTTCATGACAAGAGAGGATGAAGAGAAGACAGCATTCATCACCCCATGTGGTACGTATTGCTTTTTCCGGATGCCTTTCGGGTTGAAGAGTGCTGGCTCGACGTTTGTAAGAGTAGTCCAAATTGGTTTTGAACCCCAGCTCCATAGAAATATGGAAGCATACATGGATGACATAGTGGTCAAAACTAAGGACGGGGCAACTCTTGTGCAAGATCTGGAAGAGACATTTGCCAACCTGCGCAAGATCAACCTTAAGCTGAACCCTGAGAAGTGTGTCTTCGACGTTCCGTCCGGCAAGCTTCTCGGATTCTTCGTGTCGCAGCGCGGGATCGAGGCAAACCCAGACAAAATCAAGGCTATTTAGCAGATTGAGGTGCCCAAGCCGATCAAAGATGTGCGTCGGCTCACCGGCTGTGTCGCCGCCATGAGCCGATTCATCTCCAAGTCCGCCGAGCGTGCCCTTCCCTTTTTCAAAATCTTGAGGAAGGCAGGCCCAATGGAGTGGACCCCAGAAGCTGAGGCGGCATTGTAGGATCTGAAGAAATACCTTTCCTCCACGCCAATACTGGTTGCGCCTAAACCACAAGAGTCGTTGCTGCTGTATCTGGCGGCGACGAATCATGTGGTCAGTGCCGCACTGGTGGCACAGCGGGAGGTCGACAAGGAGGCAGTGGCGACGGCAGAACCAGCGGATGGCAAGCCAAAGACACCCCCGGCAGGGCATGGTGCCGACAAGGCAAGGCCCCTGGCAGAGTCTGATGCCACCAAGGCAGTGCCCGGGCAGTCAAGTGAGGTGGTGCGGTAGAAGAAGATGATGTAACACCCGGTTTACTTTGTCAGCTCCCTCTTGCAGGGAGCTAGGTCGAGGTACTCCGGTGTGCATAAATTGCTCTTCGGCCTCCTTATGGCCTCGAGGAAGCTGCGTCATTACTTCCAAGCCCACGAGATCACTGTCGTCACCCGCCTCGCATTGCAACGGATACTGCATAACCCAGATGCGACCGGAAGGATTGTGGAATGGGCCCTGGAGTTGTCAAGTTTTGGGTTGAAGTTTGAAAGTACCTCGACAATCCAGAGCAGAGTCCTGGCGGAGTTCATTGCAGAATGGACCTCAACGCCCGACGAAGAAATCTAGGAGACCGCTCTCCCCGGCGAGGAAGCAGACTACGACTGGATCATGTACTTTGATTGGGCTTTCTCGCTGCAAGGCGCCGTTGCCGGTGTGCTGCTTGTCGCACCCACCGGAGAGCACCTCAAGTATGTGATCCAGATGCATTTTCCCAGGGAGATGTCCACAAACAACACTGCTGAGTACGAGGGGCTGTTTGCTGGTCTCAGAATCGCGGCAGACCTCGGGGTGAAGAAGCTCATCGTCAGGGGTGACTTGCAGCTTGTCGTCAGGCAAGTCAACAAGGATTACCAGAGCCCATTGATGGAGGCCTACGTAGATGAAGTGAGGAAGCTGGAGGAGCGCTTTGACCGTATCCAAGCGGAGCACGTTCCCCGAGCGGAGAACGACATCGCCGATTACCTGTCGAAGCGTGCCGCATTCAAGCTACCTATGGAACCAGGTACCTTTTTGCTCCGGTTAACTCTGCCATCCGTCGAACCATCAATAGGGCAGAACAAGTGGAGGAAGTCAGGTCCCGGCAAGTACTTTCCCGCCGAGCCCCCTGGGACTGCCGGCAAGGATTTTGACATGCACACTGAGCCTGCCAAAGAGCAACTGGCTCTGGCAGGGCGTCAAGCCCTGGCCGTGGAGACAGCCGCTCCCATGGCAGAAGAGATGCCTTTGGTCCTTGCCGTCGAGCCCCAGGCTCCGGCATGGGCGCAGCATACCGTCCGATTCCTCCAAACAGGGGAGCTTCCTGAGGAGCAGGAAGAACCGGAAAAAGTAGCCTGTCCGTCTGCCCTGTACCAGTTCGTCGATGACGTCCTATATAGGAGGAGGCCGAACGGTGTGAAATTGAAGTGCATCCCCCGGGAGGAAGGACTGGAGCTTTTGGTGGAGATACATGGACGCATATGTGGCTCCCACATAGGGTCAAGGGCCCTTGCCGGCAAGGCGTTCCGGCAAGGTTTCTTCTGGCCCACCGCCCTCCAGGATGCGATGATACTAGTAACTAAGTGTGAAGCGTGTCAGTTCTATTCAAAGAAGCTTCATCAACCAGCTCAAGCCCTTCAGACAATCCCTCTCTTCTGGCCATTCTCGGTCTGGGGGCTCGATATACTGGGCCCCTTCGACTGTGATGTCGGGGGCTTTGAGTACTTGTATGTTGCAATCGACAAGTTCACAAAGTGGCCGGAAGTGGAAGCAGTGAGAAAGGTGACAGCATAGTCAGCCGTCAAGTTCTTCAAGGGACTGGTCTGCCGCTTTGGTGTGCCAAGCAGAATTATCACCGACAATGGCACGCAGTTCACGAGCCACACCTTCATGTAGTACGTTCAAGACCTCGGCAACAAGGTCTGTTTTTCTTCCGTGGCACACCCCTGGAGCAACGGCCAAGCGGAGAGGGGGAATGCTGAAGTGTTGTGAGGCTTGAGAACGAAGACCTTTGACAGGCTGCACAAGAGCGGAAGGCGCTGGATTGATGAGTTGCTGGCGGTTCTTTGGTCGATCAGGACGACGCCAAATCAAGCCACCGGTCAGACACCCTTTGCCCAAGTATATGGGGCAGAGGCAGTTCTCCCCACGGAACTCATATACGGGTCACCTCGAGTGCTCGCTTATGATGAGCTTGAGCAAGAGCAGTTGCGGCAAGATGACGCAATGTTCCTTGAGGAAGATCGTCTTCAGGCGGTTGTGAGAGCAGCACGCTACCAGCAAGCCTTGCGCCGCTACCATAGCCGCAAGGTTCATGCCCGATGCTTTGAGGAAGGCGACCTTGTTCTTCGGCGTGTTCAGTCGGGCAAGAATACCAACAAGTTGACGCCAAAGTGGGAAGGCCCTTATCGGGTAATACGAGTCACCAGGCCCAGCGTCGTCCGCCTGGAGACCGAAGATGATGTCCAAGTGAGTAATTCCTGGAACATCGAGCATCTTCGCAAGTTTTACCCATAAGGCGCGGCTTGCCGGCCCCCCGGCAAGCCACCTTTTGTACAAGCTTTGTCGGCAAGGCATGTAACCCTCTGTACAAAGCCAGGCGCATACCCTGAGCATAAATAAATGAAGTGCTGGCGCCCTAAGTTATCGCATGCATGCTAGGCCTTCCTCGGTTAGGGTTGATAGTGCTTAGCGGGGACTAACCCCTAGCCTAGAGGTCGGGTGTGCGTCTTTTCTGTTTACTTTGGTTCGCAGGGCACTTCTGCTGAGCCACTTGGGAAAAGGAGAATGAACTGACGCTCCGACCCCGGCAAGGAAAGGCTGCCGGGGGCTGAAGATGTAAGGATCCAACCACGGCGAGCCAAGGTTGCCGGGGGCTGCAGATTCAGATAAGTTTTCCATCCCCCTGATGTACGTTTCCGTATGGAACTGGGACATGTGAAGCCTCGTTTATGTCTTAAAACCACCGCACTCCCTTTTTCCCTATACCCGAGAGTTACTTCCTGGGTCGGAATTTGGTAGTAGTTGCGGTGGCGAAGAAATGAACGAGGAGCCTAACTCTACTTCGCCCCTTCCTCCGCCAAAAGCGCGAGAACGGTCGGCCGAAGAAGAGAAATGGCAAGGCCTGTTGCCGGGCGATAATGTTTATTATAAAAATAATGAGGATTCATCCTTGGCATGGGCCTCGCTCACGCACGAAGAACCCGACAAGCACCCTTTTTCATTAAAAACGTCCCATACAGGTATAGTTCGTACGGAAAGAAAAACATGAACAAGGGGGGTTACAAGCTTTAAATTTAACAAGGCCCGAAGGCTTACAGTTTAAAAAAGAGATGAGATGCCCGTAATCGCTTTCTTGTCCCTCTCCTCGGAAGATGGAACAGGACAGCGGGAGGGCAAAAAGAGCGCCTAGGCATGGTGCGAGGAGCAGAAAGCTGGAAGACGAGGCAGCGGCTCGCCAATACGCGACAAAGGCGTCGGTGCCCGCGTACCCCGAGTTAACGGCCGCCACCCGCCTTCTTCGCCTTCTCAAGCCCTCCTACGCCAGCCGCCCAAGGAGATGACGGGGAGCACCCCGAAGGAGAGCTTGACGAGGATGGCCCTCGGCAGGGCGCGTGACCGAGGGAGGAGCGGCGCGGTCAGTCAAAGTCGGAGTCGGCATCCTGCCGCTCGACTCCCTCGTCGCCACTGTCGCTGTCCTCCTCGTCACTCCTGCTCGAGGAAGAGTCTTCATCGTCGGAAGAGCTCTCCACGCAGAACTTTAGGCGAGTCCCAAGATCTCTAAAGACCTTGACGGAGAGCAGGACGCCCTCCATTAATTTGAAGTAGAGGACGAGCCCCCCCGTCAGGTTATGGATGCGGGCAAACGTCTTCCACGCGCGACGGAGATACATGACGTCGACTCGCGTACCGCTGGTCCTGCAGCCCCTCATGTGCAACCTAAGGGTCTTGGGCGGATCGAGCTCCATCTCCACTGCGAAGTGGGTGGGGAGACGGAGACGATGACGCGATGGCCGGCGCAGCCTGATGAAGAACTCGCGGGGCCGGTCCCCGACGTGACCCTCCATCGCGGGAGGCACCGCTGGCAGAGGCACGACCGTCGCGCCACCTCGTGCCCCTCTCCCCCGACTGCCGAGGCAACCTCGGCCATGCCCCTCCCCCTTCCTCCTGTGGCTGGCTCCGCCGCCACGAACTCCAGGGAGGGAGGGACGCGCTGACGGGCAGTGACCCTCGCTGCCACCGTCGAAGGCCCAGAACCTCCTCTCGCCATGACAGATGGAAGAAATAAGCAAAGATGAAGGGGGTGGATACTGAAGAATGTGGGGTGGCGCCCTCTCTCTCCCCCTCTTTATAAAGGGGCGGGGTCGAGACCCAGCCGCCCTACTCAGCCAATCCAGCCGGTGGAGGCGCAGGGAATCAGGACCGACCCGCTGCCCCAATCAGCGACGGCCCGGTTTCCCGCCACCACAACCCGACACCTGCATGAAGGCCGTGTGGCCAGCGTGTAGGGTCGAAAGGACGGGTGAGGCGACCATTCCTCGCACAGTGATCAGGGGGGCATGCGCGCCTTAAAGACTGCGACCCGAGTCCATCCAGTAAATGAGCCGCGCCTCCACGCCTCCCTCTTTTTACGGGGAAGGCGCGAGCCGCCTCTTTACCACGATGTGACGCATGCATGTGGGAACCGCCCCACGCATGCCGCCCACGTCACGCGCACCCCTCAGCGTCGCGTATTAAATATGGGTCGTGGGGAAGCGCAGCAGACGGAAAATTACCGCGGTAAAAACTGCCCCTCCTGCCCCACGCACCGTTTTGGGCCTGGCCCAACAACGTGTCGCGCTTATGTGTGGCCCAGGCCCGGGGGCTCCTGTCGGTGTACAAAAGAAGGGGCGCACCTTTGTACCCCTTTACATGTGCACGGACAGTCGGAGCCGCGCCCACGGCCGCACCGAGCAGAACAAGGGAGGTGAACCGAGGTAAAACCGAAGCCCAAGACAGCCAGAGCAACGCCAAGGACGAGATCACAAAAGAGCAGATAGACGAAGCAGGTTCCCCCGGTAAGACCCATGCCGGGGCAGCCTCCGCGGCCCCGGCAAGGCCCTTGTCGGGGCGGCTCGTCCAACACCAGTGGAGCGCACCACCCTTGAGCCCACGGTCTCCAACACCATCAACCACGTTGGGCCAGGGCTCGGGAGGCACCTCCATGGTGGCATGCAGATCTTTGTGAAGACAAGGAATATTCAATATCAGATGAGGATTAAAAGACAATGATCCTCGGCAAGATCCTTGCCGAGGGGAGCCACAAGACCCCCGGCAAGATCCTTGCCGGGAACAACAGCACGCCACGGCGAGGCCCTTGCCGGGCCACCCGGCAAGGCCCTCGCCAAGGGCACCAGCAGGGCTACCTCCAGGCCCGCACCAGCCAAGCCTCCACCGCCATTCGCGTGCAGCTGCCAGCCCAACCAGCTGGGCAGGCACCTGCGTGACAACATGCAGCTCCCAGGCCAACTCATCAAGCGCCTGCGTGGCGGCATGCAGATCTTCGTGAAGACTTTGCCACCGCGCCACCTCAGCTGCCTGCCTGCCTACATGGCGCCGCATGCGTCGCTGACTAGGGCGCGTGTCGAAGCAAGGAGGAGCGGCGACGGATGTGACGGGCCTCGTTCCCGTCCCCAATAAAGCAAGGGGACACCTAAGCGATGCATTAAATGTGTCTTGTCCTTTAATACGAGCGATAAGCTCGTAGCACTGTATGCCTTTCCGCCTCCTGTGTGCCACTGTGGCAGCCCCTTTCGACTATAAAAGGAGGCCCATGGCGTACTGGAGAAAGATTCGGCTCTTTGGAACGACCCAACCACCGTAGCTAGTTGGAAGGCTCAAGAACACTCAATACATCCACCAAAGTAGGACTAGGGTTTTACGCATCCTCGCGGCCCGAACCTGGCTAAAACGATCCTTGTGCTGATTACTAATCCTGCTCTTCTTGCAACCCTGCGCCCCGGCAACCGTAGTAGGGATTCTTGTGATCCCATAGGCGTCGTTTCCCACCGACAATCGGGGTCCTGTTCATCCAGCAGCAATGGCCTCTACAACCACGGGGTCATGTTCATCCAAACCCCACCGGGAAATGTTCATCCGACCCCCCCAACAACGCTCACTATTTTTCAAGAGGTACCAGGTTCGATCGGCTTCAGTTAGCAGCATTAGCGAAGGAATCGCTCGATCGGGTTCGGTTAACAGCCAGGGATCGATCGATCGCTCGGGTTCAGTAACGCGTAGCCTGCAATGCAATCGCTGGGGTTCAGTAGGCGAACGCCTCGCTCGGGTTCAGCTAGAACCCAATGCCTTGCACCCACGCACGTACATGTACGAGAGAGGCGCATTGCTCGGCCCCCGACAACCCACCGTAACCGGGAACTCCCTGATATTTTCCTCACCCTCGCTTCTACCACGGGTTTTTCCATCATGGACAGCCCAAAGATGTCATGCAGCTGCGTCTCCGTCCTGCCCAGGACGAAAAGCCCGTTTTCTGTCATGATTTTTTGTCATAGAAGTAGGAGCACACCACATCTATGATGATACCGGGTTTTGTCACAATTACCGTCATAGAAGTGTCATAAGCATGACAGATTTTTCTGTTCGGCCCAAAATGTCACGGATGTGTCTTTTTTGTAGTGCTCCATTGTTGCTCCAAAGCTCATTTTCACCGGATCTCTCTCCCTAGCCAATCAAACTTGCTGATTTTTAGGGATTGGTTAAGAAGGCCCGGATATACACTTCCACCAAGAGAAATTTGATTCCCCCCACTAATCCCTTGCGGATCTTGTTACTCTTGGGTGTTTGAGCACCCTAGACGGTTGAGGTCACCTCGGAGCCACATGCCATTGTGGTGAAGCTCCGTGGTATCATTCGGAGCCTCTAATCAAGTTGTGGAGATTGCCCGTGGCTTGTTTGTCAAGGTTTGGTCGCCGCCTTCCACTACAAAAAAATACACTTCCGTGATGATACGTGTTTGTCACAGTAGGTCGCGTTTTTTGTCATGCATGTACATCCATGACAAATTTATGACAGAATGAAGATAGTCATACCTGTGCTGTCGTAGAAATGTTCCACGACATTACCAAAATTATCATCACGGAAGTGTCCACTTCCATGATGATAAATCGCACGTCACAGAAGTGCTTTCGTCAAGAGTGACCGACACGGGGCATCCACCGTAATGGAACGCCGTTAAGCTATCGGGTCGGGTTTTGGATCCGATAACCCATTAACAGCCCCGACCAATGGGGATTTTCCACGTGTAAAATCATCATTGGCTGGAGGAGACACGTGTCAGGTCCGCGTTGGCACAGGTGTCACTCATCCAATGGGCGAGACGCGCCAATGATATGTTGACACGTGGACCGGCCCATCAAGTTTAAATGGGCCGGCCCAACTGAAGGCCCACAAGATTTTGCGGACCATAATGGGCCGGCCCAGCTAAAGGCCCACGAGATTTTGCGGACCATAATGGGCTGGCCCAGCTAAAGGCCCACAAGATTTTGCGGGCCATAATGGGCCGGCCCAGGTAAAGGCCCACAAGATTTTTGTGTGCCATAATGGGCCGGCCCAGGTAAAGGCCCACAAGATTCTTGCGGATCATAATGGGCCGGCCCAGCTAAAGGCCCACGAGATTTCGCCGAAATTAATGGGTCAGCCCAGCTGTAGGCCCACAAGATTTTGAGGACCCTGGTAGGCCGGCCCATTAACTGGCTGCCATGTTTTGGGCGAAATGCCGGCCCATATTTGATCCGGTCCATTAATGGCCTGCCACGCTCCGGGCCTAATAGTGGCCCATATGAGATCCGGCCCGTTAAAAGCCTACCACGTTCTCGGCCAAATTACGGCCCAGATCAGGTCCGGCCCTTTAAGAGGCTTTGGGCTCAATTATGGCCCATATCAGATTCGGCCCGTCAACTGGACACTATGCTTTTGGGCCCACTTGCTAAACGCCCACTTAGTAATTCGGCATGATATTAGTTTTGGCCTGTTAAGGGCCCGTTTAACATTTCGGCCCTATATTAATTTCGGCCTGTTAAAAGCCCGTCATATAGTTGGGCCTAACTACGGCCCGGTTTGCATCCGGCCTGCTCGCAGCCGATATTTGATTGGGCCAAACAAGGACCGAGACAATTTTGGCCTGTTAAAAGCCCGTGATTTGATTCGCACAATCATGGGCCGGGGTTCATTTCGGGCTCCTGCCGGCCCGTGAGCTGTTCGGCACGTTTCAGGCCCAACCTACATCGTGATTGCATGACGGCCCGATTATGTACCGTAATTTTAGGGTTTGGCCGGTTTACTGCGAATACAGGATATATATACAGTAAAATAACTGCAGCATCATGAATAAGAAAAAACCTAGACTATACAATAAAGAAATTACGGCATATTACATCCACTGGGCATCAAAGTTCGCCACTATGATAATAAAGCACAAGCAAACATCAGATTACATACACTGGGCATCAAAGATCGCCACCAGTGCAAATAAACACGCCGACAAAATAATATACAAAACTGACAGCACTTCAATAGAGTACAAGAAAGGTTAGCCCTGCTTGGGAGCTGCAGCGCAAGCAGCTGAGCAAGATGATGAGACTGTGCTTGTTCAACACTTATATCTTCCTCACTCTGAAAGACAAACAAGCAGACAGATGACAGGTTTTGCACATAAAAGTATCAGTGCTGACAATTCATCACATTTCTTACTAACGAATAAAGTTACACAGTTTAAAAGTTCATTAACACAATATGGTATTGTTTAGGTCAAGACATGGCAGGAAATGACATTGTGAAGGAGTTGGCAGCTTCACGACACCACTGGATTACAGATCAAGAACTCATAAGTACCAATGGTTAGTGTGCTGTCAATTTATACCATTTCAGATTGGCAAATAAAGAGACGGTTTAAATAATAGTAGAATGATATGACATTGTTCATAGTTAAGACATTGCAGAATATGACATTGTGCTGTAGTGGGTAGGTTCACCACACCACTGGATTACGGATGAAGAACAGAAGCATACATGCAGTGCAAAAGAAGATCACTTGCTCTGTATAGTTTAATTTACATGGTATGAAGAAGGAACTTGGTTGTACAACTGAAAACTTAAATTGAGAAAGGACAAACTTTTGTTTATGAACTACATAATAAACTTTAAACAAGCAATTTGATGCAAACACCAAAAATAAACAGCTGTTGCAGTCATGCCTAACCAAATATATACAACAAAGTTTGAAGGCTTGAGATGGACAAACTTACATTATTGGTGAAGACAGGCTCTATAAAGGCCTTGTCCATGCTGATGGGGGGGCAATTCAAGAAGTTTACCACAAAATCTTCTTCAAAAGCATTGCCTTTATTCTACATTTTGTCAAGAGTAAATATAGATGTGATAATATACGAAAAAATGGAGAATATTTAAGATAAGATGAAGAGTGATGCTACATAACCAAGTAGCTATAAATGTAAGTGCAGCGATACAGGCAAAAGGTACAGCCATGAGTAATGCACAGCTAAACTTCTTCAGTACCAACCTTATGGTAAGAGTAAATATAGATCCGATGTGTAGAAAATGGAGGGCAAAGGAAAATAAGCTGCAGAGTGATGGTACATGAATAACTACCTGTCATTATAAGTACACTGATAAAGGATAGCATGTACTTACAAGAACAATGCAGAGCTAAAAAAACATTGCCATTGGATATATTCTACACTAATGTAACCATTCATACAGATCAGATAATTTGGAGCGAACAATTGATAAGCAAGCCATCATGCATACTGCTGTCACATAATGAACCAGGTATGTATGCAAGTACAGTGATACAGGACAACAGGTACTAACAAGATCAAAGCAGCGGGCAGCATATTTGCGATATCCTGTCGTTCTTGTCAAACCGGAATTCTTCTTCGAGCAGATTTCCTGCAAAAAAGATCCGTGAGGCACATGCGGAAAAGTAGAAGTTGAAATTGTCATGTGATTTCATAGACAGTACCTCATGCTGGGAACGAGACCAGTGCATAACAAGGTTTTTCCATTCAATGTCTTCTAAATTTAGCACAGGAGACTTCACCGGAAATTCGTTTATAGACTTGCCATCAAAGTGTGATTTCCTCAGGTAACACCGATACTGCTGCAATGCTTCCTTGAAAAGCACAAGCAAGCTTTGCTAGTCATGACTATCCAGATTGACCCTCGCCTAGTTACAACAATGTAATGTAAATCATTGATGTGTTCAATCAGCAGAAAACAGGAAAATAATAACCATGAATAATAGCACTTACACGTAAGTTGGACAGGAAGATGTGAAAATGGTGTTTGTCTTCACAATAATCTTCCCATGATGGGAATATATGCACGTAGTCCCTAACAACATTGAAAGCATTCTCTTTTAAACTGGGAATAAATGGAATGGGGTTCCAATCTGCAGGAATTGGCCGTCTCTGCAGTTGGGATAGGTCTTCGGCCGGTGGACTTGTAGTACTTTTTGCTGGAGTGGGATTTCTCTGTGGTACAGCTGGTGCTATGGCAAATGAAATCGGTATACCTTTTGCTGGAGTGCAGGTCCTGTGTGGTGGGGCTAGTGGTGTGGCCAGTGAAGTATGGGTACAGTCTGCTGGAGTCGGTCCTACATTTTGTGTCACTGGTTGTACAACCAATATAAGTGGGGTGTTGTCTGATTTCTCCAGCACCACCACGTTTTTCAAGGACTTTGCTGGTGCTCCTTCAGGTTCGGCAATCACCCTCTTCCTTTTTGATGTCTGATGCACAAGAACAACATTTGAGTGGAAAAACATGGTATGATGACAGATGGAATATGTATTGATAATGGATGGGCATGGCATCTCGACATATATGATGAGTAAACTAAGCAGATGGCGGTGCAACGAAGTAGAAGAAATGCAAGACAACATATGCAAGATACCCGCAATCAATAAAACATGGCCAAATTAGAATAGGCACCTTGATGGGTGAACAGGACAGGCCATCTGCCTTTGACTCCTCGAGGTTAGAATAGTCATTAGGATCACATTCTGAACAAGAATCAACAGGTGGGGAGCGTATGAGTTTCATTGCATCCAGAAGGGCACTCAATCCCTTGGTGCCAATTTTGTAAGTCATTGCAGTGTTTAGCTTCAAGAGTGGACTGCTGCTAGTGCGACACAAAGCAGCTACACATATCATAGTGTAGATATAACGGGAAAACCTTAAGCATCAGAGAAATCAGCAAAGTGGAACTTGCTGGAATATATGTGCTAGTATTACCGGTACGGCTAGAAAGGCTTCGGATACCAGTTCTCCTCAAGTGAAGGTGCGGTACTATTAATATCAGTGTAACTCTCAAAGGCGAAACAGCTCCCCGCATTTCCTTGCTATTCTTATAGGATTCAAGTGGGCAGGCCACTACAAATCCTATTCCTATGTTTACAAGATCCTACGAACCAAAGAGGCTCAAAGTGTCCATCACAACCGACCGTATAGACCTCTGCACTGCAAATGTCCCTGCTCATCTTCAGTACAAGGAACATACTGTACTACTATCATACTCCCTCCGTTCCAAAATATAAGTCTTGGTACAGATTTCCACAATGGATCTCATACAGATGTATCCAGATACATTTTAGAGTGTAGATTCACTCATTTTGCTCCATATGTAGTCCATGGGGGAATCTATACAAAGACTTGTATTTAGGAACGGAGAGCGTACATATTAAAGAAGAACGGAAGAGGAACATGATAAAGAAGAGCAAGCAGATTTTGGATAATAAAATGTTCGTTGCACAGTGCCCACACATGATGAACCAGAGCGCATTAAGAATGCAACTACCTGCTATCTCTCGACCATTTCAGGCGGTTGGATGAAGATCCTACGTCTCCTAACCCTTCTTCTTCCTCGTCTCTGATTCTTCCCATACAGAACACCGCACGGGCCGCCGGCCGGACCACCGGCCCCCACCGCCTGTGTTCCTCCGCCACCCCCACCCCCGCCCCAACCCCCACCCGCGTCGAGTTTTCTTCGTTCGGCGAGGCCCCACAACCACCCGAGCCCCTTCGATCACACCGGCGAACTCCGGCGAGCTCTGAAAAATCGACTGACCCAATTTTGAAATTTAGTCTACTGTGATTTAACTAGTGTGAAGATAAAAGGGGAAAACCATAAGCATTAGGAGTATAGTGTTGAGCGTGCCATGGCGGATCTAAAGGTGCAAACCGGACAAAGGCAACTTCGCAACCAAGACAAGAAATCAGAGTAAAGCAGTGGCGATCTATTTTCTTGCTCCGATAAATAAGTTGAGCAGATACGAAAGAGTACCACCTCTGGTGCGGCGCCATGTACGCATCTGCTGAGAATTTGACGGTGCTGCGGTAGCGATGGCTGTCGGCGGCGTGGAAGCAGATCTATTTGGGTAGACGGTGGCGGTGGGGCGCGGTGGACGAGACGGTCGTAGGAGCGGCGCCAGCAAGGTGGACGACGGCGGGGATGAAGCGAGAGGACAGGATGCAAGGATCCCGGTCCGAAGCCGTGGATGATAGAGGTCGATCTCTTGTAATGGACGGCAGCGTCGGGGTATCAGCTCCGGCATGGTGGAGGAGCACGGCGGTGGATGGGGTGGCGGACGACGGCGGACAGAGGAGGGTGGGGTGGAGAGGGTGTTTTGGCGCCCACAGAGTACGAATGGCGAAAAGGGAGGTAGAGAGGAAGGGGGGAACCATGTATTCAGGGCGCGCTTGTCTCAAATGCGAGGTAATTTACAAACTTAGCCCCCGTTTCAAATTTTTACTACATCATAGCAACATTAGTCGGTTGGGGATAGGACGGTAATCTCGCATACACCGAATATTTGCCGACGAGAGTTTGTTTTTGGCGCCCACCGTGTATGAATATGAATCGGGGAGGGAGTCGATTTCGGCCGAGGACACGCTGTGTTTTGGCACCCACCGTGTATGAATCCGGGTGAGAGGCAGTTACGTCACGTTTGGGTGAAATTACAAACCTACCCCTATCGAAACCTATAGAAATCCAGCAGATAGGCTTTGCGTGGCAGGGATAGGCAGTAGTGATTTCCATCTCGCAGATTTTGGTTTCGGGCGGTTACTGCGACTTTCCCCGCTTCGTTCAAATTTTGCAGAGTGCACGTTTACCGTGCCAACTCAATTCGAATCCCGTTTGTATTCTATTTTTTTCGGGCGGGATCCATTTTCAATTGGAATTACATTCTATATACATCATTTTTTTATATATACTTTCAAAAGCACAACAAAGAATTCTGCTCCTTTATATGTATAATATGATTTACAAATACAACGATCTCGAAATCTTAAGGTTGAATTCGAAAAAATTTAACCAAATTATGTTCTACTAAAATGTATGGATCCGTAATATCTACATATTAAATAACATAGATGTGCGTGAATTCATATGAGTATGCATGTTTGATAGATCAATTTTGGTTCGAGTATGGATTACATGTATCATCATCTCGAATTCAAATATTTGAATCCCTTTTTTGTTCACTCCTTTCACGCCCATCTCTCTCGCATGCATGCTCCTTCAGATAGCTATCACTCTCTTTTCTCCAGCTCACCCGCACGCTCACTTCAAGTTTCTCCTATCCTCGCAAACATGGTCTCTCGACGTCTCCCTTGAGAAGTGTCACACTCTCCCTATCATTATACATTACACGGTTTTCATTATCTCTCATGTCTCTACTGTTCTCTGGTATCACTCGGTACCTAAGCTTTCTTTTTCACCGCCACACACACAGTCTCCACTCTTTCTCTCTATGGGATTCTCTCACACACCCTATATGTCTCTACATATAACTCATACCACTAAAGTTACTCTCTCTCTCTCTCTCCTATAGACACAACATTTGTTGCGGTCTCCTTTTCGTCTCCATCCCAGACTGACATTATTCATTTGTTTACAATCAGACAACCCCGACTACCATCTCCTCTCTCTCTCACACAGACACACACACACAACTCCTGCTTCCACTCCGCTTCCCGACTACCGTCTCTCTCTCACACACACAAAACTCTCGCTTTCGCACCCCGACTCGTATTTCTCTCACAAACATTTATCGACTAGCTAGCCTCTAGATAGGTTTACACTCGTGCTTCCACCATCGCATACATGTCTCTCTCCCGCTCCTTGTATCTATGTAGATTTTTCTTCCCTTCTTGAGACACGCCCTCTCGATCGTGCACACACACAATATCACCTCATTTTAAGCTGATACCTATCGCACGCACACTCCTTGTGTCTTTGTCACACATGCACTCCGTCCTCCTCCACTCTCCCTCTCTCTCACACACACATGGGCTTTTTGCAACAACTAGCAAGATGCCAATGCGTTGCACGGAACATCAAGATGCATTTGTATGAGTAGTTTATCTTGTGGGGGAAAAGGATGAACGAGGGAAGGCCTTATTTGCAAATGTGGAGAGGGGTGTGGGTATCTTTTTGCAAAATTGCCATAGTTTCCTTCCTATCCGTCAGATAGAGATCGGATGGCCTATATTGCAGGATGGCAGGCACACGATCATCACCGACAATGCTTTTTATAAGAGTAGGGATAAAAAATAGAGTTGGTGATGATGGTGGGCCTGCCATCCTGCAATGTAGGTCGTCCGATTTATATCTGACGGATAGGAAGGAAAATATGGCAATTTACCCGCACTCTTCACCTCATTTGCAGATTAGGCCTTCCCTCGTTCATCCTTTTCTCCCACAAGATCTTGATGTTCCGTGCAACGCACGGGCATCTTGCTAGTAAGAGTAGAAATTAGACATATACCACTTCTCGAATCATGAAACCAACAACAATCCTCCCTTATCTCATCAAAACCGCCAAAGGAATATATTTTGAGTGAAACATAACATATTTTAAGTGATATACGTATTTCAAAACTAGACTTTTTTCTATCAAATCGGTGAATATGTATTAATCTACTTTGATCGTGTGGCAACGCATTGGCACATTGCTAGTAGTTATTATAATTTTTTGGACACCAGACAAACGGTGGAGTACATATACGAAGAGAAGAGGCGCACGCACGCAGTCGGCCTCTCGCTGTCTCGCACACATGAGTGTTACGTAAAGGCGACGTTAACAAATAAACCCTAAAACCCTAGGTGCACGATTGCTGCATTCGCGGGTACCGGGTACGTGGTGGAGCACCTTTTTAGGAATAGTCAGCTCGCGTGATAATTTGATCCGTAGGAGTTGATGGTCGGGACCACAGGTGAACGACTTGGAGCGCGGTGGCTCGCCAGTTGCCACAGATCGAGTAGCCACGTTTAAAATATCATTTTTAGCGGGGTTAATAGTTCCGATTTTCAATGGCGCGTTATAAGTAGTAAGTAGTTTTTAGAACGATTGGTATGGAGCGAAAATGGAATTCATAGTACTACGTACCTCCTTGGCGTATGGTTGTATGTTTTTTTTTGCGATGGAGGTTGTATGGGTTTATGTTGCGAGATGTTGAACCTGGTAGTTCTAGGGCAAATACTATGGTTTAGATTTAGATGCTGGTTTTCAGTAATGAAAATCGGAAGGGGAAACCCTTCTTTGATTAAAAAAACTATTACGTCCATTCTGGTTTACTAGTCCCCATCGTACTTTGGGTCAAAGTTTGTCCACGAATTTTACTTGTAAAATGTGAATGGAAAACGAGATTTTGTTATACCCAAACTAAAAAGGACTAGAGGGAGTGATTGCTCTACCACGGACGCGACCTCTCATAGCACAGGCATTGAACCGGCGCGCAGGCCAAGAGGGCCGCACTCGCTGCAGGCCCGGCTGAGCATGCCTCCTCGCTGCGTGCAACCAGCTTAAGACTGCCCTGCCTGCCTTCATTGAATCCGCGCATGTGCCGGCAACACGTCCTTCCGCGAGCCGGCAGGCATTTTAGAACACAAAAAATGACTAAAATATAATTAATTTACGCATGGTCTTGACTTGTTGTGCTCGCACTGATAGCAGGAACTAGTAGAGGATTTTCTTTATTTATAACTCTCCTCACATTTTTTTGTCTTTGAAGTGAATCATGGTTGTGGACATTATGTATGAATGTGCAGATATCTGTGAACATGAGTTTGATGTCGAAGTTGAACTTGGAATGTCGGGCTTGCGCGTGAACTATACCATGTCCAATGCTTCGTCTGTTATTGTTTGGAAAGTAATTGCTGTTATTACATGACCCAAAAAAACATGTTGTGCCACATCAGTAGATGCACGGACATCACAACAGGCATGCTGACTGGATAAACATTTGAACCTAGCTATTATGAAGGAAATTTTGTATTGACAACAGTTTTAGATAGTAGGAGACGCCTAGCCTGCTCTGCCTCTGCTAGCTTATTTCTGGCTTCTTCCATATCTTCTTTGGCTTGGGTGAAGAGATCATCTGATTGCTCTTTTTGCTTCTTCAGGAACTCAGCTACATTCTCAAGGGCTGCTGCACGCTTTCTTTCAGCCTTTACTAATGCCACGAGGACACGAACAACTAACGACTCCACCTGGCTTGTGTGTAATCCAGCACCATCTGGGAATTTGCACCTTGTGTCTAATCCAGCATCATTAGGGAACTGGCACCTTGTGTGTAATCCAGCCTCATTTTGGAAACATGATCTCGAGGTTGACCATACTTCCCTCCTCGCAGGAACTGCATCCTAACATGAAGTTACTTCTTTTTTAGATCAATACTCAGAGCAACCTAGATCCATTTAGTAGAATCCAGATAAAGAGAACTCGGAGAAGTGAATTCAAAAGGAAAAAAATAAAAACAGACTACAAGGTGAGAACACCCACTTCCTACATCAAGCTAAAAACGAAAGCATTAGGACGATTAAGACTCTTCTTATTACACATCGAAGAACACCACACTTAAGAGAAACAGAAACTACAACATATACACATCGAAGAACACGAGGCTACACGAAAGTAATTGAAAGGGTGTTACTTACCAAAGCTCGTTTTACAGGTTCGGTGCAGCTCCTCTTTAACTTGCCACGCTCCTTGAAGATGTCCCGAATATCCCGTGTTTGGTCTTCATTGCTCCTCTGCATGTTCGCACTCGTGGTTTTAAAATCTCAACATGGCAAGAAAAATATACTACTAGTAATACTCGTGCATCTTGTGGGCAACATTAAAGCACTCGTCTGCCATGTTAGAGCATCTCCAACAGAATCACAACGCGCGGCGCTTTAAAAAGCGTTTACAGTGCTGAGATCGAGAAGTAGATACTAGAGAGTAGAGGATAGTTCTCAGCATAGATAGATAAAAAAAGATAATTCAACTACTCCTCGTCGTCCGACTCCTCCTCGGTGATGTCCTCCCACGTCTGACTGTAGGCGTGAAGATACCGATCATCGTCGGATTCCCAGGGCGACGCTGCTCCTAGCCTCATTTTGAATTGAGCGTCCGCTTTTCGCCTACGCTTGTCCTCACGATAGGCGGCTCGCTCCGCCCTCCTCTTATCCCTCTCTGCCCTCCTTTGCACGTAGAACTCACGCTCGTTGATGATGTAATGCGGGAAGTGTTGGCGCCACAGCGCCCTAAGCCGCGGTAGAGGCGCGTGCTCCCGCGCCCGCTCCCGCGTCGGCACGTTGGGGAAGTTCATTGTTCTATGAGGCCACCGGAGGCGCCACACCGCCGCGTCGTATGCGCGGGCAGCCTCGTTGGCGGTGTTGAAATTGTCGAGGCCGAGGCGCATCCCGCGGAACCGGGTCTTGGCGGAGAAGACGCCGGAGGGGCGCGCGCGGACGCCGCAGTATCCCCAAGTTTCCCGGCGACGCGGCGGCATGGTGGCGCGGCGGCGGTGAGGCGAAAAAGAGCGGGGAGAGTGCGGTGGCGAGGCACAGAGCGGGGAGAGAACGGTGGCAAGGCACAGAGCGGTGGGAGGGCGTTGGATTTTATAAAGCGCGCCGGACGCCGCGCGCCAAAACTAGCGCACGCCCGATCACTTTTTCCCGCGCGCGCGTGATCCTTTCCCGACGTCTCTGCTATCTCTACTCTCTTCTCTACTAGCGCAATACAGGAGCGGCACACAATTACAAGCTGATATTCTGTTGGACAATGGAGGCTATAACCAATTACTTTTACGGGAACAATAGCACCCAGGAAATTTGAAGGGTAGGTATGAACAAAATTGGAACTGCACATGTACTGCTAAGTGATTCAATACACACATTACCAATCGAGGAGGAGAACGATTGTCGCGGTGGCCTCTGTGAGTCATGGTCGGCAACGGGAGTCAGTTCATTGTCCACGACGGTGGTAGTTCTGCCCTTGGCATCGGCTTCCGGGAAGCAGATCTGAGACCGTGGAAGACGATGCCGGGGAAGAGGCTCCGTGTACGACGACGATGGTGAACCGGCTCCAGTGCGGCATACGAGGTCGTCGATGAGGCAAATGCGCTGCGGTGGACGAGTGCGCCGATAAAGGGGAGGAGCACGAAGGTTGCGGTGCCGTGGAGAAGTCTATTTTGTGGTGGGGATAGAAAATGGGGAGTATTCAGGTGTACTACTCTGGGTGCCGGTATGGGGTTGGCTGGGTAGGGTGAACCTGAAGTTACGAAACAGCCCCCTACCAAGCGTCATCCGTAGGCCTGTTCCGAAGGCTATGATGGTAACTTCCCACTGCTCGAATCAGGGTCGCGGGAGATTTTCCTGCCGACCTCAAAATTTTGTGACACTGGACTCCCCGTGTGGCGTGTTAAGTGATTCGGCTAAGCAACTAGCGAGTAGTAGTAGTAAACTCTGCATATTAGGTTTGACCGAAGTCAAACTTCCTAAAGTTTGACCAAGTTTATAGAAAAATATAAACATTTACCATAACAAATATGTATGATGTGAAAGTACATTCAATAATGAATCTAATGGTATTTATTTGTTATTGTATACGTTAATATTTTTTGTTATAAGCTTTCTGAGAGTTTACAAAACTTGACTTTGACCAATGCTAATACGCGGACTTAAATAAAAACGGAGGGAGTACACATTTGTTTTCTTAGTTTGTAGTGAACTAATCATTATCTGAAATTGTGAAATAAATATATTAGGCTATTGACTTCGAATGTAATGGTCTATACAATTCAATAGTTACAATCATTGTTGAATCCCAAGATGTATACAAGGTCTATAGTACTTCACAACATGCTCAAACTCACATAATCCCAGTCAAATGAGAATCTTAATGCATTTCATAGTTATTACTTTGTAGGATGCAAAAAAAACAACCATAACTCTACATCAGCCATTATAGAAGCAACATTTTGAGATATCCCAATGTGTGAATGAAACGTGCAGAGAGAGCTTTTGAAGATGGAGCAGATTGGGCGGGAAAGATTGTATGTATGTGGACGAGAGAGTAGGAGACAAACCTAACGAGACAGAGAGAGATAGAGAGAGAAAGAGAGAGGAAGAAGTTAGGTCTGTGAGAAAGATGGATACATGTAATATACATGAGATGCGTGTGCATCTGGATTCTGTATACGTGGAAGGAGAAGAGACAACATGTTTGATGAGAGAGCTGGAAAAACATGGACAAGAGGGGACGGATCTCGTGGGTTGAGGGATTGACAATTTTGTGCGGGGGAGAGAGGGATTGGTAATTTTGTGCAAGAGAGAGAGAGAGGGTGGGGGGAGGAGTCAGTCAGCCGTCGTCACATCACCCTGCTTCCAAATGACCCCGCATTCTCTAGCGCGATGTGGTCGCCATCTTTGATCTGCTCGATGCCCTCTTTGAAGATTGAGGTGTTGTGCATGTTGGGGTGGAAAGAAGCACAAGCGAGAGTGGTCGCCGTATAACCTTGGATGGGGATGAATTGTGTGCTCGGGGGAGTGTGTGTGTGTGTGTGTGTGTTGTGCTGCTTGTGTCTGTGTGTGTGTGTGCGTGCGTGTGTGTGTCAGATATTGAGATAAAACAAACCTAAGGAGAGAAATGGGTATTCACGAAGAGATTGTGCGGGCCTTGAGGTGGGCAGGGGCCGGGTGAGGGTGTCAAAATGTGCGCGTTGATGCATGTGTTGCATGCGACCGTGCGAGGGACGGACGAATCGAGAGAGATGGTGTCACACCCAAGATGCGACCCTATCCTAAAGGAACACGAAGGTCCCACCAAGGATAGAAGCGCATCTTGAAGACGCTTTTGCAAGGTGGATATCATTACATCAACATTACATAATATTTGGGGATACATACAAGGCATACAAATGCCGCAAGAATACATCAACACATCATACATAAGCTCAACATCCGACTACGGAGGAAACATAAAGAGAAACTCAAACGACAACCACCCTACTAGCCCAGGCTGCCGACCTGGAACCTATCCCCTAATCGAAGAAGAAGCAGAAGAAGGACTCTGTTGAGGATATAGACCTTAGAGTCACCCGCCAGGAGGGGCCGGGTTACTCGAAGGGTCATTGCCAGAAGCCCGGAGCCAAGTTTTAAGACGATGGGCCAGAGATGGGCTGAGACCCGGATGTAGTTTAGGGCCTGTAGTTACAATCATTATTATAGTAGACTTGTAGTGTAAGGCAAGTATAGTTTAGAGTCCGAGCCGGACACTCTTATGAGCCGGCCGGGACTCTAAGGGCTGCTGGGCGTCAGCCTCTCTATATAAAGGGACGACCCGGCAGCGGTTCAAGGACGACAACAATCTCATCGAGAGCCGGGCATAGCTGTTTAGCTCCCTGGCGATCGTAACCCTAATCAGTAACACCTCAAACTGGACGTAGGCTTTTACCTTCACCATAAGGGGCCGAACCAGTATAAACCCTCGTGTTCCTTGTCCCGTACAACCCCTTCAAGCTTCCTAGTTGCGATGGCTCCACGACTAAGTCCTAGCTCGAGGACATCTGCCGTGACAACTCCACGACAGTTGGCGCCCACCGTGGGGCTCGCGCACGGTGGATTTGAGTTCTTGAAGGGCAGCTTCGAAGGGCTCAAGGGATACGCTGTGGGCCGGATGACCAAGAGTCGTCGCGGCAAGTTCTACATCGACGATGCGGACTGGGGCCCCGACGCCGGCTCAATTGAGTACGGGTACCGGGTCCCCTTTGGCGGAATTCATATCTTCATTGGCAAGATTGGTGAGCCGGGCCCCGAGCCGGATCTCTGCGCCGATCTCATTGAAACGGCCCAGCGTGCACGACCCGCCCGGGCCTGGCCTGCCTTAAAGCATGCTTTTGTGGGATGTATCCATGGAGGACTCTCCGATTGATCTAGATCCGGTGATGAGACGGCCGCCGGCTCCGACGGTGAGTCGGCCACCGAAGAATCAAACTCGCTGTACCAACTTCAAGATGGCAGGCTCATGGGTTGTTCCGACGGCGACAGTATTCCAGACCTTTTTGAGCCGCCAAGTCAGGTTGGAGTTTTTATGGCTGGTGCGCAGCCTGTTCAGAACCCCGCTGCTGGATCGGGAAACCCGGTGCCTTCTCCGGCTCAGGTGCTGATGGATCTCACGGACAAGATGACAGCCCTGTTAACCGCCACGGTTGACCCAGCGAATCAAGCTCAGCATGATGCGGAGGTGGCACAGTTAAAATTGGATCTGATAAAAGCTAAAGAGGATCTGGCAGCAGAAGGAATCAGGCTGGCTGCGGAGCGGGCAGCTCTCGACGCCCGGACTCAGCTGATTCAGGCGCAGTCCTTCCAACTCACGATGGATCAGAACGCGGCCAACGAGGTCATGAGAAGGAGGCATCAGAAGGCCCAGTCTCGACTCCCGCCGGTTTACGATCCACGCAATCTCTTCAACACGCCGGGTGCAGGGTCTAGTAACCCGCCAGGGGTCATCGCGCCCAGGTCTGGACCCCTTATTCAGCCACGAGTGATGGGGCCTCCCCAGGTGCCCCCTGCCCCGCCTCAGTATGTGCCAATACCCCCGGGTCATTATGATAACCCGCTGGAGAACATGGTAGCTGCGGCAGCACGGCTGGCGGCTCTCCCCGTTGACGGCGACTCTCCGGCGGCCATCGAAACCCGCCGGGTCAGGGAACTCCTGCAGACGGCACTAGCGCAGCAAGAGGCGTACTCCTACAGCCGCGACAGGATCCACTCGACCCCTCGTCCAGGCCAGAGCCCGAGTTACAGCCGGCACATGGTCTCCGCAACCGGTTCCAGTAATGTACGACGCCATGACCCGCCCCCTGGCCATGGCCCGGCTCATAACGCAGCCTTCTACGCAACAGACCAAGCGCGGCAAGAGGCGGAGCAGGCGCCTCAATTGACGGCTTATCAGACCCCCCCCCCCCAGCTTATCCGACGACGTCCTTCGATGTGGGTATTTCTACCAGGACCGGGGGTGTCCCTTGTTTGGTACCAGCCATCCGTAATGAACGTCTGCCTAAGGACTTCAAGGGCCCTAGGAAGGTGCCTAACTATACAGCGGACTTACAGCCTGCAGCCTGGATTGAGAGTTATGAGATGGCTATGGAATTGCTGGAGGTCAGTGAGGCGGCCATGGCCAAATATTTCACCATGATGTTAGACGGAACTGCCCGCACGTGGTTGAAAGGGTTACCGCCGAACTCCATTGGGTCTTGGGCTGAGCTGAAAACCTGGTTCATTCAAAACTTCAAAGATACCTGCCGGCAATCTATGTCAATTGTGGATTTGACTAACTGTAAGCAGCAGGAGGGTGAGTCCACGACCCATTGGGTACGCCGGGTCAAGGAGATCATACATTCATCAGATAAGATGGATGCCGTCTCTGCAGTCTTAATGTTGGAACAGAACTGTCGCTTTGTGCCCCTTAAGATGAAGCTCGGGCGGCTCAAGCGCGACTGCACCGATATGGGTACCCTAATGGCGGCTCTTGTCAAGTACGCCGATTCCGATGGTACCAAGGATCCCCCTTCAGACGATGAAAGGGCAGGGAAGGGAAAGAAGAATGGCAATGGCAAGGGTCCTCAGTTTAACCCAGGGAACCAAGGAGGAGGCAAGCGTAAGGCCGATGGCAGCCTAGAGTTTGTAGCCAACGCCAACTCCCAAGGTAATAACCAGCGACGCAAGGGGAGGCCCCTTCCCCGAGGCGGCGGGTCAGGTCCAACGCTGGAGCAGCTGTTAAATGAACCTTGTCCAAGGCATGGCTCTAGAGAGAAGCCAGCGACTCATCTGTGGAAGGATTGCGCGATCATGAAGGCCTTTAAGAGTTACAATGGCCCGGGCGGCGGCTCAGGCGGGGGCGGCTTTCATGGCCCGGGCGGCGGCTCAAATTCCGGTCCTCAGAACGGTCAAGGGGGCTTTAACCAACAGTCTGGTCAGGGTCATCAACAGCAGCAGGGGGGTTATCAGACCAACCCAAAGCAGCTTAGCGGTGGACAGTATCATGTGTTCACCACTAGTTTGTGCAAACGAGACGAGAAGCTTCACAAGAGGGCTGTTAATGCTGTTGAGCCGGCGGTTCCACGCTACTTGCGGTGGTCTGAGCAGCCTATAGTGTGGAGTAGGGAGGATCACCCTCCCCGGGTGGATAACCCAGGCCACTTGGCCTTAGTGGTGGCTCCTCAGGTGGGAGGCTATAAGTTCACAAAGGTACTCATGGATGGAGGCAGCAGCATCAATATCCTTTATTATGAGACTTTCCGTCGCATGGGGATAGTCGATAAGAACCTCAGCCAGTCAAACACTATCTTCCATGGTGTGGTGCCCGGTAAGTCGGCTTATCCAGTCGGCAAGATCGAATTGGAAGTGGCTTTTGGTGATGAAAACAACTACAGGGTGGAGAAGCTGACCTTTGAGGTGGTCAAGATAAGAAGTCCATACCATGCTATATTTGGACGGCCGGCTTATGCCAAGTTCATGGCACGGCCGTGTTATGTGTACTTGCAGCTCAAAATGCCGGGTCACAACGGGACTATTACGGTTCACGGCAGCCGAAAGGTGGCTCTAGAGTGCGAGGAAGGCGACGCGGCTTATGCAGAGTCTGTTTGTGCTACAGAGGAGTTGAAGTTTTACAAAGACAATGTTGACCCAACAGATATGACCTCTCTGAAAAAGCCAACCACGGAGAATGAACCAGCAATGAAATTTAAATCAGCTGATGAGACTAAACTTGTTGATATTGTTCCAGGTGACTCATCTCAGCAGTTTGGCATCAGTGCAAATCTGGACCCGAAATAGGAAAGCGCGCTCATCGAGTTCATCCGTGAGAATAGGGACATCTTCGCGTGGAAACCTTCTGACATGCCAGGTGTACCTAGAGAACTCGCTGAGCACACTCTCAATGTTGATCCAAAATTTAAGCCGGTCAGACAGTTCCTTCGACGGTTTAACGAAGAGAGGCGGAAAGCTATTGGTGAAGAAGTGGCCCGGCTCTTGGCGGCCGGGTTCATTGGTGAAGTTTTTCACCCGGAGTGGTTGGCTAACCTGGTGCTCGTACTCAAAAAGAACGGCACCTGGCGGATGTGTGTGGACTACACGGATTTGAACAAGGCGTGCCCGGCTGATCCTTTTGCTCTCCCCCGTATTGATCAAATCATTGATGCTACGGCAGGTTGTGCACGCTTAAGTTTCTTGGATGCTTATTCCGGGTATCATCAGATTAAAATGGCAGTTAAGGACCAGGAGAAGATGGCGTTCATCACTCCCTTTGGAGCCTTCTGCTATGTGTCTATGCCCTTTGGACTCAAGTGTGCACAGGCGACTTACCAGCGTTGTGTACAGAATTGTCTTCATAAACAGATCGGGCGCAATGTTCACGCTTACGTGGACGACATTGTGGTTAAATCCATCAAAGAGGAAACCCTGATAGATGACTTAAGGGAAACCTTCGATAATCTCCGGGTCTATAAGATGATGCTTAACCCGGCCAAGTGTGTTTTTGGTGTTCCTGCAGGCAAATTATTGGGTTTCTTGGTTTCTGACAGAGGCATTGAGGCTAAACCGGAGAAGATCAAGGCTATCACCTCCCTAGCTAAGCCGGCATGTATAAATGACGTTCAGCGTTTGGCGGGTCGCATCGCTGCTTTAAGCCGGTTTATAAGCCGTTTGGGTGAGAAGGCTATGCCCCTATATTAGTTGATGAAGAAAACTGATAACTTTGTCTGGGATGATGCAGCGAATACCGCTTTTGAGGATTTGAAAAAGCAACTGGCAGAGCCCCCCGTCCTTGCTGCTCCGGTTGATAAGGAGCCCTTACTACTGTATGTGGCGGCGAACGCACGAGCCGTCAGCGTGGCTATTGTGGTAGAGCGCAAGGAAGCGGGTAAGGAGCATCCGGTTCAGCGGCCGGTTTATTATGTCAGTGAGGTGCTCATTGAGTCCAAGCAGCGGTACCCACATTGGCAGAAGCTCGTATATGGTGTGTTCATGGCAAGCCGGAAGCTCAAGCATTATTTTCAGGGTCATCCCATCACTGTGGTCAGTTCTGCCCATCTTGGTGATATCATCCAGAACAGAGAGGCTACAGGGAGAATTGCTAAGTGGGCTATAGAACTTGGACCTCATGGCCTCAAATATGTACCACGCACTGCTGTTAAATCTCAGGCTTTGGTGGATTTCATCAATGATTGGACAGAGTCACAAGTGCCTGAGCAAAAGCCGGATAACACTTATTGGACTATCCACTTTGATGGGTCCAGACAGTTGGAGGGCTCGGGGGCTGGTGTTGTATTGGCTTCCCCAAAAGGTGACAAATTCCATTATGTGCTACGGTTGATGTTTCCTTGCACTAACAATGCGGCTGAATACGAGGCTTTGCTCCATGGTCTTCGGGTGGCTAAGGAGATGAGCTTAAGCCGGGTAAGGTGTTTTGGTGACTCAGACTTGGTGGCTCAATAAGTATCAGGCACCTGGGATTCTAAGGATCCTCTCATGGCGGCTTATCGCCGCGAGGTTGATGCCATTGCTGGGCACTTTCAGGGATATCAAGTGGAGCACATTGATCGCAGGAAGAACGAGGCGGCTGATGCTTTAAGCCGGCTAGGCTCCCAGCGAAAACCGGTGCCGCCTAACACTTTCTTGGATGTCCTATATAACCCTTCGGTTTGGCTGCCTACAGAGGAGGACTTGGCTATCCCTGACCCGGAGGCACGGCTGGTGGTGGCTCTTCATGTCATACCAGACTGGACAATGCCGTATCTGGCTTATATAACCCGGGGAGAGTTGCCTGAGGATGAAACTCTGGCCAGGCAAATAACCCGGCGGGCTAAGTCAATGATTGTTATCGATGGCGAGTTGCATCATCGCAGTGTTTCAGGGGCATTTCAGCGTTGTATCTCCCCTGAGGAAGGTCAAGAGATCTTGCGTGAGATCCATGAAGGGGATTGTGGCCATCATGCCGGTTCAAAATCTCTCGTGGCCAAGGCTTTCCGTCATGGTTTTTATTGGCTGACGGCTCACGCTGATGCAGAGGACTTGGTCAGTAAATGTGATGGTTGCCAAAGGTTCTCACGACGGGCTCATGTACCGGCTCAGGAGTTGAGGATGATCCCAATCACTTGGCCCTTTGCGATCTGGGGGCTTGATATGGTTGGGCCTTTTAAACGGTCCAAGGATAAGAAGACCCACCTCTTGGTGGCAGTTGACAAATTCACGAAGTGGGTGGAGGCTGAGCCAGTTAGCAAGTGCGATGCAGCCACGGTGGTTCAATTTATGAAAAAGGTGATTTTCCGCTTCGGCTTTCCGCACAGCATCATAACTGACAATGGCACCAATCTATCCAAGGGCGCTATGGAAGAGTTTTGTCAGCGAGAGCATATCCGACTTGATGTTTCCTCAGTGGCTCATCCCCAATCCAATGGTCAAGCTGAGAGAGCTAACCAGGAGATTCTGAAGGGCATCAAGCCCCGTCTTTTGGTCCCTTTGCAACGGACGCCGGGTTGTTGGGTGGTGGAGTTGCCCTCCGTCTTATGGAGCATCAACACTACTCCTAACAGGTCTACAGGCTTCACGCCTTTCTTCATGGTTTATGGAGCAGAAGCAGTCCTCCCCAGCGACATCCGTCATGATTCACCTCGGGTGGCGGCTTATGTTGAGACGGATAATGAATAGGCGCGCCAAGATGCTCTGGACTTGTTGGACGAACAGTGTGATGTGGCAGCAGCCCGTTCAGCGATTTACCAACAAGACCTGCGCCGTTATCATAGCCGCCGGGTCAAATCCCGGGTCTTCCAGGAAAACGACCTTGTGCTCCGGCTCATCCAGGATCAAACAGATGCACACAAGTTATCCCCACCTTGGGAAGGGCACTTTGTGGTCAGTAAGAACTTGCACAACGGGTCATATTACCTCATTGTTATTCGGGAACATAAAGATTCACGTAAATCTGAGGAGGAGACCCGTCGGCCGTGGAATATAGCTCAGCTTCGGCCCTACTACACTTGAGCTACCGGCTCTCGTGGTGTACATATTTATCTCAGACATGTATATATTATGATAAGCAATAAAGCAGGACCTCTGTCCTTTTTTCTCCTCCAATTATGCGTATGTTATTTTTTACATGCTGATTTAAAGGAGGATCCGGCTTATGATCGTATTTGAGTCTAGCCGTAAGCAGTAAGGTCATTTGGGGGCTTCCTGTTCAAACATGGGTCGTATCCGAACCAAAGAGAACATAGCTGTCGATACCCACTTGATTGGCAAAGTGCCGAGCTCATTGGGAAGTTAACTTTGGTCATATTTGAATCACAGTTTAACCCCTCTAAGAACCGACGTGGATCGTATTCAAATCAGCGTCGTTAAACAATTTTAAGAATCATTTGGGGGCTTCCTGTTAAAACATGGGTCATATTCGAACCAAAGAGAACATAGCTGTCGGTAGCCTCTTGATTGGCATCGCCACACCCACTGGGGGCTATATGATCGTATCCGAATCTTGGCTTAACCCCTTTTGGGCCGGGTCTCTGGTCGTATTCGAACTGGAAGCCCCTAAGTTCTGATTTATCACAAGTTTACTCTGATTATGACAAAGTGTGCATGGCCGGGTTTCACTTGCCGGTTTAATTTTGGGTTTATCTTGTTAATTGAACATCATGGATGACATCAAGGCAGGTAAATTAGAGTTAAGATACCAACCGTGCTACCCCGGTTATTTAATCCGGAAGTATGCTTACAGGCTGTTAAGTGTGTTATCACAGCTATTTTCAGAGTATAACTAAGGACTAGTTTTTTTTGATTCATATTCCGGGTTATCCATTTCAAACACCTGATTCTCAGGGTGGTAAGCCGCCTTGAGACTTGTGATTTTCCTTTCTATGCAGATACTTAAAGGCACCTTTTAAGGTTGAGAAGGACAAAGGGATAATTATGACCCGGAGGAACACCAAAAGGATAACTTCAAGGGATTTCAGCATTCATTACGTGCACGATGGCACGGCAGAGATAAATTGTTGCACCTATTCTATTACAAAATTCATCATGTCTCAAGGATGGAGCGTTGTTCGGTGAACCGCCAGCCGCTTTATGATGCCTACTGAGTTGATGTCCCCGGCTCGTTCCTGTCTTCTGCTCTGGCTGATCCCAAGACCTCGAAGGTTGACGACTTCCAGTCGATGCCGCTGAGAGCTTCGAACTGGGCTTCTTCATCAATTAACCCGGCCGGGTCAATCTCCGGGGCGAAGGTGTGCTGACGAGCCGGAGGAATCAGATTGAGCGCTTCATAGCGAGGGGTTGGAATCCTCTGATTCTCCGCATTGTACCCCGGCTGATACTTGGTTAAGTCGGTGTCGTTCCCGATGATGGTGGCCACCGGGCATACAGCCTTCACACATGCCGCGAAGTCCTTCTGGTCAAAGGCTGAGCCGTCTTCCTTCAGGCTTTGGTAACCCAGGGCGATGTCTGCCGGGTCTAGCTCCGGCAGGAATGCTTTGGCCTGGCTCAGCGCGGCAATTGCTCCGGCTATTGCGGAGGCTCGGCGTAGCTCGTGGATCCGCTGCGGCAGAACAGCGAGCCGGCGCAGGACTTCGGCCAGATGGGTTGGCACCTCGTTGGATAGGGCCACCACAGCTAAGGCGCGCTGTGACCCGGTGTAGAGTTGTTCCACCAGGGTGTACACGGCCTTTAACTTGGTGACCACGCTCTGGTTAAGGTTGGCACTTCTGGGACCTGTTTCACAACACCAGATAAGCCGGTGACAAGGATGAATCAAGAGATGTAAGTATTCTAAAATGGACGAAAGCCGGTGAGGCGACTTACCGAAGATGGCGGCCACCATTTGGGAAACCTGGTGCTTTAGGCTGGAGAGCTCGGCGGTTTTCTCAGAGAGCGCCTTCTCCGCCTGTTCCGCCCGGGTCACCAGTGCGGCTTTTTCCTCAGCCCAGGCTTTCCGCTCAGCATCAAATTCGGTCTTCAGCTTCTCTTGAGCGGCGATGCTGGAGACAAACTTGGCGTTTGCCTTCCGGGTCTCCATCTCCTGTGTCTTCAGCCGGCTCTTGAGATCCGCAAGATCCGACTCTAGTTTCTTGCCAACAGCCTGCATATATTTCCGGGTTATTAACAGTCATTCTATAAGTCCCAAGCGCTTTCCAAGCAAAGACACTTGGCACTTGGGGGCTAATGCATATTGAACGTATTTATCTATGTACTGCCGGCTCAGTGCAGTAAGCCGGGACCTAAGTCTACAACATATTTAAGTATAAGTCGTCGACTTGGGGGCTAGCATGACAAGGGTCACTATGCAGAAAATAAGAAGACAGCAGAAGGGTACCTCAGTTTTTTGTTGGATCTGGTTGACCATGGCGATCTCGGCGTCCCGGCTCTTGTGAACTTGGTTGATGTAGCCAGAGACGAGCTCTCCAATGCTCAAGTCGGTGTAGCTGGAGAGATCCAGATTCACCCGGTGGGGCTGCAGCAACTCCCCCTTCGCGGAGCATTTGGCCAGCGCGGTCGGTCTCCCCGGCTCAACATACTCCGTCCGGGTAATTACCATGTCCGGGTCGTCAGCTGGTGGGGCTGAGCCGGAGGCCTCCGAGTTAATCGACGCTTCGGTCGTTGTCTTGGTAGTCGGGGCAGGGGCTTCAGGCGCCGTGTCCATGGGAATGGTGGCCTCGGGGGCGGAGGCAGCTGGCGGCTCTTGAGCCGTCGCCTCCGGCTCAGGCAAGTCCGGCACTCCGGCTGACCTGGTCTTGTTTGCTCTTTTGGTGAGCTTTGCCTGGGCACTGAAAAGGCAGAAGTGTTAGGCATACAAAGAGTAAGTATAGACAGATAATGTAAGGAGATTGTTATTACCCGGGTGCAGTCTTGAAGGCCGGCAGACTTGACTGCATGGAGTCACCCGAAGAGGGGGAGGTCTCCTGATAATTGGAGTCAGAAGAGTTGAGTGGCTGACGGATAACACCCGCCAACGGATGAAAGGGGTACAGGTGAGAAAAAACCTCAGTGCGACGCTTCCTGGTTGCGTCGGGTAACCCGGCGGAGAGGTCGGTGTCTTTGCGGGCCCGGGTGTGATGCCGACTTTCGTGAACCTACTGCTTCAAAAGAAATTGAGGGTCTTGATGAGCTAATGGATGCGAAAAGCTTACTTTCCGGGTTACCCTTCGGACTTTCAGCTGTGGCAAAGGCTCCGAGTCGGAGGAAAGTGACATTACCTCTTCAACCACCGGGTTACTGGCGCCGGTGTCATCCTGTCAATGAGCAAATGTTGATAAGGCGGATAGTAACAAACAATAAATATGGCAAGACTTTAAAGGTTTAAGGATTACCTCTGACTCGGAGCTGTCGCTTAATTGCAGTAGCTCCGACGCAGTGGGTCTACTTCCCTTTTTGCGAGGGGCGGCTTTCTTGGCGGCTTTCTTTGCATTCCGGGCCTTCTTGGCCGCCTCATGGTCATATTTGACCCGCCAGAATTTATCATCAGCCTGAAAGATACAATGATTGATTCTTAAAACGGTTCAGTTGAAGGTTATATGCAGACGAAGATAAAGGTTGAAGTCAGCGGCTTACCGCTGGGGCTGGATTGGTCTTGCAGAAGGGGGCTAGCCCGGTTCTTCCGCAGTCTGCCAAGCTCTCGTTTAGAAGAGCCTTGGTCTCTTCCTCTGCAACGTCTTCTGGAAGATCATTGAGACTGTGCCTCTGCGGGTCATCTTTTCGCCCGGTGTACTCGCACATTAAGCCGGGGCGGCGGCTCAATGGGATCACCCGCCATGAGATCCAGACCCGGACCAGGTCAATTCCGTTCAGACCGTTGCCTAGCAAGGCCTTGATCTTATTGATCGTTGGAAGCAGAGGCTGGCGTTCCGCGGCAGTCAGTTTGTCGGATAGCGGATGAGTCGGCTCTAGGCGCGTTGGGCGAAAGCCGGGCAGCGGGTTCTCATCGGCCGGGGACGTATCTTGGCAGTAGAACCAAGTCATATTCCAGTCCTTAGGGTGGCTCGGCGGCTCTGCGTAAGGGAACAGACAGTCCCTACGCCGCTGGATGGAGATGCCGCCTAATTCCAGACTTGGCCCGTTGGCACACTCATTTTGGCGGTTTAAATAAAACAGCTCTCTGAAGAGCAGCTGACTCGGCTCTTCTCCAAGATACACTTCACAAAAGACTTGGAAGTTGCAGATGTTGGATACGGAGTTGGGTCCTATATCCTGAGGCCGAAGGTCAAAAAAGTTGAGCACGTCCCGGAATAATTTTGAGCCGGGCGGTGCGAAGCCCCGGCTCATATGGTCTGCAAAGATCACTACCTCCCCATCCCTCGGCTGTGGTCTTTCTTCTGACGGATCAGGGGCACGGTAGGACATCACTACCTTCTTGGGCAGGTATCCGGACTTAACGAAGTTGGCCAGGGTCTCGTCAGTGACGTTGGATCTCATCCAGTTGCAAGTGATGGGAGCCTTGGGAGGCATGGTGAAGGTTGGTGGTCTATGATAAAGAGAAAAGTGTCCGGGTTAATTGTAAGCCGGAGATTACCATTCAAACTAAGATGGCGGCTTATGAAGGGGACTAATGATATATATTCAGATACGGTGGGTTATTTAAGCCGCAGGGGGATTCAAAGTAATTTGGTTATCTACGGTTTTACCAGAGTTAAGCTGGAGGATTTTACAGAGCATAGTTCTCTTTAAACCGGAAAAGTTCTATGGCGCATGTTTTCTTTAAAACGGAGATATAAGCCGCCAAGATTCAAGGGCTGCAGTTTTTACTAAGTGTGGTAAAACAGGTTTCACATATTGCAGTAACTTTTTTAGATCAAAATGGTCGGGTGAAATGAAAATTTTTCTAGACCTAAAAAACAGAGGCAGGAGAAGTTGTTGAGGTTGAACACGGTTCTTATGCAGTAGAAGGAGGGTTTCTTGCAGATAAAATGGGTCTCAAACTTCTACCGCGGTGGTTCTACGCAGAGTAAAGATCAAGAGAAGGGTGGTAAAAAACAAAACTACCGCAGGACGCAACGAACTATGAAGAACTGGAGGAACCCTACTGTAGATCTACTCTATGGGGTGGTGAGAACTTACCGGAGCTGAAGAGGTGCGGGAGTCGCCGCCGTTTGTCTGGTCCGGGTCAGGGTGATGCAGCGGCCAAGGTTGACGAAGGTCGGAGGCGAGACGACGGCGGCGGAGCACGAGCTCGGGCAGAGGAGCGACGGCGCGAGGAGGAAGAAAGGGAGCGTGAGAAGAGCACGTTGGGCCGGCCTATTTATAAGGCGAAGTCATAAGTGGGCGCGAGATTCAAGGGGACCATGGCGTGATTATCTCCCCCCCACGACGCCTCGATTCTCGGAATGACAGTAAAGCAAAGATCCGTTGCGGATCTGGCGGAGTAAAAAACGGACTTAATGGAGGATGACGTCACGGCGGATTATCCGGAGTCCAGAGGATGACGTCACTCCGGGTTATGGCCTTCACATGAATGGTAAGCCGGAGACTTTTTTCTGTCAGAAGAGTTGAAGGTTGACATGAGCCAGCTCAAATCAATCTGGGGCCTAATGTTGAGGATATAGACCTTAGAGTCACCCGCCAGGAGGGGCCGGGTTACTCGAAGGGTCATTGCCAGAAGCCCGGAGCCAAGTTTTAAGACGATGGGCCAGAGATGGGCTGAGACCCGGATGTAGTTTAGGGCCTGTAGTTACAATCATTATTATAGTAGACTTGTAGTGTAAGGCAAGTATAGTTTAGAGTCCGAGCCGGACGCTCTTATGAGCCGGCCGGGACTCTAAGGGCTGCTGGGCGTCAGCCTCTCTATATAAAGGGACGACCCGGCAGCGGTTCAAGGACGACAACAATCTCATCGAGAGCCGGGCATAGCTGTTTAGCACCCTGGCGATCGTAACCCTAATCAGTAACACCTCAAACTGGACGTAGGCTTTTACCTTCACCGTAAGGGGCCGAACCAGTATAAACCCTCGTGTTCCTTGTCCCGTATAACCCCATCAAGCTTCCTAGTTGCGATGGCTCCACGACTAAGTCCTAGCTCGAGGACATCTGCCGTGACAACTCCACGACAGACTCCAAACAAGTAAACATCGCTCTCGCGTCATGATCATCGCAAAACATGTACCTGCAACTGGTGTTGTAGTAATCTGTGAGCCACGAGGACTCAGCAATCCCATTACCATGGGTATCAAGACTAGCAAAGCTTAAAGGGAAAGGAATGGATAAGGTGGTGAGGTTGCAGCAACGACTAAGCATGTATGGTGGCTATCTTGCGCAAACAAGAGCGAGAAGAGAAGCAAATGAACGGTCGTCAACTAGTAATGATCAAGAAGTGATCCTGAACTCCTACTTACGTCAAACATAACCCAGAAACCGTGTTCACTTCCCGGACTCCGCCGAGAAGAGACCATCACGGCTACACACGTGGTTGATGCGTTTTAATTAAGGTCAAGTGTCAAGTTCTCTACAACCGGATATTAACAAATTCCCATCTGCCACATAACCGCGGGCACGGCTTTCGAAAGATAAATACCCTGCAGGGGTGTCCCAACTTAGCCCATTATAAGCTCTCACGGTCAACGAAGGATATTCCTTCTCCCGGGAAGACCCGATCAGTCTCGGAATCCCGGTTACAAGACATTTCGACAATGGTAAAACAAAACCAGCAAAGCCGCCCGAATGTGCCGACAAATCCTGATAGGAGCTGCACATATCTCGTTCTCAGGGCACACCGGATTGTCCAAGCTTCCGGTAGGCCAGCCCAGAGTTGCCCCTGGTGGCCACCGGCGACCGACAGGTTGGACCAACACTCGAAGGAGCACTGGCCCAGGGGGGTAAATAAAGATGAACCTCGAGAGCGCGACTCCCAACGGAAAAAGGCTAGGTGAGGCAAATGTAAAACCAAGGTTGGGCCTTGCTGGAAGAGTTTTATTCAAAGCGAACTGTCAAGGGGGTCCCATAAATCACCCAACTGCGTGAGGGACGCAAAATCAAGGAACATAACACCGGTATGACGGAAACTAGGGCGGCAAGAGTGGAACAAAACACCGGGCATAAGGCCGAGCCTTCCACCCTTTACCAAGTATATAGATGCATTAATAATATAAGAGATATTGGATATCCCAACATAAACATAATCCAACATGGAGCAATCTTCATCTTCACCTGCAACTGGCAACGCTATAAGAGGGGCTGAGCAAAGCGGTAACATAGCCAAACAACGGTTTGCTAGGAAGGGTGACAAAGGTTAGAGGTTCATGGCAATTTGGGAGGTTTGAAGAGCAAGTGAATAGGTAGCGCAGCATAGCGATAGAACGAAGCAACTAGCATAGCAATGATAGTAATGAGATCCAAGGTGACGGTCATCTTGCCTGAAATCCCGCTAGGAAGAAGAACGAATCCATGAAGAAGATGAAGCCACGAAGACGAACGAATCCTCACGATCGCAACGACACGGGAACTATCGAGAAGAAGCACACAACAAGGTAAACACACCACACATGAAATAGGCATGATGCTCAACCAAGTATGATGCATGATAAGGCTATATGAAGCTACTCATGACAAGAGATGATGCATACAAGAACAACACATCAAGGCAAGTTTAAATGAGGCCGGAAACAACATATAACAAATCCGGTAAGTCCTCATATGCAAATTTCGAAATTGGTGCAGAACTGAATAAGCATTAAGTTGAAGTTGTTAAACAGCAAGTTAAAGAGCGCCATGATGATCTACAAGAAATTCTAGTCAAGTTACATATAAAGTTCATTAGATTCGGAGCTACGGCCTAGAAAATATGAGCAAGACAAGTTAAACATGGCATTGATGCAAAATGCATACAAACATCAAGCAAACACCTCAAAACAAGGATGCAACATGATAATATGAAACTACAAGCAAATCTAAGCAAGTTTCATATAGAGCATGCTCGAAACGGAGCAACGGTGCAACACACACTCCAAACAGGACATAGCAACAATCTGTCCAAAACAGCAACTAGACATCTAGCAAGCATCAAAACAATATGCTACAGCATCTTAACATGAAAACAAAACGCATGGTCATGACGTACAGGTAAAGCACAACAAAACATGAACACTAAGCTATCTCCAAAAATCACTAGAACATGCTCAAAAGGACATGGCAAGATTGCAAATAATAACAGGTTCACAGACTTGGCAGAATTACTGGACATGACAGAAATAGCATCAGGTTGCAACATTCAGAGCACGAAATCAACATGATACAAAAACTAAACATGGCAAAACAAGGCATGACATGAATCTACTAAATGCATGTAACAAATGTCCGTTACTGACCATAAGCCAAAAAGGACCAGAAGATATGATGGCAACCATGTAAACATAGCAAGTTTCGTTATCAGGTTTCAGACTTGCAAGAAAACAGAGCATGGCAGAAACTCTAATATGAAGGCATCTTTGTGAGCTTGATGCACTCACCACAAAGCAATGCATGACAAGACAAGCATGCCTACAGCAAGATGGCATGTTTATGAAGCTATCCATGGCAAGAACAAATACATAGCATGTATGGATCAACTACAATAAGCTTGGCAAAATTGAATAACACGTAAACAATCTGCCAGGAACATTTTATAGCAAAAGTAGAGCAAGATTGCGTCATGCTATGGAACTCCATAATTGAAAACAAGGGCAGGAATGGATCCGTTACAACAATATCTACAAAACATCCTTACTGAATATCTCCAAAATATGCATGGATCTATCTGTAGCATCAAGTTTACATGGCAACAAAATAAAAGCAGACAGACTTGGAGAAAACACTAAGTCTCTGAAATCAGAAACATTACGGGGCCTAGTTTGCATGCTTGTGCTAGTCACCACAGAGATCACAAAAATACATGGCATACACCACTGGAAATATGGCATGGCATAGAACAAAACACATGTAGAGCTCATGCCCATAAGATGCACAGATTAAATGCAACAAAAATAACAAAACACCAAGTTCTGATAAGTAACAGAAGATAACAGCAACTAGCACTCTTGCATCAGATATTTGGGCATCAAGATGGACTCAAATGAACATGGTGCAATGGAACAAAATGTAGAGCATCACGAGGCGAACAATTCGATATATTACACGCGCGAATCGGAACTATATGCATGAAGTTACACTAGGTCAAACAAGCACACATATAATGAATTACGGGGGACTTGGAGTAATTTGGGAGAGGGGAGAAGTCAACCGTAGGTTACCAGATCGGATCGGGGCTCGAGGCACGCGGATCGAGGCGGCCGGGCTCTCGCCGGAGACGGCGCGCGCGGTGGCCGGAGTGGAGGAGAAGGGCGGCGGCATGGGGCGAGGAGGCGGCCGGGCGGCGGAGCACGGGAACCGGCGGCGAGCTCGAGCTCGGGCTCGGGCTCCCATGGCGGCGAGGCCGGAGGGCGGCAGGGCATGGGTCGGCGCCGGCGGGGAGGAGCCGCGGCGGCAGGGCTCCAGTGCGAGGCGGGGCGCGGCTCGGGCCCGGCGCGGGACGGAGGCCCGCGGAGGAGGCGGGGCCCAGGGCAACCGGCGGCGGGGACGAGGCGCGAGGCGGCGACGAGGCGGCGAAGCGCGGGCGGCGGAGCACGGCACGCTGGCGACAGAGGTGACGGGCGGTGGCGCGGGCCTGGGCTGGCCGCGCCTGGGCCCGGCGGGCCGCGGCGGCGGGGACGGCGGCCAGGACAGGTGGCGGCGTGCGATTCGCGGAGGGGCGGCGGCTGGACATGTCCGACGGCGGCGCGGACGCGTCCGGTGGCGCGGAGGAGGGAAGAAGCTAAGGTTAGGGTGGATTCATCCGCGAATTTCGGGGGAGAGGGCAAATATATAGGTAGAGGGAGCTAGGAGAGTCCAAACGGGGTGCGGTTTTAGCCCACACGATCGTGATCGAACGACCGGGAGCATGACGGAGACTTAGAGGGGTTTTGGGGCTGTTTGAAGGGGGGTTTGCTGCAACACACAAAAGGACTTTGCGGATGCCCGGATAACCGTTGGAGTACCAAACGACCTCCAAATGGAACGAAACTTGACCGGTGGTATACAAAGGCCACTTGACAAGACTCGGTCCATTCCGAGAACGTTCAACACCCGCTCACGAAAAGAAGCAAGAGGGGTGCGCCGGAGGAGGTGGGAGTGCCGGATTGCAAAACGGACAACGGGGAAAATGCTCGGATGCATGAGACGAACACGTATGCAAATGCAATGCACATGATGACATGATATGTGATGCATGACATGAACAAAAATGCAACACGCAAGCAGATGACATGGTAACGATAGCGAATAACTCGCAGACACCTGGCGCATCGGATCCGGGGCGTTACAACACTCCTCCACTAACAAGAGATCTCGTCCCGAGATCTTAGGACCGAGACGGAAGGGAAAAAGGATGAGGTCAAATAAGAACAAAACAGTGAGGATGAACAAAGTCAAGAACACTCGAGTAGAAAAGAGGAACGACGAATATGACATGAAACGAAATCTCACGGAATAAGATAGACTCTGAAACCACTCCGGTTGGAAGAAGATAGAAAAAGGAATAAGAACGACAGAATTTATGCGGCACTCCGGCTTAAACATGGAGGAATAGAACACGAGCTTGAGAGGATAGAATGATACTTGATGAAGACACGACACACAACCTCCGAAAGAATTAAAAGAGTTGAATGAAAAGAACGGAGAAGAAAATGACACTTGTGCCATGAATGAAATAGAAAGCAACCTTAGAAGAAAGGATTGAACGGAGTTGTTGGAAATTCGACAACAAAAGAATAAGTTTGTTGTGGACTTATTGATAACATCTCAAGATCATAAGGTGATAACCGGCCACAACCGGAAATGATTGGATAGGTGAGAAGAATGAAGAAATGCAAAACTCCACTTCAAAAGAATATGAAGAATTAATTGCACTTGGAAACAGAAGAAGGAATGATTCTTAAGCTCCTTCGATAAGAATCTTGATGAACACTTGAGGAATGAATTAAATCATGACGAGCCACCGTGAAGAACTCCGGTACCAAAAGATGACGAGATAAAATAGACGGAAGAATAGCATAAGCTCTGAGTCTTGCGATGATTTAGATGGAGGTTCCGACGAGATGGCCGAGGGAGCTTTGAACTCGGGGAAAGAAAAGATGAAAAACACTTGGAACTAGAATTTGATGAGATGATCAATCTCCGAAAATAAGAGATAAAACCACTTGAAGAAAGAAGAATAAGGATTACGTTAGGCTTATCCTCCACCAATTAAATTGATGAGATACCATAGATTTGCATACCACTTATTCGTGTTGGAAATATTAAGGGGGAATATAGCGCCAAAACTTGAGAAAAACTTCGTGAACCACCGGTAGGATCTGGAAAGAACGAATTAATTGATATGATATCAACAGAAGGAATCTTGAGCGAACCACCATTAGAATTCAAAATTGACTGACGAAGGAGGATGACTCACCGGGAAAAATAGGAAAAGCACGAATATACATGAGGGAATCAAGATGCAATTGAAAGAAGGGATCGCGAACTGATTGAAGCATACTTGAACGAAGCACCGGAAGAATATGTAAACGAACGAAGGGGCACGAATAAAGAATAATCGGAGAACGGATTTGAAAAACTTATAACGAAGAAATATTCCGAAAAGATGACCTCCGGATGATCGAGAGGGGAAGCAACTCCTGAAATACTCCGGATGGATGAAAAATAATTGCACAACTTGTAACGATTTGATAGGATAACATCGAGCTAGCACCGCGAATCTCCGAGAGAACGGGCAAGGTTTAAAAGAAAACTCTTCTTCGGTCTTCAATGTAGAGAATGACGACGAGAAACAACACCAAAATTGATGAGATACTCCGGGAGAATGAAAAGCGAAGAGGTAGAGTCAACAATGAAAATAATTTGAAATCGATCTTGGAAAAACATCTGACTGATGATATTCATACTTACATCAAACTTCGAAAAGGATTTGAGAATAACTCCGGGAAATTAGAAGAGTCAGGTAAGATCCTGGGAAAAGACCTGTGGGTTAGGGCCCACTCAAGAGAAACACCGTTGGGAAAGGATTGTTGATCAGATAGATGATGCACCGGAACAATTGAAATATTTGAATGAGGTGACAACCTCGATTTAATTCGAACATAGACGAATCTCCTGAGATGTCTTCATCACTCCGGAACGATAAAATGACGAGAGGGAACGAGCAACGGAAAACATTTGAGCCGAGGAAAGAATATAATCACTACCGAAAATTGGAATTGAATCCACCGGAGAAGAAAAGAGATGAAGAATGTCAAACGGGACGAGAATTCACCGGTTGAAATAACTGAGGGAAGACTGAAGATACTCCGCACGAATGAAATAGATGCTCAAATAGAGGCTCAGACTCCGGGAATAAAAGGGTGGGAGGGCGGGAAAAACAACGGCAACTTGGAAGGGGAATTCGACGAATAACTTGAAGAGAAAAGCACCAGTTGAAATAATTGAGGAGAGAATGCAAAGATTTTCCATGAGCAGAATGGATACTCGATTACAGACTCCGGTTCCGAGAAGAAGAAGGGTGGGTGGGTGGGAAAAATAAAACAACTGGGGGCAGGGAAACAACATCGGATGAGAAAGAACTGAGGACTGATCCCGCAAAAGATGACGAGGACCGAAAACGCTCGAAGAGAAATGCGCCGAATTGAAAAGAGGATGGACAACGAACGAAAACTAACCACGTGATCCTAAGAAAAATTTGAAGGGGGAGAGGAATAAGTCGAAACACCTACGTCAAGATTTCTCACCAGAGCGACGAAGGGGCAGAGGAGTAAAAAGAATTCCTACTCTCCGATATAACTAGACTCAGATTTTTTTTTTCTTCTAGACTCAACACCGGCCAAACTACACGATCAATCAAGGGGGCTCCTAGGGTCGGTCGAGGCTCTGGTACCAACTTGTCACACCCAAGATGCGACCCTATCCTAAAGGAACACGAAGGTCCCACCAAGGATAGAAGCGCATCTTGAAGACGCTTTTGCAAGGTGGATATCATTACATCAACATTACATGATATTTGGGGATACATACAAGGCATACAAATGCCGCAAGAATACATCAATACATCATACATAAGCTCAACATCCGACTACGGAGGAAACATAAACTGAAACTCAAATGACATCCACCCTGCTAGCCCAGGCTGCCGACCTGGAACCTATCCCCTAAGCGAAGAAGAAGCAGAAGAAGGACTCCAAACAAGTAAACATCGCTCTCGCGTCATGAGCATCGCAAAACCTGTACCTGCAACTGGTGTTGTAGTAATCTGTGAGCCACGAGGACTCAGCAATCCCATTACCATGGGTATCAAGACTAGCAAAGCTTAAAGGGAAAGGAATAGATAAGGTGGTGAGGTTGCAGCAGCGACTAAGCATGTATGTGGCTATCTTACGCAAACAAGAGCGAGAAGAGAAGCAAAGGAACGGTCGTCAACTAGTAATGATCAAGAAGTGATCCTGAACTCCTACTTACGTCAAACATAACCCAGAAACCGTGTTCACTTCCCGGACTCCGCCGAGAAGAGACCATCACGGCTACACACGCGGTTGATGCGTTTTAATTAAGGTCAAGTGTCAAGTTCTCTACAACCGGATATTAACAAATTCCCATCTGCCACATAACCGCGGGCACGGCTTTCGAAAGATAAATACCCTGCAGGGGTGTCCCAACTTAGCCCATTATAAGCTCTCACGGTCAACGAAGGATATTCCTTCTCCCGGGAAGACCCGATCAGTCTCGGAATCCCGGTTACAAGACATTTCGACAATGGTAAAACAAAACCAGCAAAGCCGCCTGAATGTGCCGACAAATCCTGATAGGAGCTACACATATCTCGTTCTCAGGGCACACCGGATTGTCCAAGCTTCCGGTAGGCCAGCCCAGAGTTGCCCCTGGTGGCCACCGGCGACTGACAGGTTCGACCAACACTCGAAGGAGCACTGGCCCGGTGGGGGGTAAATTAAGATGACCCTCGAGAGCGCGACTCCCAAGGGAAAAAGGCTAGGTGAGGCAAATGTAAAACCAAGGTTGGGCCTTGCTGGAAGAGTTTTATTCAAAGCGAACTGTCAAGGGGGTCCCATAAATCATCCAACCACGTGAGGGACGCAAAATGAAGGAACATAACACCGGTATGACGGAAACTAGGGCGGCAAGAGTGGAACAAAATACCAGGCATAAGGCCGAGCCTTCCACCCTTTACCAAGTATATAGATCATTAATAATATAAGAGATATTGTGATATCCCAACATAAACATAATCCAACATGGAGCAATCTTCATCTTCACCTGCAACTGGCAATGCTATAAGAGGGGCTGAGCAAAGCGGTAACATAGCCAAACAACGGTTTGCTAGGAAGGGTGACAAAGGTTAGAGGTTCATGGCAATTTGGGAGGCTTGAAGAGCAAGTGAATAGGTAGCGCAGCATAGCGATAGAACGAAGCAACTAGCATAGCAATGATAGTAATGAGATCCAAGGTGACGGTCATCTTGCCTGAAATCCCGCTAGGAAGAAGAACGAATCCATGAAGAAGATGAAGCCACGAAGACGAATGAATCCTCACGATCGCAACGACACGGGAACTATCGAGAAGAAGCACACAACAAGGTAAACACACCACACATGAACAAGGCATGATGCTCAACCAAGTATGATGCATGATAAGGCTATATGAAGCTACTCATGACAAGAGATGATGCATACAAGAACAACACATCAAGGCAAGTTTAAATGAGGCCGGAAACAACATATAACAAATCCGATAAGTCCTCATATGCAAATTTCGAAATTGGTCCAGAACTGAATAAGCATTAAGTTGAAGTTGTTAAACAGCAAGTTAAAGAGCACCATGATGATCTACACGAAATTCTAGTCAAGTTACATATAAAGTTCATTAGATTCGGAGCTACGACCTAGAAAATATGAGCAAGACAAGTTAAACATGGCGTTGATGCAAAATGCATACAAACATCAAGAAAACACCTCAAAACAAGGATGCAACATGATAATATGAAACTACAAGCAAATCTAAGCAAGTTTCATATAGAGCATGCTCGAAACGGAGCAACGGTGCAACACATACACTCCAAACAGGACATAGCAACAATCTGTCCAAAACAGCAACTAGACATTTAGCAAGCATCAAAACAATATGCTACAGCATCTTAACATGAAAAAAAAATGCATGGTCATGACGTACAGGTAAAGCACAACAAAACATGAACACTGAGCTATCTCCAGAAATCACTAGAACATTCTCAAAAGGACATGGCAAGATTGCAAATAATAACAGGTTCACAGACTTAGCAGAATTACTGGACATGACAGAAATAGCATCAGGTTGCAATGTTCAGAGCACAAAATCAACATGATACAAGAACTAAACATGGCAAAACAAGGCATGGCATGAATCTACTAAATGCATATAACAAATGTCCCTTAGTGACCATAAGCCAAAAAGGACCAGAAGATATGACGGCAACCATGTAAACATAGCAAGTTTCGTTATCAGGTTTCTGACTTGCAAGAAAACAGAGCATGGCAGAAACTCTAATATGAAGGCATCTTTGTGAGCTTGATGCACTCACCACAAAGCAATGCATGACAAGACAAGCATGCCTACAGCAAGATGGCATGTTTATGAAGCTATCCATGGCAAGAGCAAATACATAGCATGTATGGATCAACTACAATAAGCTTGGCAAAATTGAATAACACGTAAACAATCTGCCAGGAACATTTTATAGCAAAAGTAGAGCAAGATTGCGTCATGCTATGGAACTCCATAATTGCAATCAAGGGCCGGAATGGATCTATTACAACAATATCTACAAAACATCCTTACTGAACATCTCCAAAATATGCATGGATCTCTCTGTAGCATCAAGTTTACATGGCAACAAAATAACAGCAGACAAATACTAGGTCTCTGAAATCAGAAACATTACGGGGCCTAGTTTGCATGCTTGTTCTAGTCACCACAGAGATCACAAGAATACATGGCATACACCACTGGAAATATGGCATGACATACAACAAAACACATGTAGAGCTCATGCCCATAAGATGCACAGATTAAATGCAACAAAAATAACAAAACACCAAGTTCTGATAAGTAACAGAAGATAAGAGCAACTAGCACTCTTGCATCAGAGATTTGGGCATCAAGATGGACTCAAATGAACATGGTGCAATGAAACAAAATGTAGAGCATCACAAGACGAACAATTCGATATATTACACGCGCGAATCGGTGCTATATGCATGAAGTTACACTAGGTCAAAGAAGCACACATATAATGAATAACGGGGGACTTAGAGAAATTTGGGAGAGGGGAGAAGTCAACCGTAGGTTACCAGATCGGATCGGGGCTCGAGGCACGCGGATCGAGGCGGCCGGGCTCTCGCTGGAGACGGCGCGCACGGTGGCCGGAGTGGAGGAGAAGGGCGGCGGCGTGGGGCGAGGAGGCGGCCGGGCGGCGGAGCACGGGAGCCGGCGGCGAGCTCGAGCTCGGGCTCCCATGGCGGCGAGGCCGGAGGGCGGCGGGGCATGGGTCCGCGCAGGCGGGGAGGAACCACGGCGGCGGGGCTCCAGTGCGAGGCGGGGCGCGGCTCGGGCCCGGCGCGGGACGGAGGCCGGCGGAGGAGGCAGGGCCCGGGGCAACCGGCGGCCTGGACGAGGCGCGAGGCGACGACGAGGCAGCGAGGCGCGGGCGGCGGAGCACGGCACGCCGGCGACGGAGGCGACGGGCGGCGGCGCGGGCCTGGGCGGGCCGTGCCTGGGCCCGGCGGGCCGTGCCTGGGCCCGGCGGGCCGCGGCGGCAGGGACGGCGGCCAGGACAGGTGGCGGCGTGCAATTCGCGGAGGGGCGGCGGCTGGACATGTCCGACGGCGGCGCGGACGCGTCCGGTGGCGCGGAGGAGGGAAGAAGCTAGGGTTAGGGTGGATTCATCCGCGAATTTCGGGGGAGAGGGCAAATATATAGGTAGAGGGAGCTAGGAGAGTCCAAACGGGGTGCGGTTTTCGCCCACACGATCGTGATCGAACGACCGAGAGCATGGCGGAGACTTAGAGGGGTTTTGGGGCTGTTTGAAGGGGGGTTTGCTGCAACACACAAAAGGACTTTGCGGATGCCCGGATAACCGTTGGAGTACCAAATAACCTCCAAATCGAACGAAACTTGACCGGTGCTATACCAAGGCCACTTGACAAGACTCGGTCCATTCCGAGAACGTTCAACACCCGCTCACGAAAAGAAGCAAGAGGGGTGCGCCGGAGGAGGTGGGAGTGCCGGATTGCAAAACGGACAACGGGGAAAATGCTCGGATGCATGAGACGAACACGTATGCAAATGCAATGCACATGATGACATGATATGGGATGCATGACATGAACAAAAATGCAACACGCAAGCAGATGACATGATAACGATAGCGAATAACTGGCAGACACCTGGCGCATCTGATCCGGGGCGTTACAACACTCCTCCACTAACAAGAGATCTCGGCCCAAGATCTTAGGACCGAGACGGAAGGGAAAAAGGATGAGCTCAAATAAGAACAAAACAGTGAGGATGAACAAAGTCAAGAACACTCGAGTAGAAAAGAGGAACGACGAATATGACATGAAACAAAATCTCATGGAATAAGATAGACTCTGAAACCACTCAGGTTGGAAGAAGATAGAAAAAGGAATAAGAACGACAGAATTTATGCGGCACTCCGGCTTAAACATGGAGGAATAGAACACGAGCTTGAGAGGATGGAATGATACTTGATGAATACACGAGCTTGACGAGCCATGAGGCGACGACGAGGCGACGAGGCGCGGGAGGCGGAGCACGGCACGCCGGCGACGGAGGCGACGGGCGCCTGGGCGGGCCGCCTGGGCCCGGCGGGCCGCGGCGGCGGGGACGGCGGCCAGGACAGGTGGCGGCGTGCGATTCATGGAGGGGCGGCGGCTGGACATGTCCGACAGCGGCGCGGACGCGTCCGGTGGCGCGGAGGAGGGAAGAAGCTAGGGTTAGGGTGGATTCAACCGCGAATTTCAGGGGAGAGGGCAAATATATAGGTAGAGGGAGCTAGGAGAGTCCAAACGGGGTGCGGTTTTCGCCCACGCGATCGTGATCGAACGACCGAGAGCATGGCGGAGACTTAGAGGGGTTTTGGGGATGTTTGAAGGGGGGTTTGCTGCAACACACAAAAGGACTTTGCGGATGCCCGGATAACCGTTGGAGTACCAAACGACCTCCAAATGGAACGAAACTTGACCGGTGGTCTACCGGTGGTATACCAAGGCCACTTGACAAGACTCGGTACATTCCGAGAACGTTCAACACCCGCTCACGAAAAGAAGCAAGAGGGGTGCGCCGGAGGAGGTGGGAGTGCCGGATTGCAAAACGGACAACGGGGAAAATGCTCGGATGCATGAGACGAACACGTATGCAAATGCAATGCACATGATGACATGATATGGGATGCATGACATGAACAAAAATGCAACACGCAAGCAGACGACATGGTAACGACAGCGAATAACTGGCATACACCTGGCGCATCGGATCCGGGGCGTTACAGATGGTTGTTGTGTTACGGAGCTCCTCTCTCTCTCTCACACACACACACACACACAAGTAAACTAGAAGACCGTTCTCTCATGTATACACAACGTATCGGCATCTGTCTATGTCTCACTCATGCGTGATCATTTGCACATTCACACCTCTCTATGTCTGTATCACACGCACACCGTCTCCACATTGCCCTTCCGCCACAACACACATATGGACACATACACACGTTCTCTCTCAGTCACACACACAAAATCCGTATTAAAAAAACTAGGGCGCACCTAAAATGTCCAAATCCAAATAAACACGATCTGGAGCTAAATTCAAATATATGGAAATATTGCAGCGTCAAGAACTTTCACAGGAAAAAAAAGTTGAGTAATATTCGAGGATTGTTTTCACACACACAAAAAGGTTCGGTGGATGTCCTTCGAGCGCGACACGGTGACGCACCGTTCGATCGACCGCGCGGCCGCGGTTCACGCGCTTGCACAGGATTCCGTATCGTGGCTGTGGTACTAACTAATAAAAGCGCTGCTTAAGTCTAATGTTTACGTGTACCAGTACGGTTTTCTTTTAAGTTTGACCAACCTTATATATAAAACTAAAGTAAGCTCCCACACGCGCACACATCAATATGTCGCCGCCGCCATTGCGCATGCCGGCGCCCGCCTGCTCCGGCCAACAATTTCTCGCCCATCACCGCCGTGTCGCCGCCATCCCTGTGCCATGAAGCCGAAGGCTCGCCCGCTCACGTCGTCTGCAGTCCCTCCTCGCGATGCCGCCGCGCTGCCAAGCACGCGAGCAACTGGTGGAGCCGCGTCTATGCACGCAGCGTACGAAGAGGAGGACGAGCGCGTGCTCCAGCACGCCGGCGAGGAGGAACTAGCGTGTCATTGTCGTCTCCGCCCGCGCGGAGGAGGCGCGCATGGTGGCTGTCACGGCGGAAGCCGGTCGCGCGCGTCGAGCCCGCAAACCGGGTGCAGACGCGGAATCTACCTTCGAGACCTTGAATGTCACGTGGATCCTGCAATCTGAAGGAGCAATTTGGGTCAGTCAACTCATGTGAGCCGTTTGATGCAACATGGATGGCTAGAAGGGCTTCTTCCACCTCTTCTGCCGTCTTCTTCCTTCGCTCTGTCGAACTTCTTTCACAAATCGACTGACCCAAATTATACTACTAGTACGAACGTATTAAGTACAGTAGGAACACGAAGATACGAGCAGTAGTACCAACTGCAAGAAGAACAGTAGTAAGACATAGTACTAGTACTACTGTACGTACTAAAGAGTTCAAATAACGAGAAAGAACATAAACATAGTTCTGCTGGGGCCTCAGCACAACACACCCTTGAAAATAAACTAAGAAACTAGTCCGCTTGACACTGCAGTAGAACCAGCATGAGCGACGGCACTACCACCTACTCGGAGTCCGAGTCCACGTCCTCAACTTCGTCCTCGTCCCTCTTCCTCTTCCTCTTCGCCGACGCTTCTTTGCTTGAACCGGACACTGGGCTCTGCTTCTTCATCCAACCCTTGTAGATATTTAAACAAAGGTAGGCATCCATTGCTGCGTACAGGATGTGATCTTCATCTAATGTCTTTGACTCCCATGCATGATGAAACTCGTGATGAGGTTTCTTCAGTTTAGCGTACGAAGGATCAATCATGGCTACTGCCAGGGTCAGCATTGAAGGTTGAGAGGAGGACACCAGGCTTGCCTTCTGGAGATCGAAGGGCTGGCCTACAACGAGACATATCCGACGCAGGACATCCCTGTCATTCTTAAAGCCTATAGTAACAAATTTCACTCTTTTGTCCTTGAGGAAGTTCTTAAAATCCTGGCACTCAACGTCGGCATGGCATATGTGGTAGACCAAGCAAACGTTATGTACGCAAACTTGGATCACGGCGGGCTTCTTCCTCTCTTCGTCCTTTAGATCCTTCTCTCGTCCCAGAACTGTGGTGTACTCAACATCTAGCCCAGCGACCCACTCATCCATTGAACTGTTGAACATGCGTAGGAAGCGAGCAAGCCATGCTTTCACCGTCTCGGATCCACGTGTGTAGATGACGATGAACTGATCGCCGGTGATGGCTCTAACCTGGCACTCAGCAGCGGCCATGGAGATTTGGGAGGCCATGGATTTTGGAGGAGGGTTAGGAGAAGTTGAACTGTTGTACCCCGCAAAAAAACTGGGAGCGAACTAATGTGAAAGGACGGGACGACTGGGTTGTAAGGTAGAAGACGGGGACGAGTAGTGCGTGCGAACGGCGTGGGGTTGCTGGCTTGCCCGGTGGATAAACGGCTGCAAGCCCCCAAAGAGTTCTCGAGAACTATGCAGGACCCACTAGATGTCATGTCTACTACACCCATATCGTAGGCCTGACGGTATAGCTTCTGCCTGTTTGCACGCCATGCCGGCGCGTGGATGTAACTTCACTTAATTTCGTCAAACGTCGCGCCTCCCACGACCTTCGCCTCCCTCGCGCGGTCGCGCCCTTTGAGACTTCGACCGGCTATAAATGAGCAAATTTTTTGCCTTTTTTTTAGACAAGCAATTTTTTTGCCTACTCCATGCATGATACTCCCTCTGGTCCTTTTTACTCCCATCAACCGTTTGCAAAGTGTTTGACCAAATTTATACTTGTTTTGAACACCACCTTATATTAATTAACCAGCCACACCAGTACACTCATTCGATACAATATTCACCACACAGGGTGGTACGTTATTTACAAGAATACCATCTAATCTATTGTCAAAGCTAAACTTAGCGATTAAGTGTGCCACCTTATTGGCCGAACGGCTAATCTTTGACAATTGAAGATTGTTGATCAACTTCGAGATGCTCAACGCTTTCATCTTCAGGTCACACATAGCAGACCTGTCATAGTCCCCCAATGCAAGAGACGCTATCACAAAAGCGCAATCCGTCTCTCAAATTACAGGATTATGAAGAGAAATACCTATGTAGAGACCGGCAATGCAAGCCCTAAGCTCCGCTTCCTCCACGCTTTGACAGGCATCAATGAAATCCCACGACCAAATTTATACTAAAAATATCAATATCTACAATACTGATTATAATGAGTATAAGAACTACGTTTTATAATGAGTGTAAAAATATTGATTTGACATTGTGAATGTTGACACATTTTTCTATAAGTCTGGTGAAAGTAGAGGTACATTGACTTCAGACAAAACTTAAATGCACAATGCAGACTAGTTCCTCCGTCCAGGTGCATGCCATGTCCTATCTTGTCATCACAACAAGGTTAGCTATTAGGCTGGCCATAGTGGGGGTAACATTAGTAGTATCATGCACTTGGGACTCGCAAACATGCTAATGTGGTAGGCAATTAAAGAAGAGAGAGATGGTTATAGTAACATAGGTAGATACCGTAACATAATAAATGTGATGCTACTATGTGTCATGCATGGCAATAAATGAGACCACCTATGATACTAATCTATGATACTATGCAGTATAGAGGTAGTAACATAGAGTAGTAACATATGCATGTTACTAGTCTAAGTTACTCCCCACTATGACCAGCCTTAGAGTACCACTACCTCCCTTCTAGTTTAAAGGGCTCGATTCAAAATTTTCACCTACTCTTAGCAAGATATTAGAGGCGGTGGAATACTTTTTGAAGTCTGCAAAAGTACTCAACTAGTGCTGTCGTTCTTCACAAAAAAATGTGTTTACCAATGCATGCATGAACACTAGTTACTCTAACCCCCCTCTCTTCTTTAATTCTTTGCCAAATCAGCATGTTTGCTATTCCCGTGTGCATGATACCAGCTAAGATACCACCATTATGGCCAGCCTTAATCATCGCATGCAATAATTTAGTGCACCTTGAAATATGAACATGTGTGGGGCGTGTATGTTTTTAATGACTTGAGACTATACCTAGCCCGGCATGCAAGATGACTTATTATGCACCGTTCCCCATACCTGCAGGAAGCTCGTTCGTCTCCAAATCTTTTCCTCTCCATGTGTGGAAACAATATGCCTGCCAAACTCTCCTTCTCCCTCCGGCGGTCCCACCACTCCACCCCGTGTGAAAAAATCTGCATGCATGACTCTCCTCCTCCCACGCTCGTCCAATCCGTTGTGACCAGCAATATTTACACCCCTTCGCTCCCCCGTAATTTACTCCAACAAATATGCCCACGTAGCTGTTACTTAACTGCAGGTGCATTGGGTCACTGACATATGGGCCCAACAGGGGTCTGGCCCACATGTCAGTGAAGCAACTGGACCTGCAGTTAAGTCAGTGCAGCTTAGTCCATATCTTACGTAGGTGTGCCATTGCTCGCTATAAATACTGCGCCTCCCACGACATCGCTATCTCCTCCCCACAACGTTCACGTTCATCGCTATCTCCTCCCCCTCCCTCTCACGTCGACCACCATGGCATCGCCCCTCCCAAGCCCTAGGAGCCCCTCGCCGCACCGCGCGGACGGTCACGCGTCGCTGTTCCGTTCCTCGCCGCCACTAGTCGAGGAGGACGCGTCGGTGTTCCGCTCCTCGCCGCTACGCGACGCGTCACTGTTCCGTTCCTCGCCGCCACTAGTCGAGGAGGACACGTCGGCGTTCCGCTCCTCGCCGCGACGCGACGCGTCGCCGTTCCATTCCTCGCCGCCACTAGTCGAGGAGGACACGTCGGTGTTTCGCTCCTCGCCGCAACGCGTCGAGGTGGATGCGTCGGCGTTCCCAATCTCGCCAGCACGCGCGCCGGAGGACGCATCGGCTCCCCGCTACGAGGAGAACGCCACGCCGCCCGCCGAGCCCCCCAGCCTTGAAGAGCTTTGGAAAGAAATGGATGTCACCTTGTGGGAGGCTTTGCCTCCAGCAGAGCGCGCCAAAATAGACGCGGAGAAGAAGGGCGAGGAAGAGAAGCGCACCGCGGAACAAGCTGCCTGGGAGGCCTATGTCGCGTCCGAGAGAGTCCGGTAATTGGCTCTTTGGCAGAAGGCATGTGCGAGGGCCGTGAGGGTGGCGGAGGCCGCCCGTGCCGACGCCCTGAGTGCCCTCGGGCCCAAGCGCCTCATCTACGCTTGGCGGTACGTGGACCTCCTGCATGCTTCCAGCGAGGAGGAGTACCTATTGGCGCCGGATCACCACACCGGTGAGATTGCGCTCACCCGCTAGCAAGCCGCCAATCAGCACCTCGCGAGTTGCGAGGCTGAGGAAGAGCCGTTGTGTCGGTGTGCTGGGAAACGGCCGCGCACCAGGGCACTCATGGCGCGCCGCAAGCGCTCCTGCGAGCGCCGTGGCTTTTAGGAGGAGTATAATTTTTGTTTCGTAAGGCGATCTCATTAGTTTTGGGACGCAAATGATAAATCTCGAACGTTCAGGAATTTTTAGCGTCCTTAATTAAGTATGTAAAAGGGAAAGTTTGGAAACCTTGTGTATTCGTACGCATTTTGCAAGTACGTGCATATAGCACAAACTTTACTATATACTATCGCACTACACGTCTCTCTCGATATATGCTTGCAGACTGTGTTACTCCCTCCGTCCAGGTCAATAAGTCATCTTTGGTTGTGCACCATGACCAAGAAGGAGGGAAGACTTATACACCTAGACGGAGGGAGTACTACTATTACTTATGTACGTGCAAATGCACGTTTTAACATTACGATGCGGTTTTTGTAAAAGTAGAAAAATAGCACTAGTCAAGCTTGTGAAACGATTCAATGCAAAACAAATGCAAAAATGCTCGTTTGGTTGTTTACTTTTAGCTTCCTTCTCTGTGGTTATTTCTCTGTCGTACTTTGTACGGAGTATCTCACTGGTTGGAAAGGCATGCAAATTCCCAAACCGCTTCCTACACCCTGTATCGAATTTTTTGCCTAACAAGTTGTGTCATGCAATTGGAATTCCAACTTGAGTACTACTACTAGTAGGAGTACCAAGGGCCGGTTCTTTTAGGCTTCTAGATTGGTAATCCCATAACTACTACCTCCGTCCTGGTTTATTGGTCCCCATTGTAATCTGTGTCAAATTTTGATCATAAATGTAACTAATGAAATGTTAGTGCATGTCACATGCACTACTCCATCCGTCTAGGTGAGTAAGTCATCTTAGGCTGTGCACCGTCACCAAGGAGGAGGAGAAAATGAGAAACGTTAATGTTTATTTGCTAATTAATAGTATTGCATGCAATGAACTAACCACTGCATGTCGTGTTTGATATCTCAAGTCATTAAAAGCATGCACACTCTTTATCTCTTATTGGTTGATCTGTCAACAAACAAGAAACGAGGTAGGGAGTAGAAGTTAATGCACCGCGCCTAAGTGTTTTGGGATTATTTGGTTTTCGTAAGATGACTTACACACCTAGACGGAGGGATTACAATGGTGAGGAATAAGCCAGTTAAATCTTTGGTCAAAATTTAGCACAAATTACAATGGTGAGGAGTAAACCAGGACGGAGTAGTAGTTTAGAAGCCCAAATAAATGAGTGAGGCGCCTTATTGTTACTCTCCACTGTGACTAGTCTTGTGGGAAATGCTGGGGAAGCCGCCAAAAGAACTGGCCCTAGGAGTAGTAGCTAGGGATCCAGTGTGCGAGATGAACCGGAGAAAGTAAACGCAGAGAGATGAAATGCAAAAAAGACAGAGGGATGTGATGGTTGCTTGTCCGTTTATTTTACCAGGCCGCTTATTACTGGGAGTGGTTGGGCTTTGTGATATGACGGCTTTACTGCCGCGCCACGAGCGGGGTGAGAGGTGAGACTCCTGTGCAGTGTCTCCCTCTACACTTGTACTACATCGGTCGTGGTTTATTAGTCCCCCATTGAATTTGAATGAAGATTTAACTGACAAAATGTTAGTGCATGTCAACAAAAACTATATCGTTGGATTCGTATTTGAACATAGTTTTGAATGATATAATTTTAGGTGACATGCATCAGCATTTATCGTACTATATATAATGTTAGTTCAATTTTTGGTCGTACTTCTATAGTAGTAAGGTGCCCGTGCGTTGCACCGAAGAGTGAAATGCATTGATCGGGGAGTTGTTTATTTTGACAAAGGATGTGGGGGTCATCTCATGTGTAACGGGTATCGATAGGTTTCTTCGGATATTATTTCATCTCTAGAGCTCACAAACATCCGGGTGAAATAGATAAAAAGGTATCTTTTGCAAACAAAAGCGTTCAACTGTTCAACCTACATCCAAAACTTGTGAAGAAATAACACTTATTGTGCTTTGCAAGAAATGATCTTTAAGAATTAGTATTTGAGTATCGATTGTTATACATGTTGGCTATAGATGACATGGCACTTTCTTATATTCAACAGTTGGCTATACTATTAAGTAATGTTAACCATGCCCTTATACACCTAGGCGGAGGGATTAAATCAGGATGACTTGCAAGCGGGCAGAGGTGATGTAAGAAATGGTTCATCGTAAGTCTTTCACGAGTACTGTAGTAAAAATTCATGCATGGAAGATTCTAGACTAAACCATAAACGGATACACTTTTATTCATACGCGATACTCCAATAGAGCAAGATCCTGCATGGAAGTCTCCACATGCTTAGACAGCGGATTACATTGAGCGAAGACTAATGATCAACATTTAACTTGATAATGCGTATGTCCAGGTGAACCTCCTTGGAGTTCCCGTGCACCGCGTCGGCGGGTAAAGGATGCCATGGGTTTTCCAAGTCCACATTGGCAGGATAGTCCCAGCTCCCCAGAGTCCAAGTCCGTTCGATGAGGCAGGTGTCGCCGCCCACGCGACCCGGAGGGGTAGTAACACTGACCACGCACCCGTACACCGGCCTCGTGTCAGTGTCAGCGTCAGCGGCGTCGCCCCTGACGCACATTACAGAGACGGGGCGGCGGCCTGCGCGGGCCTCGCCGGTGCCCACGATCAAGAGGAAGACGCTGCCATCCTCCTCCGAGACTAGCACGCGGCGGTGATCCTCCAGCGACTCCGGCATGGTGAACGGGTAGCACGTCTCGTACTTGATGTTCTCTGCCAAGGGCCAGCAGTGACCACTGCACGCATCCGTGAGGTGCTGCACCATGTCTGCCGGCGAGCCACAAAACGGCACCGGGCACTCATAGCAGTGGATGAAGGGCTCCTTGGAGGCATCGACCAGGCCGTCAATGAAACGGGAGTGGCTGTAGGGGACGTTGCACCAGTTGAATATATGAGCAAGTTACTACGAGATTTAATCCGAATAAGCACAAAATAAATCATGACAGCTATAATAGAGATGAAACTAATCATGTGGACTAGCATAGTACTAGGATACAGAGTAGAAACATGAATTCTACCACGATTTTGAACAGGAAGGACAGAAACACATATGGTGCAACGGGAGCAGCACCGTTGGCGTTGAGGTTGTCGCCCATGTCCAAACACCACGTAGACACGGTCTTTGAGCACGGTTCGTAGTCGTTCCACGCTCGGGCATTGAAGTTTGTAACTATTTTAGATTAGAATATACTACTCCTCCGGTGCTAGTAGTAGAGCAGAGTCCTACTCTACTACTCTACTGAAGCAAGTTAGGGCATAGCATTGTAGGGAGTATGTTGGGTAACGTAGTAATTTCAAAAAATTTCCTACGCACACGCAAGATCATGGTGATGCATAGCAACGAGAGGGGAGAGTGTTGTCCACGTACCCTCGTAGACCGACAGCGGAAGCGTTATCACAACGCGGTTGATGTAGTCGAACGTCTTCACGATCCGACCGATCAAGTACCGAACGCACGGCACCTCCGAAGTTCTACACACGTTCAGCTCGATGACGTCCCTCGAGCCCCGATCCAGCCGAGTGTTGAGGGAGAGTTTCGTCAGCACGACGGCGTGGTGACGATGATGATGTTCCATCGACGCAGGGCTTTGCCTAAGCTTCGCGACGGTATTATCGAGGTGTAATCTGGTGGAGGGGCACCGCACACGGCTAAAATATCGTATATCAAGTGTGTTCTTAGGTGCCCCCCTGCCCCCGTATATAAAGGAGCAAGGGGGAGGCCGGCTGCCTATGGGGCGCGCCAAGGAGAGGGGGGGAGTCCTCCTCCTAGTAGGAGTAGGACTCCCCTTTCCTAGTCCTACTAGGAAAAGAAGGGGGGAAGGAAAGAGAGGGAGAGGGAGAGGGAAAGGGGGCTGCGCCCCCCTCTCCTAGTCCAACTAGGACTCCTCTGGGAGGGGGCGCACCACCTCCTGGCTGCTGCCCTCTCTCTCCCCTCAAGGCCCACTAAGGCCCAATACTTCCCCGGGGGGTTCCGGTAACCCTCCGGCACTCCGGTTTAATCCGAAACTTCTCCGGAACACATCTGGTGTCCGAATATAGTCGTCCAATATATCAATCTTTACGTCTCGACCATTTTGAGACTCCTCGTCATGTCCATGATCACATCTGGGACTCCGAACAACCTTCGGTACATCAAATCATATAAACTCATAATAAAACTGTCATCGTAACTTTAAGCGTGCGGACCCTTTGGGTTCGAGAACTATGTAGACATGACCGAGACACCTCTCCGGTCAATAACCAATAGCGGGACCTGGATGTCCATATTGGCTCCTACATATTCTACGAAGATCTTTATCGGTCAGACCACATAACAACATACGTTGTTCCCTTTGTCATCGGTATGTTACTTGCCCGAGATTCGATCGTCGGTATCTCGATACCTAGTTCAATCTCGTTACCGGCAAGTCTCTTTACTCGTTCCGTAATACATCATCCCGCAACTAACTCATTAGTCACAATGCTTGCAAGGCTTATAGTGATGTGCATTACCGAGTGGGCCCTGAGATACCTCTCCGTCAATCGGAGTGACAAATCCTAATCTCGAAATACGCCAACCCAACAAGTACCTTTGGAGACACCTGTAGAGCACCTTTATAATCACCCAGTTATGTTGTGACGTTTGGTAGCACACAAAGTGTTCCTCCGGTAAACGGGAGTTGCATAATCTCATAGTCATAGGAACATGTATAAGTCATGAAGAAAGCAATAGCAACATACTAAACGATCGGGTGCTAAGCTAATGTAATGGGTCATGTCAATCACGTCATTCTCCTAATGAGGTGATCCCGTTAATCAAATGACAACTCATGTTTATGGCTAGGAAACATAACCATCTTTGATTAACGAACTAGTCAAGTAGAGGCATACTAGTGACACTTTGTTTGTCTATGTATTCACACATGTATTATGTTTCCGGTTAATACAATTCTAGCATGAATAATAAACATTTATCATGATATAAGGAAATATATAATACTTTATTATTGCCTCTAGGGAATATTTCCTTCAGTCTCCCACTTGCACTAGAGTCAATAATCTAGATTACATAGTAATGATTCTTACACCCATGGAGTCTTGGTGCTGATCATGTTTTGCTCGTGGAAGAGGCTTAGTCAACGGATCTGCTACATTCAGATCCGTATGTATCTTGCAAATTTCTATGTCTCCCACCTGGACTAAATCCCGGATGGAATTGAAGCGTCTTCTGATGTGCTTGGTTCTCTTGTGAAATCTGGATTCCTTTGCTAAGGCAATTGCACCAGTATTATCACAAAAGATTTTCATTGGTCCCGATGTACTAGGTACGACACCTAGATCGGTTATGAACTCCTTCATCCAGACTCCTTCATTCGCTGCTTCCGAAGCAGCTATGTATTCCGCTTCACACGTAGATCCCGCCACGACACTTTGCTTGGAACTGCACCAACTGACAGCTCCACCGTTCAATGTAAATACGTATCCGGTTTGCGATTTTGAATCGTCCGGATCAGTGTCAAAGCTTGCATCAACGTAACCATTTACGATGAGCTCTTTGTCACCTCCATATACGAGAAACATATCCTTAGTCCTTTTCAGGTATTTCAGGATGTTCTTGACCGCTGTCCAGTGATCCACTCCTGGATTACTTTGGTACCTCCCTGCTAAACTTATAGCCAGGGACACATCAGGTCTGGTACACAGCATTGCATACATGATAGAGCCTATGGCTAAAGCATAGGGAACATCTTTCATCTTCTCTCTATCTTCTGCAGTGGTCGGGCATTGAGTCTTACTCAATCTCACACCTTGTAGTAGAGGCAAGAACCCTTTCTTTGCTTGATCCATTTTGAACTTCTTCAAAACTTTGTCAAGGTATGTGCTTTGTGAAAGTCCAATTAAGCGCCTTGATCTATCTCTATAGATCTTAATGCCTAATATATATGCAGCTTCACCGAGGTCTTTCATTGAAAAACTCTTATTCAAGTATCCCTTTATGCTATCCAGAAATTCAATATCATTTCCAATCAGTAATATGTCATCCACATATAATATCAGAAATGCTATCGAGCTCCCACTCACTTTCTTGTAAATACAGGCTTCTCCAAAAGTCTATAAAACCAAATGCTTTGATCACACTATCAAAGCGTTTATTCCAACTCCGAGAGGCTTGCACCAGTCCATAAATGGATCGCTGGAGCTTGCACACTTTGTTAGCTCCCTTTGGATCGACAAAACCTTCCGGTTGTATCATATACAACTCTTCTTCCAGAAATCCATTTAGGAACGCAGTTTTGACATCCATTTGCCAAATTTCATAATCATAAAATGCGGAAATTGCTAACATGATTCGGACAGACTTAAGCATCGCTACGGGTGAGAAGGTCTCATCGTAGTCAATTCCTTGAACTTGTCGAAAACCTTTCGCAACAAGTCGAGCTTTATAGATAGTAACATTACCATCAGCGTCAGTCTTCTTCTTGAAGATCCATTTATTTTCAATGGCTTGCCGACCATCGGGCAAGTCAACCAAAGTCCATACTTTGTTCTCATACATGGATCCCATCTCGGATTTCATGGCTTCAAGCCATTTTTCGGAATCTGGGCTCACCATCGCTTCTTCATAGTTCGTAGGTTCGCCATGGTCTAGTAACATGACCTCTAGAACAGGATTACCGTACCACTCTGGTGCGGATCTTGATCTAGTTGACCTACGAAGTTCAGTAATAACTTGATCTGAAGTTTCATGATCATTATCATTAACTTCCTCACTACTTGGTGTAGGTATCGCAGAAACTGATCTCTGCGATGATCTACTTTCCAATAAGGGAGCAGGTACAGTTACCTCATCAAGTTCTACTTTCCTCCCACTCACATCTTTCGAGAGAAACTCCTTCTCCAGAAAGGATCCATTTCTAGCAACAAATATCTTGCCTTCGGATCTGTGATAGAAGGTCTACCCAACGGTCTCCTTTGGGTATCCTATGAAGACACATTTCTCCAATTTAGGCTCGAGCTTATCAGGTTGAAGTTTCTTCACATAAGCATCGCAGCCCCAAACTTTAAGATACGACAACTTTGGTTTCTTGCCAAACCATAGTTCAAAAGGCGTCGTCTCAACGGATTTCGATGGTGTCCTATTTAGAGTGAATGCAGCCGTCTCTAAAGCATAACCCCAAAACGATAGCGGTAAATCAGTAAGAGACATCATAGATCGCACCATATCTAGTAAAGTGCGATTACGATGTTCAGACACACCATTATGCTGTGGTGTTCCGGGTGGCGTGAGTTGCGAAACTATTCCGCATTGTTTCAAATGTAGACCAAACTCGTAACTCAAATATTCTCCTCCACGATCAGATCGTAGGAATTTTATTTTCTTGTTATGATGATTTTCAACTTCACTCTGAAATTCTTTGAACTTTTCAAATGTTTCAGACTTATGTTTCATTAAGTAGATATACCCATATCTGCTCAAATCATCTGTGAAGGTGAGAAAATAACGATATCCGCCACGAGCTTCAATATTCATCGGACCACATACATCTGTATGTATGATTTCCAACAAATCTGTTGCTCTCTCCATAGTTCTGGAGAACGGTGTTTTGGTCATCTTGCCCATAAGGCACGGTTCGCAAGTACCAAGTGATTCAAAATCAAGTGATTCCAAAATTCCATCAGTATGGAGTTTCTTCATGCGCTTTACACCGATATGACCCAAACGGCAGTGCCACAAATAAGTTGCACTGTCATTATTAACTCTGCATCTTTTGGCTTCAATATTATGAATATGTGTATCACTACTATCGAGATTCACTAAAAATAGACCACTCTTCAAGGGTGCATGACCATAAAAGATATTATTCATATAAATAGAACAACCATTATTCTCTGATTTAAATGAATAACCGTCTCGCATTAAACAAGATCCAGATATAATGTTCATGCTCAACGCTGGCACCAAATAACAATTATTTAGGTCTAAAACTAATCCCGAAGGTAGATGTAGAGGTAGCGTGCCGACAGCGATCACATCGACTTTGGAACCATTTCCCACGCGCATCGTCACCTCGTCCTTAGCTAAACTTCGCTTAATCCGTAGCCCCTGTTTTGAGTTGCAAATATTAGCAACAGAACCAGTATCAAATACCCAGGTGCTACTGCGAGTATTAGTAAGGTACACATCAATAACATGTATATCACATATACCTTTGTTAACCTTGCCATCCTTCTTATCCGCCAAATACTTGGGGCAGTTCCGCTTCCAGTGGCCAGTCTGCTTACAGTAGAAGCACTCAGTTTCAGGCTTAGGTCCAGACTTGGATTTCTTCTCCTGAACAGCAACTTGCTTGCTATTCTTCTTGAAGTTCCCTTTCTTCTTCCCTTTGCCCTTTTTCTTGAAACTAGTGGTTTTACTGACCATCAACACTTGATGCTCCTTTTTGATTTCTACCTCCGCTGCTTTTAGCATTGCGAAGAGCTCGGGAATCGTCTTATCCATCCCTTGCATGTTATAGTTCATCACGAAGCTCTTGTAGCTTGGTGGCAGTGATTGAAGAATTCTGTCAATGACGCAATCATCCGGAAGTTGAACTCCCAGTTGAATCAAGTGATTATTATACCCAAACATTCTGAGTATATGCTCACTGACAGAACTATTCTCTTCCATCTTGCAGCTATAGAACTTATTGGAGACTTCATATCTCTCAATCCGGGCATTTGCTTGAAATATTAACTTCAACTCCTCAAACATCTCATATGCTCCATGACGTTCAAAACGTCGTTGAAGTCCCGGTTCTAAGCCGTAAAGCATGGCACACTGAACTATTGAGTAGTCATCAGCTTTGCTTTGCCATACGTTCATAACTTCTGGTGTAGCTCTTGCAGGAGGCCTGGCACCTAGCGTTGCTTCCAGGACGTAATTCTTCTGTGCAGCAATGAGGATAATCCTCAAGTTACGGACCCAGTCCGTGTAATTGCTACCATCATCTTTCAACTTAGCTTTCTCAAGGAACGCATTAAAATTCAACGGAACAACAGCACGGGCCATATATCTACAATTAACATAGACAAGCAAGATACTATCAGGTACTAAGTTCATGATAAATTTAAGTTCAATTAATCATATTACTTAAGAACTTCCACTTAGATAGACATCTCTCTAATCATCTAAGTGATTACGTGATCCAAAGCAACTAAACCATGACCGATTAACACGTGAGATGGAGTAGTTTCAATGGTGAACATCACTATGTTGATCATATCTACTATATGATTCACGCTCGACCTTTCGGTCTCTGTGTTCCGAGGCCATATCTGTACATATGCTAGGCTCGTCAAGTTTAACCTGAGTACTCCGCGTGTGCAACTGTTTTGCACCCGTTGTATTTGAACGTAGAGCCTATCACACCCGATTAACACGTGGTGTCTCAGCACGAAGAACTTTTGCAACGGTGCATACTCAGGGAGAACACTTTTATCTTGAAATTTTAGTGAGAGATCATCTTATAATGCTACCGTCAAACAAAGCAAGATAAGATGCATAAAGGATTAACATCACATGCAATCAATATAAGTGATATGATATGGCCATCATCATCTTGTGCTTGTGATCTCCATCTCCGAAGCACCGTGCTTGTGATCTCCATCTCCGAAGCAACCGTCATGATCACCATCGTCACCGGCGCGACACCTTGATCTCCATCGTAGCATCGTTGTCGTCTCGCCAACTTATTGCTTTTACGACTATCGCTACCGCTTAGTGATAAAGTAAAACTATTACATGGCGATTGCATCTCATACAATAAAGCGACAACCATATGGCTCCTGCCAGTTGCCGATAACTCGGTTACAAAACATGATCATCTCATACAACACATTATATCACATCATGTCTTGACCATATCACATCACAGCATGCCCTGCAAAAACAAGTTAGACGTCCTCTACTTTGTTGTTGCAAGTTTTACGTGGCTGCTACAGGCTTAGCAAGAACCGTTCTTACCTACGCATCAAAACCACAACGATAGTTTGTCAAGTTGGTGCTGTTTTAACCTTCACAAGGACCGGGCGTAGCCACACTCGGTTCAACTAAAGTGAGAGAAACAGACACCCGCCAGTCACCTTTAAGCAACGAGTGCTCCGAACGGTGAAACCAGTCTCGCGTAAGCGTACGCGTAATGTCGGTCCGGGCCGCTTCATCTCACAATACCGCTGAACCAAAGTATGACATGCTGGTAAGCAGTATGACTTATATCGCCCACAACTCACTTGTGTTCTACTCGTGCATAGCATCAACGCATAAAACCAGGCTCGGATGCCACTGTTGGGTAACGTAGTAATTTCAAAAAAATTCCTACGCACACGCAAGATCATGGTGATGCATAGCAACGAGAGGGGAGAGTGTTGTCCACGTACCCTCGTAGACCGACAGCGGAAGCGTTATCACAACGCGGTTGATGTAGTCGAACGTCTTCACGATCCGACCGATCAAGTACCGAATGCACGGCACCTCCGAAGTTCTACACACGTTCAGCTCGATGACGTCCCTCGAGCTCCGATCCAGCCGAGTGTTGAGGGAGAGTTTCGTCAGCACGACGGCGTGGTGACGATGATGATGTTCCACCGACGCAGGGCTTCGCCTAAGCTTCGTGACGGTATTATCGAGGTGTAATCTGGTGGAGGGGGGCACCGCACACGGCTAAAATATCGTATATCAAGTGTGTTCTTAGGTGCCCCCCTGCCCCCGTATATAAAGGAGCAAGGGGGAGGCCGGCTGCCTATGGGGCGCGCCAAGGAGAGGGGGGGAGTCCTCCTCCTAGTAGGAGTAGGACTCCCCTTTCCTAGTCCTACTAGGAAAAGAAGGGGGGAAGGAAAGAGAGGGAGAGGGAAAGGGAAAGGGAAAGGGGGCTGCGCCCCCCTCTCCTAGTCCAACTAGGACTCCTCTGGGAGGGGGCGCACCACCTCCTGGCTGCTGCCCTCTCTCTCCCCTCAAGGCCCATTAAGGCCCAATACTTCCCCGGGGGGTTCCGGTAACCCTCCGGCACTCCGGTTTAATCCGAAACTTCTCCGGAACACTTCTGGTGTCCGAATATAGTCGTCCAATATATCAATCTTTACGTCTCGACCATTTCGAGACTCCTCGTCATATCCGTGATCACATCCGGTACATCAAATCATATAAACTCATAATAAAACTGTCATCGTAACTTTAAGCATGCGGACCCTTTGGGTTCGAGAACTATGTAGACATGACCGAGACACCTCTCCGGTCAATAACCAATAGCGGGACCTGGATGCCCATATTGGCTCCTACATATTCTACGAAGATCTTTATCGGTCAGACCGCATAACAACATACGTTGTTCCCTTTGTCATCGGTATGTTACTTGCCCGAGATTCGATCGTCGGTATCTCGATACCTAGTTCAATCTCGTTATCGGCAAGTCTCTTTACTCGTTCCGTAATACATCATCCCGCAACTAACTCATTAGTCACAATGCTTGCAAGGCTTATAGTGATGTGCATTACCGAGTGGGCCCTGAGATACCTCTCCGTCAATCGGAGTGACAAATCCTAATCTCGAAATACGCCAACCCAACAAGTACCTTTGGAGACACCTGTAGAGCACCTTTATAATCACCCAGTTACGTTGTGACGTTTGGTAGCACACAAAGTGTTCCTCCGGTAAACGGGAGTTGCATAATCTCATAGTCATAGGAACATGTATAAGTCATGAAGAAAGCAATAGCAACATACTAAACGATCGGGTGCTAAGCTAATGTAATGGGTCATGTCAATCACGTCATTCTCCTAATGAGGTGATCCCGTTAATCAAATGACAACTCATGTTTATGGCTAGGAAACATAACCATCTTTGATTAACGAACTAGTCAAGTAGAGGCATACTAGTGACACTTTGTTTGTCTATGTATTCACACATGTATTATGTTTCCGGTTAATACAATTCTAGCATGAATAATAAACATTTATCATGATATAAGGAAATATATAATACTTTATTATTGCCTCTAGGGCATATTTCCTTCAGAGTACCAGTACTGTGATCACTCAAGCAAGTTGTCTGGCATCGACATGACCCTACGCTGCTGGTATGTGTCTCGTAAGTCAAGCGGCGTGCTGTAGTCATCATCACCTGTCCACTTCCCGCAGCACATATTCGCTTCTCCATCTTTGTCCGCACATAATCTCGTCCAATCTTCCATCCCTGCTAAGGCGCCTCCCCCCCTCTACTAAAACTCAAGCACTAAAAATGGCAGAACCGAGCAGCGTCCGCTGAAAGAGTGGCTGGAATTCGCTCCCCACAGAGGTAATCAAGCTCATTGTTTCGCGTGTGGACAATCTCAGTACCATGCCGCTCGCCGCGTGCTCGTCGGGGCTGTACCATTTACTCAAAGCCCTCAGGCCGGAGCTTTTTAAGCCAGCTCCTTGCTTGCTGGTGCCGCCTGATCTTCAGAAACGGTGTGTCATGCAGCATAACAATCGTACGGTGGCAAGCATCAATCCCCTTGACTGCGATCTGATCCCTGTCAGCCTCAACTACATTAACGGTATGTACTCGGTCGGCATGAACACGTCTTGGATGGTGCTCGTCGACGGTCGCGGCAGCTGGATGCTCGTGGAGGTCTACACCCGGCGATTGACCCCCCTTCCTTCGATTAACACTGCACTGCTTTGGCACCGCGGCCCAGAATACTCGAAATCTTACAATAGCCAACATGATACCAAGTTTGATTTGCTCAAGGTTGTAATCTGCCAAGTGCCCACAAGATCTGTGAATTATAAAGACTTCAGGCTAATTGCGTTCTTCAACCGCGGTCTCGCCTATCTGACAGGTCACTGCGGTAAGTGGATAAATCTGCATGTCCATCGCATGATCATACATCCTCCATGGTTCTCTGGTGCCATTGAACACAAGGGCTTCATTTATGCTGTCGACTCCTTCTATGGTTGGACGTATTGCTGGCCTACTCCAGTCATCGCTACAAACGGCTGTTACAGCAGTATATTACTTTCCTATGATATCATGATGGCTTGCTTATATTACTGTCAACATTTGCCGAGAAAATATTCATGCTCATAACATGCTATTCTTAAGATTGACTAAATCAAGAGCCCTTTTTTATTTGACTCCAACTTGATATGATGTTGTAGGCCGCCTGGTGTCCCTACCCTTCCTAATCCCAGAACCTTTCAAAGAAAAGCGGCATGGTAGTTGCAGGTGGTTCCTCGCTCGATCAGACGACGGCGAAAGATTGATGATCGTTTGCACGTACCGGACGTGTTGTTTCACGGAATACAATCACAGTCACTGCAAGGTCTTTGAGCAGGATCCCAGCTTCTCTGGGCCTTCAGGAATTTTTGACTGGAGGCTGGTAAGTAGCCTTGGTACACTCTCTCTGTTTGTCGGACTGAATTGTCTGATTAACCAGGAGATAACCGACGGCAAGGATCATGATGGCAGCGCGGTTTCGTTCATCAGGCAAAACTGTGTGTACACAGCGTACCATGCGTCTCTGCATGCACCATACCCTGATATGTGCCGCCACGCTCTGCAGCCCAAAGTAGGAGAGAGGGTCGCAAGTATCAGACTTCGACCTGCTGGCTGGAGTTTCCCCCGTCAGGCACCCATCTGGTTCAAGCCGTCAGCCAATCTCCACAGCTTAATAAATAGTAACGTCTAACTCAGCCAGTTAGTTAGATGCGTACACTTGGTGTACTAGGATCTTTATTTAGTTTGATGCATACACTTGTTTTTTTTGGTAGCCCTTTTGTAATGATGGTTGATGTTTGGTTTGGAAGAGAGAGTTGCGTCTTCACTCTTCTGGCCTGCTTACTGCTTCTGTTGCACCCCCAGCCCTGGTTGTTGCTGCTGCTGTTTTCAATGTACAATCAGTAGTATATTTCGTCTGTTGGTTGAATAAATGTGTTGTTAGAACGACAAACACAATGTTTTGGAAGTTGTTGCACGGTCCGATCCTTTAGTGCCCCGTACCGTACGTAGAGCATACTATTTTTTGTACGGAACACATTTTCCACTTGTTGATAACATGCAGCCCACATATGAAGGCCCAATAGAGAAGCCCATAATTAACTGGAAGGGAGGCTCTCACATGAATCCGGCCCAGGTACATGCTCATGGTCCCCTAAACATAAGTAAGTAAATAAATAAATAAATAAAGCTAAATGCTCATGCACCAGTTCTTTGGGAAAATAGGTAGCCTAGTATTTCTTTTTGAAGAATACCCAAGCTAGGCCTATTTGGTTTCTCCGAATTACTGGGCTGCAAATCTTTCAAGACGAGGGGGGATGCATTCCGGCCTGGCTTAAGAGTATGGTCAATGTCTGTTAAAAGGGGTTGAAAATTCCAAAAAAATATAGCAAATGGGATATAAGTTTCTTTTTTTTTGTTTTTGTTCTTCACTGATATCTTATATGTATTTCATTGGATTTAACATGACATAGTACTAATTTATTTTTAATTTTTTTTAGTATGGCTATTAATTTTTGGATTAAGAATATTTCGTTCCCCAGCAAAAATTTGCGAATTTTCAAAATTTCCCACATATTTAGTTAATTTTTTGACCCTGGTACTGACCAGAAAATGGCCAGCAATTCTAAAAATGGAAAACGGGCTGCAATAAATTCCATACGAATTAGAAAATGAGTAAAAATTATAAAAATAATAGTAAATGGGTTGTACACGCCACATATTTCGAGGCTGACTTGTTTACGCAAGGCTTTGTCAGTGAACACACGATTCTAGCAACAGTGACTGTTGGTTGTCCATCCAACGACCGACATGCTTCTTCAATCTGTGATCTTCCTGCTCCAACCGCCTAAACTAGCGCCGGCGGGACTGCCTGCTCCCTCCTCTTGTGGCCCGCTGTGATGCCGCGCAGGCTTCCCCGGCCCACCCTACTCCCTCCGCTGGCCTGGCCGCACGCAATAAACTGCCTCCTTATTACGCGAAAAAAATGATTCCTCCCACTGACATCTAGGGCGCACTGGTTGGGAGGCTGACCTGTGGGCCTACTAAGTTGACGCGTACGCAAGGCTTGTCAACTTAGTCAACAAACGATTCTAGCAGCAGTAACCATTGGATTTGAATCAAATGGTCCTGCTGCTTCTTCAATCGCTGCTCTTCTTGCACCAGCCGCCCAAACCAGCGCCGGGGAGACCGCCTACTCTTGCCTCCAGTGGCCGGCTGTGCTGCCGTTGAGGCCTCATCGCCCCTAGTACTCCGACCGCTAGCCAGGCCCTGCGGCAACGGCAGCCTCACACCGCAGCCGAAGCAGTGAACCCTCGTACTCCTCTCCGCGTGGGCATCAACTGCCGCATCTTCCCCGGCTCCGCGTCGTCCCCTTCCTAGGCCTCGCCGTCGTCCACCGCCTTGGTGCTCTCGGCGCGGCGTGGTCAACGACATTCCATCGGAAGAGCACTGTACGTGGAGAGGCTGACAGCTGGGTCCACGGCCACAACCCAGTTTTTTTGTGATTTGCCAAGTAAGTCGCTTTGTTAGGCCTGTTGGGCTGCAAATCTTTCAAGATGAGGAGAGCTTTCATTCGGCTGGCCGAGAAAATGGCCCATCAGTAATGAGAAATGGGCTGTACATTTTTAAAACACATCAAACCGGCAATTAGTTTCAAATATCTTTTTTTTCATTTCGAGATTTTAAATTACATTAAGAATTTGTTGGATTTTATATTGATATACATTTATTTTTAAAATCAGTTTGAATGTGAGTCGAAATTTCGGGATTAAAAACAGTTCGGACCGCACCGAAATATGCAAAATTTCGTATAATTTTTTAACCGTGGCCACAATATGGGCTGTAATGCTAACAAAAAGAATATGGGCTCCAAAAAGACCTTAATAATTAGCAAATGGGCTGTAAATTATTAGAAATAATGGCAGATGGGCTGTATGCTGTTTTCCACAGATTTGAAGCTTTCCTAAAAAAAGGTTGACGCACAAGCAGTGACTGTTGGATGGCCATCCAACGGCCGTCGTGCTTCTTCAATCTCTGCTCTTCCTGCTCCAGCCGCTCAAACAAGCGCTGGCGAGACTGCCTGCTCCCTCCTCCCCGCGGCCGGCTCTGCTGCAGCGCAGGCCTCACCGCCCCACCGTACTCCCATCGCTGGCCTAGCCATCCCTCTACTCACCCACACCTGCTGTTATTCTCCGGCGACGGCAGACGAACCAGTAAACCCTCGTACAGTCGTACTCCCCTCCGCGTGGGAAACAACTGCCGAGTCTTCCCTGCCTCCGTGTCGTTCCCTTCCTAGGCCTCGCCGTCGTCCACCGCCCTGGTGCTCTCGGTGCGGCCTGGTCAACATGGTCAACGACCGACATGCATCTGAAGTGGACTGTACGTGGAGAGGCCGACAGCTGGGTCCACGGCCGCACGCAAGGAAATGCCTCCTTATTACGCGCAAAATAATGATTCCTCCACCTGACATTAGGGACCCACCGAAAGGGCCTCTGTATTTCGTGAAAAAAACGTAACCGTCGCTGACAGCTCGGACCCACCAGCTATATCTTCGCACGCAAGGAAGTGCCTCCTTATTACGCACAAAAGAATGAATACTCCCCCTGTTAGCTGGGACCTAGTATAGTGGCAGGCTGACTTGTGGGCCTACTAAGTTGACGGGGACGGAGGGCTTTGTCAACTTAGTCAATATGCACGATTCTAGCTCCAGTGACCGTACGATGTCCATCCAACGGCCGTAGTGCTTCTTCAACCTCTAGTCTTCTTGCTCCAGCCGCCCAAACCAGCGCCGGTCGTGCCTCGTGCTCCTGCCTCCCATGGTCGGCTGCGATGCGGCGGAGGCCTCACCGCCCCCTACTACTCCCACCGCTGGCTAGGCCATCCCTCTACTCACCCCACCCCCTGTTATTCTGCGGCGACGGTAGCCTCACACCGCAGCGAACCAGTGAACCCTCGTACTCCTCTACGCGTGGGCATCCACTGCCGCGTCTTCCCCGGCTCCGCGTCATCCCCTTCCTAGGCCTCGCCGTCGTCCACCGCCCTGGAACTCTCGGCGCGGCATGGTCAACGTGCTCAAGGAACGGCTTCCATCGGACGTAGACTGTACGTGGAGAGGCTGACAGCTCGGTCCACGGCCGCAGCAAGGAAGTGCCTCCTTATTACGTGCAAAATAATTATTCCTCCACCTGACAGCGGGGACCCACCGGACGGGCCACCGTATTTCGCGAAAAAACATTTCCCCCAGACTGCTGGGACCCACCAGCTACATCTTCGCACGCAAGGAAGTGCCTGACAGTCGGGACCCACCTGGTCGAAGCGTACGTAGCATTCTCATTCTGGTCGCGAACGTGTACGTACATATATACTGGTGGATGTAGAGGCGCGCACGTGTCGTAGTAGAGGCGCGCACGTAGCATGTACACGTACGTACAGCGGCCAGGGTGCAAGAGAGAAAATACGGCCACGTATGTGTACATACGGGCGGGGTCTCGAACACCTACTCGCGCATACGTACGGCCAGGGCTCGTGTACATGGCTGGGTCGGAATGGAGAAACAACGTCATCATCGTGTTCATGGGGAGGCAACGGAATGTGTCGTGTTCTTGGGGAGGCAACGGAATGCGTCGTGTTCATGGGGAGGCAATGGAATGCGTCGTGTTCATCGGGAGGCAACGGAATGCGTCGTGTTCATCGGGAGGCAACGGAACGCGTGGGAGCCAACCGGCTGGGTCGGAACGGAATGCGTGGTCGTGTTCATCGGGAGGGCTTGGACGGAACAGGCGATGGAAACGAGGCCTGGCGTACCGCAAAACGGAGCAAACGGACCTCCTACGTTCAGAACGGGGTCCTGTTGATCGGGAGGGGTATGGCGTACCGCAAAACAGAGGAAACGGACCTCCTACGGTCGAAACGGGGGTCCTGTTGATTGGGAGGGGTGTGGCGTACCGCAAAACGGACGAAACAGACCTCCTACGGTCGAAACGGGGGTCCTGTTGATCGGGAGGGGTGTGGCGTACCGCAAAACGGACGAAACGGACCTCCTACGGTCGAAACGGGGGTCCTGTTGATCGGGAGGGGTGTGGCATACCGCAAAACGGGACTCCACGAGATACTGTTCATCTCCACCGTCGACCTCCTCCAGCCTCCACGGGCTACCGTCGACCTCCTCCAGCCTCCACGGGCTCCTGTTCATCCAGCCTCCACCGCGCGCTACTCCACCGGCTACTGTTCAACCACCCCTCCACGGGCACCCCTCCGCCGTCTACTGTTCATCCAGCCCTCCACACCACGGGGTCCTGTTCAACCACCCCTCCACGGGCACCCTTCCACCGTCTACTGTGTTGGGGAACATAGCAGAAATTCAAAATTTTCCTACGTGTCACCAAGATCAATCTAGGAGATGCTAGCAACAAGAGGGGAGGAGTGCATCTACATACCCTTGTAGATCGCGAGCGGAAGCGTTCAAGAGAACGGGGTTGATGGAGTCGTACTCGTCGTGATCCAAATCACCGATGATCCTAGCGCCGAATGGACGGCACCTCCGCGTTCAACACACGTACGGAGCGGGACGTCTCCTCCTTCTTGATCCAGCAAGGGGGGAGGAGAAGTTGATGGAGATCCAGCAGCACGACGGTGTGGTGGTGGAAGTAGCGGGATCCCGGCAGGGCTTCGCCAAGCGCAAGCGGGGAGGAAGAGGTGTCACGGGAGGGAGGGAGGCGCCAGGGCTTGGGGTGCTGCTCCCATGCACCTCCCCACTATATATAGGGGTGGAGGGGGCTGGTTTCTTGCCCTCCAAGTCCATTGGGGTGTTGGCAAAGGTGGGGGAAAGAAATCCCATCATTTCCCTTCCCCACCGATTGTTATCCCCCTTTTTTAGGGATCTTGATCTTATCCCTTCGGGATATGATCTTATTCCTTCTAAGGTGGGATCTTGGTGCGCCTTGACCAGGGGTGTAGGGCCTTGCCCCCACTACCCACGTTCATGTGGGTCCCCCCATGTAGGTGGGCCCCACTTCGGAACCTTCTAGAACCTTCCCGGTACAATACCGAAAAATCCCGAACATTTTCCGGTGGCCAAAATAGGACTTCCCATATATAAATCTTTGCCTCCGGACCATTCCGGAACTCCTCGTGACGTCCGGGATCTCATCCGGGACTCCGAACGACTTTCGGATTTCCACATACTAATATCTCTACAACCCTAGCGTCACCGAACCTTAAGTGTGTAGACCCTACGGGTTCGGGAGACATGCAGACATGACCGAGACGACTCTCCGGTCAATAACCAACAGCGGGATCTGGATACCCATGTTGGCTCCCACATGTTCCACGATGATCTCATCGGATGAACCACGATGTCGAGGATTCAATCAATCCCGTATACAATTCACTTTGTCAATCGGTACGTTACTTGCCCGAGATTCGATCGTCGGTGTCCCAATACCTTGTTCAATCTCGTTACCAGCAAGTCACTTTACTCGTACCGTAATGCATGATCCCATGACCAAACACTTGGTCAAATTGAGCTCATTATGATGATGCATTACCGAGTGGGCCCAGAGATACCTCTCCGTCATACGGAGTGACAAATCCCAGTCTCGATTCGTGCCAACCCAACAGACACTTTCGGAGATACCTGTAGTGCACCTTTATAGCCACCCAGTTACGTTGTGATGTTTGGTACACCCAAAGCATTCCTACGGTATCCGGGAGTTGCACAATCTCGTGGTCTAAGGAAATGATACTTGACATTAGAAAAGCTCTGGCAAACGAACTACACGATCTTGTGCTATGCTTAGGATTGGGTCTTGTCCATCACATCATTCTCCTAATGATGTGATCCCGTTATCAATGACATCCAATGTCCATGGTCAGGAAACCATAACCATCTATTGATCAACGAGCTAGTCAACTAGAGGCTTACTAGGGACATGTTGTGGTCTATGTATTCACACATGTATTACGGTTTCCAGTTAATACGATTATAGCATGAACAACAGACAATTATCATGAACAAGGAAATACAATAATAACCATTTTATTATTGCCTCTAGGGCATATTTCCAATAGTCTCCCACTTGCACTAGAGTCAATAATCTAGTTCACATCACCATATCATTAACACTCAAAGTTCACATCGCCATGTGACTAATACCCAAGAGTTTACTAGAGTCAATAATCTAGTTCACATCACCATGTGATTAACACTCAATGAGTTCTAGGGTTTGATCATGTTATGCTTACGAGAGAGGTTTTAGTCAACGGGTCTGCAACATTCAGATCCGTGTGTGCTTTACAAATCTCTATGTCATCTTGTAGATGCAGCTACCACGTGCTACTTGGAGCTATTCCAAATAACTGCTCTACTATACGAATCCGGTTCACTACTCAGAGTCATCCGGATTAGTGTCAAAATTTGCATCGAAGTAACCCTTTACGACGAACCCCCTTTCCACCTCCATAATCGAGAAAATTCCTTAGTCCACTAGATACTAAGGATAAGTTCGACCGCTGTCATGTGATCCCTTCCTGGATCACTATTGTACCCCTTAACTAACTCATGGCAAGGCACACTTCAGGTGCGGTACACAGCATAGCATATTGTAGAGCCTACGTCTAAAGCATAGGGGACGACCTTCGTCCTTTCTCTTTCTTCTGCCGTGGCCAGGTCTTGAGTCTTACTCAATACTCACACCTTGTAACACAGCCAAGAACTCCTTCTTTGCTGATCTATTTTGAACTCCTTCAAAATCTTGTCATGGTATGTATTCATTTGAAAGTACTATTAAGCGTTTTTGATCTATCCTTATAGATCTTGATGCTCAATGTTCAAGTAGCTTAATCCAGGTTTTCCATTAAAAACACTTTTCAAATAACCCTGGATGCTTTCCAGAAATTCTACATCATTTCTGATCAACAATATGTTAACAACATATACTCATCAAAAATTCTATAGTGCTCCCACTCACTTCTTTGGAAATACAAGTTTCTCATGAACTTTGTATAAACCCAAAATCTTTGATCATCTCATCAAAGCGTTCATTCCAACTCCGAGATGCTTACTCCAATCCTTAGAAGGATTGCTGGAGCTTTGCATACTTGTTAGCATCTTTCAGGATTGACAAAACCTTCTGGTTGTATCACATACAACCTTTCCTCAAGAAAATCGTCGAGGAAACAATGTTTTGACATCCTATCTGCAAGATTTCATAAATAATGCAGTAACTGCTAATATAATTCTAACAGACTCTTAGCATCGCTACGAGTGAGAAAGTCTCATCGCAGTCAACTCCTTGAACTTGCCGGAAAACATCTTAACGACAAGTCGAGCTTTCTTAATGGTGACACTTACCATCATTGTCTGTCTTCCCTTTAAAATCCATCTGTACCCAACAGCCTTACGACCATCAAGTAGTTCTTTCAAAGTCTATACTTTGTTTTCATACATGGATCCTCTCGGATTTTATGGCCTCGAGCCATTCATCGGAATCCGGGCCCACCATCGCTTCTCCATAGCTCGCAGGTTCATTGTTGTCTAGCAACATGACTTCCAAGACAGGATTACGTACCACTCTGAAGTAGTACGCATCCTTGTCGTCCTATGAGGTTTGGTAGTGACTTGATCTGAAGTTTCATGATCACTATCATAAGCTTCCACTTCAATTGGTGTAGGTGCCACAGGAACAGCTTCCTGTGCCCTGCTACACATTAGTTGAAGTGACGGTTCAATGACCTCATCAAGTCTCCACCATGCTCCCACTCAATTCTTTCGAGAGAAACTTTTCCTCGAGAAAGGACCCGTTTCTAGAAACAATCACTTTTGCTTCCAGGTCTGAAATAGGAGGTATACCCAACTGTTTTGGGTATTCTATGAAGATGCATTTATCCGCTTTGGGTTCGAGCTTATCAGCCTGAAACTTTTTCACATAAGTGTCGCAGCCCCAAACTTTTAAGAAACGACAGCTTAGGTTTCTCTAAACCATAGTTCATACGGTGTCGTCTCAACGGAATTGCGTGGTGCCCTATTTGAAGTGAATGCGGTTGTCTCTAATGCCTAACCCATAAACGATAGTTGTAATTCGATAAGAGACATCATGGTATGCACCATATCCAATAGGGTGCAGTTATGATGTTCGGACACACCATCACAATATGGTGTTCCAGGCGGTATTAGTCGTGAAACAATTTCCACAATTTCTTAATTGTGTGCCAAACTCGTAACTCAGATATTCATCTCTATGATCATATCACAGACATTTTATCCTCTTGTCATGACGATCTTCAACTTCACTCTGAAATTACTTGAACCTTTCAATAATTCAGACTTGTGTTTCATCAAGTAAATATTCTCAGCATCTACTCAAATCATCTGTGAAGTAAGAACATAACGATATCCACTGCGTGTGTCAGCACTCATTGGACTGCACACATCAAAATGTATTACTTCCAACAAGTTGCTTTCTTGTTCCATCTTACTGAAAACGAGGCCTTTCAGTCATCTTGCCCATGTGGTATGATTTGCATGTCTCAAGTGATTCAAAATCAAGTGAGTCCAAACGATCCATCTGCATGGAGTTTCTTCATGCATATATACCAATAGACATGGTTCGCATGTCTCAATCTTTTCAAAAACAAGTGAGTCCAAAGATCCATCTACATGGAGCTTCTTCATGCGTTTTATACCAATATGACTCAAATGGCAGTGCCACAAGTATGTGGTACTATCATATTATCTTATATCTTTTGGCATGAACATGTGTATCACTATGATCGAGATTCAATAAACCATTCATTTTAGGTGCAAGACCATTGAAGCTATTATTCAAATAGACAGAGTAACCATTATTCTCCTTAAATGAATAACCATATTGCGATAAACATAATCCAATCATGTCTATGCTCAACGCAAACACCAAATAACAATTATTTAGGTTTAACACCAATCTCAATGGTAGAGGGAGCATGCGATGCTTGATCACATCAACCTTGGAAACACTTCCAACACATATCGTCATCTCACCTTTGGCTAGTCTCCGTTTATTCCATAGCCTTTTATTTCGAGTTACCAACACTTAGCAACCGAACCGGTATCTAATACCCTAGTGCTACTAGGAGTACTAGTAAAGTACACATTAATATAATGTATATCCAATATACTTCTGTCGACCTTGCCTACCTTCTCATCTACCAAGTATCTAGGGTAGTTCTGCTTCAGTGACCGTTCCCCTCATTATAGAAGCACTTAGTTTCGGGTTTGGGTTCAACCTTGGGTTTCTTCACTAGAGCAGCAACTGATTTGCCGTTTCATGAAGTATCCCTTCTTTCCCTTGCCCTTCTTGAAACTAGTGGTTTTACTAACCATCAATAATTGATGCTCCTTCTTGATTTCTACTTTCGCGGTGTCAAACATCGCGAGTTGCTCAAGGATCACCATATCTATCCCGGATATGTTATAGTTCATCACGAAGCTCTAATAGCTTGGTGGCAGTGACTATGGAGAACCATCACTATCTCATATGGAAGATTAACTCCCACTCGATTCAAGTGATTGTAGTACTCAGACAATCTGAGCACATGCTCAACGATTGAGCTTTTCTCCCTTAGTTTGCAGGCTTAAGAAACTTGTCAGAGGTCTCATACCTCTTGACGTGGGCATTAGTCTGAAATCCCAATTTCAGTCTTTGGAACATCTCATATGTTCTGCGACGTTTCAAAACCGTCTTTGGTGCCACAATTTTAAACCGTTAGCATCACACACTGAACTATCATGTAGTCATCAAAACGTGTATGTCAGATGTTTCGTAACATCTACAGACGACGCTCGAGGTTCAGCACACCGAGTGGTGCATTAAGGACATAAGCCTTCTGTGCAGCAATGAGGACAATCCTCAGTTTACGGACCCAGTCCGCATAATTGCTACTATAAACTTTCAACTAAATTTTCTCTAGGAACATATCTTAGTAGAACTAAAGCGTAAGCTACGACATTATTTGCAAAGACCTTTTGACTATGTTCATGATAATTAAGTTCATCTGATTATTTAATGAACTCCCACTTAGATAGACATCCCTCTAGTCATCTAAGTGATACATGATCCGAATCGACTAGGCCGTGTCCGATCATCACGTGAGACGGACTAGTCATCATCGGTGAACATCTCCATGTTGATCGTATCTACTATACGACTCATGTTCGACCTTTCGGTCTCTTGTGTTCCGAGGCCATGTCTGTACATGCTAGGCTCGTCAACACCCATTGTATGCGAACGTTAGAATCTATCACACCCGATCATCACGTGGTGCTTCGAAACAACGAACCTTCGCAACGGTGCACAGTTAGGGGGAACACATCTCTTGAAATTTTAGTGAGGGATCATCTTATTTATGCTACCATCGTTCTAAGCAAATAAGATGTAAACATGACAAACATCACATGCAAATCATAAAGTGACATGATATGGCCAATATGATCTTGCGCCTTTGATCTCCATCTTCGAGGCGCGGCATGATCACCTTCATCACCGGCATGACACCATGATCTCCATCATCATGATCTCCATCATCGTGTCTTCATGAAGTTGTCTTGCCAACTATTACTTCTACTACTATGGCTAACGGTTAGCAATAAAGTAAAGTAATTACATGGCGTTTTCATTGACACGCAGGTCATACAATAAATTAAGACAACTCCTATGGCTCCTACCGGTTGTCATACTCATCGACATGCAAGTCGTGATTCCTATTACAAGAACATGATCAATCTCATACATCACATATATAATTCATCACATCCTTTTGGCCATATCACATCACATAGCATACCCTGCAAAAACAAGTTAGACATCTTCTAATTGTTGTTGCATGTTTTACGTGGCTGCTATGGGTTTCTAGCAAGAACGTTTCTTACCTACGCAAAAGCCACAACGGTGATATGCCAATTGCTATTTACCCTTCATAAGGACCCGTTTCATCGAATCTGATCCAACTAAAGTGGGAGAGACAGACACCCGCTAGCCACCTTATGCATCAAGTGCATGTCAGTCGGTGGAACCTGTCTCACATAAGAGTACGTGTAAGGTCGGTCCGGCCCGCTTCATCCCACAATGCCACCGAATCAAGATAAGACTAGTAACGGCAAGCAAATTGAACAAATCATCGCCCACAACTACTTTGTGTTCTACTCGTGCATAGAATCTACGCATAGACCTGGCTCATGATGCCACTGTTGGGGAACGTAGCAGAAATTCAAAATTTTCCTACGTGTCACCAAGATCAATCTAGGAGATGCTAGCAACGAGAGGGGAGGAGTGCATCTACATACCCTTGTAGATCGCGAGCGGAAGCGTTCAAGAGAACGGGGTTGATGGAGTCGTACTCGTCGTGATCCAAATCACCGATGATCCTAGCGCCGAACGGACGGCACCTCCGCGTTCAACACACGTACGGAGCAGGGACGTCTCCTCCTTCTTGATCCAGCAAGGGGGGAGGAGAAGTTGATGGAGATCCAGCAGCACGACGGCATGGTGGTGAAAGTAGCGGGATCCCGGCAGGGCTTCGCCAAGCGCAAGCGGGGAGGAAGAGGTGTCACGGGAGGGAGGGAGGCGCCAGGGCTTGGGGTGCTGCTCCCATGCGCCTCCCCACTATATATAGGGGTGGAGGGGGCTGGTTTCTTGCCCTCCAAGTCCATTGGGGCGTTGGCAAAGGTGGGGGAAAGAAATCCCATCATTTCCCTTCCCCACCGATCGTTATCCCCCTTTTTTAGGGATCTTGATCTTAAATAGGACTTCCCATATATAGATCTTTACCTCCGGACCATTCCGGAACTCCTCGTGATGTCCGGGATCTCATCCGGGACTCCGAACGACTTTCGGATTTCCGCATACTAATATCTCTACAACCCTAGCGTCACCGAACCTTAAGCGTGTAGACCCTACGGGTTCGGGAGACATGCAGACATGACCTAGACGACTCTCCGGTCAATAACCAACAGCGGGATCTGGATACCCATGTTGGCGCCCACATGTTCCACGATGATCTCATCGGATGAACCACGATGTCGAGGATTCAATCAATCCCGTATACAATTCCCTTTGTCAATCGGTACCTTACTTGCCCGAGATTCGATCGTCGGTATCCCAATACCTTGTTCAATCTCGTTACCGGCAAGTCACTTTACTCGTACCGTAATGCATGATCCCATGACCAAACACTTGGTCACATTGAGCTCATTATGATGATGCATTACCGAGTCGGCCCAGAGATACCTCTCCGTCATACGGAGTGACAAATCCCAGTCTCGATTCGTGCCAACCCAACAGACACTTTCGGAGATACCTGTAGTGCACCTTTATAGCCACCCAGTTACGTTGTGACGTTTGGTACACCCAAAGCATTCCTACGGTATCCGGCAGTTGCACAATCTCATGTTCTAAGGAAATGATACTTGACATTAGAAAAGCTCTAGCAAACGAACTACACGATCTTGTGCTATGCTTAGGATTGGGTCTTGTCCATCACATCATTCTCCTAATGATGTGATCCCGTTATCAATGACATCCAATGTCCATGGTCAGGAAACCATAACCATATATTGATCAACGAGCTAGTCAACTAGAGGCTTACTAGGGACATGTTGTGGTCTATGTATTCACACATGTATTACGGTTTCCAGTTAATACAATTATAGCATGAACAACAGACAATTATCATGAACAAGGAAATACAATAATAACCATTTTATTATTGCCTCTAGGGTATATTTCCAACATACTGTTCATCCAGCCCTCCACACCACGGGGTCTTGTTCATCCAGAGGCAACGCCACCGCTCACTGTTCATCCAATCGATCCGCTTCAGTTAGCAGCAGTAGCAAAGGAATCGCTCGATCGGGTTCAGTTAACAGCCATCGATCGATCGCTCGGGTTCAGTAACGCGTAGCCTGCAGTGCGATCTCTCGGGTTCAGTTAGAGCCCAACGCCTCGCTCGGGTTCAGTTAGAGCCAACGCCTCGCACACACGCGCGTATGTGTACGAGAGAAATGCGCATCGCTCGGCCCCGACCTCCCACCGTAACCGGGAACTCCCTGAAATTTTCCTCCCCCTTGTTTCTACCACGTTTTTTCCGTCATGGACGGCCCAAAGAATGTCATGCAGCTGCGTCTCCGGCCAGCCCAGGACGAAAAGCCCATTTTCTGTCATGATTTTTTGTCATAGAAGTAGGAGCCCGCCACATCTATGATGATACCGGGTTTTGTCACAATTATCGTCATAGAAGTGTCATATGTATGACAGAAAAAAAAATTCGTTCGGCCCAAAATGTCACGGATGTGTCTTTTTTTTGTAGTGTTCAAGGGCACCACTAGTGGAATCACGGCATCTCACATTGTGTGAGGGCATGAGGAGAATACGGTGGCCTTAGTGGCTTCTTGGGAAGCATTGTGCCTCCCCACCGCTCCAACGGAGACGTACTTCCCCCAAAGGGAAGGAACTTCAGTAACACATCCTCGTCTCCACCGGCTCCACTTGTGGTTATCTCTTTCCTTTACTTTGTGCAAGCTATTATTGTGTTGTATCCTTTGCTTGCACTTGTTGTTGTTGTTTGCATCATATAGGTTGTTCACCTAGTTGCACATCTAGATAACCTATTTGTCGCTAAACCTAATTTGTTAATAAAAGCTAAAAATCGGTAGTTTCCTATTCACCCCCTCTAGTCAACCATATCGATCCTTTCAGCACTTTTGCTCTCTGGCAGAGCGATTCCGCCGGGGATACTTCCCTCCGGGAGGGGGAAATCAAAGCCATCATCATCACCAACAACCCTCTCATCATGGGAGGTCCAATCTTCATCAACATCTTGAACAACACTATCTCATCAACCCTAGTTCTTCTCTTGTGTTCAATCTTTGTATCGAATCCTTAGATTGATACATGTGGGTGACTATTAGTGTTGATTACATCCTGTAGGTGATGCTAGTTGGTTTATTTGGTGGAAGATTACATGTTCAGATCTATTATGCTATTCAATACCCCTCTGATCTTGAGCATGAATATGTTTCATGGGTAGTTACTTTTGTTCTTGAGGACATGGGAGAAGTCTTGTCATAAGTAATCATCTGAATTTGGTATTCGTTCGATATTTTGATGATATGTATGTTGTGATAACCTTAGTGGTGTTATGTGAACGTCGACTACATGATAGTTCACCATCTTTGGGCCTAAGGGAATTCATTATGGAGTAGTAATTAGATGATGGGTTGCTAGATTGGCATAAGCTTAAACCCTAGTTTATGCGTTATTCCGTAAGGGGCTGAATTGGATCCATATGTTTAATGCTATGGTTAGATTTTATCTTAATTCTTCTTTCATAGTCGCGGATGCTTGCAAGAGGGGTTAATCATAAGTGGGAGGCTTGTTCAAGTAAGAATAGCACCCAAGCACCGGTCCACCCACATATCAAATTATCAAAGTAGTGAACGCGAATCAAACCAACATGATGGAAGTGACTAGATGAAATTCATGTGTGTACTGAAGAACGCTTTGCTTATTATTAGAGACCGTTCCAGCCTGTTACCATTACTATTACTTCCTCGTTACAAATTATCTTGCTATCAAACTACCTGTTCCCATCAATTGCAGTGCATGCAAAAATAACCTTGCTGAAAACAGCTTGTTATTTCCTTCTGCTCCTTGTTGGGTTCGACACTATTACTTGTCAAAAGGACTACGATTGATGCCCTATACTTGTCGGTCATCAAGACTCTTTTCTGGCGCCGTTGCCATGGAGTGAAGCGCTTTTGGTAAGTAGTAATTGGTAAGGGAAAATTTATATTACGTGCTGAAATATACTGTTGCTTGTTACTATGGAAAACAATCCTTTGAGGGGTTTGTTCGAGGTATCTTCACCTCGACCGGAAGCACAAAGAGTTGCTCCTCAACCTACCGCACCTACTAAAAATATTTGTTATGAGATTCCTTCAGGTATGATAGAGAAACTGCTAGCTAATCCTTATGTAGGAGATGGAACACTACATCCTGATATGCACCTCATCTATGTGGATGAAGTTTGTGGATTATTTAAGCTTGCAGGTTTACCCGGAGATGAGGTAAAGAAGAAGGTTCTCCCTTTATCTTTGGGGGGAAGGCATTAACATGGTATAGGCTATGCGCTGATATTGGAGCTTGGGATTGCAATCGATTGAAAATGGAATTTCATCAAAAGGTTTACCTATGCATCTAGTTTATCATGATCAAAATTATATATATATATATATATATATATATATATATATATATATATATATAATTTTTGGCCTTGTGAAGGAGAAAGCATTGCTCAATCTCGGGGAGGCTTAAATATATGATGTATACATGCCCCAATCATGAGCTCTCAATGGAAATTATCTTACAATTTATTTGCTCGGCTTTCTCATAGTGATAAAAGCATTCATGCTCGATTCTTCTTCAACTGGATCTTTTATGAAGAAAACCATTGAGTTCAGGTGGGACCTTCTTGAAAGAATTAAACGCAACTCCGAAGATTGGGAGCTCGACAAAGGCAACGAGTTAGGTATAACACTTTAGTTTGATTGTGTCTTCTATGGATACCGATGCATTTCATAGGTTTAGCAGTAAGTATGGACTTGACTCCGAGATAGTAGCCTCTTTTTGTGAATCATTTGCTACTTATGTTGATCTCCCTACTAAGAAGTGGTTTAAATATCATCCCCCTATTAAAGAAAAGATTGAGGAGCCAGTTATAGTTAAAGATGAAACTATCATTTACAATGTTGACCCAGTTGTGCCTACCGCTTATATTGAAAAACCACCTTTCCCTATTAGGATAAAGGAACATGCTAAAGTTTCAACCATGGTTAACAAAAGTAATATTAGAGCACCTATACCTTCTGAACAAATTAATGTAGAACCTAGTGTTGCTATGGTTAAAGATCTCTTGGTCGATAATATTGATGGGCATGTTATTTATTTCTGTGGGGAAGCTACTAGAATTGCCAAACCTGATGCTAAAGATAAGAAGAAGTCCATTGTTGGTATGCCTGTTGTTTCAGTTATCATGGCTTATGTGATTTGGGTGCTAGTGTTAGTGCTATCCCTTTTACTTTATACCAAGAAATCATGAATGATATTGCACCCACTGAATTAGAAGACACTAATGTTACCATTAAACTTGCAAACAGAGATACTATCAAACCACTTGGGATTGTTAGAGATGTCGAAGTCTTGTGTGGGAAAATAAAATACCATACTAATTTTATAGTTCTTGGTTCTCCATAAGATGATTTTTGTCCCATAATATTTGGTAGACCTTTCTTGAACACTGTTAATGCTAAGATAGATTGCAATAAAGAAATAGTTAGTGTCAACTTTGGTGATGTGTCTCATGAGTTTAATTTATCTAAGTTTCATAGACAACCTCATAATAAAGAATAGCCTAGAAAGGGTGAAATAATTAGTCTTGCTTCTATTGTGGTACCTCCTACTAATCCGTTAGAACAATATTTGCTAGACCATGAAAATGATGTGCACTTGCATGAAAGAAACGAAATAGAAAAAATGTTCTTTGATCAACAACCTATTCTTGAACACAATTTGCCTATTGGAGATCTAGGAGGTCCTCCTCCACCTAAAGGTGATCCTGTGTTTGAATTAAAAAAAAATTCCTGATACTTTGAAATATGCTTATCTTGATGAGAAGAAGATATATCTTGTTATTATTAGTGCTAAACTTACAGAGCATGAAGAAAAGAGGTTATTAAAAACTCTGAGGAAGCACCGTGTTGCTATTGGATATACTCTTGATGATCTTAAGGGCAACAGTCCCACTCTCTGTCCACACAAGATTAATATGGAACCCGATGCTAAACCAGTTGTTGATCATCAACGACAGTCAAATCCTAAGATGAAGGAAGTGGTAAGAACTGAAATATTAAAGCTTCTGCAAGCAGGTATAATTTACCCTATTGCTGATAGTAGATGTGTGATACGTCTCCAACGTATCTACTTTTCCTAACGCTTTTCCTCTTGTTTTGGATTCTAATTTGCATGATTTGAATGAAACTAACCCCGGACTAACGTTGTTTTCAGTAGAACTACCATGGCGTTTTTGTGCAGAAATAAAAGTCTCGGAATGGAACGAAACTTTGTGAGGAATTTTTATATAATAAATAAGAATTTCTGGAACCAAGACCTACCGGAGAGGGGCACCTGGGTGGGCACAACCTACTAGGGCGCGCCCCCTCTCCTAGCGCGCCCAAGTGGGTTGTCCCCACCTGGTGGCCTCGCAGACCCTGAAACCCACGCTATAAAATCCTATTTTTCCAGAAAAAAATCAAGGAGAAAGAATTGTTGTGATCCACGAGACGGAGCCGCCGTCACCTCCTGTTCTTCATCGGGGGGCCAGATCTAGAGTCTGTTTGGGGCTCCGGAGAGGGGGATCTTCGTTCTTCATCACCACCAACCCTTCTCCATCGCCAATTCCATGATGCTCCCCACCGGGAGTGAGTAATTCCTTCATAGGCTCGCTGGTCGGTGAGGAGTTGGATGAAATTCATCATGTAATCGAGTTAGTTTTGTTAGGGCTTGATCCCTAGTATCCACTATGTTCTAAGATTGATGTTGCTATGACTTTGCTATGCTTAATGCTTGTGACTTTGGGCCCGGGTGCCATGAACTCAGACCTGAACCATTTAAGTTATCATCATTATATACATGTTTTAGATCCAATCTTGCAAGTTATAGTCACCTACTATGTGTTATGGTCCGGCAACCCCGGAGTCACAATAGTCAGGACCACTCCCGGTGATGACCGTAGTTTGAGGAGTTCATGTATTCACTATGTGTTAATGCTTTGTTCCGGTTCTCTATTAAAAGGAGGCCTTAATATCCATTAGTTTCCAATATGGACCCCGCTGCCACGGGAGGGTAGGACAAAAGATGTCATGCAAGTTCTTTCCATAAGCACGTATGACTATTTACGGAATACATGCCTACATTATATTGACGAACTGGAGCTAGTGCCGTATCGCCCTAGGTTATAACTGCCTCATGATGAATATCATCCATCAAGTCACCGATCCAATGCCTACGAATTTATCTTATATTGTTCTTGCTAAGTTACTACTGTTATCATCACTGTTACACTTGCTACAAAATTACTTCTATCACTGTTATCGTTACCGTTACTGCTGTCACTACTATCAAAACTATCATATTACTTTGCTACTCATTACTCGCTGCAGATAATTAATCTCCAGGTGTGGTTGAATTGACAACTCAGCTGCTAATACCTTCAAATATTGTTTGGCTCCCCTTGTGTCGAATCTATAAATTTGGGTTGAATACTCTACCCTCGAAAACGGTTGCGATCCCCTATACTTGTGGGTTATCAAGACCGTTTTCTGGCGCCGTTGCCGGGGAGCATAGCTATATTTATTGAGTCACTTAGGATTATTATCAATTTATCACTATGAAGAATCTGAATGATGCTAAGACTAAGATATTTCCCTCAAAGACGAGGGGAGGTAAGGAACTTCCATCCAGTTCTGCTTTAGATTCACCTTCTGTTATAAGTAAACTTGCAACACCACCACATGCTATTAATCCTAATATGCCGCAATTTATTGATGATGCTTCTTCTGCTATGGATAATGCTTATGATGATTCCAGTACCATGCTTGATAATGATGATGTGCCACTTGGTGCATTTCTTGATGAACAAATTGCTAGAGTAATACAACATGATGTTGTTGAATCTGATGATGAGCTTGAAACTGAAACTCCTGAAACACCTGCTAGAACTAGCCTTCCTAGATATGAATTGCCTAAGGTACCGGAAGGTTATGTTATGAATGAGGAGACAAATAGAGATATTCTTGCTTGTAAGGATAGAGATGATCTAGAGAAATTATTATGCAAGTATAAAGAAAAATCTCTGAATGCTAGAATGAAATATGATCCTAAGTTTGCTACTTCACCTATCTTTATTGATGATAAGGATTATGAATTCTCTGTCGACCCAGAGTTAATTACTTGGCGGATTTTAGGGATCAACCAGATGATTTCCTAGAGAAATCATCCGCCTAGCCAGCCGTTGATTTGCACCAACAGAATATGATTAGAGCCGCATGATCCCATGGACCATGGCAGGATCACACCATCGATCACTTCTGTCCTAACATGTTCAGTCTTCCCCGTAGCAATTACAATTACCAGGAATGCTTGCTAGCTTGCACTAGTCATGTAGCGGCCGCGTTGCTGGTCAGCTCACAGTAGAACACCGACAAGCTCGCCACACAACGGCCACGGCTGCAGCGCTGGCGAGCTCATGGTTGCAGCACCGGGTTGCAGTAACGACGCTACTGCAACCATCCCCATGAAGTACCATTGATGCTCTCGCGGCCCGGCGATGCTCCATCACAACACCGGCAACGTTCTGGGATGCTCCATTGCAACACCGATGATGCTCCGGCAGCCCGAGGATGCTAAATACCAACACCAGCGATGCTCCGGGATGCTCTAGCGGCCCAAGGATGCTACATACCAACACTAGCGATGCTCCGGGATGCTCCATAGCAACCCCAGTGATGCTCCATAGCAAAACAGGTGTTGTATTGAAGCTCCGCCCCTCGCGCGTAGCACCACGCGTGTTGCATTGTTAGTTTCTACTGCCGGCGAGATGCATGGGTCGCAGCACCATGCAATACCTCCCATGGCAATAGCTTGTTGTGGCGCTTCAATGTAATCCTCGCCGGAGCTTCATTGCAACCCTTGTCGGAGCTTCGACAACCCCCGCGGCACTTCATTGCAACCCTCGCTGAAGCTTCAACACCCCGCGGCGCTTCACTGCAGCCCTGACGGCGCTTCACTGCAACCCTTGCTGGAGCTTCGACAACCCCCGCGGTGCTTTATTGCAACCCTCGGCGGAGCTTCAACAACGCCCGCGGTGCTTCACTGCAGCCCCGGCGGCACTTCATTGCAACCCTCGCCAGAGCTTCGACAACCCCCGCAGCGCTTCACTGCAGCCCTGGCAGCGCTTCATTATTGTTCCGACGCCTACGCATGTTGTTTCCACTCCATCATCTGGTGAATTTTAACAAGAATTTTCTTCAGATACCAACATCAGTGGCTATAATTTGAATATCTGAAATGTGTAGATGTGAAGGGTGTGTTCAACTCATTCTAGAACTTTTATAAAAAAATCAGTCTGAAACTAGAGTGAAAACTATTTTGCTTTCAGAGAGAAGTAATAACTCTAGAGTAAGAAATCAAGTTGCAAGAACAGAACCCCTACTTGAAGTGAGTACTCTTTCTGTTCAGCCAGTACTTCTTACTCTGAATTCCAAAATTGGGTGCACTTTTGACACGATATTAAACAAAACATAACAGGCATGTAAACCCAAGAAGCATTTCTAGGCACTAATGATGCAAGCATAAGTAGAGGCCACTAACCGCATAATTCAAGGAACCAAGACTGATGTAAGAAGCAATTGGACGGCGTTGCCATGTATCCCTGGAAGACTGCAGCTCTTGCATCTCTGGCCTGACCTGCTCCAGCATGTCCTGCATCTCAGTCCATTTTGCTCAGATTCGGTTCTCACAATCTACATTGTCTTCCCCACAATCTCCTTGCAGTCGCAGCAGCTTCCAGAGTGGACCAACTTGCAGTCTTCTCCCCAATCTGGAAGGAGAAAGATTTTAGCAGGACATAATTTAATTTTAACTCAACTTTCTTTCAGTACGCGTACTCAAAGCATGCTTGTAATGTACTGTAACATCTTTGGATCATAAAAGGAAGAATGTACTACCGTGCTCCATCCCAGATTCATAGGACCTCGCCGGCCGCCGGCGAAGCTTCACCGTAGCCCCACCACCGCGCGACAGTGCTCCATCACAGCATCGGCTGCCCCGTCGAAGCTCCATCACAGCATCCCATGGCGCCGACGATGCTTCACTGCAACACAGTGCGACGGCGACCGGGCTGTGACAAAGCACGAGGTGGCGACGGTGGATACTGCGACGCAGCATGGCGGCGATGGAGATGCCGCGATGCAGCAAGCGGTTGCGACGGTGAATCTTGCAGCAGCAAACGACCCCATGTATGCACGCCAATGCCTAGGAGTGGCGGTCGGCACCTTGTCTTGCAGAATCAGCGCGCCTTGCAGCGACGGGTGGATGGAAAGGGGGAAAGGGGAATCGAAGGAAGAAGACGATCGAGAGAGAACAGATAAGGTGGATGGGGTGGTGGGTGGGTCCCATGATAGATGCGTCACGCGAGGGACGCGCTAGGCAGAGACGAGCGTCGCACGATCCAGCTGGATCAAACGACTCGCGGGGCGGTTGATGCCTGGGAGAAATCATCCGGTTTAAAACAAACCTTTTCCTAATTACTTTGGTTGAATCTGATCCTTTCCATGGTTATGAAACTGAAACTGTTGTGGCACATCTTACTAAGTTGAATGATATAGCCACCCTTTTTACTCATGATGAGAAGACTCGCTATTACTTTATTCTCAAATTATTTCCGTTCTCATTAAAGGGTGATGCTAAAGCTTGGTACAATACTCTTGCTCCTGGTTGTGTGCATAGTCCCCAGAATATGATTTATTACTTCTGTGAAAAATATTTCCCGACTCATAGGAAACAAGCTGCCTTGCAGGAAATTTTAACTTTGTGCAAACTAAAGAAGAGAGTTTCCCACAAGCTTGGGGGAGGCTTTGCCAATTACTTAATGCTTTGCCTGATCATCCTCTTAAGAAAACTGAAATACTTGATATCTTATATAATGGACTAACCGATGCTTCTAGGGACTTCCAAGATAGTTGTGCTGGTTGTGTTTTCAGGGAATGAACTATTGGGCAAGTTGAAGAACTATTGAATAATATATTGAAAAATTATGATGATTGGACTATTTCTGAACCACCGCCTAAACCCACTCCAAACAAGAGGGGTATATTATATCTGAGTCCTAAAGATATGCAAGAGGCAAAGAAATCTATGAAGGAAAAAAGGTATTAAGGTTGAGGATGTTAAAATTTTACCTCCTATTGAAGAAATACATGGGCTTAATACACCACCACTGCCTAAGGTGGTAGAAGTAAATTCTTTAATGAAATTCAATGGTAATGACAATCCTCACAATATGCATCCTAGCCAATGTCTTTATGAGTTCGAAAATTACATTAGAAAGCCAGATCACTTCAATGCAAATGTTATGAAACAATTGAAATACAATTCTGATATGATTGCTCGCTTGAGTGACTTGTTATTTAGAATTTCAAATGATGTTAGAGGTGTTGGAAAACATGCTTCTATGGTTCAAACTTAGTTAGAACAAGTTGCTAAATCACAAAGAGAGTTGCTTGATGAAATGAATAATAATATACATGACTGTGCTGTTAGAGTTGCAAAAAGAGGAGGTAAAATGACTCAGGAACCACTTTATCCTGAGGGACACCCAAAAAGAATTGAACAAGATTCACGAAGAGTTAATACTGATGCACCTAGTCCTTCTAGAAAGGAAAAGAAGAAGAAAAATGATAGGACTTTGCATGCTTCTAGTGAATTGAAATAGAAAAACCTCCTGATAATGATAATGAAACTTCTATCTCTGATGCTGAAACTCAATCTGGTAATGAACACTCACCTTCGGATAATGAAAAGGATAATGATGAGGTTCATGAGGACACTCAAACAAATAATAAAGAACCAGATGATGATGTTGAGATAGAACCACCTGTTGATCTTGATAACCCACAACCCAAGAATAAAAGATATGATAAAAGAGACTTTGTGGCTAGAAAACATGGTAAAGAAAGAGAACCGTGGGTTCAAAAACCTATGACTTTTCCACCCAAGTCAACTAAAAAGAATGATGTTGAAGAATTTTAATGCTTTGCTGAAATGTTGAGGCCTGTTTTTTTGCGTACTCGCTTGACTGATATCTTGAAAATGCCTCCTTAATTATGCAAAGTATATGAAAGACATCATCACTAATAAGAGAAAAATACCGGAAGATGAAATCTCCACTATGCTTGCTAGTTATACTTTTAAAGATGGAGTACCTAAAAAACTTGGAGATCCGGGAATACCAACTATACCTTGCTCCATCAAAAAGAATTATGTGAAAACTGCTTTGTGATGTTTAGTAGTTGGTGTTAGTGTTATGCCCTTCTCTTTATATAAAAGGCTTAATTTGAATAAACTCACAGCTACTGAAATATCTTTGCAAATGGCGGACAAATAAACTGCCATACCTATCGGTATCTGTGAGGATGTGCCCATTGTTGTTGCTAATGTTACTATTTTGACTGACTTTGTTATACTTGAGATGCCCGAGGACGATAACATGTCGATTATCCATGGTAGACCCTTCTTGAATACTGTAGGGGCTATTATTGATTGCAATAAAAGCAAGGTCACTTTTCATATCAATGTTAATGAGCATACGGTGCACTTTCCGAAGAAACAATTCCAAGTGAATGGTATTAATGTTATTGAAAAATCTCCGACAATCACTATTGGAAGTTTTCAAATACCTCTACCTATTGTCAAAAAGAAATATGAAATGCCAACTGTTGGGGACATTCAGATCCCCATTGAGGTAACTTAGTGATTTATGTAAGTTCTTCAGTTTTATGCTAATCGAAAGTGGTTGTTAATAAGATTTGATCAACCTCGTTAATGAATCATTTTTTAGAGGAATGAAGTTGATGAATTTAGTAAGCACTACCTTCTATCCCTACTTTTTATTCTATGTTTTTATTAGTTATATAAAATGAAATGCCATCATTTGTCTGTTTTCTGAATTTCCCGTGCAATAAAAAATGACCGGAAAAAAAAGTTCTCAGAATGCTCTGAAAATTTAATATGATTTTTTTCTGAATATTTCAGAATTTCTGGTGCAAATAATATCAGAGGGAGGTGCACCAGGTGGGCACAACCCACCTGGGCGCGCCAGGACCCCCAGGCACGCCCTGGTGGGTTGTGGTCTTCACATGGGCCCCCTCACTTATCTCTTCATACCACATCATCACTGACCTCCAGAAAAAAATCTACATTGCTCTCTCTCCCATGTTCTTGCTCTCAAACCCGCGGATTTCGATCTGTTTGCTTGAAGCTCCATTTCCGAAACTGTTTCGGGGGATTGTTGCTTGGTCTGTGACTCCACCGTTTGTCTAATTAGTTTTTGTTTTAGTGGTTTATATTTTGAATAATTAGCTACTCTTGGTGCTGGTATAGATGAGCTTGCATGTTGAATTCTTAGAGTTCTAAGTAGTTTGAATGCTTGCTATGGCCTCTATGTATCCCTATGAGTTGTTGCTATCAAATTTTGAAGTTTTGTTGAGAAAAATTTGTGGACTAAAAATTTCAGAATTTGTGTTCATAGGAAAAAGATGAATATCTTTAAGAAGTTTGCTTCTAAGAAAAACTCCAAGGGTGTTATTGGGGAGTCATCTGACAGTGATCTCCATCCTCGGAGGTTGGCGGAGGTACGGCAGTGCGAATGACCGCATACCAAGTTCATGGAAGAGGCTGGAATCCTGCAGGAGTTCACACAATATGCTGCTAATGCCGACCTCACCAACTTCATCGCAGATGAGTGTGAACAGCATCAAATCCTCACAAACATCTTCGTTAGAAGTTTTTCTTTCCTTCCTTAGGAATAATCCTCCTGAAGTGAGTTTTGATTTATATGCTGAAAACCATCAGATACAACTTACTGAATTTTGTAACATATGCATGATCCCTTCTGATGGGAGCGGCCGGCTGAGTTTGAGGCCTTTTATTGCACCTTGACAGTGGGAGATGAGAGAGGGATGTCAGCTATCACTGCCGCTGGCTTGGTTTTTCCTGCTGTTCATTACTTTGCTCTTTTCATTGCAAAATGCGTGCTTGCCAGAGAGAAGGTGGGTGCCCTCAGTTCACTAGACCTTGCTGTTTTATGTCGTGCACTGGAGGGCGACAACACTTATAGCTTGGGAGCTATTGTGGCCCGTTGCCTACACATTAATAAATCCAAGGGTAAAATACATGGCGGGATTTTTGCTACTCGTTTGGCGGCTCACTTTAATGTTGAGATACGCCATCATGATTACCCTCTGACCAAAGTTTACCTAGACCGCACAGCCATGGATCACCACCATTTCACAGATAAAGATTCTCCTGACATTCCTATTCCATATAATCTGGTTTTTAGCATTGAAACTCGTGATATTATCCCATTGCCTGCTCCTGCTTTGTTTGATTATGTTGCCAGGGGCGGATATAGGATTATGCATGCGGACACCATCGCCTACCAGAACACTCAGGCTGCTGCGGAGGCAGCAGAGGAACCTCAGAAGTGGGATGAGTGGATGCCCGCTCCTCAGTACCCCTACTACCATCCAGGCTACTGATCGACTACCAAGTTAGGCCAAAAGCCTTAGATTGGGGGAGTACGTGTTCTCATCGACATTAAATTCATGCCCACTTATTTCCGTTAGTCGGTGCTCACACTTTTCATTGTATCATCCATGCTTAGATTTATTTTCTTGCTTTCTTCTTGTGTGTTTGAAAAAACTTAGAAAAACCAAAAAAATAGTTGTAGTTAATTTACTTGCTATACATGCTTAGTAGTAATACTAAAAAGAAAACCCAAAAAGATTTCCTTGTTCTTCTTTTCCTTGTTGGGAGCTTTCCCGTGTGAATAGTTTTTCTCGTTTTTGCTTTTCCCTTTTATGTGCTTGTTCAAGAAAACCAAAAACTCCAAAAATATTTCACTGTGTTTCTCTGAATTTCTTTTCTTTTTATTCGAGTCTTACAGAGGAGAAGACCATGATGAAAATGGTGAGTGGCTCTCATATGAATAACTATTGATCTAATAAAGAGCACATTTTACCTTGTCTTCTCCCGTTGAATAAAATGTTTGTAGATTCCAGCTTAATCCACGACACTCTTGCACTATTATTATTTTCATATCGTTCGGTTGTGCAAGTGAAAGGCAATAATGAAGATATTCGATGAACTGGTCGTGGCAGAGAGAAACGGTTATGAACTTGACTTGTTCTGTTTGTGTAAATATGTTTAACCTAGTATCCATGATTTAGCCCGTTATGATTAAACATGTTTGCAATGACAATTAGAGATTATAGTTTCTCATGCCATGCATAAGTATCTAGGAGTGGATAATGATTTATCTTGGATATCAACATTGCATTTAAATGATTGTGATGTAGTATGATGATATGGTATCCTCCTTTGAATGTTCGAGTGGCTTGATTTGGCACATGTTCATGCATGTAGTTGAATCAAAACCAACATAGCCTCTATGATATTTATGTTCATGGTGTTCATATCCTACTCATGCTAGTGTCCAATGTTACTTATGCATAATGCATGTTTGTGACCGTTGTTGCTCTCTAGCTGGCCGCTTCTCAATCTAATTGCTAGTCGTCGCCTGTACTAAGTGGGGATTCTGCTTGTACATCAAAAACCTTGAACCAAAAGTTATTCCAGATGAGTCCACCATACCTAACTATATGTGGTATTACCCTGCCGTCCTAAGTAAATTTGCAAGTGCCACCTCTAAAAACATCAAATAAATATTCTTTTTTTGTGTGCCTGCATCGTTCATGGAATGACAGGAGGTGGTCGGTATCTTCCATGCTAAGCGGGTTATTCTCAGGTCGAGTGTTTATTTACTCACCATCGCACGAGAAAAGGGAGGTGATAGGGATTCCCAGTCCCGAACTTAAAAATGCAAATAATTAAACAAAACTCCCCCGGGACTTTTGTTGGTATGGACGGCACCCGTTGTTTCGGACAAGCCGTGGAGTGTGATTGTTGGTGGAGGGGGGGTAAACCTTTACTCTTATCGCTTGGGAACCGCCACTAGCGTGCTTAGCATGGAAGATATTGATATCTGATAGTTGTGAAGTAAATGAGAAGGGTGCATGTCTCAAAATATCATTTACCTCTGTTTTAAAACTTGAGCTCTGGCACCTCTGCAAATCACTGATTCCCTCTACGAAGAGACTATCTATTTACTTTTATCTTGTGTCATCACCTTCTAAAAAAAGCGACAGAACCTGAGAGCACAGCTGTCATGACTTATGCATTGTGTGTAGCTAATGTTGGGTGCATCATGACTGGATCTTTTCTACCATGAATATAATGTTTAGTCGCTGTTGAACTTCGGAGGTGCTCTGCATTTATGTTTTGCGGTCTCAGAAAGGGGTAGCAAGATACCACTATTGTCATATTATATCATGGTTGTTTTGACAACGTGTTGCTGTTTGAGATACCTTATTATTGCTCGCTAGCTGATTTTGTCATTGATATGAGTTAATATAATTTTTAAGAGTTATTGTCGGCATGGTTAGTTATAATGTTGGCTGAAAACCTGGGAGCTGTTTAAGCTTATTTTTGCAAATAAGAGAAAAATAGTTCATAAAAGTTTTTCTTTTTCACTTTCAGTTTATCAACTAAATTGCTTGAGGACAAGCAAAGGTTTAAGCATGGGAGAGCTCATACGTCTCCAACGTATCTATTTTTCCTAACGCTTTTCCTCTCGTTTTGGACTCTAATTTCCATGATTTGATGAAACTAACCCCGGACTGACGCTGTTTTCAGCAGAACTACCATGGTGTTGTTTTTGCGAAGAACTAAAAGTTCTCGGAATGGAACGAAACTTTGCGAGGAATTTTTATATAATAAATAAGAATTTCTAGAGCCAAGACCTACCGGACAGGGGAACCTTGGTGGGAACCACCCACCAGGGAGCGCCCCCCTCTCCCGGCACGCCTAGGTGGGTTGTCCCCACCTGGTGGCCCCGCAGACCCTAAAACTGACGCTATAAAATCCTATTTTCTAGAAAAAATTCAAGGAGAAAGAATTATCGCGATCCACGAGACGGAGCCGCCGGCACCTCCCATTCTTCATGAGGAGGCCAGATCTGGAGTCCGTTTGGGGCTCCGGTGAGGGGGATCTTCGTTCTTCGTCATCACCAACCCTTCTCCATCGCCAATTCCATGATGCTCCCCACCAGGAGTGAGTAGTTCCTTCATAGGCTCGCTGGTCGGTGAGGAGTTGAATGAGATTCGTCATGTAATCAAGTTAGTTTTATTAGGGCTTGATCCCTAGTATCCAATATGTTCTAAGATTGATGTTGCTATGACTTTGCTATGCTTAATGCTTGTCACTTTGGGCCCGGGTGCCATGAACTCAGATCTGAACCATTTATGTTATCATCATTATATCCATGTTTTAGATCCGATCTTGCAAGTTATAGTCACCTACTACGTGTTATGATCCGGCAACCCCAGAGTGACAATAGTCAGGACCACTCCCGGTGATGACCGTAGTTTGAGGAGTTCATGTATTCACTATGTGTTAATGCTTTGTTCCGGTTCTCTATTAAAAGGATGCCTTAATATCCCTTAGTTTCCAATATGGACCCTGCTGCCACAGGAGGGTAGGACAAAAGATGTCATGCAAGTTCTTTCCATAAGCACGTATGACTATTTACGGAATACATGCCTACATTATATTGACGAACTGGAGCTAGTGCCGTATCGCCCTAGGTTATAAATGTGTCCTGATGAATATCATCCAACAAGTCACCGATCCAACGCCTATGAATTGATCTTATATTGTTCTTGCTAAGTTACTACTGCTATCATCATTGTTACACTTGCTACAAAATTACTAGTATCACTGTTACCATTACCGTTACTGTTGTCACTACTATCAAAACTATCATATTACTTTGCTACTTATTACTCGCTGCAGATAATTAATCTCTAGGTGTGGTTGAATTGACTCAGCTGCTAATACCTTCAAATATTCTTTGGTTCCCCTTATGTCAAATCTATAAATTTGGGTTGAATACTCTACCCTCGAAAACTGTTGCGATCCCCTATACTTGTGGGTTATCAATGTGTAAGTCATGTTCACTTTGTCCCTAAGAAAGAGCTATTACTGTATTTCCTAATGATAAAAATGAACTTATTCCACAAAGAATTGTGACTAGCTATAGAATGGTAATTGATTTTAGAAAATTAAATAAAGCCGCTAGAAAATATCAGTACCCTTTGCCTATTATTGATCAAATGTTAGAAAGATTATCTAAGCATACACACTTATGTTTTCTTGATGGATATTCTGGTTTCTCTCAAATACCTGTATCGCAACCTGATCAAGAGAAAACCACTTTTACTTGCCCTTTTTCGAACTTATGCTTATAGACGTATGCATTTTGGTTTATGAATGCACCTACTACCTTTCAAAGATGCTTGACTGCTATATTCTCTCACTTTTGTGAAAAGATTGTTGTGGTTTTCATGGATGATTTTTCCATTTATAGAACTTGTTCTGATGATTGCATAAGCAACCTTGGTCGAGTTTTGCAGAGATGTGAACAAACTAACCTTGTCTTGAATTGGAAGAAGTGCTACTTTATGGTGAATGAAGGTATTGTCTTGGGGCACAAAATTTATAAACAAGGTATTGAGGTAGATAAAGCTAAAGTTGACGCAACTGATAAAATGCCATGTCCTAAAGATATTAAAGGTATAAGAAGTTTCCTTGGTCATGTCGGTTTCTATAGGAGGTTTATTAAAGACTTCTCTAAAACTTCCTAGGCCTCTTATTAATCTCTTGCAAAAAGATATTCCATTTGTTTTTTATGATGATTGCGTAGAAGCCTTTGAAACCCTTAGAAAGCCTTAACTTCTGCACCTACTATTCAACCACCTGATTGGAACTCAACTTTTGGAATCATGTGTGATGCTAGCGATTATGTTGTTGGTGTTGTACAGAGAATTGATCAGAAATTAAATGTTATCCTTTATGCTAGCAAGACTCTAGACGGTGCTCACTACTACTCAGAAAGAATTTTTAGCAGTTTTGTTTGCTTGTGATAAATTCAGATTTACATAGTCGATTCCAAAGTAACTGTTCACACTGATCATGCTAGTATTGAATACCTTATGGAAAATATAGATGCTAAACCTAGAGTCATTAGGTGGGTTATTTTCCTACAAGAATTTGACTTTCATATCACTAATAGGAAGGGAGCTGAGAACCCCGTAGATGATAACTTGTCTAGGTTAGAAAATATCCTTGATGACCTAGTACCTATTGATGATAGCTTCCCCGATGAACAACTAGCTGTCATAAATGCTTCTCGTAATACTCCTTGGTATGCAGACTATGCTAATTATATTGTTGCTAAATTCAAACCACATAGTTTCACATACCAACAAAACAAACAATTCTTCTTGGATTTAAGACATTACTGTAGGGATGACCCACGTCTTTATAAAGAAGGAGTAGATGGTATTATTAGAGGTTGTATACCTGAGCATGAACAGGAACAAATCCTACGGATATGTCACTCTGAAGCCTATGGAGGACATCATGCGGGAGATAGAACTGCACACAAGGTATTACAATCTGGTTTTTATTGGCCTACTCTTTTCAAGGATGCTCATAAGTTTGTTTTATCTTGTGATGAATGTCAAAGAATTGGTAATATTGGTAGACGTCAAGAAATGCCTATGAATTATTCACTTGTTATTGAACCATTTGATGTTTGGGGCTTTGATTATATGAGACCTTTTCCTTCCTCTAATGAGTATACACATATATTGGCTGCTGTTGATTATATCACTAAGTGGGTAGAAGCTATTCCAACTAGTACTATTGATCATAACACCTCCATTAAAATGCTTAAAGAAATTATTTTCCCGACGTTTGGGGTCCCTACATATTTAATGACTGGTGGTGGTTCACATTTTATTCACGGTGTTTTTCGTAAATTGCTTGCTAAATATGATGTCAACCATAGAATTGCATCCCCTTATCACCCTCAATCTAGTGGTCAAGTTGAGTTGAGGGATACAGAAATAAAATTAATTTTCCAAAAAACCATCAATAGATCTCAAAAGAATTGGTCTAAGAAACTTGACGATGCACTTTAATTTGGGCTTATAGAACAGCTTATAAAAATCCTATGGGTATGTCTCCATATTAAAGGTTTATAGAAAAGCTTGTCATTTGCCTCTTGAGATAGAACATAAGGCATATTGGGCAATTAAAGAACTCAATTATGATTTCAAACTTGCCGGTGAAAGGAGGTTATTTGATATTAGCTCATTAGATGAATGCAGAACCCCTATGAAAATGCCAAATTGTTCAGAGTAAAAGTTAAAAGATATGGCATGACAAAAGAATCCAAAAGCGAGAATTCAAAGTGGGTGAGTATGTTCTATTGTACAATTCTCATTTTAGATGTTTTGTAGGAAACCTCTTCTCCAAGTGGGAAGGGCCATATATCATTGAAGAAGTTTATCGCTCTGGACCTATTAAAATCAATAATGCCAAAGGCACTAATCCGAAGGTAGTCAATGGACAAAGAATTAAGAACTATATTTCAGGTACACCTGTTAATGGTTAAACTAACATTATTCAAACCATGACACCGGAGGAATACATAAAAGAGACCTTCCAGAGCACTTCAGAACCCTGAAAAGGAAGAGGTACGTGATGCGGTAAGTAAACTGACTCCAAAAATTCTGTAAAGATATTTTTTGTTAGTTTTGGAATATTAGAAAAAATAAGAAGAAGAAGAAACACCAGAGAAGGCAACCAAGGTGCCCACTTGGCACCAGGGCGCGCCTGCCCCTCCTGGCGTGCCCTAGTAGGTAGTGGGCCCCTCGAGAACCTTCCCGACTTTGTTTTCCTATGGTATACTTGTTTCCCAAGATAATTTTTTTTATATATACCCCCAGATGATTTGACAACTGCATCGCGGAAATATCCTCTTTTCTTGTTTTGTGCTATTTTACTAGCAGATCTAAATTTATGTCGTCACAAGATTCAGATGGAGAGAGCTATGTTTCCCACTGATAACCCACAAGTATAGGGGATCGCAACAAATTTCGAGGGTAGAGTATTCAAGCCAAATTTATTGATTCGACACAAGGGGAGCCAAAGAATATTCTCAAGTATTAGCAATTGAGTTGTCAATTCAACCACACCTGGATAACTTAGTATCTGCAGCAACGTATTTAGTAGCAAAGTAGTATGGAAGTAACGGTAACGGTGGCAAAAGTAACAGTGATAGTTTTTGTAGTGATTGTAACAGTAGCAACGGAAAAGTAAATAAGCGAAGAACAATATGTGGAAAGCTCGTAGGCATTGGATCGGTGATGGAGAATTATGTCGGATGCGATTATTCATGCAACAGTTATAACGTAGGGTGACACAGAACTAGCTCCAATTCATCAATGTAATGTAGGCATGTATTCCGAATACAGTCATACGTGCTTATGGAAAAGAACTTGCATGGCATCTTTTGTCCTACCCTCCCGTGGCAGCGGGGTCCTATTGGAAACTAAGTGATATTAAGGCCTCCTTTTAATAGAGTACCGGAAACACATAGTGAATACATGAATTCCTCAAACTACGGTCATCACCGGGAGTGGTCCCGATTATTGTCACTTCAGGCTTGCCGGATCATAACACATAGTAGGTGACTATAGACATGCAAGATAGGATCAAGAACTCACATATATTCATGAAAACATAATAGCTTCAGATCTGAAATCATGGCACTCGGGCCCTAGTGACAAGCATTAAGCATAGCAAAGTCATAGCAACATCAATCTCAGAACATAGTGGATACTAGGGATCAAACCCTAACAAAACTAACTCGATTACATGATAAATCTCATCCAACCCATCACTGTCCAGCAAGCCTATGATGGAATTACTCACGCACGGCGGTGAGCATCATGAAATTGGTGATGGAGGATGGTTGATGATGACGATGGCGACGGATTCCCCTCTCCGGAGCCCCAAACGGACTCCAGATCAGCCCTCCCGAGAGAGATTAGGGCTTGGCGGCAGCTCCGTATCGTAAAACGCGATGAATCCTTCTCTCTGATTTTTTTCTCCCCGAACACGAATATATAAAGTTGGAGTTGAGGTCGGTGGAGCTCCAGGGGGCCCACGAGGCAGGGGGCGCGCCCTGGGGGTCAGTCGCACCTCCCACCCTCGTGGAGAGGGTGTGGGCCCCCTGGCCTTGATTCTTTCGCCAGTATTTTTTATTATTTCCAAAAATAATCTCCGTGAAGTTTCAGGGCATTTTGAGAACTTTTGTTTCTGCACAAAGATAACACCATGGCAATTCTGCTGAAAACAACGTCAGTCCGGGTTAGTTCCATTCAAATCATACAAGTTAGAGTACAAAAGAGGGGCAAAAGTGTTTGGAAAAGTATATACGACGGAAATGTATCAACTCCCCCAAGCTTAAACCTTTGCTTGTCCTCAAGCAATTCAGTTGATAAACTAAAAGTGATAAAGAAAAACTTTTACAAACTCTGTTTGCTCTTGTTGTTGTAAATATTTAAAGCCAGCATTCAAGTTTTCAGCAAAGATTATGAACTAACCATACTCACAATAACACTTAGGTTTCATGTTTACTCATGTGAATGGCATAATCAACTAGAAAGCAATAATAATAAATCTCGGATGACAACACTTTCTCAAAACAATCATAATATGATATAACAAGATGGTATCTCGCTAGCCCTTTCTGAGACCGCAAAACATAAATGCAGAGCACCTTTAAAGATCAAGGACTGACTAAACATTGTAATTCATGGTAAAAGAGATCCAATCATAGTCATACCCAATATGAATTAATAGTAATGGATACAAATGACAGCGGTGCTCTCCAGCTGGTGCTTTTTAATAAGAGGGTGATGACTCAACATAAAAGTAAATAGATAGGCCCTTCGCAGAGGGAAGCAGGGATTTGTAGAGGTGCCAGAGCTCGATTTTCAAATAGAGATAAATAATATTTTGAGCGGCATACTTTCATTGTCAACATAACAACCGAGAGATGGCGATATCTTCCATGCTACACACATTATAGGTGGTTCCCAAACAGAATGGTAAAGTTTATACTCCCCCTCCACCAACAAGCATCAATCCATGGCTTGGTCGAAACAACGAGTGCCTCCAACTAACAAGAGTCCCGAGGGAGTTTTGTTTGCAATTATTTTGATTTGGTTTGCATAAAGCATGGGACTGGGCATCCCGGTGACCAGCCATTTTCTCGTGATTGAGGAGCGGAGTCCACTCCTCTTGAGAATAACCCGCCTAGCATGGAAGATACTGACAGCCTAGTTGATACATGAGATATTCGATCATGCAAAACAGAATTTCATTTGAAGGTTTAGAGTTTGGCACATACAAATTTACTTGGAACGGCAGGTAGATACCGCATATAGGAAGGTATAGTGGACTTATATGGAATAACTTTGGGGTTTAAAGGATTGGATGCACAAGCAGTATTCCCGCTTAGTAAGAGTGAAGGCTAGCAAAAGACTGGGAAGCGACCAACTAGAGAGCGACAAAAGTCATGAACATGCATTAAAATTAATAAACATTGAGTGCAAGCATGAGTAGGATATAATCCACCATGAACATAAATATCGTGAAGGCTATGTTGATTTTGTTTCAACTACATGTGTGAACATGTGCCAAGTCAAGTCACTCGAATCATTCAAAGGAGGATACCACCCTATCATACCAAATCACAACCATTTTAATAGTATGTTGGAACGCAAGGTAAACCATTATAAACTCCTAGCTAATTAAGCATGGCATAAGTAACTATAATCTCTAATTGTCATTGCAAACATGTTTATTCATAATAGGCTGAATCAGGAACAATGAACTAATCATATTTACAAAAACAAGAGAGGTCAAGTTCATACCAGCTTCTCTCATCTCAATCAATCCATCATATATCGTCATAATTGCCTTTCACTTGCATGACCGAACGATGTGAATAATAATAATAGTGCACGTGCATTGGACTAAGCTGGAATCTGCGAGCATTCAATAAACAGGAGAAGACAAGACAATATGGGCTCTTGGTTAAATCAACAATAATGCATATAAGAGCCACTTCAACAATTTTATTAGTCTTCTCCTATTGACCACCAAAGAAAAGAAAAGAAATAAAACTATTTACACGAGAAAGCTCCCAACAAGCAAAAGAAGAATAGGAAATATTTTTGGGTTTTCTTTTAATTATTACTACTACAGCAAGAAAATAAGCTAGCTAAAAGCTACTACTATTTTTTTTCTTAAGGTTTTTCAAACACACAAGAAGAAAGCATAAAAAGGAGAATAAACTAGCATGGATATTACAGTGAAAAAGTATGAGCATCGACAACTAGCAATGAATGTGTGAACATAAATGTAATGTCAGTGAGAAATACGTACTCCCCCAAGCTTAGGCTTTTGGCCTAAGTTGGTCTATTGCCACGGCTGGCCTGGCGGATATCCGAAGTTGTAACTGGGGTCGTACTGACATGAAGCCTCGGGTTGCCACTGGTATGCAACCTCCTCCGGATCCCACTGGTAAACAAACTGGCGTGGGGGAACAAATTGTGGTTCCGGATCTGGCTCTGTAGCTGATGTGGGGTTCCGGTAGGCTTGAATGGCCTCGAACGGAACATGGTACTCGCCTGCAGATAAATCAAACAAGGAAGGAGCAGGCAAGGTAATAGTCTCAGGGTGATTTTTATCAAATAACAGTCTATAGTTAAGCTCCTTTTTCCTGTTCCTAACAATGAAATCATGTGCAACCATACTCTTGTAATCTAGAAAAACAGTAGGCAACAACTTTTGTTCTTTCTCATAATGCCTAATAGGTATGTTAAAGTATGCAGCGAGGCGCGAGGCGAAGATGCCTCCCAAGATGGGGCCCTTAGTACGGTTAAGATTTAACCGCTTTGCAACAATAGCGCCCATACTGCATGAGTCATCACGAAACAAGGCATGGCATAAAATAACAATATCAGGGGCACTTAGGTTGCCACAGTTTCCGCGACCAATTAACCATCTACTTGCAAATAATGCAAAGTAACGTAAAACAGGAAAATGTATGCTAGTAATTCTTGCATCGGAAACTTTCCTAGTTTCCCCTACAGCAATTGTATCAATAAACCCCTCCACATCATCATGATGTGGTTCCTCTACGCTACCCAAAGAGGGCAATTTGCAAACCTCAAAAAATTCAGAGAGGGGCATCTCCTTATACTCATCGTATAAATAGAAATCCACCGAAGGTGGTGACCTCCTAGCAAGGAAATGAAAATTTTGCACATAACATTAGTGAGTAAGAGATACTGTTCGCGTTGGTCATGGAGGAAGTCGGTGAGGCCTGCATTCTCAGCCAACTCATAAAAATCATCATAAATACCGGCTGCTCTCAAGAAATCATCACAAGGCCATTCACACGGCCGAACTTCCGTGGTGCGAGGGAGATTATATTTGGGCCTCTCTTCTTCTTCACTTTGCTTATCCTTCGAGCTTCGGCTCGAAGAGCCCCTCAAAAATCTCTTCATCATTTTCTGAAAATTTCTGAAATTTTTAGTAACTTCAAATAAAAGTGAACCAAGCTTAGCAAAATTGATAGCAACTACTCCCACAAGTTCCTAGAGACTATATCATGCATTAGAACTACTTGGAACCATATAAATTTGACATGCAAGCTCAAGAACAGGGTCACCTAAGCAGCAAAAATTTGCAATGAATAAAGCACTAGAACAAAAACTAATTGGACCATTGGAGGAGTCACATACCAAAGAACAATCCCCCAAAGCAGTTTTGTGAGAGGTGCTTTGAGCAAGGAGATCGAAAATGGCAGCAAAATGAGCAAGAACTCATGCTTGAGCTGGTTGGTGATTTTTTTGGGAGGAAGAAGGAGTGTGTGGTTGCTGGAATAAGTCGAGGGGAGCCACCATGGGCCCATGAGGCAGGGGGCGCGCCCGGGGGGTGGGCGCGCCCTGGACCCTCATGGCCAGGTGCTTGCTCCCCCTGCTTTGTTCTCAGTGCCAGATATTCTCAAATATTCTAGAAAAAATCTTATTTCATTTTCGGGGCATTTGGAGAACTTTTATTTTTGGGGTATTTTTTATTACATGGGTAAATCAGAAAACTGAAAGAAAATACTATTTTTGCTTTATTTAATCTAAATTACAGAAAGTAAAGGAGGGGTACAGAAGGTTATGCTTTCTAACTTCATCCATCTCATGCTCATCAAAAGGAATACATTAACAAGGTTGATCAAGTCTTGTTAACAAACTCGTTCCGAATAACATGGAACTGGAGAAATTTCGAATAACACTATGTTACCTCAACGGGGATATGCACTTCCCCAATAATAAGAATATCATATCTCTTTTTGACAGTAAGAAGAGGAAATTCAAAACCTCCAAAAATAATTGATGGAATTTTTCCAATAGAGTTTATACTATGAACTTGAGGTTGTTCCTCGGAAAGTGTACCGTATGCTCATTGCCATTAACATGAAAAGTGACATTGCCTTTGTTGCAATCAATAAGAGCCCCTGCAGTATTCAAAAAGGGTCTTCCAAGAATAATAGACATACTATCATCCTCGGGAATATCAAGAATAACAAAGTCCATTAAAATAGTAACGTTTGCAACCACAACAGGCACATCCTCACAAATACCAATAGGTATAGCAGTTGATTTATCAGCCATTTGCAAAGATATTTCAGTAGGTGTCAACTTATTCAAATCAAGTCTACGATATAAAGAGAGAGGCATAACACTAACACTGGCTCCAAGATCACATAAAGCAGTTCTAACATAGTTTCTTTTAATGGAGCATGGTATAGTGGGTACTCCTGGATCTCCAAGTTTCTTTGGTATTCCACCCTTAAAAGTATAATTAGCAAGCATGGTGGAAATTTCAGCTTCCGGTATCTTTCTTTTATTTGTAACAATTTCTTTCATATACTTAGCATAACGATTCATTTTAAGCATATCAGTCAAACGCATACGCAAAAAGATAGGTCTAATCATTTCAGCAAAGCGCTCAAAATCCTCATCATCGTTTTTCTTGGATGCTTTAGGAGGGAAAGGCATGGGTTTTTGAACCCATGGTTCTCTTTCTTTACCGTGCTTCCTAGCAACAAAATCTCTCTTATCATAACGTTGATTCTTTGATTGTGGGTTATCAAGATCAACAGCAGGTTCAGTTTCTACATCATTACCATTACTAGGTTGAGCATCAACATGAACATCATCATTAACATTATCATTAGGTTCATGTTCATTTCCAGATTGTGTTTCAGCATCAAAGATTGAAATATCATTGGGATTCTAAGGCGTGTCTACAACAGGTTCACTAGAAGCATGCAAAGTCCTATCATTTTTCTTTTTCTTCTTTTTAGAAGGACTAGGTGCATCAACATTATTTCTTTGAGAATCCTGCTCAATTCTCTTAGGGTGGCCCTCAGGATACAAAGGTTCCTGAGTCACTTTAACCCCTCTAGTTGCAACTCTAACAGCAAAGTCATTATTCTTACTATTCAATTCATTGAGCAAATCATTTTGAGCTTTAAGTACTTGTTCCACTTGAGTGGTAACCATAGAAGCATGTTTACTAATGAGTTTAAGTTCACCTTTAACTCTAGACATATAATCATCCAAGTGTTCAATCATATAAGCATTGCGTTTTAATTCTCTACCAAAATAAGCATTGAAGTTTTCTTGCTTAGCCATAAAGTTATCAAACTCATCTAAGCATTGGCTAGCAAACTTAATAGGCGGGATTTCAGCTTTATCATATCTATAGAGAGAATTTACCTTTACTACCTGTGTCGGGTTATCAAGACCATGTGTTTCTTTAATAGGTGATGAATCAAATCCATGTATTTCTTCAACAGGAGGTAAATTAAGACCATGTATTTCTTCAACAGGAGGTAAATTCTTAACATCTTCAGCTTTTATACCTTTTTCTTTCATAGATTTCTTTGCCTCTTGCATATCTTCAGGACTGAGAAATAGAACACCCCTTTTCTTCGGAGTTAGCTTAGGAGTTGGTTCAGGAAGTGTCCAATTATTTTCATTTGTCAACATATTATTCAATAGAATTTCAGCTTCACCAACAGTTCTTTCCCTGAAAACACAACCAGCACAACTATCCAGGTGGTCTCTGGAAGCATCGGTTAGTCCATTATAAAAGTTATCAATTATTTCATTTTTCTTGTGAGGATGATCAGGCAAAGCATTAAGTAATTGGAGAAGCCTCCCGCAAGCTTGTGGGAGACTCTCTTCTTCAATTTGCACAAAATTATATATATCCCTTAAAGCAGCTTGTTTCTTATGAGCAGGGAAATATTTAGCAGGGAAGTAATAAATCATATCCTGGGGACTACGCACACAACCAGGATCAAGAGAATTAAACCATATCTTACCATCACCCTTTAATGAGAACGGGAATAACTTAAGGATATAATAGTAGCGAGTTTTCTCATCATTAGTGAACAGGGTGGCTATATCATTTAATTGAGTAAGATGTGCCACAACAGTTTCAGATTCATAGCCATAGAAAGGATCAGATTCAACCAAAGTAATTACATCAGGATCAACAGAGAATTCATAATCCTTATTAGTAACGAAGATAGGTGAAGTAGCATAAGCAGGATCATATTTCATTCTAGCATTCAGAGTTTTTTCTTTAAGCTTAGCTAATAATTTTTTAAATCACTTCTATCATTGCAAGCAAGAAAGTCTCTAGCAGTTTCTTCATCCATAACATAACCCTCAGGGACAACAGGCAATTCATATCTAGGGGGAGAATCTTCATCATCACTTTCATCAATATTATCAGTTTCAATAATTTCATTCTCTCTAGCCCTAGCAAGTTGTTCATCAAGAAATTCACCAAGTGGCACAGTAGTATCAAGCATAGAAGTAGTTTCATCACATGTATCATGCATAGTAGAAGTGGCATCATCAATAACATGCGACATATCAGAATTAATAGCAGAAGCAGGTTTAGGTGTCGCAAGCTTACTGAAAACAGAAGGTGAATCAAGTGCAGAGCTAGATAGCAGTTCCTTACCTCCCCTCGTAGTTGAGGGATAAATCTTGGTTTTCTCGTCTTTCAAGTTTTTCATAGTGACCAGCAGATATAAATCCCAAGTGACTCAAAGAATAGAGCTATGCTCCCCGGCAACGGCGCCAGAAAATAGTCTTGATAACCCACAAGTATAGGGGATCGCAACAGTTTTCGAGCGTAGAGTATTCAACCCAAATTTATTGATTCGACACAAGGGGAGCCAAAGAAAATTCTCATGTATTAGCAGTTGAGTTGTCAATTCAACCACATCTGGATAACTTAGTATCTGTAGCAAAGTATTTAGTAGCAAAGTAGTATGGAAGTAACAGTAACGGTGGCAAAAGTAACAGTGATAGTTTTTGTAGTGATTGTAAAAGTAGCAAGGGAAAAGTAAATAAGCGAAGAACAATATGTGAAAAGCTCGCAGGCATCGGATCAGTGATGCGGAATTATGCCGTGTGCGATTATTCATGCAACAGTTATAACATAGGGTGACACAGAACTAGCTCCAATTCATCAATGTAATGTAGGCATGTATTCCGAATATAGTCATACGTGCTTATGGAAAAGAACTTGCATGACATCTTTTGTCCTACCCTCCCGTGGCAGCGGGGTCCTATTGGAAACTAAGGGATATTAAGGCCTCCTTTTAATAGAGTACCGGACCAAAGCATTAACACATTGTGAATACATGAACTCCTCAAACAACGGTCATCGCCGGGAGTGGTCCCGATTATTGTCACTTCGGGGTTGCCGGATCATAACACATAGTAGGTGACTATAGACTTGCAAGATAGGATCAAGAACTCACATATATTCATGAAAACATAATAGGTTCAGATCAGAAATCATGGCACTCAGGCCTAGTGACAAGCATTAAGCATAGCAAAGTCATAGCAACATCAATCTCAGAGCATAGTGGATACTAGGGATCAAACCCTAACAAAACTAACTCGGTTACATGATAAATCTCATCCAACCCATCACCGTCCAGCAAGCCTACGATGGAATTACTCACGCACGGTGGTGAGCATCATGAAATTGGTGATGGAGGATGGTTGATGATGACGACGGCGACGGATTCCCCTCTTCGGAGCCCCGAACGGACTCCAGATCAGCCCTCCCGAGAGAGATTAGGGCTTGGCGGTGGCTCCGTATCATAAAACGCGATGAATCCTTCTCTCTGATTTTTTTCTCCCCGAACACGAATATATAAAGTTGGAGTTGAGGTCGGTGGAGCTCCAGGGGGCCCACGAGGCAGGGGGCGCGCCCTGGGGGTCAGTCGCACCTCCCACCCTCGTGGAGAGGGTGTGGGCCCCCTGGCCTTGATTCTTTCGCCAGTATTTTTTATTATTTCCAAAAACAATCTCCGTGAAGTTTCAGGGCATTCCGAGAACTTTTGTTTCTGCACAAAGATAACACCATGGCAATTCTGCTGAAAACAGCGTCAGTCCGGGTTAGTTCCATTCAAATCATACAAGTTAGAGTCCAAAACAAGGGCAAAAGTGTTTGGAAAAGTAGATACGACGGAAACGTATCACCCACTATGTTGCAGATCCAAGGATCATTGGGGGTATTTATCCCTACCTGTCGTGGGTGGAGACGATCACCTATGGGGCGATCAGCCCCTTGTAGTTCGGCAAGGGGGAGATCATGTTGCACAAAGAGCGCAGGGCACCACACAACACATCGAAGAGACTCTGGTCGTTTTACACAGGTTCGGGCCGCTGAGAAGCGTAAAACCCTACTCCTGCTTGGGTGGATTGGATGGAGGAACACAACAACACGCAGTGCTCCAGCCCGGCAAGGTGGCATCGGGGGAGCTGCTATGCGAGTACAAGTGACAGAGGGTCTGAATCCTCCTCTAGGTTGCCTTGGACCTCCTTTTATAGCCCAAGGGGTAACCACAATGGCAAAACAGACATTATCTTGCGATTAGATAGCTAACAGTGCTATCATACCTAACTCTGGCACTTAGGACAAAATGCCATAAATGCTACCTTAGGTGGCGCACGGCGGTGCATCCCTGGAAAGCTTATATCACCACTTAGCTAGCTTTGCTTATCATCTTGACACACCCTTAGACGGGTGTCAAATGGGCGTGATCTATCTTCGAGCAAGCCGCCACGCATCTAATGAGAGCCACTCAGCTGCCTGGGGGGCTCGACATCGCATCGACAAGTGACTAGCGTCGCGATGCGGTGGAGTGGTGGCAATCTGGCCTACGCTTGCCGTGGGCAGGGCTTCCCAGGCCTTCTTGGAAGGGTGCACCTTGCAGTCTCCGGTTCCCCCAAAGGTGTGGCTGGCACGGTTTGGACTCGCTCCTGCTTGTTGTATCGACCTTGCCGGCCTCGCCTGGCCGGCAAGCAGAACACGTTCCCCGAGCGAAGAACGACATCACTGACTACCTGTCAAAGCGCACTGCATTCAAGCTACCTGTGGAACCAGGTGCCTTTTTGCTTCGGTTAACTCAACCATCCGTCGAACCATCAACAGAGCAGAACAAGCGGAGGAAGTCAGGCCACGGCAAATACTTTCCCGCCAAGCCCCCAGGGGCTGCCGGCAAGGGTGTTGCCGCGGATCCTGAGCTTGCCGAGGGACGGCTGGCTCCGGCAGGGCGCCAAGCCCTGGTCATAGAGACGGCTGCCCCCATGGTGGAAGAGATGCCTCTGGTCCTTGCCGTCGATCCCCAGGCTCCAGCATGGGCACAGCATACCGTCCATTTCCTCCAGACAGGGGAACTTCCTACGGAGCAGGAAGAAGCGGAAAAAGTAGCCTGTCGGTCTGCCTTGTACCAGTTCGTCGATGACGTCCTGTACAGAAGAAGGCTCAACGGTGCGAAATTGAAGTACATCCCCCGGGAGGAAGGACTGGAGCTGTTGGCAGAGATACATGGTGGCATATGTGGCTCCCACATAGGGTCAAGGGCCCTTGCCGGCAAGGCTTCTTCTGGCCCACCACCCTCCAGGATGCAACTGTCAGGACCCCGACTCTAAGTCACACCGATCTAGCACGTAACACCTCCTATCACTTTGCGGCCTCACGCACGGTATTCCCACGGGTGTCGCCTTACCTGGCCCGGGACCATTTGCGCCTTTTGGCTCACGTATATGATAGTGTCACTAGCATCCATATGACAGAGAACCCGGGCCGAAATGACTAGTCGTGAACCCAAAGTTCCACTAACTTACGGGGACAGGCATACATGAATCAACATCGAGCATGTCGGTCAGCAGCGTGCGAATCCGGGCTGTAGCACTAGGCTAACAGGACTCTGGTGAACCGGGCTGTAGCAGGCTAGGCAGGACTCCGGATGTCACCGCGTGACATTTCCCCGAAGGGACAGACACAGGAACAAAGTGGATCACATGCCGGCCAGTCAAGTGTTCCGGAGCAGTAGTGCTGGGCTACGAGGACTCCGGTAAACCGAGCTGTAGCAGACTAACATGGCTCAGTGGAAGCACTAGACTACATTTCCCCATAAAGAGAGGCTACCAAGGATAAACAACTAGATTGTCGGATCCCACACATACCAAGCATTTCAATCATACACACAATATGCTCAATATGTGCAAATACAACATGGCATCACAACAAGACTCTACGACTCGGAGTATTTATTCATTAGGCTCCGAGGAGCGAGATATTACAAACATGGGTCTCATGACCCAACATACAGAGCATACAAGCAACAAGCACATGCGGAAGCTTAACTTGTCTGAGTACAGACAACTACAAATGAAGAAGGCTGAGAAGCTTGACTATCTACAAGATCCTGCCGAGGGCACAAGATCGTGGCTGAGGTATCAAGCTAAACGTCGAAGTCCACACGGAACTACTAGCAAGACTGACGTCTCTCTGCAAAACATAAAATAGGCAAACGTGAGTACAAATGTACCCAGAAGACTTACATCAGAACTAGCTACATATGCATCAGTATCAACAAAGGGGGTGGTGGAGTTTGACTGCAGCAAGCCCGCTTTGACTCAGTGGCTATCCTAAACTATGACTGCAAGTAACTCTTTTGAGGTGGCGCACACGAGTCCACATATTCACCATATCAATACACCACTATGGATCCGCTCCCGTCTCCCTACGAGAAGGCCATCCATAGCACTCACACTTATCTTGCGCATTTTAGAGTATCCACTTCAAGTTATCTATGAACTGTACAGGCAACCCAGAAGTCCATTACCGCGGACACGGCTATTCGAATAGATGATGTTAACCCTGTAGGGGTGTACTTCTTCACACACGCTCTCGCCACTTACCACCATGTACACGTCGTGTATCTTGACAACCTTCAAGCGGAAGCCTGGCGAGGGAGTCGGCCACGACCTGACTAACCACACAAGTCTCTAGTCCAGGTTTATCGCCTATTCGGGTTCCATCCGCAAGGAGATCTGGCCGGGGTGTCACTCACGGCCCCAAACAATGTGTACAGGGTTCCAAGCCCACCAAACGGGTGGCGCTTGGTCTACCCGACCACGGTGCCTAGTCTGTCCCAATCCCACCTGTACCGGGTGCCACTTGGTAGACTACTAACACTACCTACAAACACCAGAAACTAGTTGCAACTCCTGGACAGAGATCAGGTTGATTAATAAGTCGAGAGGGGCACTTAAGCATTCCAATGCGTGGTAGTAACTGCTCATGGATCACGATCACATAACTCAGTTCCTAAGGACGGTTTCAATGAGACAACCCACAATGTACTCCTACATGGCCTCTCACCGCTACCTTTACCAAATCGTGTTCACACACTTAGCTCTCAATCGTAGGACATGTTTCACAACATTCCAACCCATTCCTGATAAATCAGGCCTGACTCAACTCTAAGCATTAGCAGGCTTGACAAATAAGCATGAATGAGTAGGCACATCAGGGCTCAAACAACTCCTACTCATGCTAGTGGGTTTCATCTATTTACTGTGGCAATGACAGGTCATGCAGAGGAAAGGGGTTCAACTACCGCAGCAGGTAACAGATGAATCATTGTTGTCCTAATGCAATAAAAGAGAGCAGGAGCAAGAGAGTGGGATTGTATCAGAATGAACAAGGGAGTTTGCTTTCCTGGCACTACTGAAGAATATAGCTCTTCATCGGTGTCATCGATCTCATCGTCGGAACCACATCTACTAAGGGGGAACAATTACCGGCAACAGAGAGGAAACACAATCAATGCAATGCAACAATATGATGCATGATCATGACATGGCAACATGCTGGTGTTTTGAGCTAATGCAACTAGCAACAAAGTTAAATGAAGTTGGTTTGAACCAAAGATTCTAATTCAAACTCCATATGTGATTATTCAAATGCCAAACATATGATTTGCCCTATTTAGCAACTATAAGTTGTTCCAACATGCATGAAAATGGTATAGATGGATATATTACATTTTTCTGATAATTTTTCATATATAAATTATTTCATTTGGAGTTACGGTTGGATTTCTATGATTTTTAGAAGTTTTAGGATATTTTCTAGAATTCCCTGAATTAAATTAAATCCAGAAAATCTATTACTGTGTGAGCACTGCGTCATGCTTGCATCAGCAAGTCAACAGCGCTGACTGGAGTCAGACATGACGTGTGGGGTCCACATGTCAGTGGCTCAGGCTGGTTTGGGTGGATGACAGGTGGGACCGGTCAACACTGACTTGACCAAGTCAAAGCTGACATGTGGGGTCCACCCAGATTAGTACTAATCTAAACAGGACTAAACTATGGTTAATTATGGGTGTGGGGCCCATATGTTAGTGGGTCAGGGAGGTTAATTAGCGGGTGATTAGCCCTAACTAGGTGGCCACGTCGGCGGCTAACCGCCGATGACACACAGACACGGTGGCGTGGCTCGTACCGGCGATTCCGGTGATGAGAGGAGGCGGGGTTGGGCTCGTTGGAACGACCACGAGGCAGCGCTTCCAACGGTGGTGGTGGCAGGTGCTGGGGCGGTCGGAGACGATGACGGCGAGCAGCGCGGCGGCGGCCGGAGCTCGGGGGTGCACGAGAACGCAGCTGTAGCATGCAAACGCTTGAACTAATGCGCTCGAGAAGCTCTACGCGATGTGGCAAGCACAAAGGACGCACACACGGGGCCGTTTGGTCACCGGAGCCACGCCAGCGACGAGCTCATGCGGCGGTGCGCTACTGTTAGCGAGGGGGCGACGGCTACAGCGAGAGGTAGACCACAGGGTTAGGGGGAAAAGGATCGTGGCCTCACAGCGAGCACGATGGGCTTGACGGCGAGCTTGGGGAGGTCCGAATGGTGACGAATCCGTCGAAGAAGTCTGGCGGCCGTGCTCGGAGAAGACCAGTCCATGGCGGCGTTTTAGTGCTCCTGGGCTTTAGATCTTGCATGTGCAGACGAGGAAGAACATCGCAGAGCGACTGGACATGGTGGAGACGCAAGACGACGGCGGTGGGCGTGCGGGCAGCGAGCGGCAGCGACGGGCATGTTCGATGGTGGGGAAGAGAGCAAGACAGGGGAGGGCAGAGAGAGCAGCGAGTGAGGGAGAGGAGAGGGGGGTCTCGGGTCGTCTCCGTGGCGTCGCGAGGATGTCGGGGAGGCTGCCACCGCGAAGCAGGAGGTGGAGGCCTCCGCGTGCGCGCGTCCTACTTCGCCTCTGCCTACCGGCAGAGGTTGAAGACAACCGCTCTGCAATGGTGGGCTGTACTGGTGCAGCTGGGCCGGCAACAGGTAAGTGGCCCAGGTACGGGTCTTTTCTTTCTCTCTTTCTAATTTATTCTGTTTTCTATTTTTCTGCTATTTGTTTGCAAATGAAATACCAACCAAAACACTTTGGTTAATTCTGCAAATTTTTGTGAGGAATATTTGAATTATTTTCAAACCACACAATAAATTTCAGAATATTTGGAGCAACCAATATTTAATGGTAACTTTTTAAACTCCAACTCAAATACCATAATGATTTAATTCAATGACCAAAATGTCCTGGAAAATATGCATCATCTCTGGTAGAGGCTTTCACCTTTTTCCATAAATCATGAACATTTTAAAAGGATATTTTGAGGTCATTGAAAATATTTTGGTTGAGCCTATTTGAGTTATTCTGGTGCAAGGGTTTTATCATCCCCATTTCAACTTTAGTTGAAAATCAACATGATGCATGGATGCTTTAATGCAACTAATGACAAGCAAATTCTAGGGCTATGACAACTCACCCCCACTAAACAAGAATCTCGTCCCGAGATTCAAGGCGTGAGGTAAGAAGACAGAGGGACACAAGCTAACAAGATTTCCAAGATCCAACTGTCCTTCTCGAAGATGTTGATTCATTGCATCATCTTGATCTCGGCGTCTTGCTTTGAGAACTTCATCCAACATGACAACGAGAGGAAAGGGAGAATTTTAGAAGAATTGATCTTCTTGAGGTTCGAGCAACTTAGGATTATGTCAATGATCACAAGATCAACTCACGGAATGAGATGTAGAAACATCCCTGGAGCTGAGAGGCAAAACATGCATCAGGAGGGATGGAAGAACAATTTGTTGAGGGTTTCAAAGTAGCGAGGAAATCATTACCACGATCCCATAACGGGGCACCTTGGGAGAACTGACTCGTAGAATTATTCTCTTAAGTGGCAAAAAGAATTGCTTGATACATAGATAATTGGAACTCTCTATACCAGCCTGAGGCAATTCACAATCAACCGTTTGAAGGAGTTCGAAAGAATGGCATACTCGGTCTAGAATGGAAGATGTGAACTACCTTGTTGAAGACAACGCAATGAGTGATTTTTTGCCTATCATCAGAAAATGAATGAGACCCATGGTAGGACCACTATTGAAGATGATCCTGAACAGCAATTACTGAGAGGGGCAGCCCATGGGAAATTGGCACAATGGCGGTGCAAGCTGGGAACAAAATGCAAATGTTGGGAATGTTCCAACCATCATATCCGCCTGAGATTCAGATCTGGTTGGTGTTAGGATATTCCAGACTTAGCACGTCTGGAAGGAAAGTTTGCAACACAAACCGACAAGCTGACATTGCGAGATTCTCGGGAAATGAACTATGATAGCAAGCTCCAAAACACGAGCTGGTTCTGCTACATACATGTGAGCATGGTGTCCAAGACAAGAATGACCACATAGCAGTATTATAATAAAACACTATCGAGTTCAGGTTAGGATCCATCATCAAGGATTTCGAAGTCTTTACGCGCGTTATACTTCTTTTCCTTGAACAAGTCAATCAGTGGCTTGGTGTGCTTGGAACACATATAGCATGGAGGTAGCTAATCTCTCAAACCATAGTATACTTCACATCTGCATGACTGACTTGGGATGATTCCAGAGGAGGCAAAACAAGCTTTCTCAAATTCACGGCGGCAACTTGCATCAAATGCACATGAATTAGAGGAAGCTACTTCTTTCATCCGAACATGTGCTTCATGAGCTAGCATGAAGAAATGCCTTCAACAGTTTCCAACACTAGCTTAATGTTCAACAAAATCATGGATAGGATAAGGATGTTGTCGATGGGCTCAACAACAATTCATCCAGGTTTCCATACAATTGGAGTTCCATAACTATGTGAACAAGATGATAGCATTGGTCGGACCAAGAGATATAACGGTGTATGCTCGCGGAAACAACCACGAGTAAGACAACATTACGAACATCGTTAGTTTTGATTTGGTTTGACGATAGCCCACACTCAAATCAAAGTTTTGACAAGACAATAGGTCCAACAATTGATCACGGAGATCAACCGATGAAGATATCATCTTCTTCAACACACACAAAAGATATCCCCTGGAATGAACTAAGTCAGGAAAAGGTTCTATCTTCCAACTCTCCAAGTTGTTGTTTAGCTTAACCAACTAGCTCAGGGGTATCCAATACAGATTCTTGGAGAAAAGGGTGGCTACAAGAAACCAACTTGATCACGAACTCAACATAGCGGTCAGGTGACAACCTGGTGATACCTCCGAGAAGATATTCGGAAAATCACAAACCACCGATATGTTACTAGGCTCGAGAACAATCTTGCTTTTCAGGGCAAGACGATATGATCAACAGAGCAAGGGTATGACAAAATCCTAACTCATTGATCGATGAGTGCACCAGAAATAAGGACTAGGTAGCACGATCAATCTTAGGATGATGATTTAATAACCAGCACACTAGGAATGAGAGTGTTGTCCATTAACTATGAAGCAACAAAGTTGCTAGGAGTATTGATTTCGCACATCACAGTACACTTGTCGGCATTCCGGTTACAATAACACGGAAACCGAGGAATGAATAATGATGGCAAGAAGTATCACTGCGTCAAGAACTCATAAGAGGTTGTGCAATTTCTATGATATTCCCGACATAAAGAGGGTAGCACTCCAAGGTAGAATAGAACAAAAGCTGGATTGGCATTTTGATCTGCAGAGGACAACTACTTTGACCCAATCCTAGATATGGATGAGGTACTGGAGTTTGTTTCTCCTAGTCATTCTGAAATAGAATGGCTTGACGGACCACAAGAGTAATAGGTATCGATGAACGAATGCACACATACTCTTGACTATCAAATGATAGACGGGGGTCAGAATACAACTAAAGAGAACAACTCAAGGAAGATATAACATTCTGAGTTGTGGATTCATGGGTTAGTATGTCAAACGAGTTCAACATATTTCTTCCGGATAACCCATGCAGAATGATAGAACTGGAAGAGTCACAATATGAATGGAGTACTCCTCAAGAGCACCCTGGTTGTGATCTTTTGGTTCAAAAGAACTTCTGCCATGATGGTTCATGGTATTGGAAGAATGAGATACCATGGACCATGAGGACTATCGCAAAGGTTACTAATATCTTAAGGGAACTAGCAAATACTAACAACATGAAGTAGGGTGAATCTCGGGTTCAAAAACCCAGGAGTATAATACCTACTACTAAGTAGCATCACGGGATGCTTTCGGGAATGATGGTCATAATAATAGCTCCAACATATATGTCGAGGCAATGAAGTACTTCAACACAGCGATTAGTGTGCTTAATCTGGCCCAAAGGTACATCGAGAACGGGAGGAAGGGATTTGCAAATGCATCAGACTAGTAAGAAACCTGGGATGACTCGGACAGCATAACGGCTGTAAATGCTCAAAAAGATCTGAGACATCCGGCAAAATGGTGGTATAACCACTCAACATCATAATATCAAGGTTCTGATATTAACTAACAACACACGGAAGTAGTAGCAACTGAACTAGGGCTTGAAACCATCAATCCTATAAGTCTACGGATTAGTAACACGTGATCCTGATCGAAAGATGAGAAGCCTAGTTCTTAATCCCCGCAGAAAAGAAGAGGTTGACTAATATCAGAAGGGCATAAGGTAAAGGAGTAAAAAGAGCCCTATGTTCCCTTCCACAATCAATTCCCTTATATAACTAAAGCATTTCTAGACTCAACTTCGACCAGTTTGGCTTGGTAATCCTACAGGCAGTCAGGCTCTGATACCAAATCTGTCAGGACCCCGACTCTAAGTCACACCGATCTAGCACGTAACACCTCCTATCACCTTGCGGCCTCACGCACGGTATTCCCACGGGTGTCGCCTTACCTGGCCCGGGACCATTTGCGCCTTTTGGCTCACGTATATGATAGTGTCACTAGCATCCATATGACAGAGAACCCGGGCCGAAATGACTAGTCGTGAACCCAAAGTTCCACTAACTTACGGGGACAGGCATACATGAATCAACATCGAGCATGTCGGTCAGCAGCGTGCGAATCCGGGCTGTAGCACTAGGCTAACAGGACTCTGGTGAACCGGGCTGTAGCAGGCTAGGCAGGACTCCGGATGTCACCGCGTGACATTTCCCCGAAGGGACAGACACAGGAACAAAGTGGATCACATGCCGGCCAGTCAAGTGTTCCGGAGCAGTAGTGCTGGGCTACGAGGACTCCGGTAAACCGGGCTATAGCAGACTACCATGGCTCAGTGGAAGCACTAGACTACATTTCCCCATAAGAGAGGCTACCAAGGGTAAACAACTAGATTGTCGGATCCCACACATACCAAGCATTTCAATCATACACACAATATGCTCAATGTGTGCAAATACAACATGGCATCACAACAAGACTCTACGACTCGGAGTATTTATTCATTAGGCTCCGAGGAGCGAGATATTACAAACATGGGTCTCATGACCCAACATACAGAGCATACAAGCAACAAGCACATGCGGAAGCTTAACTTGTCTGAGTACAGACAACTACAAATGAAGAAGGCTGAGAAGCCTGATTATCTACAAGATCCTGCCGAGGGCACAAGATCGTAGCTGAGGTATCAAGCTAAACGTCGAAGTCCACACGGAACTACTAGCGAGAGTGACGTCTCTCTGCAAAACATAAAATAGGCAAACGTGAGTACAAATGTACCCAGCAAGACTTACATCAGAACTAGCTACATATGCATCAGTATCAACAAAGGGGGTGGTGGAGTTTGACTGCAGCAAGCCAGCTTTGACTCAGTGGCTATCCTAAACTATGACTGCAAGTAACTCTTTTGAGGTGGCGCACACGAGTCCACATATTCACCATATCAATACACCACTATGGATCCGCTCCTGTCTCCCTACGAGAAGGCCATCCATAGCACTCACACTTATCTTGCGCATTTTAGAGTATCCACTTCAAGTTATCTATGAACTGTATAGGCAACCCAGAAGTCCATTACCGCGGACACGGCTATTCGAATAGATGATGTTAACCCTGTAGGGGTGTACTTCTTCACACACGCTCTCGCCACTTACCACCATGTACACGTCGTGTATCTTGACAACCTTCAAGCGGAAGCCTGGCGAGGGAGTCGGCCACGACCTGACTAACCACACAAGTCTCTAGTCCAGGTTTATCGCCTATTCGGGTTCCATCCGCAAGGAGATCTGGCCGGGGTGTCACTCACGGCCCCAAACAATGTGTACAGGGTTCCAAGCCCACCAAACGGGCGGCGCTTGGTCTACCCGACCACGGTGCCTAGTCTGTCCCAATCCCACCTGTACCGGGTGCCACTTGGTAGACTACTAACACTACCTACAAACACCAGAAACTAGTTGCAACTCCTGGACAGAGATCAGGTTGATTAATAAGTCGAGAGGGGCACTTAAGCATTCCAATGCGTGGTAGTAACTGCTCATGGATCACAAACACAGAACTCAGTTCCTAAGGACGGTTTCAATGAGACAACCCACCATGTACTCCTACATGGCCTCTCACCGCTATCTTTACCAAATCGTGTTCACACACTTAGCTCTCAACAGTAGGACATGTTTAACAACATTCCAACTCATTCCCGACGAATCAGGCCTGACTCAACTCTAAGCAGTAGCAGGCATGACAAACAAGCATGAATGAGTAGGCAGATCAGGGCTCAAACAACTCCTACTCATGCTAGTGGGTTTCATCTATTTACTGTGGCAATGACAGGTCATGCAGAGGAAAGGGGTTCAACTACCGCAGCAGGTAACAGATGAATCGTTGTTGTCCTAATGAACTAAAAGAGAGCAGGAGCGAGAGAGTGGGATTGTATCGGAATGAACAATGGGGTTTGCTTGCCTGGCACTTCTAAAGATAATATAGCTCTTCATCGGTGTCATCGATCTCATCGTCGGAACCACATCTACTAAGGGGGAACAATTACCGGCAACAGAGAGGAAACACAATCAATGCAATGCAACAATATGATGCATGATCATGACATGGCAACATGCTGGTGTTTTGAGCTAATGCAACTAGCAACAAAGTTAAATGAAGTTGGTTTGAACCAAAGGTTCAAACAAACTCCATATGTGATTATTCAAATGCCAAACATATGATTTGCCCTATTCAAAAACTATAAGTTGTTCCAACATGCATGAAAATGGTACAGATGGATAGATTGCATTTTTCTGATAATTTTCCATATATAAATTATTTCATTTGGAGTTACGGTTTAATTTCTATGATTTTTAGAAGTTTTAGAATATTTTCTGGAATTCCCTAAATTAAATTAAATCCAGAAAATCTATTACTGCGTGAGCACTGCGTCATGTTTGCGTCAGCAAGTCAACAACGCTAACTGGAGTCAGACCTGACATGTGGGGTCCACACGTCAGTGGCTCAGCCTGCTTTGGGTGGATGACAGGTGGGACCGGTCAACACTGACTTGACCAAGTCAAAGCTGACATGTGGGGTCCACCCAGATTAGTACTAATCTAAACAGGACTAAACTGTGGTTAATTATGGGTGTGGGGCCCATATGTTAGTGGGTCAGGGAGGTTAATTAGCGGGTGATTAACCCTAACTAGGTGGCCACATCGGCGGCTAACCGCCGGTGGCACACAGACGCGGCGGCGTCGCTCGTACCGGCGATTCCGGCAACGAGAGGAGGCGGGGTTGGGCTCGTTGGAACGACCACGAGGCGGCGCTTCCAACGGTGGTGGTGGCAGGTGCTGGGGTGGCCGGAGACGATGACGGCGAGCAGCACGGCGGCGGCCGGAGCTCGGGGGTGCACGGGAACGCAGCTGCAGCGTGCAAACGCTTGAACTAAAGCACTCGAGAAGCTCTACGCGATGTGGCAAGTACAAAGGACGCGCACACGGGGCCCATTGGTCACTAGAGCCACGCCGGCGACGAGCTCGTGCGGCGTTGCGCTGCTGTTAGCGGGCGGGCGACGGCTGCAGCGAGAGGTAGACCACAGGGTTAGGGGAAAAGGATCGTGGCCTCACAGTGAGCACGATGGGCTTGACGGCGAGCTCGGGGAGGTCCGAACGGTGACGAATCCGTCAAAGAAGTCCGGCGGCCGTGCTCGGAGAAGACCAGTCGATGGCGGCATTTCAGTACTCCCGGGCTTCAGATCTTGCATGTGTAGACGAGGAAGAACCTCGCAGAGCGACTGGACATGGCGGAGACGCAGGACGACGGCGGTGGGCGTGCGGGCAGCGAGCGGCGGCGGCGGGCACACTCGGTGGTGGGGAAGAGAGGAAGACAGGGGAGGGGAGAGAGAGCAGCGAGTGAGGGAGAGGAGAGAGGGGTCTCGGGGCGTCTCCGTGGCGTCGCGAGGATGTCGGGGAGGCTGCCACCGCGAAGCAGGAGGTGGAGGCCTCCGCGTGCGGGCGTGCTACTTCGCCTCTGCCTACTGGCAGAGGTTGAAGACAGCCGCTCTGCCATGGTGGGCTGGACTGGCGCAACTGGGCCGGTTACAGGTAAGTGGCCCAGGTACGGGTCTTTTCTTTCTCTCTTTCTAATTTATTCTGTTTTCTATTTTTCTACTTTATGTTTGCGAATGAAATACCAACCAAAACACTTTGGTTAATTCTGCAAATTTTTGTGAGGAATATTTGAATTATTTTCAAACCACGCAATAAATTCAGAATATTTGGAGCAACCAGTATTTAATGGTAACTTTTTAAACTCCAACTCAAATACCATAATGATTTAATTCAATGACCAAAATGTCCTGGAAAAATATGCATCATCTCTGGTAGAGGCTTTCACCTTTTTCCATAAATCATGAACATTTTAAAAGGATATTTTGAGGTCATTGAAAATATTTTGGTTGAGCCTATTTGAGTTATTCTGGTGCTAGGGTTTTATCATACCCATTTCAACTTTAGTTGAAAATTAACATGATGCATGGATGCTTTAATGCAACTAATGACAAGCTAATTCTAGGGCTGTGACAGCAACGACACTAGTAACCAAGTGTGAAGCGTGTCAGTTCCATTCAAAGAAGCTTCATCAACCAGCTCAAGCCCTTCAAACAATCCCTCTCTCCTGGCCATTTTCGGTCTGGGGGCTCGACATACTAGGGCCCTTCCCCCGTGCTATCGGGGGCTTTGAGTACTTGTACGTTGCAATCAACAAGTTCACAAAGTGGCCGCAGGTGGAACTGGTGAGGAAGGTGTCATCACAGTCAGCCGTCAAGTTCTTCAAGGAACTAGTCTGCCGTTTTGGTGTGCCAAACAGAGTCATCACCGATAACGGCACGCAGTTCACAAGCCACACCTTCATGCAATACATTCAAGACCTCGGCAGTAAGGTCTGTTTTGCTTCCGTGGCACACCCCTAGAGCAACGGCCAAGCGGAGAGGGCAAATGCTGAAGTGTTGCGAGGCCCGAGAACGAAGACCTTTGACAAGCTGCACAAGAGTGGAAGGCGCAGAATTGATGAGCTGCCGGCGGTTCTTTCCTCGATCAGGACGACGCCAAATCGAGCCACCGGCCAGACACCCTTTGCCCTAGTATATGGGGCAGAAGCAGTTCTCCCCACGGAACTCATATACGGGTCACCTCGAGTGCTCGCTTATGATGAGCTTGAGCAAGAGCAGTTGCGGCAAGATGACGCAACGCTCCTTGAGGAAGATCGTCTTCGGGCGGCTGTGAGAGCACCACGCTACTAGCAGGCCTTGTGCCGCTACCATAGCCGCAAGGTCCATGCCCGAAGCTTTGAGGAAGGCGACCTTGTTCTTCGGCGCGTTCAGTCGGCCAAGAATTCCAACAAGTTGACGCCGAAGTGGGAAGGCCCTTATCGGGTAATACGAGTCACCAGGCCCGCCGCAGTCTGCTTGGAGACCGAAGATGCTGTCCCAGTGAGCAACTCCTGGAACATCGAGCATCTTCGCAAGTTTTACCCATAAGGCGTGGCTTGTCGGGCCTCCCGGCAGGCCACCTTTTGTACAAGCTTTGCCGGCAAGGCATGTAACCCTCTGTACAAAGCCAGACGCCGACCCTGAGCATAAATAAACGAAGCGCTGGCGCCCTAAGTTATAGCATGCATGCTAGGTTGAGTCTCTTCCTCGGTTAGGGTTGATAGTGCTTAGCGGCGACTAACCCCTAGCCTAGAGGTCAAGTGTGCGTCTTTCTGTCCTCTTTGGTTCGCAGGGCACGTGGACATATCTCCTGAGCCGCTTGGGAGAAAGAGGATGGACTAGCTCTCCGGCCCCGGCAAGCCAGGATCGCCGGGGCTGCAGATTCAGATGTCTGTTATCCCCTATTACGCACTTCCGTATAGGACTGGGACATATGAAACCTCGTTTATATTCTTAAAACCACCGTGCTCCCCTTTTCCCGTACCCAAGAGCTATCCCCTGGGTCGGAACTTGGTCGTAGTCGCGGTGGCAAGAGAAATGAACGAGGGGCCTAACCCTGCTTCGTCCCTGCCTCCGCCAAGAGCGTGAGAATGGTTGACCAAAGCGGGGGGGCGGCAAGGCCTGTTGCCGGGCGACAATGTTTATCTTAAAAATAACAAGGATTCGTCCTTGGCATGGGCCTCGCTCACGCACAAAGAACCTGGCAAACACCCTTTTTCATTAAAAACATCCCATACAGGTACAGTTCATACAGAATTAAAAACACGAGCAAGGGGATTACAAGTCTTAAATCTCACAAGTGCCCGCAGGCTTACAAGCTGAAAAAAGATAAGGTGCCAGTAATCCCTTTCTTGTCCCTCACCTCAGGAAATGGAACAAGATGACGGAAGGGAAACTAGAGCGCCTAGGCGAGGCACGAGCAGCAGAAGGCACCAAGAGAACATCCCGGTGGCCATCCTGGAGAGAGGCTGTTGATGATGATGACGGGAGAAGAGCTGGAAGATGAGGCTGCAGGACCGGCAACACGCGACGAAGGCGTCGGTGCCTGCGTACTCCAACTTGACGGCCCGCCACCCGCCTTCTTCGCCTTCTCCAGGCCTGCTACGCCAGCCGCCCAAGGAGGCGACCCCGAGAGGTTCAAGGGGCCCGGTGCAGATGCTGCTGCTGCCGACACCGCCCCGGGACGGCGGGTCCCACACCTAGTCGGACCCGTCATCCTCCCGCCTACTACCCTCGTCGTCGCTGTCGCTGTCCTCCTCATCGCTCTCGCTCGAGGAGGAATCTTCATCGTCGGAAGAGCTCTCCACACAACACTTCAGGCGAGTTCCAAGGTCTCCGAAGACCTTGACGGAGAGCAAGCTGCCCTCCATTAACTTGAAGTAAAGGACGAGCCCCACCGTCAAGCTATGGATGCGGGCGAATGTCTTCCATCCACGACAGAGATACATAACATGCGGAGCGGGGAAGTCGACGTCGACCCGCGTACCGCCGGTCCCATAGCCCCTCATGTGCAATCTGAGGGTCTGCGGCGGATCGAGCTCCATCTCCTCAGCGAAGGGGGTGGGGAGATGGAGACGACGACGCGGTGGCCGCGCAGCCAGATGAAGAACTCGCGGGGCTGGTCCCCGACGTGGCCCTCCATCGCGGGAGGCACCGCGGCGGAGGCGTGGCCGCCGCGCCACCTCGTCCCCTTCTCCCCCGACCGCCGCGGCGACCTCGGCCACGCCCCCTCCCCTTCCTCTCGTGGTTGGCTCCGCCGCTGCGGGCTCGTGGGAAGGAGGGACGCGCTAACGAGCAGCAACCCTCGCCCCCACCGTCGAAGGCCCAACGCCTCCTCTCGCCATGGCAGGTGGAAGAAGGAAGCGGAGGTGGAGGAGGATGGATGCTGAAGGAATATGGGACAACGCCCCCCTCCCCCTCCTTATAAAGGGGCGGGGTCGAGGCTCGGCCGCCCCACTCAGCCAATCCAGCCGTCAGAGGCGCAGGGAATCAGGACCGACCCGCTGCCCCAATCAGCGATGGCCCGGTTTACTGCCTCCACCGCCCGCCAATTGCATGAAGGACGCGTGGCGGGCAATCAGGGTCGAGAAAACAAGTGAGGCGACCGTTCCCCGCCCCGTGATCGGGGGGGCATGGGCGCCTTGCAGACTGCGGCCCGAGTCCATCCAGTAAATGAGCCGCACCTCCACGCCTCCCTCTTTTTATGGGGAAGGCGCGAGCTGCCTCTTTACCACGATGTGACGCATGCCTGCGGAAACCGCCCCACGCATGTCGCCCACGTCCCGCACGCCCCCCCCCACGTCGCACGTTGAACGCGGGTCGTGGGGAAGCGCAGCGGACGGAAAATTACTACGGTAGAATTCGCCCCTCCCGCTCGCGCACCGTTTTGGGCCTGGCCCAACACCGTGTCGCACTTATGTGTGGCCCAGGCCCGGGGGCTCCTGTCGGTGTACAAAAGTAGGGGCACACCTTTGTCCCCCTTTAATTGTGCACGAGCAGTCGTAGCAACGCGCCACGACCACACTAAGCAGGGCAGAGGAGGGAAGCCGGAGAGAAGCCGAAGCACAAGATGGCCAAGGCAACGCCAAGACCAAAGATACCAAAGAGAAAGAGGGCGAGGTGGACCCCCCCGGCAAGATCCTTGCCGGGGCAGGCCCCCGTGGCCCCGGCGAGAACCTTGCCAGGGCAACTTGCCCAAACACCAACAGAGCGAGCCGCCCTTGAGCCCACGGGTTCCAACCCAACCAACTGCGAATGGACCAGGGCTCGGGAGGCACCTTTGTGGTGGCATGCAGATCTTTGTCAAGACCATAGAGATATAAGATCAGATGAGAACTAGAAGACAGCACCCTCGGCGGGATCCTTGCCGAGGAGATCCACAAGACCCCCGGCAAGCGCCTTGCCGGGGATGACTGCAACACCACGGTGTAACGCCCACGATGCGGCTATATCTCCCACGTGTCGAGGCACGACTTAGAGGCATAACCGCATTGTGGTTTTGTTGCAAGAAGGGTCATCTTCACACAATCCCATGTAATGAACAAGAATGGGATAACGAGAGTTGGCTTACAATCGCCACTTCACACAATACATAAATATAATTCATACATCATACAAAATCCACACATAGACCGACTACGGTCAAAATCCAAATGAAAATAAGATAACCCCAAATGCTAGATCCCCGATCGACCCAACTGGGCTCCACTACTGATCATCAGGAAAAGACACATAGTAACGACCACGTTCCTCGTTGAACTCCCACTTGAGGTCGATTGCATCATCTGCACTGGCATCGTTGACACCTGCAACTGTTTTGGTAGAATCTGTGAGTCACGAGGACTCAGCAATCTCACACCCGCGAGATCAAGACTATTTAAGCTTGTAGGAAGACAAGGAGTAATATGGTGGAGCTGCGGCAAGCACTAAGCATATCTGGTGGCTAACATACGCAAATGAGAGCAAGAAGAGAAGCAACGCAACGGTCGCGAAGCTAGAAGTGATCCTGAAAGTACTTACGTTCATGCATAACTCAAACCGTGTTCACTTCCCGGACTCCGCCGAGAAGAGACCATCACGGCTACACACACGGTTGATGTATTTTAATTGGGTCAAGTGACAAGTTCTCTACAACCGGACATTAACAAATTCCCATCTGCCTCATAACCGCGGGCACGGCTTTCGAAAGATAATACCATGCAGGGGTGTCCCAACTTAGCCCATTATAAGCTCTCACGGTCAACGAAGGATAAACCTTCTCCCGGAAAGACCCGATCAGTCTCGGAATCCCGGTTTACAAGACATTTCGACAATGGTAAAACAAGACCAGCAAAGCCACCCGAATGTGCCGACAAATCCCGATAGGAGCTGCACATATCTCGTTCTCGGGGCACACTGGATGGGCAAGACGTTGGGTTGGCATAGACCCTGGTTGCCCAGGGGGCGCCGGACATCGCCCCGTTTGGGCCAGCACTCGAAGGAGCACTAGTCCGGGGGTTTAAATAAAGATGACCCTCGGGCTCGCGAAAACCCGGGGAAAAAAGGCTTAGGTGGCAAATGGTAAAACCAAGGTTGGGCCTTGCTGGAGGAGTTTTATTCAAGGCGAACTGTCAAGGGGGTCCCATAAATCACCCAACCGTGTAAGGAACGCAAACTCAAGGAACATAATACCGGTATGACCGAAACTAGGGCGGCAAGAGTGGAACAAAACACCAGGCATAAGGCCGAGCCTTCCACCCTTTACCAAATATATAGATGCACTAATTAAATAAGAGATATTGTGATGTCCCAACATATCCGTGTTCTGACATGGAACAAACTTCAACTTCACCTGCAACTAGCAACGCTATAAGAAGGGCTGAGCAAAAGCGGTAACTTAGCCAAACAACGGTTTGCTAGGAAAGGATGGTTAGAGGCTGACATGGAAATATGGGAGGCATGATATAGCAAGTGGTAGGTAGCGCAGCATGGCAAATAGAACGAACAACTAGCAAAGCGAAGATAGAAGTGATTTCAAGGGTATGGTCATCTTGCCTGCAAGGTTCTCAGAGTTGTCGAGAGCTTGATCCTCGTAAGCGTACTCAACAGGTTCCTCATACACGAAATCGTCTCCCGGTTCTACCCAAAACAAGAACGCAAGCAACGGAATCACAATCAGTCACGGGAAATGCACTAGCAACATGATGCAAAACCTGTATGATATGCGAGATATGATATGCGATGCATATGCGTGCTCCGGAGGAAAATGATGAACAAGGCAGTAACTTGGCAAACCAAGCATGCCACTGGAAAGATGAGATGATTTCGGTCGAAATCGATATAAAGATCACCGAAAACGGATGCACGGTTTGCAAATGGCAAGCAAAACAAGACAGACACGAATCTGCGATTAACAGCATGATAGCACTTAGAATGCAACAGATAACAATGCTACAGCACCCCAACATAGCAACAAAGCATATGGCAGTAATCGACAAAAGATGCTTGACAAAAGATGAACACTGATCTATGGCTAGATCACAACACAACAGGTTCAAACAAGCATGGCAAAAGTACAAAAGATATCAGGTTCACAGACTTGGTGAAATTACTGGACATGCCTGAAACAGCATCAGGTAGCAATGTTCAGAGCATGAAATCGACTTGCTACAGGATCTTAAAATGTAAAAACAAGGCATGGAGGTATTCTACTAAATGCATATGACAAAAGTTCCTTACTGACCATAAGTCAAAAAGGACCAGAAGATATGATGGCAACCATGTAAACATAGCAAGTTTCGTTAACAGGTTTCAGTCTTAGCAGAAAACAGAGCATAGCAGAAACAGTAATATGAAGGCATCTTGGTGAGCTTGATGCACTCACCACAAAGCAATTCATGACAAAACAAGCATACCTACAGCAAGATGGCATGTTTATGAAGCTATCCATGGCAAGAGAAAATACATAGCATGTATGAAACAACTACAACAAGCTTGGCAACATTGAATAACACGTAAACAATCTGCCAAAAATATTTTATAGCAAAAGTAGAGCAAGATTGAGTCATGCTATGGCACTCCATAATTGCAAACAAGGGCAGGACTGGATCAATCAACAATATATACAAAACATCCTTACTGAACATCTCCAAAATATGCATGGATCTCTCTGTAGCATCAAGTTTACATGGCAACAAAATAACAGCAGACAGACAGAGAAAATACTAAGTCCCTGAAATCAGAAACATTACGGGGCCTAGTTTGCATGCTTGTGCTACTCACCACAGAGATCACAAAAATACATGGCATATACCCCTGGAAAGATGGCATGGCATACAACAAAACACATGTAGAGCTAATGCCCATAAGATGCACAGATTAAATGCAACAAAAATAACAAATCACCAAGTTCTGCTAAGTAACAGCAGATAACAGCAACTAGCACTCTTGCACCAGAGATTTGGGCATCAAGATGAACTCAAATGAAAATGGTGCAATGGAACAAAATGTAGAGCATCACGAGACGAACGTTTTGATATATTACACGCACGAGACGGAGCTATATGCAGAGAGTTATGCCAAGATGAACAGGACAAGATATTGTATAAATTCTCAGGACTTGGCAAATATTTCGGGAGAGGGGAGAGGTCAACCTTCTGGTTGACTGGATCTGGATCGGCGCGAGGGAGCTCGCCGGAGCAGAGGTGCGGTCGCCGGCGTCCGGCGTGGAGGAGGGAGACGGCGAGGCGGCGAGGTGGAGGAAGGAGGCGGGAGGCGCCGGCGGGGTCAGACGCGGCGAGGGCGCCCGGAGGCGGCGGCGGAGGAGGAGGCGCCGGGCGGCGCGGCGAGGTCCCCGGCCGGCGAGGCGGCGGGGAACGGCGGCGGCGCCGGGCGGCGCGCGGGCGGAGGAGGCGCTCGCGGGGGCGCGGGCGGCCTTGGGTCGCGGCAGCGCGGGGTACGGGCGGCGGCGGGCTGCCACGTGGCGCTGCGCGGTTGGCCGGGCGCGGCGGCGCATTTCCGTCCGGCTGCGGCGGACGTCTCCGGCGGCGACGGGAGTAGATTTTTAGGGTTTGGACTGCGAATGATTTCGGGAGGGGTGCAAATATATAGGTAGAGGGAGCTAGGAGAGTCCAAATGAGGTGCAGTTTTCGCCCACACGATCGTGATCGAACGACCTACAGCATGGAAGTGACTTAGAGGAGTTTTGGGCTGTTTAGAGAGGGGGTTTTTGCTGCAACACACAGACGGACTTTGCGGTTGCCCGGTTAACCGTTGGAGTACCAAACGACCTCCAAATGGAACGAAACTTGACCGGTGGCCTACCGGTGGTATACCAAGGCCACTTGACAAGCCTCGGTCCATTCCAAGAACATTCAACACCCGCTCACGAAATGAAAACAAGAGGGTGCACCGGAGGAGGTGGGAGTGCCGGATTGCAAAACGGACAACGGGGAAAATGCTCGGATGCAAGAGACGAACACGTATGCAAATGCAATGCACATGATGACATGGTATGAGATGCATGACATGAACAAAATGCAAAATGAACACAAAACCCGACCACGAAGTGAATATCATAACACATAGCCGAAAATGGCAAGACTTGGAGTTACAAATATGGAAAGTTACATCTGGGGTGTTACAACACTCCACCACTACGAGAGGATCTCGTCCCGAGATCTAGGACTGAAAGAACTCCGGATATTCGGAACGGAGGTGGTCCTCGCGTTCCCATGTGGCTTCTCGGTCGGAATGGTGCGACCACTTCACTTTCAGGAATTTGATTGACTTGTTGCGAGTCTTGCGCTCAGTTTCTTCAAGAATAGCAACGGGGTGCTCATGATAAGACAGATCTTCTTGGAGGTCAATCTCTTCGAAGTTGATAGTGCGCTCCGGCGTCTTGAAGCACTTGCGGAGCTGTGACACGTGGAACACGTCGTGCACGTTCGCGAAGTTGGAAGGAAGCTCAAGTTGATAGGCAAGGTCGCCTCTTTTGCCAATGATCTTGAAAGGTCCCACGTATCTAGGGCAAGCTTCCCTTTGATACCGAAGCGACGAGTGCCTTTCATTTGAGAGACGCGGAGGTAGACATGGTCTCCGATCTCGAAAGCCACATCACGGTGCTTACTATCATAGTAACTCTTCTGTCGCGATTGCGCGGCTTTGAGATTTTCACGGATGACTTTACACATTTCCTCAGCTTTAGTGATTAAGTCATTGCCAAGAAGTTGGCGTTCACCAGTCTTTGACCAATTGAGAGGAGTACGGCACTTTCTGCCATAGAGAATCTCGAATGGGGCCTTGCCCAAACTCGCTTGGAAGCTGTTGTTGTAGGAGAATTCGGCATATGGAAGACAATCTTCCCATCTCATGTCAAAGGAAATGACACAAGCCCTGAGCATATCTTCAAGAATTTGATTGACTCGCTCGACTTGGCCACTAGTTTGAGGATGGAAAGCTGTGCTGAAGCGAATGTTGGTGCCCATGGCCTTCTGGAAGGAGTCCCAGAACTTAGAGGTGAAGATGCTTCCACGATCTGAAGAAATCAATTGTGGAATGCCGTGCAAGGAGACAATTCTGGAGGTGTATAGCTCTGCCAACTGAGCTGCTGTGATAGACTCTTTGATTGGAAGGAAATGAGCCACTTTAGAAAGCTTGTCGATGACAACGAAGATAGCATCATTTCCACGCTTGGACTTGGGAAATCCAGTCACGAAGTCCATTTCGATATGATCAAACTTCCACTGTGGGATAGCAAGAGGTTGAAGGAGACCAGCTGGTCATTGGTGTTCTGCTTTCACCCTTCGACAGACATCACATTCATTCACGAACTGAGCAATTTCTCGCTTCATTCGAGTCCACCAATACGACTGCTTGAGGTCATGGTACATCTTCGTACTTCCAGGATGAATGGAAAGAAGAGAATTGTGCGCCTCGTTCATAATGACTTTCCTTAGATCACCTTTAGGAACCACAATCCGGTCCTCGAAGAATAAAGTGTCTCTGTCATCAATGCGATAGCACTTGTATTTGGAAAGACCCTTGTCGATACCACGTTTCACCTTCTTTACCATGGTATCAAGAAGTTGTGCCTCACGAATTTGATCTTCCAAAGTAGGAGAGACTATGAGGTTGGCAAGAAAGCCTTGAGGAACAACTTGGAGATTCATCTTGCGGAAAGCTTCACAAAGATCCGGTTGGAATGGCTTGAGAATTAAGCTGTTGCAATAAGCCTTCCTGCTCAAAGCATCTGCAATGACATTGGCCTTGCCTGGAGTATATTCAATACTCGGATTGTACTCTTGAATCATTTCGACCCATCGAGTCTGCCTGAGGTTGAGGTTGGGCTGAGTGAAGATGTACTTGAGACTCTTGTGATCGGTGAATATGTCCACTTGTCTTCCCAACAAGAGATGTCTCCACATTATTAATGCATGGACAACTGCCGCCAACTCAAGATCGTGAGTGGGGTAGTTCTTCTCATTGGGCTTCAACTGACGTGAGGTATAGGCCACAACTTTCTTCTCTTGCATTAACACAGCACCGAGACCTTGGAGAGAAGCATCACAGAAAACTTCAAATGGCTTGGATTCATCAGGAGGAGTCAAGACAGGAGTTGTGACTAGTTTCTCTTTGAGAGTGTTGAAAGCAACATCACACTCAGGAGACCAGACATACTTCACATGCTTCTGGAGGAGGTTGGAAAGAGGCTTTGCAATCTTAGAGAAATTCTCAACGAATCTTCGGCAATAGCTTGCAAGACCAAGAAAACTGCGGAGCTGCTTGACATTCTGAGGAGGTTCCCAATTCACAATTGCGGACACCTTCTCGGGATTAACAGCGATGCCCTTGGCAGAGATGATGTGACCAAGGTAAAGAACTTCATCAAGCCAAAACTCACATTTGCAAAACTTTGCATAGAATTGATACTCTCTGAGCTTGTCGAGCACCAATCGCAAATGTTTGGCATGATCCTTCTTATTCTTGGAGAAGACCAAGATATCATCGAGATACACCAGGACGAATTCATTGGTATAGGGGTTGAAGATGAAATTTATCATCCGAGAGAATGTTGGAGGAGCATTGACAAGGCCGAAAGACATAACAGTATATTCATAAGAACCAAAACTTGTTCTGAATGCTGTCTTGGGAATATCCTCTTCACGAATGCGAATCTGATGATAACCCATACGAAGGTCAAGCTTGGAGAATACTTTAGCACCTTTGAGTTGCTTGAATAGCTCATTGATGTTGGGAAGTGGATACTTGTTCTTGATTGTCTTCTTGTTCAATGGACGGTAGTCGACACAAAGTCGGTCCGTGCCATCCTTCTTCTGGACAAAAAGAACACCAAAACCCCATGGAGATGAACTCGGTCTGATCAAACCCAGACGCTCTTGTTCATCGAGCTGTTTCTTCAATTCCTTCAGCTCCTTGGGTCCAAGCTTGTATGGACGCTTGCAAACGGGTTCAGTGCCAGGCTCTAGATCGATAACGAACTCAACTGGCCGGTGAGGAGGCATACCCGGAAGCTCTTCTGGAAAGACATCTTGGTACTCACAAACGACTGGAATTTGAGAGATGGCATTCAATTTGCCCTTCTCATTGAGAGAAAATAACCGAATGGTTTCATCACGAGCGGCATAAATAATCACATCCTCAGAAGAGTGTGTCAATTAAATTTCCCTGGCAGCACAATCAAGTTGAGCCTTGTGCTTAGAAAGCCAGTCCATCCCGAGAATTAGATCAATATCCGAGTCACCAAGAACAACTGGAGAAGACAGAAATTTATAGTTTCCCATCTTGATGGAAACATCCGGAACCATGGAGCTTGCATTCATGAATTTACCCGGAGAGACAACTGATAACGGTCTAGGCAAATCTTGAAAAACCAACTCATGCTTGAATGCAAAAGGTCTTGAAATGAAAGAAAGCGATGCACCAGTATCAAATAAGACTTTTGCAGGAATATCATTAACTGAGAGATTACCCATTATCACATCAGTAGATTCCTCCGCTTGAGCTGCATTCATCATGTTCACCTTTGCAGACTTCGGATTATGCTTGACCACTGCATTGCTGGAAGATCTGACAGGAGGAGGAGGCGGAAGACGCCTTTGGTTGAAGCACTTGTTAGCATAGTGACCTTTCTGCTGACACTTGTTGCAAGTCACCTCTGAGAGCGGACGATGATAAGGAGCATTGGACTTTGGAGCTTGATTCTGAGACTTGTTCTGATAGCCAGAGTTGGAAGAGTGGGAAGATCCATGGCCACCTTTGTTCTTCTGCTGGTAAGGCTGACGAAACGGAGGAGGAGGAGGCAACCAGAACTTCTGTTGCTTAGCTGCCACAAGTGAGGAAGAAGAAGACTGAACTGCGTCCCTGACTCTTGAGCTGAGCAGCCTCTTGCTTCAGTGCCATGTTATGGAATTGATCAAACTGAGTAGGCTCAACAAGAACGAGAGCTAACTGCAGATCCTCTCTAAGGACACCTCTGAAGTGATAGATCATACTCTTTTCATCAGGAACGTCTTGTTTAGCGAAGCGAGCAAGTTTCTGAAACTGGATGTTGAATTGATACACAGACATGTTGGCTTGCTTGAGATTGCGGAACTCCTCACGCTTGCTCTCAACAACACTTTGTGGAATGTGGTGCGCTTTGAAATCCCGACAGAAGTCAGTCCAAGTGATCACACGACCTCCTCTGGAATCTTTGTATTGTTGATACCAATCAGCAGCTTGGTCCTTGAGATGAAAAGAAGCGAACTTGACATAGTCCTCAGGCCTGACATTGCTACATTCAAAATGCTTGTTGATGTCCACGAGCCAATCATCGGCATCCGTGGCCTCGGCACAGTAGCTGAAAGACTTGGGCTGATTTGCGAGAAACTGGTTGAGGGTAGCGAAGTGAGACTGATTGTTGCCTTGACCTTGATTTCCTTGATTGCCTTGCCCTTGGGTGCGTTCTTGCAAGAGTTGCAGAATCATCTGAGCATTGGCGTTGGTGGCTGCCATGATAGCTTGCCATGCCTCCGGAGGCGGAGGTGGTGGCGGAGGGTTCGCCTGACTCCCTTCATTGCGATCTGGATTCTGACGCGTTGGCGGAGCCATCCTGAAGTGGGTGACATCCGTTAGCATCTTGATAGAAAAATAGACAAGTAGAATCAACGGATAGAAATTGCAACATATAGTCTTCACAATAAACATTCGAACAAAGATGAACAAATGAATTCCATAGTAAATCATCACACTTCCATAAATTGAGAAGCCACTTGAAAAAGATATGGAATCAACATTTGACTTCGAAGCAACTCGAATACCACAATTCAAAACAAAACAAAGTATTGGCTTGCAGAATAAGCCGGAACAAACATATGATAGAGATTTCGTCCGAAGTTTTCATGGTGGGGCCCACACGGGCTCGATCGTACAGCACCATCATGTACAAGGCTGTGCACATGACATATGAAGCGTCCCCGAGTCGGCATAGCCAAGGACTCTTTAAGACACTACGAGACCACTGTAAAACCAACCGTGGAAAGGCGGACCACTAGACGTCGAACCCCAATCTCATATCATGCGTCTGTCGGAAAGATATCCTAAGAGCTACTTGAATTCCCACTTATAAACTCCCGAAACTTTCTGGTTATGCAATCTGGTGTTGGGGATACAGGGGACACAAAATATATCACCCAAACTAGCAATCCCTAGATCCAGCTGTATCCATCCGTCAACACATAACCAAGAAACCTTCGGAAATCGTTTACCTCAACCTTCGAAAAGCATCCGTTTACGAGTTATGGCAATACTCCCGAACTCCCGCCCCAGTACTGGGTGGCGTCGAGGTGATCTCACCAACAACTTCATAAAAGAGATTTTGATGTCGGCGAAACTCAGGTATTCCAGAACTGCAACGATAAAATTGTGACGACAACACCTCGGAGCTCAACTCCCCGTGACACTGCCACAACCCCTAAATGTCAGGAGGCACCAAGAACAATGTTCTCATCACAAAACCATCGGAACGATTCTAAGATACCTGCGTGATCCTAAAAAAAAATTTAGTGAAATTTGAGGAGAGAAGAGTCAAAACTTCTACGTCAGGAGACCTCACCAGAGCGACGAAGGGACTGAGGAGTAAAAAGAATCCTACTCTCCGATATATATAATCCTAAGACTCAAAACATTTTTGTTCTAGACTCAACAACGCCAGCGATTCGATCAAGCAGGGGGCTCCTAAGTCGGGGATGGCTCTGATTACCAACTCGTAACGCCCACGATGCGGCTATATCTCCCACGTGTCAAGGCACGACTTAGAGGCATAACCGCATTGTGGTTTTGTCGCAAGAAGGGTCATCTTCACACAATCCCATGTAAAGAACAAGAATGGGATAACGAGAGTTGGCTTACAATCGCCACTTCACACAATACATAAATATACTTCATACATCATCCAAAATACACACATAGACCGTCTACGGTCAAGATCCAAATGAAAATAAGATAACCCCAAATGCTAGATCCCCGATCGTCCCAACTGGGCTCCACTACTGATCATCAGGAAAAGACACATAGTACCGACCACGTTCCTTGTCGAACTCCCACTTGAGGTCGATCCCATCATCTGCACTGGCATCGTCGGCACCTGCAACTATTTTGGTAGAATCTGTGAGTCACGAGGACTCAGCAATCTCACACCCGCGAGATCAAGACTATTTAAGCTTATAGGAAAGGATTGTGTAATGAGGTGGAGCTGCAGCAGGCACCAAGCATATATGGTGGCTAACATACGCAAAAGAGAGCGAGAAGAGAAGCAACGGAACGGTCGTCATCTAGTAATGACCAAGAAGTGATCCTGAACTCCTACTTACGTCATTCATAACTCAAATCGTGTTCACTTTCCGGACTCCGCCGAGAAGAGACCATCACGGTTACACACACGGTTGATGTATTTTAAATAAGTCAAGTGACAAGTTCTCTACAACCGGACATTAACAAATTCCCATCTGCCTCATAACCGCGGGCACGGCTTTCGAAAGATAATACCCTGCAGGGGTGTCCCAACTTAGCCCATTATAAGCTCTCACGGTCAACGAAGGATAAACCTTCTCTCGGAAAAACCCGATCAGTCTCGGAATTCCGGTTTACAAGACATTTCGACAATGGTAAAACAAGACCAGCAAAGCCGCCCGATGTGCCGACAAATCCCGATAGGAGCTGCACATATCTCGTTCTCAGGGCACAACGGATGAGACTAGCTACGAGTAAAACCATTCCTCAAGTTTCCCCAAGGTGGCCCCGCAGGCAGCTCGGTTCGAACCAACACTTGAAGGAGCACTGGTGGCCCGTGGGGGTCTAAAATAAAGATGACCCTCGGGCTCGCGAAAACCCAAGGGAAGTGTAGGCGGTAGGTGGTCAAATGGTAAAACCAAGGTTGGGCCTTGCTGGAGGAGTTTTATTCAAGGCGAACTGTCAAGGGGGTCCCATAAATCACCCAACCGTGTAAGGAATGCAAACTCAAGGAACATAATACCGGTATGACCGAAACTAGGGCGGCAAGAGTGGAACAAAACACCAGGCATAAGGCCGAGCCTTCCACCCTTTACCAAATATATAGATGCATTAATTAAATAAGAGATATTGTGATATCCCAACATATCCGTGTTCCGACATGGAACAAACTTCAACTTCACCTGCAACTAGCAATGCTATAAGAAGGGCTGAGCAAAAGCGGTAACTTAGCAAACAACGGTTTGCTAGGAAAGGATGGTTAGGGGCTGACATGGCAATATGGGAGGCATGATATAGCAAGTGGTAGGTAGCGCAGCATGGCAAATAGAACGAACAACTAGCAAAGCAAAGATAGAAGTGATTTCGAGGGTATGGTCATCTTGCCTGCAAGGTTCTCAGAGTTGTCGAGAGCTTGATCCTCGTAAGCGTACTCAACAGGTTCGTCATTCACGAACTCGTCTCCCGGCTCTACCCAAGACAAGAACACAAGCAATGGAACCACAATCAATCACGGGAAATGCACAAGCAACATGATGCAATACATGAATGATATGCAAGATATGATATGCGATGCATATGCGTGCTCCGGAAGAAAAAATGATGAACAAGGCAGTAACTTGGCAAACCAAGTATGCCACTGGAAAGATGAGATGATTTCGGTCGAAATCGATATAAAGATCACCGGAAACGGATGCACGATTTGCAAATGGCAAGCAAAACAAGAATGACATGAATCTGCGATTAACAGCATGATAGCACTTAGAATGCAACAAGTAACAATGCTACAGCACTCCAATATAGCAACAAAGCATATGGCAGCAATCTACAGGAGATGCTTGACAAAAGATGAACACTGAGCTACGGCTAGATCTCAACACAACAGGATCAAACAAGCATGGCAAAAGTGCAAAAGATAACAGGTTCACAGCATCAGGTAGCAATGTTCAGAGCACGAAATCAACATTCTACAGAAACTTAACATGGAAAAACAAGGCATGACAGTATTCTACTAAATGCATATGACAAAAGTTCCTTACTGACCATAAGTCAAAAAGGACCAGAAGATATGATGGCAACCATGTAAACATAGCAAGTTTCGTTAACAGTTTTCAGTCTTGGCAGAAAACAGAGCATGGCAGAAACAGTAATATGAAGGCATCTTGGTGAGCTTGATGCACTCACCACAAAGCAATTCATGACAAAACAAGTATACCTACAGCAAGATGGCATGTTTATGAAGCTATCCATGGCAAGAGCAAATACATAGCATGTATGAAACAACTACAACAAGCTTGGCAAAATTGAATAACACGCAAACAATCTGCCAGAAATATTTTATAGCAACAGTAGAGCAAGATTGAGTCATGCTATGGCACTCCATAATTGAAAACAAGGGTAGTAATGGATCAATTACAACAATATCTACCAAACATCCTTACTGAACATCTCCAAAATATGCATGGATCTCTCTGTAGCATCAAGTTTACATGGCAACAAAATAACAGCAGACAGACTTGGAGAAAATACTGTCCCTGAAATCAGAAACATTACGGGGCCTAGTTTGCATGCTTGTGCTACTCACCACATAGATCACAAAAATACATGGCATACACCCCAAGAAAGATGGCATGGCATACAACAAAACACATGTAGAGCTCATGCCCATAAGATGCACAGATTAAATGCAACAAAAATAACAAATCACCAAGTTCTCCTAAGTAACAGCAGATAACAGCAACTAGCACTCTTGCACCAGAGATTTGGGAATCAAGATAAACTCAAATGAACATGGTGCAATGGAATAAAATGTAGAGCATCACGAGACGAACATTTCGATATATTACACGCGCGAGACGGAGGTATATGCAGAGAGGTATGCCAAGATGAACAGGACAAGATATTGTGTAAATTCTCAGGACTTGGCAAATATTTCGGGAGAGGGGAGAGGTCAACCTTCTGGTTGACTGGATCTGGATCGGCGCGAGGGAGCTCGCCGGAGCAGAGGTGCGGTCGCCGGCGTCCGGCGTGGAGGAGGGAGACGGCGAGGCGGCGAGGTGGAGGAAGGAGGCGGCGGCGCGACGGCGGGAGGCGCCGGCGGGGTCGGACGCAGCGAGGGCGCCCGGAGGCGGCGGCGGCGGAGGACGCGCCGGGCGGCGCGGCGAGGTCGCCGGCCGGCGTGGCGGCGGGGAACGGCGGCGGCGCGCGGGCGGAGGGAGGCGCGCGCGGGGGCGCGGGCGGCCTCGGGCCACGGGGGCCGGCCCCGGGCCTCGGCGGGCCCAGGCGGCGCGGGGTACGGGCGGCGGCGGGCTGCCACGTGGTGCTGCGCGGTTGGCCGAGCGCGGCGGCGCGATTCCGTCCGGCGGCGACGGGAGGAGATTTTTAGGGTTTGGACTGCGAATGATTTCGAGAGGGTGCAAATATATAGGTAGAGGGAGCTAGGAGAGTCCAAATGAGGTGTGGTTTTCTCCCACACGATCATGATCGAACGACCTACAGCATGGAAGTGACTTAGAGGAGTTTTGGGCTGTTTAGAGAGGGGGTTTTTGCTGCAACACACAGACGGACTTTGCGGTTGCCCGGTTAACCGTTGGAGTACCAAACGATCTCCAAATGGAACGAAACTTGACCGGTGGCCGACCGGTGGTATACCAAGGCCACTTGACAAGTCTCGGTCCATTCCGAGAACGTTCAACACCCGCTCACGAAATGAAAACAAGAGGGTGCACCGGAGGAGGTGGGAGTGCCGGATTGCAAAACGGACAACGGGGAAAATGCTCGGATGCAAGAGACGAACACATATGCAAATGCAATGCACATGATGACATGGTATGAGATGCATGACATGAACAAAATGCAAAACGAACACAAAACCCGACCACGAAGTGAATATCATAACACATAGCCGAAAATGGCAAGAGTTGGAGTTACAAATATGGAAAGTTACATCCGGGGTGTTACATTCTTCAACCATTGGTTTAGCAGGTACACCTGATGTTTTTGGTATTTTGCGTTTCCTACCCATAACTAAAGATAGAAAACATGAGCACAAAATAAAAACTACTTAGTGATAAAGCAAACAAGCACACACGAGAATATTCACCCCATGATATTGCTCCCCGGCAACGGCGCCAGAAAAAGGTCTTGATAACCCACAAGTATAGGGGATCATTTGTAGCCTTCTTCGATAAATAAGAGTGTCGAACCAAATGAGGAGCTAAAGGCAGAAAAAATATTCCCTCAAGTTCTATCGACCACCGATACAACTCTACGCACACTTAACGTTTGCTTTACCTAAAACAAGTATGAAACAATTTTGCAAGAATAAAACTACGAGTACTTTGCGAGAATAAAACTAGGAATAAATTTCAAGTTAATACAAGTGGATAGCTTTTGTCAACAAGAAAGTCACTTGTCCCTAGGCAATTAATAACAAGTATCGGTAATCATTCTTGCAATTCTATATGATGGAGAGGCATGAGCTAACATACTTTCTCTACTTGGACCATATGCACTTATGATTGGACCATTAGCGAGCATCCCCGACTACTAAAGATCATTAATTAAGGTTATGAAACCCAACCATAGCATTAAGTATCAAGTCCTCTTTACTCTGATACGCCACAACCCACTTACTCGGGTTTAAGCTTCTGTCACTCTCGCAACCCACCATAAGCGAATCATGAACATATTGCAACACCCTACAGCGGGGGCCCCTCACGTTTTCGCGGGATGAAGGGCACCGTAGGATAGCCCCATAAATAAACTATACAATCATACCAATCAAGATCACGATTAACCCATAGGACAAAAGGGATCTACTCAAACATCATGGGATAACCATAGATCATTGGGAAATAAGATATGGAGTTTAGCACCATGTTTAAGTAGAGATTACAGTGGGGAGAAGGGGTGTTATACCGTTGCATAGAGGGGGAGAGCGTTGGTGTTGACGGTAGCAAGATTGTTGATGTAGATCGCCGTCACGATCCTAGCCCCGGCGGCACTCCGGCGCCACCGGGAGAGAGGGGGAGAGAGCCCCCCTCCTTCTTCTTGTTCTTCTTCCTTGGCCTCCCCCTTAGATGGGACGAGGGTTCCCCCTCTGGTCCATGGCCTCCATGGCGGCGGAGGGGCAGGAGCCCCTCCGAGATTGGGTCTCCCTCTCTGTTCTGTTCTGTTTCGCATTCCCTAGATCTGGCCCTTGACGGTTTCTTAAATTCCCGGATATCCGTAACTCCGATTGCGCTTAATTGTTTCCACAATTATCTTTCTTGCGCCAGAAGAAGGGCCCCAACCGACGTTTGAAGAGGGCATAAGACAACTGGGCGTGCCGGGCACCCCCTGGCGCGCCCTGGTGGGTTGTGGTCACTGTGGGGCCCCATTTGCGTTGATTTCAAGTCCCAAAAATCACATATATTCCAAAATAATTCTTCGTAAATTTTTATCGCGTTTGGACTTCGTTTGATGTGGATTTTCTGCGAAACAAAAAACATGCAACAAACCGGAACTGACACAAGGCACTGGATCAATAGGTTAGTCCAAATAAATCATATAAAATGTTGCCAAAAGTGTATAAAAGTTGTATAATATTGGCATGAAACAATCAAAAATTATAGATACGACAGAGACGTATCAAGTCTATGGAAGAGCTTTGTTTAACAAGTTCACATACTCAACTATCATTTAATCTTCTATGATTGCTGACACTCAAGGCATATTTATAGAGCAAAGTTTCAGTCACACACATTGAAAGATAGGGGCCTACCGTTTCACCTCCCAACTTATTTACCCCAAGGGTAATGTCAAAAATAATAACTCATGATCACCTACATTCAACGGGATATATATATATATAGGACAAATGTTTCCTACAAGAAGTGGTAGTTACCACCACTTGCGTTTTGTATGTAGTATCCATCGAAATTGAGAGTATGTACGTGTAGTATGTAGTATAAAAATGATTATGTAGTATATATACTAATTTTAGTATATATCATGTTTTGAGTATGCTCTTTTTTACGTACATATTTATTTCACAAATATAACAAAACTATGGGCTCATATGCAATTTTTTCATTTACTTGCTTTGAAATATCTTAGATATACTATTCAAATATACTTAAAATGATAAAGTAGTGTGTGTATATATATATATATATATATATATATAAAATAATAATAAAGCAACTATTGCTTCTGCCCGCTAACTCACCGTCGTAATACGCTTCTGCCCGTATTTATTTGTGTTTCTGCCGATACGTATAATCGCTTGTGTTTCTGCCGATACGTAAAAAAACGTTTCGTTCATTATTCGTATGGGCCGAACAGCCCAACCGCGGCTAAGGGGAAAATACTGAGCCATGACTCTTCTCCACCGTCCCTAAAAAAGCACTCTTCTTCAACCCGTCCGGACTCAAGGAATCCTCCTCCGCCATGGCAACTCCTCCGCCCTCCTCCTATAAGAACCTCCTCCTTGTGCGAACCACCTGATTTGTCGAGATCGTGGTAACACCTATGACGAATGCAGCGCGGAGCTCGCTCGAGTTCGAGGCGCCCCGTGGATGGTGGCGCTCGAGGCGGTTCGGCCCGAGCTGGGTCGATCCGACCGCCGCAGCCAGCCATGGTTCTTGATCCCGTGGACGACCTCACCGACAACAAGTAGGATAGCTGTCGACGGGCGCAGCAGCCTCCTATGGGCGGGCGCCGGAGACGTTCTTCGCCTCGTGGACGTGCTCCGCGTCGATCCCGACAAGGACGTCTACATCTCCCTCCCCAGGGCTTCTATCGACGCTGCAAGGTCGCCGACATCACCGCTGGATGCGGCGCATCTAGCCTTCCCCTACTGCTAGCCAATGGGCTGCTGCTCTCCTAGGCGAGCTACGGTGGCCGCCCATAGGGTGTTTGACGAAATTCCCGTCAAGCATGGCATCACGTGGGCGACCATAGACTCCGATGGAGGTTTCTATGACGAAGTAGTAAGGCTTTTGACATTCATGTGTCACGAATGACAGGGACTGGCTGGTGGTCTGCTCGGCCATGCCGTTGTGGTTGTTTGGGGAGAGTCTGCAATGATATAGGTAGTTCGGGGAGGCACAACTGCACCTACTGTGGCCGCTACGCCGGGCGTGAGGTCGCCATCAAGATGTCAGCAAGTCTGGGGGGGGGGGGGGGGGGGTTCGCCCTCACCACCGAGCTCGAGCACCAGTTTGCCTCCAAGATCACCTCCACTAGCACAACATCGGTCTCTATGTATAATTGTTTTTACCTTTTCCTATCGTTCTCTTACCCTTTTTTCACTTTCACTTCCACTTTCATCACTCCAGGGATTGTTCTCACAGATTAACTAGATAGATAGATCATTGCTTTTCTTCCATTAATATTTTCTTGAACGAAATGCCTTTCGATCCCAATAAATTAATTGTTGGTGTACGTGCTCGCAGATTTTGTATCTTAACTGATCTTCACACTAGAGCTTGAAACCATATGTTGTTCATTTAAAGCTGGAAAGGAGTGAGATGATTCATGCCTCTTCACACTGTATATTGTATTCTTTTTGTTTCTGTTCAACAGTAAAAATCAACTCAGAAATAGAAATGGACCTGATATATGATTTTATTCTGCCAGTAGTCTGCACTAAAGAATGTCCATCCTTGCCTTCCATAACCTGTCCTACCGTAACAAAGCCAATTTTTCTGCATCTAATTGGTTCATAGACCAAGTTTGTTTATGTCCAGAGTTCGGAGATGGATTAGTAAACATATAACCTTTTTTTAGAAACATATAACCTTTTTCTGACAAATGGTTATGCAGGTCCAAGCATGCTCAAAGTAGGCTAGCAAGATGACCAACAATTATATTGTGCACTTCATCACCTATGTAAAATGGTTCTTCATGGTGGACCATATTTTTTCTGCATGTTCAGCTAAGTTCGGTCTAATACAAACATGTGACTTGCACCAAAAACAAATGTACAATATTTTTTTATCTAGAAGCAGTACAACTCTTGATTATTTAAGATGGTCAGACATCCTTTTCAGGTTCAGATGCGTACTTTGTATTCTTGCACTTGTCTGACCATGCTTGAATATTGTTTAACGATGGAAGATAATTTGATGCTATTTTTTCTCCAAGTTAACGACGGAAGAAAATTGTACGAACATTTATTTGCTCTTTGATGTTCTTGTGAATTTTCTGAAGCTCCGCAACTCTGCAAACAAAAAAGGCTCTCCGAACTTGCCGTTGATTCGCCTAACTGCTCGTGCTGCTCTTGGCTGCCTTTGGATGAAGCTACTGCTTCTGTGCTACTCCCTCCGTTCCTAAATATACGTCTTTTTAGAGATTCTAATATGGACTACATATGGAGGAAAATAGGTTGCCAGTATGCCATTGTGCCGAGAAATTATATAACAGAGGGAAGTTAGCAAGTCATCGGCTATGAAAGCATACCAAATATTTCAGTTTTTAGGCCACTGCTCAATTTTGAAGACCTATTTCTTCGAACAAGAGAGATATGTGAGCTTTTTTTCTAAACTATAGGATATCATAGTCTGCTTAGTGAAGAAAGAACTCTTTGATGTTGTGCATATCCTGTAGTATTTAAATCATTATTTTTTACACATGTGATGCTAATCTTATTCGTTTATAAAAAATGGTGAATCTACAGGATGGATACGAATTCAGAATACAAATTTTGGGACAACTATTAACATTCAAAGAGAATGATATGAAGACAACATGTCTGTTGGTGTCCTGGGATTCATCAGTTGTATCTGGAAAAACCAAAGTAAAACTGGTACTCAGATTTTTATTCTACTTTTTTACAGATATAGAAAAGGTTGTACATACCACAGAGAGTTATCGTGTGTGCCTGACACAAACTCCAAATGTGGCACCTCTTCTTAAAAGTTCACCGTATGAACGAGGGACATGCATTTGCTTTGATCCCAACCTTTGTGATATAGTTAGAAGGTTTCATCATAACAAAAATTGTTAGTTTTTGTAAATTAACCTGACCATTTTGATGATTATAGGACATCATTGTTCTCCAATATGAAACTATAGAGAAGGGACCTGATGTATATTTGTGTAACACGATTCAGTAAATACGTCTGGAAACTTTATTCTTTTTTCGAGATTGATTTACTTGGTTGTGCCATTGCCCATTTCTTCTGAACAAGACATGTGTAATATTCCAAAAAAGAAGCTTATGTGTTGTCTGGCAGCCTTGATGGTAGTTTTATACATGTAGCTGAGGAAAGTGCACCTGAATGAGGTTAAGCATTGACACGGGTGGGGCGTCCTGTTAAAATAGGATAGGGACCTGTGGTGGTTTTGAGTCATACTTATTGGGATAGGTGCATGTGATTTTTTTTCTCCATTGCAATGGCCTCGGTCGGGTTGTGAAAAGGAGAATGAGAGAGATAGCGATGATGTGGTGCTGCACTGCTAGCTGAATTTTTCCATTGCTGGTGCTAGCTGAACTTTGTGGTAGCTAAATTTTGCTATCGCTGTTGCTAGCTGAATTTTGCATAAATATAAGGCTCATTTAGATGATCCAGGTATGGAATTTCTGGTGCTAAGATTTTCTACAGATGGGTACATCAAAGTGACTGATTGTGCCTTTTTTTTCTGAACAATGCAGTCTTGCATTCCCTAGGGAGGCAGTGCAAGTCCTTCCCGCCGATTGGAATTCGGGGATTTGATGATTTCTTTCGGATTTATCATGTGTATTTAATCAGCAAACATGAGATGCAAAACATGTTTTTCCAGTAGAAGTGAATTCGTGGACTGGAACTCCTACAGATTTGAAGTTGCATGCTGGATCGACTGCATGCTTTATTCAGAGTTTATCAGTTTATCACCCCCATTAGTTCGGTCATGGTGAGAAAGATATGCAGGTTTTTATGCCAAAAGCTGTGAATATTCTTCCTCATAGTGTAATTTAAATGATGATGCATGTCATGGCCAATGATTTGGTTCCAACAGAAGCAACACATATTAATCTTGCCCACTGTCCCATCAGCGGATGTCAGTCTCATTTTCCTGATCCTACACTTGAGCCAAGAATTCATTGCCCTGTTTTTTAACAGGCTGTAGTAGCCAGTTTGTCACTACTTCAATAGTTCAATGGAGTACTTATATTCACCATAATGTTTCTTAGTTCAATGTACTCGTCATTGTGTATGCAAAAGCATGTTTCTGGAGTACTTAAGAATCATGCGGCTCTCTACAGATTTAAAATTCATGGTATGATCATAGGAGTGCACTTTGTTGGGGGTGGGGGGCAATTTGTTGAATGGATAGCACTGACATCAGTTACAACATGTAATTGCCTTGCAAAGTTTCGCAGAGAACAAGCTATCTGGGAATTTCTTCCAATAGCAGCAACCTCCGAGCAAGCAAAACTATTCTCTGTAAATAATCTTCTAGAACCACAGTTATCTATTTTCTTTCTATTTTACCTTTTTCCTGTATTGGATTTCCATGTACTGAACACTCTCCTTAATCAATGAAAGCAACGCCTGATTGCCTTCATATGAAAAAACACGATGTGTACACGTACGAGGCGATGTATAGCAGTAACAGAAAAAAAAATTGCTGCTCGATGGTAAGTGCAAGTGTATGATTTCCTAGAATTATTTTCTTGGCAGAAGTTACTATATTCTCAGTATACATCATGGTTTTAATTATCTGAAAACAGAGAATCACTACTTGAGTTGTAGGAATGCAAGTGATTATCCCTTTGCTAATTAAAAATGTAGTTTCTTTTATTCACCATAATGTTTTTTGGAGAATGATCATGCATGTTTCTAATACATTGGTTGAAAAGTAATAACATGGGTGACAAAGGTTAACTTTGTGTCGTAATATATTTACTCTCTACCAATTTCTATGTAAACCATTTCATTTGTGACCAACTCATCGCCATGGGATTGACCACCATAGAAGACGGTGGTGAAGAGAAGTGACAACAAGAATGATTCGCTAGGGGCATCAAAGATTTTTTTTCTTCTTCTTCCGTTGCAACGCACGGGCATATGTATAAGCAAAATCAAACCGAATGGGAAAAGATTGGGAGCATATGCATTGGGTGGAAACTAAAAAAAGGAGAATATAAGAGTATGTGGTGGACTAAGCTCACCCGTTTATCAACAACTAGGTGTTGCCTTCGCTTTTTAAAGCAAGACTTCCCAAATATTATTTTGTGAATGTATAAATTTGTATCTAATAAAATTGAGTGGGTTGTCTTTTACACTGATTGTGTAATATTGATGCATTGTTATCATTAATTTTTTCAAGCTTTTTCTATAATTACTACTATGTTACAATGAGCTCAAATGTACTCACAGTGCAAGGAAAATTGAATGTTGCTACCAATTTAACTTACCATTGCAGAATACAAGATAATCAACTGCCATTACCAGTAATTTCACCGAGGAGCAGATGTAAAAATGACAGAGTGAGAAATAAGTATACCACTTCACATGGATCAAATTATGGAATTAAAAGTATAAACATATGGAATCCATAAATATGTAAACTGCTGAGGCGCCACAGCTCAAGCAAGTCCACGGTTAGACAATTGATGCTACCCATGAGGCGCGTCATGGCGCACTTCAAGTATCTATCGAATATAAGGAGAGGCGGCTGCACCGGTTTTGCGATGGTGATCACATTGCATAATAAGCGAATAAAAACAGCAACGAAGCGCGGTGCGAGGCGGTTGTTCATAATCGAGCAGTTGTAGGGATTAAAATAGAGTGAATATGGGATTTTTTTTCTCCCGTTGCAACGCACAGGCATATTTCCTAGTGTGTGTGTGTCTATATATATAGTGATGCTATTCATCACCCAGGGTGCAGAATAAGTTATTCTTCACCCGAGGTAATCTTATGATCACTTCATAATTAAATTACATTTGGAATTCAAATAGTTACATTCCTATTGATTCACTACGTAAAATTTGGTATAAAAAATAAAACTATAGATCATAAGACAAGAAAATTTGGAGTTTATGTATATTTTACATTATGTTTTCACGTTTGTAATTTTACATAACATAAAATATTTTTTACGGCGACTATATATTTTCTTACGGTCTCTTTTTACGTCAGAAATAAGATAAAACATACGGAACGTAAAATTACAGTGCATTGCTGGTAAAATAGAGGGGGGTGAAGAATAACTATTCCTCACCCAGGGTGACGAATAGTCAATCCCTATATATATATATATATATATATATATATATATATATATATATATATATATATATATATATATATATATATATATATATTAATGCTACTTCTATTAGTTTGGAACAATTGGAAAAGTCTAAAAACGAAACCCTTTATTTTGAAAAACAAAGGGCAATGAATCAGGTCCGACAGCGGGTTTTCCAACAGGCCGTACAAGGAGCTCTAGGAACTCTGAATAGTTGTTTGAATACCGAGTTACATTTCCGTACGATTTGTGCTAATATTGGCATTCTCGGGTCCCTGGAATGGAAGAGATAATTAAATTAATTAGGCCTTGAACTTCTACTTTCGTTTAGAATTTAGGCATTATTTTTCCCCTTGCTTCCGAAAAAAGATAGACACACACACACACACACATATATATATATATATATATATATATATATATATATAGACACACACACACATATACATACACACCACATGATGCTTGCCACTAGAGAGTACATAGAGCGGAATAGGGATGAACATTATTGAATCTTGCATAAAAATAAATACATGAAAGTAAAAGATAGGCCCTTCACAGAGGGAAGTAGAGGTTGTCTAGCACTTTTTGTTTTTGGATGTGCAAACTCTTAATGTAAAGAAACATCAATTTGTATTGCCCTTTGTGATACTAACCTTTATTATGCGGTATGTTGCTTTTATTTCTTCACCATCACAAGATCGTACTAAGCTTATTTTCCCTGACAATAAAAGATCGTACATATTTAGGAGCAATTTTTATTGCTTTATGCACCGATGACAACTTATTTGAGGGATCTTATTCAATCCATAGGTAGATATAGCGGACTCTCATGACATGAAATTGGGTTTAAGGGTTTTGGATGCACAAGTAGTATCTCTGCTTAGTGCGAATTTTGCCTAGCAAAAGATCCTACACAAGCACCACATGTTAGAGGATCTATGACAATATAACGTCTATGTGAATATAAGCAATCATAACTCATTACGTTGTCTTCATTGTCCAACGTCAAGTAATTGATATAGAATATTTGATGGGGGCTGAAAATCATAAAAGATGTCCAAGATAGTATATTTATATGTGAGACCTCTCTTCCTTCATTATCTTTTTCATGGATTGCACCAAATGACCAATGCTATGTTTGTCAACTGCCAACAAATTTTATCAACTATACTTCTTTATGTGAAGTCATTACTCCCCATGGGATTAGCATATGATCTTTTCATTCTTTTATTATTTTTCATTGATAAGATTGAAAGAAGAAAACAAAGCAAAACTCAATCTACTTTTTATTATATAACTCTCACACAATTACATAGATATATAGGTCACTAAGCAAGCACTAAAAAATAGATCAAACTGAAACTTTTATTCTTCTAAATCATGAAATAACTAGGGATCGAACTAAGATAGATAATGATGATAAAAGTGATGGTGATACGATACCGGGGCACCTCGACCAATCTTCGCACAAGCCAAGGGTGGTGCCCATACCCATGTACTCAAGTCTCCTTCTTCGGTGATGGTGGTGGTGATTGTTAGGCTTGTCCTCCATAATGTTCATCAAGATCTCCTTCAAACTCAGAATTTCTCAGAGCACATGACAGATGATCTCAACATTCTTTTGCACTTCGTCCATAATATGTTTATTCTCCGAACCCCAAGCATTCTTTCCAGCATCACTTTCACTTGGACGAGAGATGTCCCAATTGGATGGTACATGCATACGAGGAGTATTCTCAATCCCATAATTGTGAACCAAGTTATGGAAGTTGTTCCGACGTAACCTATGTAAGGGCCTCCTAGGGGCAAACCCATCTTGTACCTCTTGCTTCCTTGGTTACTTGTCATCCCCATGGCCTGATGGGGATTGGGAGTAGTGGATATGCTAGCCAGGGTGCCCCTCTCCGAAGCCGGAGGGTGAACCTCAAGCAAATCTCCTTCATATTCTTCCATGGTGACTTCCTCGGCCTCCTCTCTCTTGAGTTCCATCCGCATCAACCAGGCATCGTCTCCCACGTTGTTGGAGGAGGAAGAAGACATGATGCCTAGCCTTGGGAACCTGACAGGGAACAACACCAAACAAGAATAGAGGAGAATCTTGCGATATGGTGGTCAAAACATTAGGGAGTATATATAATGATTTTTTTTCGTGCAGGACAAAAAATATGGAAGAACAAGGAGTCAGGAAAGTCCACGTGGGTGCCACAAGCCTAGAAGGCGCGCCCAGGGGGTAGGGCGCGCCCCTCGAGCTTATCGCTCCCTCATGCACTTTTCAGACTATTTATTATTTTCCTAATTTTTCATATATTCGGAAATGAATAAGAAGTACTTTTATGAAACTTTTGGAGTTGGTTTACTTACCGTACCACATACCTACTCCTTTTCATGGTTCTGGAGCATTCCGGAAAGTTGCCTCTATGTGCTCTTTCGGTGTCATAGTTTAAATAATATTGGTTTCAACATTAATGGGTGTAACTGAGATATAATGTTTAATTCTTTGCCCAATCACCACCCTTGGATTAGTGCCTTCGGCGTTGTTTATCTTGATAGCTCCGGAACGATAAACTTCTTCGATGATATATGGTCCTTCCCGTTTAGAGAGAAGCCTTCCTACAAAGAATATTAAATGAGAGTTGTACAATAAAACTTGATCACCTACCTTAAATTCCCCTTTTTGAATTCTTTTATCATGCCATATTTAAATTTTCTTAAAATAATTTGGCATTTTCATAAGCCTGTGTCCTCCATTCATCTAGAGAACTATTATCAAATAACCTCTTTTCACCAGCAAGTTTGAAACCATAATTAAGTTCTTTAATTTTCGAATAAGCTTTATGTTCTAACTCGAGAGGTAAATGACATGCTTTCCCATGCATAGACCATTTTATAAGGAGAAATGCCCATAGGATTTTTATAAGCAGTTCTGTATGCCAACGATGCATCATCAAGTTTCTTAGACCAATTCTTTCTAGATCTAGTAACGGTCTTTTGCAAAATCAACTTGATTTCTCTATTGATCAATTCAACTTGTCCACTAGACTGAGGGTCATAAGGTGATGCAACAATATGGTTGCCATCATATTTAGCAAGAAGATTAAAGAATACACCATGAATAAAATGTGAACCACAATCGGTCATGAAATATCTAGGGACTCCAAACCTCGGGAAAATAACTTCTTTAAGCATTTTCATAGATGTGTTATGGTCAGCACTACAAGTTGGAATAGCTTCTACCCACTTAGTAACGTAATCAACAACAACTAAAATATGTGTATACCCAGGAAGAAAAAGGTCCCATATAATCAAATCCCCAAACGTCAAGAAAGGACAAACTTACCAATTCTTTGACACTCATAAGCATTTCCTGACGTCTACTAATATTACCAATTCTTTGACACTCATCACAAGAAAGGACAAACTTACGTGCATCCTGAAAGAGAGTAGGCCAATAAAAACCAGAATGTAATACCTTATGTGAAGTTCTGTCTCCAGCATGGTGTCCTTCGTAAGAGTGACACTTCCGTAGGATTTGTTCATGTTCATGCTCAGGTACACAATGTCTAATAACACCATCTACTCCTTCTTTATATAGATGTGTGTCATCCAAAAAGTCACACTACAAAAAAAAGACACATCCGTGACATTTTGGGCCAAACGAAATTTCTTTCTGTCATGCTTATGACACTTCTATGACGATAATTGTGAAAAAAGCACATATCATGATAGATGTCGTGGGCTCCTACTTCAATGACAAAAATCATAATAGAAAATTGGCTTTTCGTCCTGGGCGGTCCGGGAACGCACCTGCATGATATTCTTTGGGCCGTCCATGACGGAAAAAGTCGTGGTAGAAGCAAGGGCGAGGAAAATATCGGGGAGTTCCCGGATACGGTGGGTGGTCGGGCAGAGCGATGCATGGAGGTTTGCGCGTTTCTCTCATACACGTACGTATGCACGTGTGTGCGAGGGGTTGGGCTCTAACTGAACCCGAGCGAGGCGCTTGCTTACTGAACCCGAGCCATTGCTCTAGCTACGCGTTACTGAACCCGAGCGATCGATCGATCCCTTGTCTGTTAACTGAAACCGAGCGATTCCTTCGCTACTGCTGCTAACTGAAACCGATCGAACCTGCTGCCTCTTGATGAACAGTGATCGTTGTTCGGGGTTGGATGAACAGTTCCCGGTGGGGGTTGGATGAACAGGACCCCGTGGTAGTAGAGGCCCTTGCCGCTGGATGAATAGGACCCCGATCGAGGAGGTTGGGGTGGATGAATAGGACCCCATGGAGGGCTGGTTGAACAGTAGCCGGAGGCTGGATGAATAGGACCCCGTGTATGAACAGTAGCCGGTGGAGGCAGGAGGAAGTCGACGGTGGATGAACAGTAGCAGGTGGAGAATGGAGGAACTCGACGGTGGATGAATAGTAGCCTGTGGAGGCTGGAGCGAGGCAGTAGATGGTGGATGAACAGGACAATGTGGAGTCCCGTTTTGCGGTATGCCACACCCCTCCCGATGAACAGGACCCCGTTTCGACCGTAGGCGCTCCAACACAAGTCTGTTTCCTCTGTTTTGCGGTACGCCACACCCAGCACCCCGTTTCGACCATACACACTCGAAAAGAAGTCCGTTTCCCCCGTTCTGTGGTATGCCAGACCATTCCCGATGAGCAAGACCCTGTTTCGACCATAGGAGCTCGAACAGAAGCCGTTTCCTCTGTTCTGCGGTATGCCAGACCTCGTTTCGGCTGTTCCGTCCAAGCCAGTTGGCTCCCGATGAACAAGACGTATTCCGACCCAGTCGGTTGCCTCCCGATGAACACGATGCTATTTCCTCTATTCCGACCCAGCCGGTTGGCTACCGATGAACATGACGCCTTCACTGTATGCGTTCAAGACCACGCGCGTATGTACATACGTGGTTGTCTTTTTTTGCAGCGTAGCTGACGTATGTGTACAGGATTTAAACGGGACTGCCTGAACTGCTACCGCTCCTTATTCGGCCATGGTTCATCGTGGTAGACAAACCGATCGACCGGTATGTACACAGACAACGCTACATACGCTTTGACCGGTGGGTCCCAGCTGTCAGGGAGGACAAGGAGGCACTTCCTTGCGTGAATATATAGCTGGCGGGTCCCAGCGGTCAGGGGCGGAATCATATATTTTTTGCGCGTAATAAGGAGGCACTTCCTTGCGTGCAAAGATGTTGTTGGTGGGTCCCAACTGTCAGCGGCAGGAATAAGGAGGCACTTCCTTCCTTGCGAATATATACATGGCGGGTCCCAGCTTTCAGGGGGAGGAATAATTTTATTTTCATGTAATAAGGAGGTGGTTGCATGCGTGCGTCCATGGACCTGGTGCGTCCCCACTGTCAGCCTCTCCACGTACAGTCCTCTTCTAATGAGTCTCGTTGGTTGACCACGTTGACCACGCCGTGCCGAGCGCACAAGGTGGTGGACAACGACGAGGCCCTGGATGGCAACGAGCCGGTGATGGGAAGACGCGGCAGTGGAGTGGCAGACGGAGAGGTGTACGAGGGTTAACTAGTTCTGGTCTGGCGAGGTTCTGCAGTCGGCGGAGAATAATAGGAGGTGTGGAGGGGTGGAGGGATGGTTTGGCCGGTGGTGGGGTAGCGCTTTGCAGCAAAGCGTGCTAAGCAGATATGCTAGCAGCCGGAGACGGGAGCAGGTGGTCGCGGCAGCGCTGGAGGAAGAAGACGAGAGAATGAAGATGAATGTCGGTCGTTGGATGTAAATCCAACGACTATCAATGTCAGAATCATTTGTTGACTAAGTTGACAACGCCTTTGGCTTCGACCTATTGGCCCACATTTCAGCCTCCAAAAATGTCGCACATATTCAACCCATTTTTTAGAATTTACAGTCCATTTGCTACGCTGGGTGAACAAATAATGTAGCGTCCAAGTGGTACATTTATTTTTTTCTAAAACACTTCACCCATTTTCACTTTCTAGCTAGAAATACACGAATTTGCTGGCCTGGGTGAACAAATAATGTAGCGTCCATGCTGCCCATTTATTTTTTGCTAAAAAATTACATCCCATTTGCACTTTCTCAAAATACACAATTTTGCTGGGCTGGGTTATAATTATAATGTTGGATTGGGCGCAACAATGTTTTCAAAAAATAAACAGGGGCTGAGCATTTTGTTATAAATATATTTAAATAATAATTCATTTATTTACATTGGTCCTTAAATCTTACCAAGCTTTTGTACACAATCACCTGTATTTTCGCTGACCTTAAGTAAAAAAACCCAGGATTTTATTGTTAAACATTTATTTTTATAAGTTCATAATACGTGGGATATTTTTTCCTTATATATGTAAGTATCTATTAAATATATGATGATAATAATAATATATAATAAAATATAAAATAATATAAATATATATAATATAGTTAGAAGGGAAACATAAGTTGGACCTGGCGTTCCTATTCTTATACAGGAAAATAGAATAGACCTCTGCGTTTTCTTCAAAAAAATACATAAGTTGGGTTGCGAATGTTTAAGAAAAAATAAAACCTTGAATGGGAGGGCCATAGGCCGGTTGATACATGACGGCCCTCAAAAAAATACAAACCGGCATGTCGTGGGCTACACATGTTAAAAAACAAAGCCTAGACTAGGCAGCCCACGACCCAGCTGATACTTGTTGGCGCACTCATAATAAATGATACCTGTCAGCTCCCCAATGACTAGCTTTGTTGTAAATTTATCTCCTTTACTAACTACGTTGAAAAACCCATGGCCCCCAACGCTAGTATAGCATTAGGAGGAAGTATTTTTTCAATGAGGCACTTGCTTACCTACGGCCATGAACCTGGTGGGTCCCAACTATCCGCCTCTCCACGTACAGTCCTCTCCAGATTCCTCTCGGTTGTTGAGCATGTCCACAACGGCAGACAGCGGCGCCGCAGCAAGCGCACAAAGACGGAGGATGACGTCCAGGCCCCGGACGAGAACACATCGGAGTCGGGGAAGATGTGCTACAATAGTTGTAGATGTTGTGCCTAATTTCTAGCGAAAGTACTGGAGTAGCCCAGTGGCCAAGTTCCAATCTCCAACCGCTGCTCTGCGGGTTCGATTCCACCTGATGCTATGAAAATATCCACAAATTTTTGCCTCTGCCTCTGACATGTGGGTGCCCATTGTCATCTACGCACACCACCTCCAACACTTGCCATAACTTCGTCCCTTGGTTTCTCTGTCATTCACACACTCAACATTTGTGTGGGCATTCTGAAAATAGCATATCTTTTTTATTGTGCATCATATGAAGCTGTGCTATGCAGGAATGTTGATCAATATGATGTTAACTGGCTGGTAGTTCCATTTTCGACCATGAATAAAACTTCCAACATGATGTTATCTCTGTTTGAAAAGGGCGTGTTAATATAAATGCTCTGCCTCTGAAACTTGCAGTTACTTATTTGAAACTGAAACTTGCAGTTTCTTCTCTGAGAATCACATTGCTTGCACTTTTATATGAAACTACATTTTTTAAGTGCTAAAAATAGATCTCTAGAATTCATAAAATACTTCATATGCTCAATACTGCAAATCTAAAATTCAAAAGACATTCAAATATGAAAGTACTCTCAAATCTGAAACACAAAACACAATTCACAACCTGCAAATCATGGCAACCCTAAGCTCCTCCTATGACTATTTGGGGGGGGGGAGTCCCCTCCTATTCCTCAGCAGCAGACAGCCGCCCCCGTGGGACGAGGTGAATGGCGAGGGAGAGGATGCCGGGGAAGCGTCGTCGCGCCAACTATTTTTCTCCTCTTGTAGTTGGGTTCGGTCGACGAAGACTCCACTAGCTTGCTCTGCCACGACACCCTCACAAACGGCACCGTGTAGATGCTCGATCCTTCAATCTCGGGTGGATGCTCCATCTTGGATCGATGCTCCCACCATCGCAGCCTCACGATCGGATCCGGTGAATCTTTTTGCTCCATGGCCCAGAGGAGCAGCTCTATGTACTCCCGCGCGACTCCCTCTAGGAGTATCGCCGCCTTTTGCTCTTCTCCAGATATTTTGCCATCGTTGTCACCGTCGCTGCTAATTGCTCCAGTTTTTAAAACTAAGACTGCATCTCCAACATCCTAGCTAGCTTCACATGGGCCGCCTGTGAGCCACACATATCGGTTGTACTCTTCCATGGATCTACTTCTCCATAGCACCTTCACACGCCGGCGGTGCACTACTACAGGATGTTGCTAACGCGACACTACGATCAGAGACCCTTCGAGAAACTGTGTGCGATGCAATAATCACAAACGGTGCTGTATGAAAACCGTCAAAAAAGGTGAAAATGTTAGCGCTGGAGGATGCATCAAACACGATTTAGATTTTAGTTGCGTGTGCGATGAAGGGCATACGGTTCAGTTCAATTAACTGTTTGCGGTGAGGAGGAACAAAAGAAACGGGCAGCCAGATGAAGGCGTGTGCAATACACGACATACGGTTCACTCGGATGAACTGTGTGTGATTAGGCAACACAAAAGAAACGGGCAGCCAGATGAAGGTGTGTGCGATATACAACATACGGTTCACTCGGATGAACTGTTTGTGATTAGGCAACACAAAAGAAACGGTCAGCCAGATCAAGGTGTGTGCGATATACGGCATGCGGTTCACTCGGATGAACTGTTTGCGTTGACACAAGAGAACAGAAACGGTTCAACTTAACAAGACGTGTGTGTTGTGCGATGGGTTGCATGCGGTTCACTCGGCCCTTGTCGTCAGTGTGTGACCTCTGTGGCAACCGTTCGCACCCTGGGCGCCTCTTCGTGTACCGTGGCAACCGTCCACCGACTCTTCGCCTTTCCCTCTCGATTTGGAACTGCTGTCGCACGCTAGCTCTTCCTCCCTCCTCCATTTGCCTTCACCCTTCCTTCTGCCATTGTTTAATCGTCTTCTCCATGGAGGGAACAAGCCGGAAACGACCCCGTTATTCTTGCCCCGATCTGATTGATGACGCGGTGGAGGAACTCATTGATCGGTGCGATGTCATCACCTCGTCTTGCATGGCAGGTTCGTTCAAGACCATTCTCGACTCAACTAATAACATCATTACAAGGAACCCAAGGGTTCAGGAGCGGTTTGATCTCCCCTATCTTCTTCGTCATGACCCTGCTGACTGGCGTGGGGACGAGGGAAGCCTCACCTCGTGTAAGTTGATGCCGCTTGATAATGATACATATGATGTTAAGAGCCATCGCTTGAGGGCAAGGCTTGGGCAGGCGCAAGTGGAGATTGGGTTGTTTATATTGGGTACAACTGCGAGTGGGAACTTGTGAATGTGTACACTCGTCACCGGGTTCCACTTCGAAAAATCTCAGACGACTGCCCAGAGGTTGAGTACACCGGTATTCTACGTGAGTTCAAATACGATCATGTTGACTGTCGTCTATAGAAGATAGCAATTTGTCGAGTTCCCAACCGCTCTTGGGGTTATAGGAATGCTTATGTTGTCGCTATCTTCGACAAGCTTGTTGCCGTCCTTCATGGTTTGACTCGATGGATATTGCTCAAAAATCAGTTTCTATACAAGGATGAGTACTGTGATGCAATTCAATACGAGGGTCTTGTGTTTGCTGCCACCACTCGTGGCACTGTTTTTGCATGGAATCCTCATGATTTCGGTACGTTTGTCTTCCACCGTAATTATAATTGTTTCATCCACATGCATGCGGGTTAGCTAGTTTCCCTTTACTAATTAACCTTCTTGTGTTTCCAAGGTCTTGTGAACATTCCACCACCTATACTTGAAAATTTTATTAACGAGCATGAGGACGAGCAGGACCCATATACTCAGTGGCGCCTGGCAACTTATTCCGATGGATCACCTCTTCTTGTCTGTATACGGGGCACTGCTGATGTTACTAAGGAAGCAGGTGTTGTCTCGTATGGTCGCACTCTCTGGACCTATTCCAACATCTGTTGCAGGGTATTCGGGATGGATACTGGTGTACTAGCGCCAACACCTTCTCCCTGGTTCAGTATTGAAAGTCTTGGAGGAAACTCGCTCTTCCTGGGACAAAACTATCCAATGATGGTGGAAGGCGATCCAGCTGCTGTTGACACAACGTTACTACCATTTATGAGAAGCAACTGTATCTATACCTCGGACATTACTATGCTTCCCTACCGTCCCAATATGGGTATTGAAATAGGCCGCTTCAGCCTGGATGATCAGTCATGTGTTGGTCTCGAGATTGAAAGTAGCTGGCCCTTCCCAGAGAATCACTTCTGGTTCAAAGCAAGCGTTTCCAACGCCGACGAGTGGTTGAGCTGAAGTTCATTTCATCGCTTTGTTATTTGTTGTGTGAGAAAAACTTTACTATAATGTTTTGTTGGAAATGATCTATAATCCAACGTGTATCCTCGTTGTCATTGTGGGTTGATGACTTGTTGTATGTAATCAATGACATTTGCATATGCGTCCATGAACTCACGCCTGTTAGTGGTGTCCATATGAAAAGTGCTAGTGATTTTAGTTGCAAAAAATTGATAGTGCTAGTAATTTGTAGCTGCATATTTTGACAAATCGCAGTGTTACAAGGTTGACAAATGGCAATGTTACTAGATAAACAAATGTCAATCTTTCCAGCTTGAGAAATGGCAACATACCCAAAATGACAGATATGCAAATCTTACCCAATTGTTTGTACGTGGTTGCACACGGGTCATGCAAAACAACCGTTTGCGTTGAAGGGATGCAGAAATCCTGCTCGTCACATTTTCCCTTGGCTTCCTGGGGAAGCTGTCGGTTTGCATACGGGTGTTCTAACTAAAACGTTTGCAATGAGTGTTTTATATTTAAAAACCGTTGATGTTTTTTTTCAAAAGAAAATCGTTTGATAAGTCTTTACATGAAGAGAGAAAAATGCAAGTTCGTTCAAACCATAAATTTCGTTCAGTCACACTGCGAATTTATATTCATATGATTGAGAATTCGAGATACAGTATTAAACTCTGAAAAAACTATTTCCGGCGGCGGCGGAGGCGGCGTGCCGCGTCGTCGTTGTCGTTGTCATTCTCCGGGATGCCGCTGTTGAAGTCTTCAAGGCAGCACAAAATGTTCTTCACTTGTAAATCAAACATCATGTCGTCGCGCGATCGACGGGCGGGGCGCGGGAGGACGGCAACTAGCGCTGCTGTGAGGTAGCAGTCGACAGCAGCGTCCCATGACGCTGAGGGAGGGGGGTGCGCACGGGCACGGGCACGGGCGCGGCGGGTGCAGCCAAACGCACGGGGACCGGCGCCGCGGTGGGTGGAGGGGCGCGCACGGGCGCGGCGGGTGCAGCCAAATGCACGGGGGCCGGTGCCACGGTGGGTGGATGGGCGTGCATGGGCACGGGCGCTGGCGCTGGCATGTACACGAGCTCGCGCGGGTCCGCGGAGACCTTGCTGACGCCCGCGGCTTCCAGCTCTGCGGTAGTGCTCGGCGACCAGCCCGTCAATGCTACAGGGATGGTCGCTGGCACGGGCGCGGGCATGGGAGCTGGGACGGGAGCGGGGGCAGCAACCGTCGCGACCAGCTCATTCTGGGCCATGTCCATGAGGCCCCATTCCTCCTTATTTTCTATCTGCTCCGGCTCGGAGTCGACTTCACCAAAGTTGAAGACTAGTGGCAGATGATCATTCTGCTTCATGGCGGTGGAGGTCTGTGGGGGGAGAGGAATGGGAGGCGAACAGTAAGGCCGCCCGTATTAAACAGCGGCTCGGGCGCCATTAATGGAGAGGAAGGCAGGCGGCCATGGAAGTCAAAGGGCTCGCTTCCCAGTGAGCCTGCGCAGCGTAAAGCTCGCACGCTTCCCGGTGAGCCTGCACATTGGAGGACAGCTTGCACGCCTCTCGGTCAGCCTGCGCACTGGACTGCGCTCACACGCCTCCCGTTCAGTCAAGGTCAAGCAGATGTCCGCACGGCACCTCCTACAACCATTAAAACCAAGACACATGCATCACGTGAATGGTTAACAGAACACACATGTTTTGAATTATATAAACGTTTGAGATATTAAAGTGGCAGCTATTTTTTAAAAATGCCTTTGTTGGCTGTCATTATTCGAGTGCGCCTTCTCTCAAAATGGACACGAAAAATACCACATCATGCCGGGTGCCATTCCATGATAGCATGCCAAGTTTCATGAATTTCAGATGAGTTTTTGATTTACTAGAATTTAAAAACCAGGCATCTCAATGTTTTGTCGGCAATCAACGGTGCCCTGGTATTTGAAATTCATTCTCATTTATTGCATGGGACCTAAGCATGCACCGAAGGACACAGATTTGATTTTTCAACCAATTTATATGCACTGGAGCATGTGCATGTAGTTCAAATTTGAATTATGCACATAAATGCATTGAAAACTCAGTTAATGCATAAAATGTCCAAAGGAACCCCAAAAAATCGCAAAAATTGACTAAACACTCATGTTGTTCTATGTTGACACGAGAATTTTTTTGGAAGCAATAAGAGGCAGTGGATATCGTTTCGTCCCTAAAGGTGGGACGTTCCCTACCGAAACCATGATGCTTGTTGTGAGAAGCTCTAGTTTGTGAGAAGCATATACCCAAACCTGCCCCAAAGGGGACAAAAATTTTACAACGGCATGTTGATGCCGCTCCATGAAAGCATGCCAAGTTTCATGAATTTCAGACAAGTTTTGGATTTACTAGAATTTAAAAACGAGGCATCTCAATGTTTTGCCGGCAATCAACGGTGCCCTGGTGTTTGAAATTCATTCCCATTTCTTGCATGGGACCTAAGCATGCACCCAAGGACACAGATTTGATTTTTCAACCAATTTATATGCACTGGAGCACGTGTATGTTGTTCAAATTTGAATTATGCACATAAATGCATTGAAAACTCAGTTAATGCATTAAAATGTCCAAACGAACCCGGAAAAATCCCAAAAATTGACACAACACTGCTGTTGTTCTATGTTGACACGAGCAAATTTTTGAAAGCAATAAGAGGCAATGGTATCGTTTCGTCCCCAAAGGTGGGACGTTCCCTACCAAAACCGTCATGCTTGTTGTGAGAAGCTCTGGTTCGTGAGAAGCATATACCCGAACCTGCCCCAAATGGGACAAAAATTTTAACCCGGCATGTTGATGCCGCTCCATGATAGCATGCCAAGTTTCATGAATTTTAGACGAGTTTTGGATTTACTAGAATTTAAAAACCAGGCATCTCAAAGTTTTGCCGGCAATCAACAGTGCCCTGGTGTTTGAATTTCATTCCCATCTCTTGCATGGGACCTAGATATTCACCAAAGGACACATATTAGATTTTTAACCAACCTTAGTGCATTGGAGCATGTGCTTGTAGTTCAAATTTGAATTATGCACATAAAATGCCTAGAAAGCCCAGTTAATGCATAAAAATGTCCAAAGGAACCCCAAAAAATCACAAAAATTGACACAACACTCCTGTTGTCCTATGTTGACAATAGAAATGTTTTGAAAGCAATAAGAGGCAATGGATATCGTTTCGTCCCCAAAGGTGGGACATTCCCTACCGAAACCATCATGCTTCTTGTGAGAAGCTCTGGTTTGTGAGAAGCATATACACGAACCTGCCCCAAATGGGACATATTTTTTAACACGGCATGTTGATGCCGCTCCATGATAGCATGCCAAGTTTCCTGAATATCAGACGAGTTTTGGATTTACTAGAATTTAAAAACCAGGCACCTCAACATTTTGCCGGCAATCAACAGTGCCCTGGTGTTTGAATTTCATTCCCATCTCTTGCATGGGACCTAGAAATTCACCCAAGGACACATATTAGATTTTTCAACCAACCTTAGTGCATTGGAGCATGTGCTTGTAGTTCAAATTTGAATTATGCACATAAAATGCCTAGAAAACCCAGTTAATGCATAAAAATGTCCAAATGAACCCCGGAAATTCACAAAAATTGACACAACACTCCTGTTGTTCTATGTTGACACTAGAAAATATTTGAAAGCAATAAGAGGCAATGGATATCGTTTCGTCCCCAAAGGTGGGACGTTCCCTATCGAAACCATCATGCTTGTTGTGAGAAGCTCTGGTTTGTGAGAAGCTTATACCCAAACCTACCCCAAATGGGACAAAATTTTCACCACGGCATGTTGATGCCGCTCCATGATAGCATGCCAAGTTTCATGAATTTCAGACGAGTTTTGGATTTACTAGAATTTAAAAACCAGGCATCTCAACGTTTTGCCGGCAATCAATAGTGCCATGGTGTTTGAATTTCATTCCCATCTCTTGCATGGGACCTAGAAATTCACCCGAGGAGACACATGCGATTTTTCAACCAACTTTGGTGCATTGGAGCATGTGCTTGTAGTTCAAATTTGAATTATGCACATAAAATGCCTAGAAAACCCAGTTAATGTATAAAAAAGGCCAAACGAACCCCGAAAAATTCCAAGATTGAACACAATACTCCTGTTGTTCTATGTTGACACTAGAATTTTTTTTAAAGCAATAATAGGCAACGGATATCGTCTCATCCCCAAAGGTGGTATGTTCCCTATCGAAACCATCATGCTTGTTGTGAGAAGCTCTGGTTAGTGAGAAGCTTATACCCAAACCTGCCCCAAATGGGACAAAATTTTCACCACGGCATGTTGATGCCGCTCCATGATAGCATGCCAAGTTTCATGAATTTCAGACGAGTTTTGGATTTACTAGAATTTAAAAACCACGCATCTCAACGTTTTGCCGGCAATCAACAGTGCCCTGGTGTTTTAAATTCATTCCCATCTCTTGCATGGGACCTAGGAATTCACCCAAGGACACACATGTGATTTTTCAACCAACTTTGGTGCATTGGAGCATGTGCTTCTAGTTCAAATTTGAATTATGCACATAAAATGCCTAGAAAACCCAGTTAATGTATTAAAAAGGCTAAACGAACCCCAAAAAATCCAAGATTGAACACAACACTCCTTTTGTTCTATGTTGACACTAGAAATTTTTTGAAAGCAATAAGAGGCAACGGATATTGTATGGTCCCCATAGGTGGTACGTTCCCTATCGAAACCATCATGCTTGTTGTGAGAAGCTTATACCCAAACCTGCCCCAAATGGGACAAAATTTTCACCAGGGCATGTTGATGCCGCTCCATGATAGCATGCCAAGTTTCATGAATTTCGGATGAGTTTTGGATTTACTAGAATTTAAAAACCAGGTATCTCAATGTTTTGCCGGCAATCAACAGTGCCCTGGTGTTTGAAATTCATTCCCATCTCTTGCATGGGACCTAGAAATTCACCCAAGGACACACATGTGATTTTTCAACCAACTTTAGTGCATTGGAGCATGTGCTTGTAGTTCAAATTTGGATTATGCACATAAAATGCCTAGAAAACCCAGTTGATGTGTAAAAAAGGCCAAACGAACCCCGAAAAATTCATTCCTATTTCTTCCATGGGACCTAAGCATGCACTGAAGGACACAGATTTGATTTTTCAACCAATTTGTATGCACCGGAGCATGTGCATGTAGTTTAATTTTGAATTGTGCACCTGAAATGGCTAGAAAACCAGTTTAATGTATGAAATGTCCAAACGAACCCTGAATAATTCCAATTCTTAAACGACACACATATAGTTGCATGTTCACTGCAGATAAAAGGTCTACCAATTCAAACACCATCCATTGCCGCTGTGACCCCATTTTGTAATTCAAATCAAGTAGATCCCACACAGTTTATTCTCACCAACCGTGTGAGATGTAGTACAAAACATCTTGGAGCACCGTCGGTGTATAGTACGCCTATGGCTTACGCGAGAAGGTGCGTCGGCTACAGTCCATAGCCGGCGTGTCAAGATCGCTCCCCCAAAACTCCCGCCTCTGCATCCCTCTCTGCTTCAGTCCCTTGATTCAAATTTTCAGTAGCCCCGACATTTTACTCCCGCCTCTGCATCCCTCGCAATCTCAAAAATATCTGTTCGCCCTTGATCCAAATTTTCAGTAGCCCCGCCTTGTTACTCACGCCTAGTAAATTTTTTAGTTTCCGCCGTATTTCCTCGAACACAACCTCCGCTCACACAAGCACACACAACCCTCGAAACCATTGGTAGGTCGCTGCCATCGCCAATGCCTCCATCCTCAACCTATGCCTGTGTGCCAGGGAGCTCGAGTAGCAATGGTCAAAAAGAGGTTTATCGCGGCCTTTTCGCCAGACGCGGGCGAGGTGGCCGCCGAGGTGTCCCCGTCGTCCTCCGTGGGCCCGATCCACCGTCGCCAGTCCCCCGATCCGCCTGCCGCCGCGCCACTACGCCGGTTCAAGGACTTCCCCGTCCTCCCCCGGACCCGGTAGCTACCTCGGGGTTCGACAGCAGCGGTGGGGGACGTGGGTCGCCGAGATTACAGATCAAGAGACCCACACCCGCCGGTGGCTTGGTAACTTCCACACGGCCGAGCTCGCGGTCATGGAGTACGACCGCTGGCAGGCCCGCTACCACGGCGCGGTGGCTAGGCTCAATTTCCCATTCGGCACAGGTCCGGTCCACCTTGTTCCGCTGGAGCCAGGGGTAGTGAGCTTGGCTATGGCGCGGGAGGACCACGAGCCATGGGAGTGTCTCGAGGCCGAGGCCGCCGACGAGGCCTACATGCAAGAGCTTCGCCGGCAGCACCCGGAGCTCGTGGAGGCGGAGCGGGCGATCTTTGCCGGTGCGGACTTTGGTGAGGTTATCGCGCTCTCCTCCGATGACGAGGTCGAAGGCGGCGAGGAAGGCGGCGCCGAGGGCGGCGAGGTTATCGCACTCTCCTTCGATGACGAGGTCGAAGGCGGCGACGGCGGCTCGGAGTGCGTCGAGGTGGGCCCCAAGGACAAGGAGATCGACGTCGACGAGTGGAGGAGTGCCTTCCCCAACGACCCCGACGACGGTACTGGCCCAGACCCGGCTCGCGGCACACCGTACATGACGAGGAAGGATTGGCTCGACCTCTACTTTGACCGAAAGTAGTTTAGCTTAGTTTAAATTTATGTTTAATGTTCAGTTATGCAAAACTATCTATGTTTATGTTTGAATGCATGCTACTTTCGGTTGAACTTGCTTTGAAATTGATCAAATTGAAGTTTACAACCTTAAGTTTAGGGGATCGACTAGAAAAGGCCAAAAATTGCGGGAGTATATATATATATCCACTAAGGGTTTTAGTCCTTTAACTTTTTAAGGATCGCCTAGAGATGTCCTTATGACTTGTTTATTTCAGTTCTTCACAATGTGATGCTCTATATGTGCAACTATTTGCTGTGCAGTTCAATTTCATCAATAACAGTTTCAACAATACCACTATGAATTACGATATTTGGTTGCTGTTAAGGATATTGCAGTTAACATGCCTTTTCGTTTTTCAGTTGTTGTTTGGCAACATGCATTGTACTGAATGACTAAATATGCAATCCCAGGCTACATAGCAACAAGGAAGAGTGTTACCTTAATGTTCTGATGGTGTCTAGATATACATGTAATAAAATCTTATATAATGGGATAGATGGAGTGTTGTACTACATCATTTTTCAATTGTTGTTTAGCTTCTAATATTAACTTGGTGCTTTTAGGTACATATATCATTGCCAAAGATCCACACTTCGACCCTCTCTGCGTATGGGCCAATGAGATATTCATGAACCAGCATCAAGTGAGGAAACTGATAAAGATTGTTACTAAAATGGGTCAAAAGATGTCAATCGAACTATTTGTTTACACTTTATGCAAGACAACAGTGAACTGCAGGATGGTAAGTAAGAACCCTGTAGCCTTCTTTTTACTGCCCCTAATGAGTTGTGTTAGATGACAATATCTTAATCTTTTTTCTTTTGAAGTGGATCCTGAAGCAGTTTACTCAAGATTACCTCTCAAACTACATGATTGGCGGCCGACCATCACAAGGGGTTGGACTAGAGTCCTGCATGCCTTCTGCATCCAGGATAGCACAATAGGGCCATTCCGCTTCACCTTGTTCAACAACTGGAATGTTTGTCGCCTCTTTCTTTACCATCTGTAATAGTACAAGTATAGAACCCTGGTACATCATTCTTTATTTGGTGCTACTGTAATTCTTAAACATATGTACCTGTGAATCGAATAATTCATTGATTGTTTGAACCTAATGGATATGAATAAAGCTATAGCCTACTTTCAAGTTTAAATTAGGTACAATTTTAAATAGCAGCAATTAAATTAGGGCGAAATTACGTTGTGCAGGTCATTACGGCACACACGGTTGGTAAAACACAAACGTTTGCGATATACACCATAATCCGAGACGGTTCACAGAGAGGAAACGTGTGCAAGCATGCACACAGTTGCCGTTTGCAAAGCGTGTGTGATGTCAGACACTATCACATACGGTGCGGGAAAACTAAATGTGTGTGATTGTCTACCTATCGTACACGGTTTATAATCATGAACTGTTTGTGATGTGCGAGGCATCGTAAATCTCCCGTGCCTAGAATCTGCCTAGAAAACTGCCGTGCCTGGAATCTGCCTGGTTTTAGGCAGAACCACAAAACTCCGACTGCGATGGCAATGCGAGCACAAATGAGTGGCAAGGATGAAGCGTTTGGGATATTCGAGATATCGAAAACGGTTATACAGGGACAACTGTATTTATCAAGGCTCCCTATCCCCGACGGTTTATGGGTCGTGTGGGAAGGACCCCCCTATATATCACCCACACTCACTTGGCGACGGTTCCAAATGCCGTCGCGGAAAGGGGTAAAAAACCGTTTGTTTAGGACCGACGCGTACCAGTGGTGTGTCACGGGAAACCACGGCCTCCTATGGGACCAAGGGTCCCTTGCTGGTTCGGCGGGGGACGGCACATTGCACAAAGAGCAGAGGAGCGTGAGGCAGCATCGCAGAGATCACACAGGCAGTCTTTACCCAGGTTTGGGCTGCCGTGAGGCGTAAAACCCTACTCCTGCTTTGGTGGATTGATGGTGGAAAAAGTGGTGGTAGGCGTAGCACGCTTGCCCGGCAGGGTTGGCCTGAGCGAAACGGCTACGCATGTATGAATGAGTGAGGGGGTGGATTCGCTAACCCTTTCTCCGGTTGCCTTGGGCCTCCTTTTATAGATAAAGGGGCCACCACAGTGGCAAATCAGTCATTATGCACTGATTAGATAGCAAACAATGCTATCATACCTAACTCTACAGGCCGACAGAGCGCATTAAATGCGCCGCTCAACGTCACATCATAGCTTGCCCGATAGGCCCTGTCGGGCTGTTTTGCCAGCTTCGTGCCTGCTCGCTTGACACGTCGCAGGACGGGTGTCGCCTGGAGGTATTTCTCGTAGGAAGTGGCTGCCATGTGGTCAATAGTAGCCACTTAGTCACTTTGGAGCTTGACACTGATGTCTACTACACAACCTTCTTCTTGTAGACGTTGTTGGGCCTCCAAGTGCAGAGGTTTGTAGGACAATAGCAAATTTCCCTCAAGTGGATGACCTAAGGTTCATCAATCCGTGGGAGGCGTAGGATGAAGATGGTCTCTCTCAAGCAACCCTGCAACCAAATAACAAAGAGTCTCTTGTGTCCCTGTCGGCGTTCTGGGAACGGGGGTCCCCAGACTTGCCTGCCTGCGGCCCACAGCGTGGCCAGGCAGCAGGCCGTACGGCCCATCTTCGTCAACAAGGCACCCAAGACCCTCGCGAGGCGGACGACGCAAGACCTCCTCTGGAGTGGCCTAGCCAAGCAGACTCACGAGGAGCGGAGATATCAAGGCAAGGCAAACCTCACGAGGCTCCTGTGACGTGAGCCATGACGAACGGTACCAGGCGGGTGCCAGGTGGGCGCCAGTGCGTGCAGCGTCCCTATTTCCTCTTTGGTGCTAAGGAGGCCAGCGCAGGCGAAGAGTACCGAGGCATCAGGCAAAGGTTGCCATATTGGTGCAACGCGACCAAGACCAGGAGGACGGCAAGGCGGCGGTCATCGTGGAGCCCAAGACGGCGTCACCCCAGAGCTTTTCGCAGGCGAAGACCACTTTTGTCAGGATAGCTTGTACTAGCTGTCCCCCTTCAAATTTGCCCGCCGTTGTTGGCTCCCTTCCCGCTCAATATTTGGGAAGAAGACCAGGGCCTATATAAGTAGAGCTAGCCACCACAGTAGAGGCATCGGATCCTCACGCCACAAGTTCACAAGCACAAGAACACCTGAACCTCAGGAGGCTGTTCTTCCCTTGTACTGTTCATCATCAGCCCAAGAGGCAATCCACCACCACCACACTGGAGTAGGGTATTACACCACAACGGTGGCCCGAACCAGTATAAACCTCGTGTCTTTCTATGTTGTGTGTTCGTCGAGTTCGTCCACAAGATCTTAGCGACCTTGAGGGTAGATCGGTAGGAGGGAAAGACTTCGCGCGCACCCCAGTGTTCGAACCTTAAGGGTTTGCCGGAACCCCACATCCGACATTTGGCGCGCCAGGTAGGGGTGTGCCGTAGTTTCCCTCCCATCAGTTCATTGCTCCAGCGCTCCGTCGTTTCCATGGCGGACGCTCGCCGTGCTCGAGCTAAGCGTCGGGCTGCCCTCTCCGCTCGCGTCGCTCAGACGGCTCCCGTAGGCGGGCCACCTAGTCGTTCTCCGTCTCCCGCCGCCAACGCTGCCACTGGCCCGGCGGGAACGAGTAGCAGGCGTCCTCGCTCCATCCTTCGGTGCAGTAGGACAGCCGCACCGCTACTCCGTCGCTGACCCCTGCTGGTTCTTCGTCTCACGCGCACCGCGCCCCCATGGAGGCACGGGCCATGCTCATCGCGGCGAACGAGCTCCTGCGCTACCGCCTTGTCGACGACCTCTACGAGGAGTGGCTCGACCGCGTCGTCGAGCTCGTCCGCGCCGCAGGGGGCTCTCCGGCGCCGTCCCACTCTCTGCATCCCCCTCAACCAGCTGTGGGCGACGGGGCTCATGGCATGCCTCCACCACCTCAACCCCAAGACGGTGCCTTGGCACCAAGGCGCGCGCCTCCGCGGCGTGATCCATCGCGCCCGGCGCCCGCGCGTGAAGAAAGAAGCTGCCAAGAAATCTCGCGGCCACGAGAAGCCGCACCGGCCCTCCCCGTGCCACCTCGTCAAGACCGCGTGCCGCCTGCAGTGCGCAGCGCGGACCTCGGCAACACCAAGCTTCACCTCAGAACCGGGCCCCGGCGACCACGGCCGGCTGCCGCGCCTTCACCCCCGAACTGCGTAGCGTCGCCTGGCCGGGCAAGTTCAAGCCGGATCTGCCTCCTCGCTACGACGGCACCGCCGACCCCACAGAGTTCCTGCAGCTCTATGAGCTGAGCATCGAAGCGGCCAATGGCAACGAAAAAGTCATGGCGAACTGGTTTCCCATGGCTCTCAAGGATGGGGCCCACTCCTGGCTCCTGAACCTGCAGCACGGCTCGATCTCCTCCTGGGACGAGATGCGCGACCGCTTCGTCGCCAACTTCCAGGGCACTCGCGACCGCCCACCGGCCGCGGGTGATCTGCGCCGCATCAAGCAACAGCCAGGAGAGACCCTCGAGAAGTACATCCAGCGTTTCAACAACACCCGCCTCAAGATCCTCAAGGTCACGGACGAAGCCATCATCTCCGCGTTCTCGGATGGCGTCCGTGACGTCAAGATGAAGGAAGAGCTCGCCACCCACGAGGAGATTTGCACATCTCAGGAGCTGTTCAACCTGGCGACCAAGTGCGCAAGAGCTGAGGAGGGGCGCCTCTCTCTCCTCGAGCTGCCAGCTGCAGGAGCGGAGGAGAAGAAGGCCAAGGCCAAGGATGTGAAATGCAAAGAGGCAGTAGTGCTCGCAGCGGAGCCCGACACTAAGCGAGGCAGAGATCAGCCCGAGTCATCAAAGAACGGCCGACTGTTCTGCGCCTTCCACAATCTGAACACCCACAACACCAGCGACTGCCAAGAGCTCAGAGCCATACGGGAAGGACACTATGGTCGACGCCCCGAGCGCAACGACCGGGACTACGACCGCGGAGGAGGATGCGAAGGCGGACGCTGGGACGACCGTGGCCCGCGCCAGGAGTGGCGCGACCGGCCTCGTGAGGACCGTTGGAAGGACCAACCTCGCGAGGGCGCCTGGAGGGACCCGCCTCGTGAGGATCACCCCCAGGGCAACGCCGGTCTTCCCCCGCTGCCGCCACCAAGAAGGAATGACGACCACCACCAGGACGAGGGGCTGGGGGCTTCCAGGAGCCACGTGCGATCGCCTGCATCTTGGGCGGTGCCCAGGCCCCAGCCTCTCAGCGTATCTTCAAACAGTTCGCTTGCGAGGTGAACGCGGTGCTCCCCAAGCTCGAGGCCACGCGCCTGCTTCGGTGGTCCCAATGTGCCATCACCTTCAACTCGGCAGACCAGCTCAAGTCACCAAGACTCTCATCGACGGCGGCGCAGGGCTCAACGTCCTGTCCGTCGACACGTTCGACAACCTCCAAGTGCCATATGAGCAGCTCCAGCCAACCAAGCCTTTATCAGGAGTGACCGACGGTTCCACCACACCAATAGGGCAGGTCTGCCTGCCTGTCACCTTCGGGGAGCGCAAGAACTATCGCACCGAGCTCATCGACTTCGACGTCGCGCACATCCGCCTGCCGTACAATGCCATCCTCGGGTATCCAGCCCTGGCCAAGTGTCAGGACCCCGATTCTAAGTCACACCGATCTAGCCTGTAACACCTCATATCACTTTGCAGCCTCACGCACGGTATTCCCACGGTTGTCGCCTTACCATGGCCCGGGACCGTTTGCGCCTTTTGGCTCACGTATATGATAGTGTCGCTAGCATCCATATGACAGAGAACCCGGGCTGACATGGCTAGTCGTGAACCCAAAGTGGCACTAACTTACGGGGACAGGCATACATGAATCAACATCAAGCATGTCGGTCAGCAGCGTGCGAATCCGGGCTGTAGCACTGGGCAACAGGACTCCGGGAACCCGGGCTGTAGCAGGCTAGGCAGGACTCCGGATGTCACCGCGTGACATTTCCCCGAAGGGACAGACACAGGAACGAAGTGAATCACATGCCGGCTAGTCAAGTGTTCCGGAGCAGTAGTGCTGGGCTAGCAGGACTCCGGTGAACTGGGCTGTAGCGGACTACTATGGCTCATGGAAGCACAAGACTACATTTCCCCATAAGAGAGGCTACCAAGGATAAACAACTAGGTTGTCGGATCCCACACATCCCAAGCATTTCAATCATACACACAATATGCTCAATATGTGCAAATACAACATGGCATCACAACAAGACTCTACGACTCGGAGTATTTATTCATTAGGCTCCGAGGAGCGAGATATTACAAACATGGGTCTCATGACCCAACATACAGAGCATACAAGCAACAAGCACATGCGGAAGCTTAACTTGCCTGAGTACAGACATCTATAAATGAAAAGGCTGAGAAGCCTGACTATCTACCAGATCCTGCCGAGGGCACAAGATCGTAGCTGAGGTATCAAGCTAAACGTCGAAGTCCACACGGAACTACTAGAGAGACTGACGTCTCTCTGCAAAACATAAAATAAGCAAACGTGAGTACAAATGTACCCAGCAAGACTTACATCAGAACTATCTACATATGCATCGGTATCAACAAAGGGGGTGGTGGAGTTTAACTGCAGCAAGCCAGCTTTGACTCGGTGGCTATCCTGAACTACGACTGCAAGTAACTCTTTTGAGGTGGCGCACACGAGTCCACATATTCACCATATCAATACACCACTATGGATTCGCTCCCGTCTCCCTACGAGGACGCCATCCATAGCACTCACGCTTATCTTGCGTATTTTAGAGTATCCACTTTCACTTGTCTATGAACTGTTATAGGCAACCCAGAAGTCTTTTACCGCGGACACGGCTATTCGAATAGATGATGTTAACCCTGCAGGGGTGTACTTCTTCACACACGCTCTCGCCACTTACCACCATGTACACGTCGTGTATCTCGGCAACGTTCAAGCGGAAGCCTGGCGAGGGAGTCGGCCACGACCTGACTAACCACACAAGTCTCTCGTCCAGGTTTATCGCCTATTCGGGTTCCATCCGCAAGGAGATCCGGCCGGGGTGTCGCTCACGGCCCGAAACGATGTGTGCAGGGTTCCCAAGCCCACCTCGACGGATGGATCTACGCTTGGTACACCGTGCCATGGTGCCTAGTCTGTCCCAAGCCCACCTGTACTGGGTACCACTTGGTAGACTACTAACACAACCTACAAACACCAGAAACTAGTTGCAACTCCTGAACAGAGATCGAGGCGGTTAATAAGCCGAGAGGGGTCGAGTTACCGGAACCCAATGTGTGGTAGTAACCGTTCATGGATCACAAACACAGAACTCAGTTCCTGAGGACGGCTTCAATGAGACAACCCACCATGTACTCCTACATGGCCTCTCACCGCTACCTTTACCAAATCGTGTTCACACACTTAGCTCTCACACAGTAGGACATGTTCACAACTTTCCAATTCATTCCCGATGAATCAGACCTGACACAACTCTAAGCAATAGCAGGCATGACAAACAAGCATGAATGAGTAGGCACATCAGGGCTCAAACAACTCCTACTCATGCTAGTGGGTTTCATCTATTTACTGTGGCAATGACAGGTCATGCAGAGGAAAGGGGTTCAACTACCGCAGCAAGTAACAGATGAAACGTTGTTGTCCTAATGCAGTAAAAGAGAGCAGGAGCGAGAGAGTGGGATTGTATCGGAATGAACAAGGGGGTTTTGCTTGCCTGACACTTCCGAAGATAGTATAGCTCTTCATCGGTGTCATCGATCGCATCGTCGAAGCAACGTCTACTGAGAGGGGACAACACCGGCAAACAGAGAAGAAACACGATCAATGCAATGCACAATATGATGCATGATCATGACATGTCACTATGCTGTGATTTGGGCTAATGCAACTAGCAACAGGTTAAATGAAGTTGGTTTGAATCCAAGATTCAAATTCAAACTCCAGATGTGGAAATTCAAATGCCATTTACATGATTTGTCCTAAACAGTAGCTATAAGTTGCTCTAACATGCATGAAAAAGGTACAGATGGATAGATTGGATTTTTCTGATCATTTTTCATATATAATTTATCTTATTTGGAGTTACAGATAATTTTCTATGAATTTTAGAAGTTTTGGGCATTTTCTGGAATTTCCTGTATAAGAATAATTCCAGTAATTAAATTACTGCGTCAGCATGACGTCATGGTGATGTCAGCAGGTCAAAAGGTGCCAGCCCAGGTCAAACCTGACGGCTGGGACCCACATGTCAGTGTAACAACTAACTAACAGAGTTAGTTAATGTTACGTTAGCACTAATCTAGGTTAATTAGGGCCTGGGCCCACATGGCAGTGGCTCTAGGGGTGGTTTAGCTGGGTCATTAGTGGCTAATGACGAGCCACGTCATCACGCCGTAGTTTCGCCGGCGACGACCATTTCGCGCGGCGGAGATCCTCGGGATCTCGCTACAGCCCACGGTTTGAGGCGGGGTTTGCTCCTACGGATTGCTGGCGCTCCCGCGCATCTAGTGGTGGTAGCAGCAGCAGCTGGGATGGCCGGAGGTGACAGCGGCGAGCACTTCCGCGGCGGCCGGAGTACGGGCACGCTCGGACACGGTGTTTTGGTGCACGGGAGGACGAGCTGCGGGTTGCTACGGAGCCCTGCGTACTCGCTGAGCACGGGGGTGGGCTCGAATGCGTCGTGGATGCGCTCTAGCTACGGCGGTGCCATGGCCGGCGGCGGTGAGCTCTCGGGCTTAGTCGGAAGACGGGGCTAGGGGACGAGAACGGAGGGGGAGAGCGAGGGGGAAGCAATAGGAGCTCACAGTGAACTCTAAGGCGTCGTCGGAGAGGTCGGGGAAGCCCGGACGGTGACGAATCGAACGGGGGGGGGGGGGGGGGGGCGCTCGGAGCAGAGGAAGAAGACAACAGCGATAGCGGCGCTGTGGGGCGCTCCGGCGTCATGCGGCTCGGCGAAGAGGACGGGGACGTCACGGCGGAGCTCGGGGGCGCGTCGGAGAGGCTCGGAGATAGCTGTGGCCGTGGTGGAGCTCGTCGGCGGCGATGGCTACGTTCGGTTTCGGGAGAGAGAGCGGCAGAGGTGGGGAAGGGCGAGGGAGTGGGAGAGAGGGACCGGGGTGGCGCGTGGCGTCGTCCAGACGCGTCGGGGAAGTGGCAGGCAGGCAGGGAGGAGCTGGCCTCCTCGGCCGCGCGCGTGCGAGCACGCAGCTGCTCCTTCTGGCAGGAGGAAGGCGACAGGAGGCGCCAGGTGGGCTGGGCTAGTGAGCTAGGCCGGCTACAGGTAGATGGCCAGGTAGTCCTTCTCTCTCTCTTTTTGTTAATGTTTTTCTATTTTTCTGTAACTTCGGGGCTTTATTAAAAATACCAAAATGTTTTCAAAAATCCTGAAAATTAATTGTGGGCTCTGTTTGGATTATTCCTAACAGCCCTCACTTAAGTTCAGAATTAATTGAGCACTTAAAATAATATACAGCATTTAAATGCCCAATTGCAAATAGCATATGATTTAAATCAGTTGCCTTATGTGTCCTAGAAAATTGTGCACCATTTTTGTCAGAGGTCCTAGACCAAGGTAAAGATGATGAACATTTTAGAAGGGCATTTCAGGTTCATTGAGAGAATTATTTAGTAACCCTAGTTGGTTTAGGTGGTGCTGGGGTTTTTTGGATCATCCCCATTTCAAGTTTCTGGAAAAGTGAACATGATGCATCAATCAAGTGCTGGCCTAGAGCAAGGTAGAGCTAGGGATGTGACAACTCACCCCCACTAAACAAGAATCTCGTCCCGAGATTCAAGCGTAGGGTAAGAGGAAGAGGGGACACAAAAGCTAACACAATCTTCATGATCCAATTGCTCTTCTCGAAGATGTTGATTCATTGCATCATCTTGATCTTGACATCTTTTCTTTTGAGAGCTTGATCCAACTATGACGACGGAAGAGAGGGAAACTTTACAGGATTCGATCTTCACAAAGGTTGGCAACTCACGATCAACTCATGGAGTGAGATGTAAGAACATCTCTCGAGCTGAGACACAAAACACACATCTGGAACGAGGAAAGGAAGCAAATGACGAAGGTTCAATTTGGTAGGCCACAACTCCACGCTTGAGTAGGATGGTGCATGGCTTCAAAGTAGCGAGGAGATAATTGCCACGATTCCATAACGGGGCACATTAGGGTAGGTGACTTACAGGAATTTTATTGAAGTGGCAAAAGAATTACTTTTGACATCTAGATCACTGAGACTCTCTATACCAGCCTAAGGAAATCACAATCAATCGTTTGAGGGAGTTCGGAAGAATGACATACTCAAACTAGGATGGATGATGTGGACTACCTTGTTGAAGACAACGCAAGGGATGATTTGCTTGCGCGTGCTCTCAAGAGCTTGAGCATTTCCATATTCATCAAGGTTCTACCAACATCCGTGTCAAGGATCCTGGCAACCCAACATACTACCATGATGAATACTGATGGACAATGCAGATGCAAAGGAAGATAACATATACTCAGATTTCTCCTTAGCAATGCCAAAGAAGCAAATCTGGATGATCGACCGAGAGACATTTAGCACTCCGCTTCTAATGTTCTCCTTGATGTACTAGGTACCACGGTCAATGCTTAAAACATCAACATGGCCATCAAGTAAAGGTCGGACTTCGGAAGCACAAAAATCCATAAGGAACAACTTGTGGAATAAGTCATACCAAATCCTCATGGAGAAGATGGTCGATTTGCTCATTCAAGACACTACAATAATAGATCTTCCGGCTAGGTGTGTCGGCCAGAACATCAACCTCATCGGGACCTACAACATAGATCTTGGAAATGTTCCAACCATCAAATCTGCCTGAGATTCAGATCTGGTTGGTAACATGATTTTTTTTGTTCAGACAACATGTCTAGAAAAGAAAGGTTGCAACACAAGTCAACGAGATGACGTTGCGAGATTCTCGGGAAATGAGCTACGGTAGCAAGCTCCAAAACATGAGCTGGTTCTGCTACGTACATGTGAGCACGCTATCCCAGACAAGCATGACCACATAGTAGTCTTACAATGAAACACTACCGAGTTCCGGTGGGGAACCCTCATCAAGGATATCGAAGTCTTTACGCAAGTCCATGGATTAGATCCCAAGCATAGACTCCTCTTCCTTGAACAAGTCAATCAGGGGCTTGGTGTGCTACGGAATGCATATGGAGTGGAGGTAATTAATCTACCAAACCATGGTATACTTTGCACATGCATGACTGACTTGGGATGATTCTGAAGGAAGCAAAAACAATCTTTCTCGAACTCACGGCGACAACTTGCACCAAATGCACATGGATTCGAGGAAGTCACTACTTGCATCCAAACATATACTTCATGAACAGAGCATGAAGAAAATGCTTACACAATTTCCCAACACTAGCTGGATGTTCAACACGAATCATGGAGGAGACAAAATGATGCTGATGGGCTCAACAGCAACTCATCGGAATTTCCATATCACTGGACTTCCACCATCATGTGAACATGATGATAGCATTGGTCAGACCAAAAGATGTAATGGTGTATGCTCGAGGAATCAACCACGAGTAAGACAACATTACGAACATCGTTGGTTCTGATTTGATTTGATATTAGCCCATACTCAAATCAAAGTTTGGTTAAGATGATAGGTCCAGTAATTGATCACGAGGACCAATCGATGAAGAAATCATCTTTCTACAACAAACACACACACAAGAGATATCCTTTGGAAAGAACTAAGTCAGGCAAGCTTTTATCTTCCAACTCTCCAAGTTGTTGTTTAGCTTAACCAACTAGCTCAAGGTGTCCAACACAGATTCTTGGAGAAAGAGTGGTTTATAGGAAAACCATTTGATCATGAGCTCAACATAGCGGTCAGGTGACAACCTGGTGATACTTCTGAGAAGATATTCGGAAAATCACGAACCACCGATATGAACAATCTTGCTTTTCAGGGCAAGACGATATGATCAACTGAGCAAGGGTTTGACAAAAATCCTAACTCATTGATTGAAGAGTGCACCAAAAATAAGGACTAGGTAGCACGATCAATCTTAGGATGATGATTCAATAACCAGCACGCTAAGAATGAGAGTATTGCCATTAACTACCAAGCAACGAGTTGCTCAGAGTATTGATTTCACACATCACGGTTCACTTGTCGGTATTCCGGTTGTGACAACACGGGACCGAGGAATGAATAATGATGTCGAGAAGTATCACTGCGTCAAGAATTCATAAGAGGTGGTGCAATTCTCATGACACTCTTGACATAAAGATGGTAACGCTCCAAGGTAGAGCACAGCAAAAGCTAGATTGGCATTTTGGTCTGCGGAATACAATTGCTTTGACCCAATCCTAGATATGGACGAGGTTCTGGAGTTTGTTTCTCCTAGTCATTCTGAAATAGAACGGCTTGACGGACCACAAGGATAGTACGCATCGATAACACGGATGTACAACTAGTCCTGACTATCAATTGATAGACAGAGGTCAGAATACAAGTAAAGAGAGACAACTCAAAGGGACATATGGTTTTCTGAGTTGTGGATGCATAGATTTAGTATGTCAACAAGTTCCACATATTTCTTCCAGATAATCCATGTAGAAAAGTAGGACTGGCAGATTCACAATGCAGAATGGAGAACTCATCAAGAGCACTCTGGTTGTGATCTTTTGGGTCAAAGGAACTTCTGCCATATTGGTTCATGGTATTGGAAGAATGATAAACCACGAACCTCGAGGACTATCGCAAGGTTACTAATATCCTAAAGGAACTAGCAAACACTATCAACATGAAGTAAGTAGGGTGAAGCTCGGGTTCAAAATCCCAGGAATAGAATGCCTACTAACTAATAACATCACGGGATGCTTTCGAGAAAGGTGGTCAAAATCATCACACTGGGAACACAAAACATGGCTAGATTATTAGGTGATCCTCTAAGACACCTATGGTCGTAATAATAACTCCAACATATATACCGAGGCAATAGAGTGCCTCAACGCACCGGTAATGTGCTTAATCTGGCCCAAAGGGACGCAAAAACAGAGGGAAAGGATTTTGCAAATGCATCAGATTGTTTAGAAACCTGGGATGACTCGGACAACATAACGGCTGTAAATCCTCAAAAAGATTTGAGACATCCTGCAAAAATGGTGGCATAACCGCTCAACATCACAATAACAAGGTTCCGAGACCAACTATGAACATACGGAAGTAGTAGAAGCTGAACTGAGACTTGAAACTACCAATTCTGTAAGTCTATGGATTAGTAACACGTGATCCTGATAGAAAGAAGAGAAATCCTAGCTCCTTAACCCCGTAGGAAAGATAAGATGACTCGGATCAGAAGGGCATAAGGTAAAGGAGTAAAGAGCCTTACGTTCCCTTCCACAATCAATTCCCTTACATAACTTAAGCATTTCTAGACTCAACTTCGACCAGTTTGGCTTGGTAATCCTACAGGCAGTCAGGCTCTGATACCAAAGCTGTCAGGACCCCGATTCTAAGTCACATCGATCTAGCCTGTAACACCTCATATCACTTTGCGGCCTCACGCACGGTATTCCCACGGTTGTCGCCTTACCATGGCCCGGGACCGTTTGCGCCTTTTGGCTCACGTATATGATAGTGTCGCTAGCATCCATATGATAGAGAACCCGGGCCGACATGGCTAGTCGTGAACCCAAAGTGGCACTAACTTACGGGGATAGGCATACATGAATCAACATCGAGCATGTCGGTCAGCAGCGTGCGAATCCGGGCTGTAGCACTGGGCTAACAGGACTCCGGGAACCCGGGCTGTAGCAGGCTAGGCAGGACTCCGGATGTCACCGCGTGACATTTCCCCGAAGGGACAGACACAGGAACGAAGTGAATCACATGCCGGCCAGTCAAGTGTTCCGGAGCAGTAGTGTTGGGCTAGCAGGACTCCGGTGAACCGGGCTGTAGCGGACTACTATGGCTCATGGAAGCACAAGACTACATTTCCCCATAAGAGAGGCTACCAAGGATAAACAACTAGGTTGTCAGATCCCACACATACCAAGCATTTCAATCATACACACAATATGCTCGATATGTGCAAATACAACATGGCATCACAACAAGACTCTACGACTTAGAGTATTTATGCATTAGGCTCCGAAGAGCCAGATATTACAAACATGGGTCTCATGACCCAACATTCAGAGCATACAAGTCAAAGCACATGCGGAAGCTTAACATGTCTGAGTACAGACATCTATAAATGAAAAGGCCGAGAATGTAACACCCTGAGAATCATGCTACAGTAACTCCCTGTGATTAAGCTAATCATGTTGCTAAACAGGGCTTGATCACATTTGAACCACACCCTTGTCAAACTCCTAGTTCAAACTTCAATTAAATTTAAAAGTGGAAAATAAAAGTTTTCAAAAATTCAAACAAAAATGTTCAGTGGGTTCTAAATAATACACTGGTAATTATGGTGGAGAAATCACATTTTTATAAAATGTCTAAATACTTTTAAATGAAATAAAACAAAAAAGGAAATAAACAAATAAGAGAAAACAGAAAACAAAACAGTCAAAAGAAAAAAAGAGCAGGCCTCCCCCCCCCACTGGACCCGCGGCCAAACCCCCCCCCCCCCCGGCCCAAGCTGGGCCGCCACCCGTGCCCCGGCCCAGCCCACCTTCCCCCGCGTCCCCTTCCTGTTCCCCCGACCGGGTCGGAACAGGGGAGCGTCGCCGCCGAACCCCCTCGCCGGCGGTGAACCCCGCGAGAGGATAAGGGCGCCAGCCCCCCCGCTCCCTCGGGCCTCTCTCCCACTCGCCCCCGCTCTCCCTCGGCCTCTGCGCCTTCTCCCCCGCCAGATCCCCCTCCCTCTCCCCTCCGTTCCCCTCTGCCCGAGCGCGCTCGCCGCCGTTCACCGTAGTTCCCGCGGCCACCGTGCCCAGATCGCCCCGACGACGTGCCCGAACGACTCCCCGCCGTCGACTACGCCGACTGCGCCATCGGGAACGAGCCGAGCGCCACTACATCGACCTCCCCGAGCTCGTCTTCCCCGCACGGCCGCCGTCGATCGTCGCCGACTCCGGCTACCCCGCGCCCTCCCCGAGCTCGCTGCCACTCCCTACGGCTCCGCTGTGAGCTCCTCTACCTCCTCCCCCTCTCCGCTAGCTCGCCCGCGCTCCCTAGCTTCTTCCCCGCGCGCGCCCGAACGCCACGCCGCGGAGCTCGCCGCCGGCGTGTCTCCGGTGACCAAGTGGTCACGGGCGTTGGCCCGCTAGCCCGACCGCACCATGCCGCACCCGCCTAGCTAGCTAGTTCGGCCATTCGCGCGCTCTAGCGTAGCTTCCGTCGGGCACCCGTAGCTCCTCGCCGCCGGCGAGCCCGTAGCGGTCGACCCCGTCCGTTCCAGCCCCTCCGACCACCGCCGTTGGACGCGCGACGTCGAGCCGCGTCGAACGCGCCCAGCCCCGCCCCCGCAAACCCACAGTGGGTGAAACCCGCGCCCCTCCCGCGCGCGCCGCCGTGCGTTTTGGTCGCCGGCGATACTCCGGCGCCGGCCGCCGACGTGGCACACCTGGGGCCACCCCTGGGTCACTGCCAGTGGCCCCCACGGGCCCAGTTGACTGGGTTGACCCAGTCAACTGCTGACTGGGCAGGCCCAGTCACTGACATGCGGGCCCCGCCGCAAAAATTAAAAAAAAAAGAAAAGAAACAGAAAATGTTTTATAAATAAAAATAATTAGTTTAATTAATCTCTCACTGACAGGTGGGCCCAGTAGTTAATTAACTAAAAAACTAATTAGTTTAATCCTCTGTTAACCCACTGTCTATGACAGGTGGGTCCCCCTTGTCAGTTTGACTAGTCAACCCGCACTGTTGACCGCTGACGTCACTCATACGTCATGCTGACGTCATATCCCTTTTTCTGTTAATTAAATAATTCCAGAAATTCAAATAAACTTTGAAAATTCATATCTTTTAAACCGTAACTCGGATGAAAATGTTTTCTATATGAAAGTTGCTCAGAACGACGAGACGAATCCAAATACGCGGTCCGTTCGTCCACCACACCTCCCTAACCTATCGAACTAGCAACTTTCCCCCTCCGGTCCGTCTGTCCGAAAACGTGAAACATCGGGAATACCTCCCGGTTGTTCCCCCCCTTCACCGGTACCACCTACTGTCGCGTTAGGGCACCCCTAGCACCGCTCTTTGTCATGTCACGCATCGTCATGCTTATGTTTGCATTGTATTTACTGTTTCTTCCCCCTCTTCTCTCCGGTAGACTACGAGACCGACACTGCTGCTGCCCAGTTTGACTACGGAGTCGACGACCCCTCCTACTTGACAGAGCAATCAGGCAAGCCCCCCCTTGATCACCAGATATCGCCTACTCTCCTCTATACTGCTTGCATTAGAGTAGTGTAGCATGTTACTGCTTTTCGATATCCTATTCTGATGCATAGCCTATCCTTGCTACTACTGTTGATACCTTTACCTGCAATCCTACATGCTTAGTATAGGATGCTAGCTTTCCATCAGTGGCCCTACATTCTTGTCCGTCTGCTGTGCTATACTATCGGGCCGTGATCACCTGGGCGGTGATCACAGGCATATACTTATATACTATATACATGACACATGTGATGACTAAAGTCGGGTCGACTCGTAGGAGTACCCGCAAGTGGATCTTTGTGGCGGAGCGACAGGGCAGGTTGAGACCGCCTAGGTAAGAGGTGGGCCTGGCCCTGGTCGGCGTTCGCGGATACTTAACACGCTTAACGAGATCTTGGTATTTGATCTGAGTCTGGCCATTTGGTCTATACGCACTAACCATCTACGTGGGAGTAGTTATGGGTATCCCGGCGTCGTGGTATCAGCCGAAGCTCTTTTGACGTCAGCGACTGAGTGGCGCGCGCCGTGTTGGACCGCTTTGACGTAACCGCCGTGATCGTGTGGGTTGCTAGGTCTGCTCGCGGCCGCGTTCGCAACGTGCAGGTGTGCATAGGGCGATGGGCCCAGACCCCTGCGCGCATAGGTTTAGACCGGCGTGCTGACCTCTCTGTTGAGCCTAGGTGGGGCTGCGACGTGTTGATCTTACGAGGCCGGGCATGACCCAGAAAAGTGTGTCCGGCCAATTGGGATCGAGCGTGTTGGGTTATGTGGTGCACCCCTGCAGGGAAGTTTATCTATTCGAATAGCCGTGTCCCTTGGTAAAAGGACGACCCGGAGTTGTACCTCGAGCTTATGACAACTAGAACTGGATACTGAATAAAATACACCCTTCCAAGTGCCAGATACATCCCGGTGATCGCTCTCTAACAGGGCGACGAGGAGGGGATTGCCGGGTAGGATTATGCTATGCGATGCTACTTGGAGGACTTCAATCTACTCTCTTCTACATGCTGCAAGATGGAGATGACCAGAAGCGTAGTCTTCGACAGGACTAGCTATCCCCCTTTTAATTCTGGCATTCTGCAGTTCAGTCCACTGATATGCCCCTTTACACATATACCCATGCATATGTAGTGTAGCTCCTTGCTTGCGAGTACTTTGGATGAGTACTCACGGTTGCTTCTCTCCCTCTTTTTCCCCCTTTCCTTTCTATCTGGTTGTCGCAACCAGATGTTGGAGTCCAGGAGCCAGACGCCACCGTCGACGACGACTCCCACGGCACTGGAGGTGCCTACTACTACGTGCAGGCCGCTGATGACGACCAGGAGTAGTTAGGAGGTCCCAGGCAGGAGGCCTTGCCTCTTCGATCGTTGCTGCTTTTGTACTAGCCTTCTTAAGGCAAAACTTGTTTAACTTATGTCTGTACTCAGATATTGTTGCTTCCGCTGACTCGTCTATGATCGAGCACTTGTATTCGAGCCCTCGAGGCCCCTGGCTTGTATTATAATGCTTGTATGACTTATTTATGTTTTAGAGTTGTGTTGTGATATCTTCCCGTGAGTCCCTGATCGTGATCGTACACATTTGCGTGCATGATTAGTGTACGGTCAAATCGGGGGCGTCACAAGTTGGTATCAGAGCCGACTGCCTGTAGGAATCCCCCTTTCCACACTCCTTGGCCGAAGTCGAGTCTAGACATTACAAAACTTTTACTAATATGGCTGTGTGTCTTACGGGCCCACGTCGCCATTGGGTGGTACTAGTATCTTTTACTCCTCGACCTTTACTCTGGGACTCTGATCTCTCTTCTATTCGGGTTAAGTGAATTTTACTAAATCTAACATTAGGATCTCGTTATCACTTTCACCCGGAGAGCCCCTTATTACTGATGATCGTCTGCTGCACGTGAAGACCCTGAAGATACTCTCCGCTGATAACCCGAGAACTTGTGTTCATCGCTTTTGCAATTCCCTTTCATCGATAAACTCCTATGGATAACCACGTATACTCGCCACTCATACAATGTTTCCCAGTTGATCTTGTTATTACAAGATACCCCGAAATTCTCTCTGTTGTTCCGAGAATCCTTTGAGCTTACTGCCTTGCTGTTCTTTGTCACCTGAATACCCCTACGGATAATTCTCGCACTTACCGAGTATCCGGTCATCCCCAGTTGATTCAAGTATTCCACACTAGTCTTCAAAATACTATTCGATCTTCCTAAAATCCTCAGGAGCCTATTGCTCTTGAAATTCTTGTTTGCTTGCATTATGGTTAATCCCATAAGTCTCGTAATCTTATTGGCATCTCTTGTCATTATCATTTTGAGTCCGTTGATTCAAATTGTTGCGAATGCTCGCAATCCGCAATCATATCCTAGAATTCATTCTTCCGGCTCAGACGTCATTTAAAACGTGAGCTGGATCTCGACCTATCAAATTGCCATCGATTGTACCCCTAAGCCTACTCAACTTATCCATCCTTGATCAGAGCGTTGCTTCTGACCCCCTGATTTGGAAATCGTAATTCTTGTGCTTTTGAACTTTGAGTTAGTCAGTTGTTTCTATAATCAGATCTCCTTGCATTCTTCTTCCTCTGGTTGAGTACCGATGCTCACATCAGATCCCTTGTGGACCATCGGTTCCTTTGTTGGATTTTATCCGACAGTGTCCTTCATATTGAATAACCTTGTGAGCCTTTCCATGGGTGTATAATGCATTTGGTAAATAGTATCATCTGTTTTTGAATAATGCTCTTCTTTCGAGCTTGTAATATTTACTCCGAAGTTTGTGGTATATGTTCCTAAGATGCCTTGATAGGTTGAACCTATGCCTTTCATAATATGTGTGAACTCGAAAATTTTCATGAGTCATACTCTTCTGGTATTTTGCCAGATAAAATTTCAACACTACAACTTCTTTGAAAAATGAGAAGTAAATGAAAGGTTATGCATTGGAGAAGTGGGAGTCGACCTTGAACTTTGCGTTCATGCCCATGGACACGGTGTAGATCTTATCATTAAAGCTTTTCTTAAATTAATTATTCCCTTGGTATAAGTTCGTCTTATATATGGGATCTGACATTTTGCAATCGTGGTTCCAACCATATTCTCTTTTAAATACCATTTCTCGTGCAAGTTTAAGCACTTGTCTTCTGCAGAGCAATACCCCAGTCCAACCTCTACTTTGGTTTGTCGTCGAGTATTACCCCCTGGTATCTCGAGATTATCACGGAACTGCATAACTTATTATTAGTTCTCCATCAAGTATTACATTCTCATTTATTCCAATTTTTCACGGGCTCCGAGTTATTAAACACTCAAGGACATCGATAAATGAATCGAATCCGCACTACGGTTCAACAACTTTTAGTAATGTTCCTTACCTACGAGTTTGTACCCGATCGCGTCATTCCTAGCCTGTTTGGCTATATCATTATCTTGATGATTTTAACTGTGCTACCTGGTCCTTATTCCCGGAGCACCACTTTCGACGATGAGCTAAGCTTACGTCGATTTTCCTTGTCATATCGTTTCACCTCGAACAACAAACTTGCCCCGAGTTTGTGTAGTATCCGTGGCTCCAATAATCTTTTGTTGCATCAGTCCTTTTGCTTGATGCAGTCGCTGATCAATTGCTTCTTCGTGGATCCCCTCGACAACAAAATGTCGTGATCACCATCAACATTCTGAGCTCTTCCAAGATATCTATCGAATTCTGGATGAGAAATACCATCCTTGCCCTCGATGATTTGTTTTATCATCGACCATTTTATTGCCTTCCATTCAACACAAACTTGTGCGTGTTTTGTGTTGTACCTTGATTTCCCTGCTATCTAGCTTATGATATGTTCTACCCTGGAGTATTACCAAATTTTACGTCAAGTATGTCGTAAGAATTTCACCACCTCGTATGACATCTCGGTACAGTGATACTTCTCCCCATCACCATTCTTTCTTGGTCCCCGTGTTGTTTCTAAAAGGAATACCGACCAATGATCTGTGATGTGTAAATTCTAAACTTCTAGCAACCCTATTGCTTTGAAGTTATTGGTCTATAGCTTCATTCTACGTCTATGGCTTAATGAATCATCATTCGAACATTGATTGTGCTACCTAGCCCATATTTCGGGTGCACATTTCAACCAATGTTTAACTGTGTATGTTTTCCTCGAGCATACATCATTAAGTCATTCGATCTAGTTAATGTTATCTCCTTGTTCACATAGTGGTGGAAATCCATCTTTTGGAAATCTCAATGGATTGTCGCTGAGTCAAGCAGTCACCTCCTCACCTCTCCTTGATTTAATTATGAACCCTTGTTCGGAACTCGCTTCCATAGCTCATCTCCTGAGAATCTTCGATGTCGTTTCGACAATTTGTGTTGCACCTTTTCTTCTCAGGCCTCCTAAGTCTGAGTTATCCTGACACCAATCAGATCTGAATCTCGGTCAGATATGATGGTTGGAACATATTTCCAAGAGTTATAACATTGGCCTATTTATGACCCGGTAAGGTGATGATACCCAGCACACCTGGCGGGAGGCCCTATTGTTATAAGTTTTTCCTTTTAGCAAGGTTAGCTGTTCTTCCATGAGGAAATTGTAAGACTTATTCTATAAGTTGTTCCTGATGGATCCTTTTTGTTTCCAAAGTCTGATCTTCCCCTGTTGACCATGTCAATGCTATCTCGAAGCATGTCTATGGTACTCCGATTTTAAAACAGGAACATTTGAAGCCTAATGCTAAATGTTTCCTGCTCAATTATCCAAACACCGTTGTATGGGTAATGTCATGAAATTTCTCTCCCCTACCTAAAGAGTTTTCTACATTATATCCTGTCATGAATATCATGCTCAGCTTGTCCTTGGGAAGGATATAACCTTGAATTATGTGTTTAAACACATTTTCCTTTCCATTCTTCTGTTTAATCTAATAATCATATTTTCCTTTCCATTGTTTGGTTTAACCTTTCTGGTGATCTATATGATCTAAGCAGTAATATTCTCCTGCTTATGTAAACACCTCGGTGTACAACTCTGTCAGTAAGACCCTGTTATTATTGTTGGTGACATTTCGGTAACCACCGATGGACGAGAACTTTGCCTAATGGTCCGCCTCGTTTCAACGAGCAGGAAAATGGTTCTCTTCGTCCCTCACCCTTGGTACCGACGATGTCGCTGACATATAACTGACAGGCTACCCTCTGACATGCCTTGCTATCATGATCGTGCAAGATGTCACCGCCCTTCCTACTTTTAACCCACATGGTGGGCCCATAACCCACAGTTCCACAGGATCGAAAACTGACTCTCCTGTACACCGTGTTGTCAGAGTTATTCCTCGCTCTTGACTTTGTATGTAATTCACGGGCCACCTGCCTAGTGATCTATACTCGTATTAGATGCAATGCTTATTCACATTGCTCTAAACCCCTTCAACACTTTGTTTCAGGCAACGAACGATTGCCTATGCGCTTGAAAACTTCTATTTTGTACCTTCTTACTTTGCTCTCGATAATTTCTTAAGTTGCAATTCGAGAGATACTTTCCGCCACCTTCCCCGATGATATTGACCAGATAGTAAACCCTGCAGAAGTCCGTTCTTCCAGAATACCCCCTTACTCTGTCGGAAGTACGATGGAGTTCCCGAAGAAAGGACGACAACTTTATCATGATGACCTGAAACAGCAGAATGAAGACATCAATGTATTGGACCAGCCTCTTCGAGAAGAGCAAGCCAGGATGACAAGACCCGCTAGATTCGTTACCAAACCTTTCCCCCTTACTCCCCTCTTAAAATCTCGGGACGAGATTTCTTATAGTGGAGGAGATTTGTAACACCCTGAGAATCATGCTACAGTAACTCCCTGTGATTAAGCTAATCATGTTGCTAAACAGGGCTTGATCACATTTGAACCACACCCTTGTCAAACTCCTAGTTCAAACTTCAATTAAATTTAAAAGTGGAAAATAAAAGTTTTCAAAAATTCAAACAAAAATGTTCAGTGGGTTCTAAATAATACACTGGTAATTATGGTGGAGAAATCACATTTTTATAAAATGTCTAAATACTTTTAAATGAAATAAAACAAAAAAGGAAATAAACAAATAAGAGAAAACAGAAAACAAAACAGTCAAAAGAAAAAAAGAGCAGGCCTCCCCCCCCCCCACTGGACCCGCGGCCCAAACCCCCCCCCCGGCCCAAGCTGGGCCGCCACCCGCGCCCCGGCCCAGCCCACCTTCCCCCGCGTCCCCTTCCTGTTCCCCCGACCGGGTCGGAACAGGGGAGCGTCGCCGCCGAACCCCCTCGCCGGCGGTGAACCCCGCGAGAGGATAAGGGCGCCAGCCCCCCCCCCCGCTCCCTCGGGCCTCTCTCCCACTCGCCCCCGCTCTCCCTCGGCCTCTGCGCCTTCTCCCCCGCCAGATCCCCCTCCCTCTCCCCTCCGTTCCCCTCTGCCCGAGCGCGCTCGCCGCCGTTCACCGTAGTTCCCGCGGCCACCGTGCCCAGATCGCCCCGACGACGTGCCCGAACGACTCCCCGCCGTCGACTACGCCGACTGCGCCATCGGGAACGAGCCGAGCGCCACTACATCGACCTCCCCGAGCTCGTCTTCCCCGCACGACCGCCGTCGATCGTCGCCGACTCCGGCTACCCCGCGCCCTCCCCGAGCTCGCTGCCACTCCCTACGGCTCCGCTGTGAGCTCCTCTACCTCCTCCCCCTCTCCGCTAGCTCGCCCGCGCTCCCTAGCTTCTTCCCCGCGCGCGCCCGAATGCCACGCCGCGGAGCTCGCCGCCGGCGTGTCTCCGGTGACCAACTGGTCCGGGCGTTGGCCCGCTAGCCCGACCGCACCATGCCGCACCCGCCTAGCTAGCTAGTTCGGCCATTCGCGCGCTCTAGCGTAGCTTCCGTCGGGCACCCGTAGCTCCTCGCCGCCGGCGAGCCCATAGCGGTCGACCCCGTCCGTTCCAGCCCCTCCGACCACCGCCGTTGGACGCGCGACGTCGAGCCGCGTCGAACGCGCCCAGCCCCGCCCCCGCAAACCCACAGTGGGTGAAACCCGCGCCCCTCCCGCGCGCGCCGCCGTGCGTTTTGGTCGCCGGCGATACTCCGGCGCCGGCCGCCGACGTGGCACACCTGGGGCCACCCCTGGGTCACTGCCAGTGGCCCCCACGGGCCCAGTTGACTGGGTTGACCCAGTCAACTGCTGACTGGGCAGGCCCAGTCACTGACATGCGGGCCCCGCCGCAAAAATTAAAAAAAAAAAGAAAAGAAAAGAAAATGTTTTATAAATAAAAATAATTAGTTTAATTAATCTCTCACTGACAGGTGGGCCCAGTAGTTAATTAACTAAAAAACTAATTAGTTTAATCCTCTGTTAACCCACTGTCTATGACAGGTGGGTCCCCCTTGTCAGTTTGACCAGTCAACCCGGACTGTTGACCGCTGACGTCACTCATACGTCATGCTGACGTCATATCCCTTTTTCTGTTAATTAAATAATTCCAGAAATTCAAATAAACTTTGAAAATTCATATCTTTTAAACCGTAACTCGGATGAAAATGTTTTCTATATGAAAGTTGCTCAGAACGACGAGACGAATCCAAATACGCGGTCCGTTCGTCCACCACACCTCCCTAACCTATCGAACTAGCAACTTTCCCCCTCCGGTCCGTCTGTCCGAAAACGTGAAACATCGGGAATACCTCCCGGTTGTTCCCCCCTTCACCGGTACCACCTACTGTCGCGTTAGGGCACCCCTAGCACCGCTCACTGTCATGTCACGCATCGTCATGCTTATGTTTGCATTGTATTTACTGTTTCTTCCCCCTCTTCTCTCCGGTAGACTACGAGACCGACACTGCTGCTGCCCAGTTTGACTACGGAGTCGACGACCCCTCCTACTTGACAGAGCAATCAGGCAAGCCCCCCCTTGATCACCAGATATCGCCTACTCTCCTCTATACTGCTTGCATTAGAGTAGTGTAGCATGTTACTGCTTTTCGATATCCTATTCTGATGCATAGCCTATCCTTGCTACTACTGTTGATACCTTTACCTGCAATCCTACATGCTTAGTATAGGATGCTAGCTTTCCATCAGTGGCCCTACATTCTTGTCCGTCTGCTGTGCTATACTATCGGGCCGTGATCACCTGGGCGGTGATCACAGGCATATACTTATATACTATATACATGACACATGTGATGACTAAAGTCGGGTCGGCTCGTAGGAGTACCCGCAAGTGGATCTTTGTGGCGGAGCGACAGGGCAGGTGGAGACCGCCTAGGTAAGAGGTGGGCCTGGCCCTGGTCGGCGTTCGCGGATACTTAACACGCTTAACGAGATCTTGGTATTTGATCTGAGTCTGGCCATTTGGTCTATACGCACTAACCATCTACGTGGGAGTAGTTATGGGTATCCCGGCGTCGTGGTATCAGCCGAAGCTCTTTTGACGTCAGCGACTGAGTGGCGCGCGCCGTGTTGGACCGCTTTGACGTAACCGCCGTGATCGTGTGGGTTGCTAGGTCTGCTCGCGGCCGCGTTCGCAACGTGCAGGTGTGCATAGGGCGATGGGCCCAGACCCCTGCGCGCATAGGTTTAGACCGGCGTGCTGACCTCTCTGTTGAGCCTAGGTGGGGCTGCGACGTGTTGATCTTACGAGGCCGGGCATGACCCAGAAAAGTGTGTCCGGCCAATTGGGATCGAGCGTGTTGGGTTATGTGGTGCACCCCTGCAGGGAAGTTTATCTATTCGAATAGCCGTGTCCCTCGGTAAAAGGACGACCCGGAGTTGTACCTCGAGCTTATGACAACTAGAACTGGATACTGAATAAAATACACCCTTCCAAGTGCCAGATACATCCCGGTGATCGCTCTCTAACAGGGCGACGAGGAGGGGATTGCCGGGTAGGATTATGCTATGCGATGCTACTTGGAGGACTTCAATCTACTCTCTTCTACATGCTGCAAGATGGAGATGACCAGAAGCGTAGTCTTCGACAGGACTAGCTATCCCCCTTTTAATTCTGGCATTCTGCAGTTCAGTCCACTGATATGCCCCTTTACACATATACCCATGCATATGTAGTGTAGCTCCTTGCTTGCGAGTACTTTGGATGAGTACTCACGGTTGCTTCTCTCCCTCTTTTTCCCCCTTTCCTTTCTATCTGGTTGTCGCAACCAGATGTTGGAGTCCAGGAGCCAGACGCCACCGTCGACGACGACTCCCACGGCACTGGAGGTGCCTACTACTACGTGCAGGCCGCTGATGACGACCAGGAGTAGTTAGGAGGTCCCAGGCAGGAGGCCTTGCCTCTTCGATCGTTGCTGCTTTTGTACTAGCCTTCTTAAGGCAAAACTTGTTTAACTTATATCTGTACTCAGATATTGTTGCTTCCGCTGACTCGTCTATGATCGAGCACTTGTATTCGAGCCCTCGAGGCCCCTGGCTTGTATTATAATGCTTGTATGACTTATTTATGTTTTAGAGTTGTATTGTGATATCTTCCCGTGAGTCCCTGATCGTGATCGTACACATTTGCGTGCATGATTAGTGTACGGTCAAATCGGGGGCGTCACAGAGAAGCCTGACTATCTACCAGATCCTGCCGAGGGCACAAGATCGTAGCTGAGGTATCAAGCTAAACGTCGAAGTCCACACGGAACTACTAGCGAGACTGACGTCTCTCTGCAAAACATAAAATAAGCAAACGTGAGTACAAATCTACCCAACAAGACTTACATCAGAACTATCTACATATGCATTAGTATCAACAAAGGGGGTGGTGGAGTTTAACTGCAGCAAGCCAGCTTTGACTCGGTGGCTATCCTGAACTACGACTGCAAGTAACTCTTTTGAGGTGGCGCACACAAGTCCACATATTCACCATATCAATACACCACTATGGATTCGCTCCCGTCTCCCTACGAGGACGCCATAGCACTCACGCTTATCTTGGGTATTTTAGAGTATCCACTTTCACTTGTCTATGAACTGTTATAGGCAACCTAGAAGTCCTTTACCGCGGACACGGCTATTCGAATAGATGATGTTAACCCTGTAGGGGTGTACTTCTTCACACACGCTCTCGCCACTTACCACCATGTACACGTCGTGTATCTCGGCAACATTCAAGCGGAAGCCTGGCGAGGGAGTCGGCCACGACCTGACTAACCACACAAGTCTCTCATCCAGGTTTATCGCCTATTCGGGTTCCATCCGCAAGGAGATCCGGCCGGGGTGTCGCTCACGGCCCCAAATGATGTGTGCAGGGTTCCCAAGCCCACCTCGATGGATGGATCTACGCTTGGTACACCGTGCCACGGTGCCTAGTCTGTCCCAAGCCCACCTGTACCGGGTACCACTTGGTAGACTACTAACACAACCTACAAACACCAGAAACTAGTTGCAACTCCAGGACAGAGATTGAGGCGGTTAATAAGCCGAGAGGGGTCGAGTTACCGGAACCCAATATGTGGTAGTAACCGTTCATGGATCACAAACACAGAACTCAGTTCCTGAGGACGACTTCAATGAGACAACCCACCATGTACTCCTACATGGCCTCTCACCGCTACCTTTACCAAATCGTGTTCACACACTTAGCTCTCACACAGTAGGCCATGTTCACAACTTTCCAATTCATTCCCGATGAATTAGACCTGACACAACTCTAAGCAATAGCAGGCATGACAAACAAGCATGAATGAGTAGGCACATCAGGGCTCAAACAACTCCTACTCATGCTAGTGGGTTTCATCTATTTACTATGGCAATGACAGGTCATGCAGAGGAAAGGGGTTCAACTACCGCAGCAAGTAATAGATGAAACGTTGTTGTCCTAATGCAGTAAAAGAGAGCAGGAGCGAGAGAGTGGGATTGTATCGGAATGAACAAGGGGGTTTTGCTTGCCTGACACTTCCGAAGATAGTATAGCTCTTCATCGGTGTCATCGATCGCATCGTCGAAGCAACGTCTACTGAGAGGGGACAACACCGGCAAACAGAGAAGAAACACGATCAATGCAATGCACAATATGATGCATGATCATGACATGTCAATATGCTGTGATTTGGGCTAATGCAACTAGCAACAGGTTAAATGAAGTTGGTTTGAATCCAAGATTCAAATTCAAACTCCATATGTGGAAATTCAAATGCCATTTACATGATTTGTCCTAAACAGTAGCTATAAGTTGCTCTAACATGCATGAAAATGGTACAGATGGATAGATTGGATTTTTCTGATCATTTTTCATATATAATTTATCTTATTTGGAGTTACAGATAATGTTCTATGAATTTTAGAAGTTCTGGGCATTTTCTAGAATTTCCTGTATAAGAATAATTCTAGTAATTAAATTACTGCGTTAGCATGACATCGTGGTGACGTCAGCAGGTCAAAAGGCGCCATCCCAGGTCAAACCTGATGGCTGGGACCCACATGTCAGTGTAACAACTAACTAACAGAGTTAGTTAGTGTTACGTTAGCACTAATCTAGGTTAATTAGGGCCTGGGCCCACATGGCAGTGGCTCTAGGGGTCGTTTAGCTGGGTCATTAGTGGCTAATGACGAGCCACGTCATCACGCCGGAGTTTCGCTGGCGACGACCATTTCGCGCGGCGGAGATCCTCGGGATCTCGCTACAGCCCACGGTTTGAGGCGGGGTTTGCTCCTACGGATTGCTGGCGCTCCCGCGCATCTAGTGGTGGTAGCAGCAGCAGCTGGGATGGCCGGAGGTGACGGCGGCGAGCACTTCCGCGGCGGCCGGAGTACGGGCACGCTCGGACACGGCGTTTTGGTGCACGGGAGGAGGAGCTGCGGGTTGCTACGGAGCCCTGCGGACTCGCTGAGCACGGGGGTGGGCTCGAATGCGTCGTGGATGCGCTCTAGCTACGGCGGTGCCATGGCCGGCGGCGGTGAGCTCTCGGGCTCGGTCGGAAGACGGGGCTAGGGGACGAGAACGGAGGGGGAGAGCGAGGGGGAAGCAATAGGAGCTCACAGTGAACTCTAAGGCGTCGTCGGAGAAGTCGGGGAAGCCCGGACGGTGACGAATCGAACGGGGCGGCGCTCGGAGTAGGGGAAGAAGACAACAGCGATAGCGGCGCTGCGGGGCGCTCTGGCGTCATGCGGCTCGGCGAAGAGGACGGGGACGTCACGGCGGAGCTCGGGGGCGCGTCGGAGAGGCTCGGAGATAGCTGTGGCCGTGGTGCAGCTCGTCGGCGGCGATGGCTACGTTCGGTTTCGGGAGAGAGAGCGGCAGAGGCGGGGAAGGGCGAGGGAGTGGGAGAGAGGGACCGGGGTGGCGCGTGGCGTCGTCCAGACGCGTCGGGGAAGTGGCAGGCAGGCAGGGAGGAGCTGGCCTCCTCGGCCGCGCGCGTGCGAGCACGCAGCTGCTCCTTCTGGCAGGAGGAAGGCGACAGGAGGCGCCAGGTGGGCTGGGCTAGTGAGCTAGGCCGGCTACAGGTAGATGGCCAGGTAGTCCTTCTCTCTCTCTTTTTGTTAATGTTTTTCTATTTTTCTGTAACTTCGGGGCTTTATTAAAAATACCAAAATGTTTTCAAAAATCCTGAAAATTAATTGTGGGCTCTGTTTGGATTATTCCTAACAGCCCTCACTTAAGTTCAGAATTAATTGAGCACTTACAATAATATACAGCATTTAAATGCCCAATTGCAAATAGCATATGATTTAAATCAGTTGCCTTATGTGTCCTAGAAAATTGTGCACCATTTTTGTCAGAGGTCCTAGACCAAGGTAAAGATGATGAACATTTTAGAAGGGCATTTCAGGTTCATTGAGAGAATTATTTAGTAACCCTAGTTGGTTTAGGTGGTGCTGGGGGTTTTTGGATCATCCCCATTTCAAGTTTCTGGAAAAGTGAACATGATGCATCAATCAAGTGCTAGCCTGGAGCAAGGTAGAGCTAGGGATGTGACACCAAGTTCATGGCAGTCACTCATCACGGCTACAACGTTCTCAAGATGCTAGGAAGCGGAGGAATCATCACGATCCCGTGTGAGGAGAGGGATGCGGTGTGCTCCCTCGAGCGCGCCTTTCAAGCTGTAGCAATCGACGACCCCGACAGCAGAAGTAAAGGCCCACCGGAGACCATCCCCAAGAAGAAGCAGCCGCGCCGCGCAGGACCTCAGGAGGATGGCGTCGCGGCCGGAGCCTCGTCAGGATCAGCGCTCGCTCCAGGGGCGCCTCCCTCCATCGCGTAGGAAAGCGCGCCCGACGCCCTCCTCAGGCAGGGCTCGGGGGCTCCCTTCTGGAGAGCCTCAGACCTTGCCAACCTCACGAGGGAGGCGCTTGGGCACCACTTGGAAGCGTGCCTCATGGCACACTTTCCTCAGGAGAGCACAGGGCAAGGGGTGCCCACCACCCAGGAGTTCATCACCGAGACCACCCAGGAACTTCAAGAAGCAAGAGCAATGCGCGGCCACAACCGCTCACAAGGCGCAGCTCCCCATCCAGGCGAGGGTGCCGGGCTGCGTGTCTGCGTCGACGTCCCAGGGCTCAACAGGGCCGCATCTCAGGAGCGCTTCTGGCCTTCGCGTGCGGGCCGCTGCGAGGGCCCACCACACAGCTACGTTCGCATGCCCTTCGGCTTGCCGAGCGTGGCGTCGGCCTATCAGCGCACCTCTTCGGCGTGCTTGTCGCGCAGGCTCTGCAGCTCACCCTCCAGCACTTGGCAGTGGTCGCGGGCGGCCTTGGCGTCTTTCAACGCCGCCTCATGATCGGCTGCAGCACTGGCGGATCCTTGCTTCTCCTTCTCGAAAGCCGCGGCAGCCTGGCCAGCGCCGCGCAAACTGCTAGGTCGGAGTGAAGCCAGCCAGAGGCCAACTCCAGACGCCCGGCCACCAGGCACGGGTCTGCGCTCAGGAGATCCACCTGCAGCTGGGTCATCTCCGCAAGGGCACGCTCCAAGACGGCAGCAGGAGCAGAAGGACCAGGGAGTGGAGATGCAGCAGTAGGGGGAAGCGACATCATCACCAGGGCTTAGGAGACCACGGGTTCTGGAGCAGCTGGGACCTCGTCAGCCGCGCCAAGTACCGGCACCTCCGGAGCCAGCGAGGCCATGGGGGATGACTCCACGCGGCGATGCTCCTCTTGGCCTCGCGAGGACGATCGGGCTGGGGAGATGCGGGCGCTGTTGCCTCCTTTCTCCGCGGGAGGCACGGCCGCTGCGTCTTCCTTCCTCTTCTTCGCCGAAGATGACGGCCTGACCAACCAAGGGCAAATATCAGGAAGCGACGAGTACAAGCAAGGACAAAGCGAAGCTTAAGACACTTACTGATCCACTGCGACGTATTCCACTGACCGCTTGAGAGGCTTGAACCTGACAGCTTCGGGACCTGAGGGGCAGGTGTTCGGACATCGGAGGCACCATACGGAGCAGAGGCAGAGCCGGAGCCAGCCCCAGGAGGTGCCAGGGCGGAGGCGGCACCACGGGCTACCAGCGATGACCTACCCTTCGTCGGGATGAGGGGTTGCTCTCTCTCCCCTTGGAAGGCGTCGGCCTCGGCATCATCAGGAAGGGCGCGGAGAATCTCGGCCTTGCTCAGGGAGGAAGTCTCCCCCACCTCTTCCAGGGTCTTCTCCGAGTCCTCCTCCTCTTCTCCCTCTCCGTGGGACTCACCAGAAGACACCTCCACCGGTTTCTGCGTCGTAGGAACTACCGAAGGCGTTGGCGGCACCAGCCCGCGCGCATCAAAGGTCGGCCTGGAGGCGACAAATTCCTCTCGGTCCCTGCGTTTGAACAGGGGAAGGAAGGCGCTGGGCGGGTACTCCTGGTTGTCCCCGACTATGAGGCGCAGGACGACATCCAATTCATCGCCAGGCAGGTCCCCCGGCCTCAGGCGGGTCTTGTTTTCCTCTTCGTCAAGCTCCCAGAGGGGGCACGCGCGCGTATGGAGTGGGGCAACCCGCAGCGTCAAGAACTCCCTCAGGAGCATCTCCCCTGTTACCTTGGCCGCCCTCGCGTTGCCCGGCCTCAGGTCGGTTATCATCTGCCCCAACACCAGCGATGCCCGCTCGTCGACAAGCTCCGCCTTGGGCCACCCCCCGTTGGGAGGGGGCGCCGTTGTTGGCAACGCCAGACGTGGGTCGGCGCGCTGGGCATCCATCATGACCCATTTGTATCGGATGTTGTCGGCCCTCTTCCCGGTGCTCGAGATCGATTTGGCCTTGCCGCACGCAACAAAATTAGCACACCCGGAGGTGTGCTCGCCGCTGACGCGGAGGAAGAAGAAATGGCGAAGGAGCGCCACGGACGGCATAACGCCCAGGTACGCCTCGCAGTAGTAGGCGAAGATGGACAGGAGGAGGACAGAGTTGGGATGGAGATGCAACGCCTGCAGCCCGTAGTGGTCAAGTACTTCATAAAAGAAATCAGAGAAGGGAGGAACCAAACCGACGGCGACGCTGCTCGAGAAGAAGGGGAAGAAGGTGCTCCCCTCAGGCTCTGGCTCATCGGACGCGAGCCGGACCTCCGTCTTCCCCCACTCATTGCCCTCGCCCGCTGTCAG